>NW_027040887.1:4027500-4627500 GCF_037179485.1 Ochlerotatus camptorhynchus | reverse complement strand
TTTCTCCTGTGGGGTGATTAAAAGCCGATCGTCATCATTTTCGACTTTGAGAGGTGGAACGGGTTTGGGATGATTTTTCAGAACCTTGGCTACCTTCCAGAATGGTCTGGAGCGGTCGTCCAGATTCTGGACAACACGCCCGAAACTTTCATTTCGGAGTGAGTCCATTCTGGAAGCAATCTGCCTGTTCAGAACGGCCACTTCACGTTTTTTGCCCAGATCTCCAGTCCTCTGAAACTGGCGTCTACGAACATTTCTCAACCGAATAAGTAAATGGGTGTGGGAATCAATAGCAACAAACTTACCCCTCACAGGAACTTGTCGAACACACGCCTCGTCAGCCACGGATATGGCCTGTTGGAGTCCTTCCAACGCCCGGTCGATGTCAGCTACAGTGTCGAGCAGTGGATTTTCATCGATGTTGCTGTCCACCATTCGATCGTACTGCACCACAGTTGACATTGTGGTAGTCTTTACGCAGGCAGCTTCTAGCAGGAACCACGTTGACACCGACTTCAGTCACCACCGGTTGGTGGTCGGAGCTGAGATCGTTGTGCGCCTCCGGCTTGGAGAGTACGATGTTTGACAGGAAAAAGTCCAGGGTGGACGGATTTCCCGCCGGAGAGATAAAAGTTGGTTCGTCCGGAAACTGCACTGTGTACAGTCCATGTTGTGCGTGGTCGAACAATAGACATCCATTCCGGTTCCGCTGGTAGTTCCGCCAAGCTTCATGGCGGGCGTTCAGGTCGCCCCCATGAATCGGGAGCTAGTACGGGTGATGGCGGTCAGGTCGTTCTTGAATTGAGTTCCTAGTCCATTGTTGGCGGTGCACTGGCGTGGGCAGTAAACAGCGATAAACCGGACGTTTCCAGTTGGTGATTCCACCTCCACACTAACGGCCTCGATGATAGAAGTGCGGACGTGGGGCAGAGTGCAGAACTTGATTCCCTTTCTGACGAAGACCGCTACACCACCCCCCCCCCCCCCTGGAGCTGGTGCGATCAAGCCGGATAATGTTGTGGTCAGGCAACCAGAAGCTGTCGCCGGACTTTAGATGGGTCTCGGTTAGAAGGCCCACGTCGATGCTGTGCTTGCGGAGGAAGTCGGCAAGCTCAATCTGTTTTGCTTTTACAGAGCAAGCGTTCCAGGTAGCGATGGTTAGCGGTTTAGACACCATACTGGATGATGAACTTACCGAGCACTTGGATCTGTTCGGGCTTATTGCGGCACTTACGAAGAGCACCGGACATGTTGACGAAAATGTCCATCAGTTCATCCGCTGAGAACAGATCGGGGTTGTTGTTTTGCGCTGGTGGTTGTCTCCAGAATCCAGGGGGGATGGAGAGCTTTGGCCAGCAGAATCACCAGAAGTTGCTTGAGCGGAATGCACGCGTGAATTTGCTTGCCTTTGCTGAGGAGCACGAAGAGGCGGGAAATCCTCCGTCCGAAATGCCGGGACTTTGTCCTTCTTGCGTCCTGGTTGGTTGTTAGTTGCCGCCTGTTTTCGGATGCGTTTGAAGTCCTCGCGTTTGGAGCACTGTCTGTCGGAACCTTGGTGAGCACCACCACAGTTGGCGCATTTTAACGCCACGGCTCCATCCGCAGGGCAGTCGGAAGTGGCGTGGTCTTGAGCGCAATTGCCACAGCGTGGCTTAATGTTGCAGTTGCGGGTGCCGTGTCCAAAGTTCAGACACCGTTGGCACTGAGTCACATCACGATGGCCGCCACGGTATGGCTCCCAGCGGACGATGATGGAATTGATGGAGCGGATGGCCTTCAGCGCGTTGAGCGTCACCGTTCCCTTCTGGAAGTGTACCAGGAAAAGGCTATCCGTATACGCCTTCACATTTTCGTCCTTCCTTGTCATCCGATAGACGGCACTTGGGGCCAGCTTGTACCGGTCTCTGATTTCAGCTTCGATGACGACCTTGAATGGCTTCTCACCGGGAATGTCGTGGGTGAAGAATTCCACCTTGGAAGTCCTCAGGTGGGCGACGACTAAGTCATACTCCGCTTTGGTACGGAGCACCACCTTGGTGCCGACTCTGCCCAACTTGTATTCGGCTTTAACGCCCAGCGTCGCTAGATCTGCGATGAGCTCATTAAGATGGGCATTTTTCACTACCAATGTAGGTAGCTTCACTTTTGCCGCACTCGGGCCGGCAGAATTTTCGTTGCCGATGGCGTCGCCGAAATCACCGATGTCGCTGGCGTTCGTCGCAGTGACATCGGACTGGCCTCGATTCTTCTTTCTCTTCTTGCTGCGTTTTTCCAACACAGCTGGCTGGATATTCCCATCCATGGGGAGAACAGCAAACCTGTTCGAGGTAGGCACACCGGAGCTTCCTTCACCGGGGTTCTGGACCTTCACCGGGCTTCGCGACCGATGCTTCCCCATTTCGGGGCACACACACACGCACGACAAACCGCGAAAGAGAGCGCGAACACTGTTGCCACGAACTTTTCAAACAACTCGAGAGAGCGAGCTAACACCGAACTGAACTGCTTGACGATCAAGCAGAGAGAGGTAATGTTTATTTGTCTGTTATACCAGACTGGATTTTGCGTGTTTCTGTTGCGGCATAAACCAATACAGTACTGTAGACTTGAAAAAATGGGTCAACAAAGTTTTCAATGACTCGCGGGCGTCCACCTGGAACGACGCTTTCATCCTGAAGGTTAAACGAGACATCTTCCGATGTGAGGATCCTATGAACCTGGGAGGGAGAAGAAGATAGCACACACGGAATTAATTTTATACTTGTCATGAACATTTGTGACAATGAAATCACATCAAAATAGGTGTTGTTTTTTTTTATGTAGCTCGTTTATCGCGTTAGCTTTACGGAGCCGATTCATTGTTCTTTGTTTGTAACAAAATTCACTTAATTCTATGTCTAGTAGGAGTTGGGTAGAATACTCGCTGCTTATCCGAGGTTAGAGGGGTACATTGTCGAAGGATAGGAAAAGGGGAGGAGCATGGGGGTAGGGTTTCGTTGTCTTATCAGAGCGATGTCGCCAGTATGAACGGTAGTGTGGTTCTAGATTCGGCTGGAGTTCGACCGGCTATGGTGACCAGTGGGCGACGATGAGACTTATCAAAACGGGGGACAAGACAAACAAAAACTAATAAAGAGATACAAAAGACAAACGAATTAAATTTTTATACTAGACATTTGCAGGAACTAGAGATGAACTAGCCTAAGGATAAAAATCTCTTAAATAAAGATTTAAAAAAAATGCAGGAACACATAAATCGACTGCATATAGCAGAGATCGCGGGTACCCAACACGTCTCTGATAGGGATATAGGGTTGTCTTCCTTGGGCCTCGAGGGTATTCAAAATTCGCCAACCGGGGACCAACTTCCCTTCCGAAAGAAGGTGTGATCAGAGATGTTATGCCTCAGAACATCCAGGCGGCGCCGACTGGGATTGAACCCAGGTCTACTTGGGTGCAAGTTATCACGCTTACCACTACACCACCGGCACTTCTAGGCAGTAACCTTTTTTTATAAACTAAAACGTTCCTTGTTGTAACATAGTTCTTGTTAATCCAAATTTTAATTCAAATTCCGGTTCTTAATTTCAGCGGAATGGTATTAAAGTTAAGCTAAATAAGACCCTGTCAACTGCTGCCGGGTTCTACCGATTTCAACATATTCATTCCCGTTTAAAGCAGATTCTTCTTGTTTTCGCATTCGAATGGGTTGGCATCCTAGTCGAGAGAATAAATCTAGATAGAGCAGGAATTAGGGCGTAACAACCTTTGTAAACAATGACTTCTATCGATGATTTCTAGGAACTCAAGGCACGCCCACGCAAACCAACATAACCGTCAGATAGGGGAAGTCTTCCTCTACCAGATGGTATTGTTGATTTGCGTTGGCGAGCCTCAACTTTCTAGAAATCATCGAAAGAAGTCATTGTTTACAAAAGCTGTTACGCCCTAATTCCAGCTCTATCTAGAAATCTTCATTGAAAAGTGCATATCATTCTGCCATAAATTATATGCAAACATTCAGTGCAATGTTGTTATTTACTCCACTGAATGAGGGACGATAACGGGTGTCAGTGGGAGAGTTGCTAGGGGTGAATTCGTGTCGTTCTTTTAATGTTGTGTGTGAACATGCTCTCCAACTCTGGGAAATATTTTCATTATGAAGCTCTCTGGAGAATGCATCAAATGGCATGCAGTGGTGAGTGGATAAAAGCAATGTTGTGCATTTTTTGTTGTTGAGATTGTCCAGCTAATGGAATGAGCATCGGATTTCTGTTTGTACTCTTACGGAAATCTTCTAGTTAATTAATTTCGTGCTAAACTAATTACAGTCGGCACCATCTGCTACCGAAAGCAGACGCAAAACTTCAAGTTGTAGGAAATATATGACACGGGAAAGCTGCTGCTCCACGCCAGGCTAATTGTAGACGGCAGGGTAGTAAACGGCAAATGTTACTACCGAATCATGTGAATGTAACAGACATCATTCATCAGCTTGCTTACGCCAACGAGCCACGAAAATCCTATTCTGGTCGTAGGTACGCTACGCTATTTCGTCGTCCTTTCCTACCGCAGACCGTTGTTTTTTCCCTGGGGGATGATTGTGGTAATGAAGAATAATTAATAACTGAAACAACCGAGACATTGCGTAGGGTGAATTTAATTACGACGAAATGCTGCCGTTTTGTTTTTCGTTTGAGGTTGGAAGCTTGTTACTACTGCGTAGGCGGGGTGGAGCCTGATGTTAAAAGTGGGAGAATGTTGAGAAATTCCTATTATGGCGTTTCAGATGTGGCCTAGCTCAGTCGACGGAACATGACGGTCATGAGTTAGTTCCTTTATCGTACCTCAGTTGTGCTCTGTGGGTGTCTTGCAAAAATGGAACATCTGGAAATTCTTGAATTTTAAGTATTTTAATGAAAAATATACATTTTACAAGGGGTGGTCACTAGGCTGGGACATGGATATATACAGAAAAATCTCTTTCCAGTACGATTTGCGGAGACCTTTTGGGTTCTATAGTAACTATTTTCAAATGAAAATCTGATGAAGTTACCCATTAACCTCTAAAAATAAGTAAATTTAAAATTTCCCTAGGAAATTTTACAATGAAACTTTTCTTTGAAGGCCGCAAAACGATTGGACGCTTGTGGAAAAAGTTAATTAGCCATTACTGATTGTTAACCAAACGAACTGCTCATTATTATTATTTTTCTAGCAGCACTGCCAGTGGCCGCCTGCTGCTGTCTGCGCGAGACAGTCACGTTGTGTGAAGGTTAACTCACACGGCAAGAAAAAAATACACAAAATTAAGTTAAAAAAAAAACGCAACGTTGGGTTCTGTCATTTGAGGTCCGCCGTTGAGTGAGTCAGAAAAGCGGTGTTGGTTAAAATTTACTCAACTATTGAGTAATAATAAATGAACTCAAATATAAGTTTATTTTAATTGAGGTTGCTCTTATGCGCCTTTAACCATTTCATTTTCACAAGCGTTGATAGACGAGTGGTCAACACACGGGCCCCGTAATCTCAACGTCCATGGTTCGGTTCCAGACTGCTCCGTTTTATTATTTTTTTGTCAACTTGGTCAACGTGGATTCATGATCAGGATTACTCAAAATTGAGTTTTCTTCTTTAACTTAATTTTAGCTAGCCACACGGAAGCCACGTGATGAGTGAAAGGAACTCAATTTTGGGTACTTTTTTCTTACCGTGCAGGCTGTGTTCCATTTCAGTGCCAACATTTCAAAGGGGCGTAATTGCATTTGTAAACAATGGCTTTAGCCATAGATTTCTCGCAAATAAAAGCTCACTCATGAAAAATAATAACACCACCAGGTAGATGAATGTTTCCTCTACCAGCTAGCATTGTAATTTTGGAGAGGTAAGATATCATTCGCGAGAAATTGACGACTAAAGTCATTGTTTACAAAAGCAATTACGCCCCTTTGAAATGTTGACACTGATTTGGTGAATTTTCACTTAAATTTGACAGATGGAAAATTTTCAATTAATCCTGCTATTGACTTTTTGCAGCAAGATATCACTAATACAACCTTGCTAGTGTATCCGTGTAAAATCGATTTGTTTATTATTTTCAACCACGAAATCTGCAGTCAAAGTGCTTGGCTTGACAGCGGTTTGTTTTTTTTTTTTAATTTTCAACCAGTAAAACGCATGTATTAGTGAAACTGCTCACTAATACTAGCGATGGTAAAGAACTCTATAGAGCTTTTTGAAGTTTAATCGGCGTACACTACTGTATCATTTAAAGCGAACGAGTGCAAGCAAGAGGGAAACAGATTAGTGGGAAAACAAACCGTCCATCAGACGGTAAACAGCAGAGGGAATTTCGAACATTATAATTTATTTTCGAAGTGTCACATTTAAGTGAACATTCACCAAATGGACCACAGCCTCAGGATTGACCAATGCACGGAATGAACTCACGACCAAATGTGACGTTTGAGCGGTGCCGTGTTAACTAAAAATGAACACATGATGTAATGCTCACGTAACTTTCGAAAAGGGCCTATATACTTTATAAACAATTTGTAAGGCTGAAAAGAGCTCAATCTTCCACGTCTGCCGCCTTGGCCACCGACCACTTCCGACACCAATCAAAATTAACAGCCACACTATGCCTAGAAAGAAGACCATATCCATCCTCGGGGTCACGATTGACCGGAACTTTCGGTTCGGCACCCACCTTAATGATGTCAGGACTAATTGTCGAACACGATTGAACATCCTCCGCTCCCTCTCCGGGCTGCATAAAACGAGCAACAGGGCCATCGTACTAAATACCGCCAGAGCCATTGTTCATAGCCGACTGACCTACGGAATTGAGCTCCTCTGTGCGTCCAGCGATTCGGTCGTCACCCGACTAACACCGATATATAACCAGGCAACACGAATTGCGGCTGGACTTCTGCCACAGAACATAATTGAACCATGCACACGGTTCAGATCTCATGAACCAAAACCAAAATTCTAGCACACCGGTTTTCGGTTTTCAAGCTGCGGTTCTGAACATCAACTCGAAAACCGGCAGTCGGTTTTGATTTAGAACACACTGGTACACGAAAACTAAACCGTACCAGAGTGCATGCTTACATAAACACAGGTTGCGCACCGGTTGGTTCAGTTGCCCATCACTGATGCAAAGTATGCCATAAAACATAATTGTAGTTTTGTTTTGGTTTTATTCTGCAGTTATAAGTAGCGATACAGAACCCCCTTACAGCTACCGTTAAAACAATGAAGTCTAAGTTTTAATTTAGTCGTCATAAAACAGTTTTATAGACGACTTGACGGCCTGATTTTATAACAAGCACACAAAACTGTAATACAACCACAGACTGCAAGGGATGCTATGATAAAACAATGATAAAATAAGAATAAATCTTCCAAGCATTAAGGTTGTTACTTAGGTAGGGATCTGTTGAACAGTTCCCGAAGTTCCAAGGAATTATGAAAAATTCTGATAATTTAGGGAATATTCCAAAAAATTCAGGAACAATGCGAGGGATCTTAATATCAGGAAAATTGAGGGAACGTTTGAGAAGTTCCGAGAACTTCTTGAAAATAAAGGGAGCATCGTAATGAAGGAACGAAAACTGATACCGCTATCATAGGGTTGGTAGGTCGCACGGTCCACACTCGGTGTGGTTGACGCGATCTAACTAACATCGACGGGATGTGTATAATGGTATACAAGTTTGATACAACAAATCAATTACAAAATCGAAAAGAGCCAAAGACCAACACGATACGGGAACTATGTACAAGTGGTCTTCGAAAGGGTGACGCATAATTGAACAGAGCCACACTTGTGGTAGCAGCAAAAACTTGTATACTATTGTACACAAACCTATAGGTTAAGGTAACTGTTTTTTTTTTTTTCCTTTGTGATTGTCATTACAGACGGCTAAGACCATAGTTTGGTCCATCTCGCCTAAGGTTCCTATTCATCGGTGTTGGTGCTCCAGGAGCAGAGAGGCGAGAGGTTGATCGTTCTTCTCCCACAGGCCACGAACTCGCCAACCCCTCGAATGAGAGAGTCCCGTGAAGCCAATTGGCCGGAGCAAGCCGCAATTGAAATTGGTTAGACAAAATAAACTGTCTGAGGAAATTAGTAATAGAAGAAGGAAGAAAGGTAGTTTTCACGAGTGTCATCGAAGCAATGGGTTTTTCACGTGTGTGTGAGAAGCAGCTTTGAATTCTGTTTCCACGCAGAACAACTCCGCCCTAGACGTTTCCTGCGGATGACTGCATGCTGTGCAGTAGCACCGTGTAACCCCGTTAAGTAATCCTAACGGATCTCCTTGAAGACCTTGAAGTGAAGTGTCGTAGTTTCACGAATACCGTCAGGCGAGAACCCAAAAGAAACCGGGGGTACGATTACACCGGTAGAACCTGGTTCCGTGGACATTATAAAGTCGAGTGATAAATTCGCGAGTGTCGCATGGTGACGCAGTCGCGTTCCGAACCGTAAATAAACCGTTGTCAGTACGGAGGACTGGTCGAGTGACTTGGTGCGACGTTTACCGTGAAAAGTGATAGGCAGTCAGACCTTGGGATCACAGCCTTGCCCAAAGTGTGAACTCAGTCCGGAGATGAAGAGGCAACCGGGTGTTGTTGGCAAGAACGTTAACCCCGGCATAGGGCTTCGGCGAATACCGACGCCGAAAAACGAAAAAAAACATGGAAGAATGGCCGGAAAGTGGGAGTTGGGGAATGGGAGCAGAGGCGGAGAAGTGGTCTGTCGGCAGTGTAGCAGTGAAGCTGAGTGGCCCCAACGGTAGTGCACGTGCCTAGTACATCGACTTTGTAATCGATGAAGATGAATAGAATTGTTGAAACTTAGGTTGGTGACTTGTATTTAGAAAAAGAATCAAGAAATGGCTATAATATTTCAGGCTCGACCCACATCGAATAGAGAGAGAGCTGCTGGTGAGTATCTGGAAAATGCGCATTTAAATTGTCATTACAGACCTGTGCAACTACGTAATAGGATGGTAACAAAACTTTAAGCAAATCCAGAGAAGTTCCAGGAAGTTTAAAGATTTTAAGGTAAGTTCTATGTTCTTCATGGAAGTTTCGAAAGCTTTAGAACAATTGCAGGAACTTCAGGATAGCTCAAAGAAATTCAAGGCATTTCAATAAGCTTCAGAAAATCGCGGGAAGTGAAAAATTTAGGGTAGGGCACAGAACTTAATTGAAGTTCCGAAATCATTAGAACAGTTTCCATGAGAGAAGCACCTGAAACTTCAAGGATGTCTGAACGTTTAAAGAACTTGAACAATTAGTTTTTTTGACGTAGGATTACGTCTTTCGGCAACATATTGGGGGTGCAATTTCAAAAAAACCAAAATCAACCGCGGGACGAAAATAGGTCAGGTTTTGACCACATATACCACTGTCAATAGCAGATGAATTTTAATTCTTAACAAGCCAAAGAATTGGGAATTTATCTACCAATCTGCTAAATTGAACACTTTATTAATTTTCAATAGGTCACTATTGAAAAATACACAAATGTCCAACTGTTGCAATGGTGATCAAAATTATAACCGATTACCTGCAAACAGCGCATTCCCTAACACAGATTTAAAAATCGAATTTGATCCTGTCTCACTGAACGGTGCTCATTCAATCACCGTGTGTGGTGGTGTCCGGTCGTCAACGTCAGCAGCATCAGCAGTGATTAGCGTGTGGCGTACCCCACGAAAGGCAGCCTGCAAGCAGTGAGCTGCAGAGCCCACATGAGCACCCATAGAAGGAGGAAGAAGCTGCTGGATCGATATCAGTTTCCTCGTGAGTAGCTGTAGGTCATCTATGCCAGGCGTGTCAACCTTGCTCCAAACAATTAACAGCTCGCCAACCACACCCCAATAGCTCATCATTACTCAACCATCACGACTAAACGGTCCTTTTCAGGACCACCACAAATTTGTTAAAGAGTATGTTTTGGATATTGGCAAATCAAAGTTGGCACTCGTGGAGAATAGAAGAACTATAACAGTGATGATGGTTTCAAAATTTTCCACGGGGAAGTATACGAATGCAATCTTAAAATGCTTTTATTTTGCAAATGGAACATTTTATTTAAATCTGGTTGCTGCTACAGTGGTAGAAAAGCTCAAATCTATGTGTACACCTAAAAATCTGAAAAGAAATTAATTTTTCTGTATTATTTGTCTATTGAGTAGTCCTTAAGTTTTCTACTAACATAGCATCAACCAGATTTAAATAAAATGCTCCATTTGCAAAATAAAAGCATTTTAAGATTGCACTCGTATACTTCACCGTGTAAAATTTTGAAACCATCATCACTCTCATAGTTCTTCTATTCTCCACGAGTGCCAACTTTGATTTGCCAATTGTAAAGGATCGGATGTCAGTTCCCGCAAGCAGCTAACTATCAAAACTCAATCTGGTCTATAGAAGGTGTGGAATTGTAGGCCTGAATGTATTGGTGCAATTCGTTTTTCACTAGGTTTTCATTTCGATTCGCACGATTCGTTTACTCAGTCACGCTTGTAGTGGCGTCTTAATGTTTGTTTCGATCGGCATAGGACATTTATATGAATTATAGAATTTGTGTATGTTACCAAAATTTTAGAATGGTCTGCCACTAAATGTTGAGATAATTAATTGATTACACTAGTTTACAAAACAACATAAAAAGTGTGAACTTTAGTGGTTGACCAACGTTTCTAATGCAAAATCCTACGCTGAATTCAATGCCGTGGTCAGAAAAAATTAAAGTAGAGCCATTTTTGAGATATACAAAAATTTTGATTTTTTGAATTTTGGACAAAAGTACGATTACTAAAATGTCAATATCTTTGGAACTAGTGCACCAATTTTAAATCTTCATTTAGATGAAAATGAAGCTAAATAAATTTTCTATCGTTCATTAGAATATTATGTCTTGATTAAAAATTTAATTTTGAAGTCATTTAAAAATTTACAGCATTTTTTTTTATTTTTCCTGCGAATTTTCCATAATTTTTTGGTTTTAATCAACATTTTTAATGGGATAAAAAGATTCAAAAAATCATTCCATAATTTATTCTTAAAGTCCATTCAAAACTGGAGAAAATGAGCCTTTAATGGATGAAATCGGTTGGAAATTGTCGAAGTTATGAAATTTTTTGTAAAATCTTGGAAATTGAATGTTCCAAGATTGGCCGTTGTCCCGCTCCTAGGTTCATGCACCACTTCCAGCAAGCCTTTCTGCGGACGTGTACGCATACGGTGCATTTCACTAACACTACCAGCTGTCACGCAAAATTAAATGGGATATTTTCAACAATATAATTTACGCTAGTGTTTGTGAGACCGCTCGGCGAGAACCTAACGCAACCAACTCAATTTGACAGCTTTCTTTCTTTAACATTGCTTAACGATGTATACGACAAAACGTGAATTCAAGTGTAAAAATGATCCTCAAAAGTTTTGTTACGCGTGTGGCAACTATATATTTACAAAATCGGTCAATTTCACTGCTTCGTTGCAAACTGCATACAGGCTTTATTTTAAAATTGATCCTGGAGACTTTTCGTGCAAAACGTGCTTGGCTAGGTGGATGTCAGGCGCAAGGTAAATTGATTTTTTGAATAACTTTCATATAAACAATTTATGTACAGCATGGTAGTGCTTTGTTCTTTCCTGATCGAAATTATCTTACTTCATCTATTTTTGATAAGTGTTAATGTCTTACTTACTAACTCACTTATTTGTTATCTGTCAGTCGCTATTTGTCCTTTGACATGCCCACCATATGGCGTCGACCGTTTTGTCATGCAACGGATTGTTATTTCTGCTTGACAAAAGTTAAGCAACAAGGACGTCACAAAACAGTTGAGTATCCACAAGTGGCTTCTATGACAAAACCTGTTCCACATTCAAGTTCGGTCCCGTATCCTGTTTATCCAAAGCGGAAACGAGCGCCCTCTGTTGAATCGAACGTTACAAAAAGTGAGGAGGAATTCAAGGAGGAATGCGAGGAAGATTTCGAGGTGGAATTGGAAAGAAACCCAAAACTGTTTACACAATCCGAATTTAATGATTTGGTGCGAGATCTCGACTTATCGAAGGAGAAATCCGAATTGCTGGCATCACGCTTGAAAGAACACAACATGCTGAGCAAGGAGGTCAAAATTTCTTGTCACAGGAATCGTCACAAGAAATTTGACAAATATTATTCTACAAAGGACAAGGCATGTTTTTGCCATGACGTAAACGGCTTGTTTGAAGAGTTTGGTGAGCCATATGATCCAGCTGAATGGCGTTTATTCATCGATAGCAGCAAGTTGAGCTTGAAAGCCGTTTTACTGCATCAAAGTCATTCGATTCTCAAGCATTTTTAATAAAACCTAAATAAATTTCTTTTGTATCAACTCGGTTTTAAATCCTGATATCCCTTAATCAAATTGATATGTAGAGAAAAGAATCTCCCATGAAAACTTTACATGCGATTTGGATGCTTACAACGACACCTAGAAACTTCCACAATTTCCAACCGATTTCATCCATTAAAGGCTCATTTTCTCCGGTTTTGAATGGACTTTAAGAATAAATTATGGAATGATTTTTTGAATCTTTTTATCCCATTAAAAATGTTGATTAAAACAAGATTTTTATGGAATATTCACAGGAAAAATAAAAAAAAATGCTGTAAATTTTTAAATGACTTCAAAATTAAATTTTTAATTAAGACATAATATTCTAATGAACGATAGCAAATTTATTTAGCTCCATTTTCATAAAAAAAAAATTAAAATTGGTGCACTAGTTCCAAAGATATTGGCATTTTAATAATCGTACTTTTGTACAAAATTCAAAAAATCAAAATTTTTGTATATCTCAAAATGGCTCTACTTTGATTTTTTCTGACCACGGCATTGAACTCAGCGAAGGATTTTGCATTGAAAATGATAATCACCTTACCGAGTTCAAAAATGCTGTAAACTAGTGTTATTGAATATCACACTGTGTATACCATGAAAAAGCAGCCTGTTTGTGAGTTCCATATAACATACAGTTCGCCAGCCTTATCCGTGTTGAACACCCTAATAGATCAGCATTACTCAACCATCACGAGAAAACGGTCCTTTTCAGGACCATCATAAATTTGGTAAAGAGTATTTTTTTTACGTAGGATTACGTCTTTCGGCAACATATTGGGGGTCCAATTTCAGAAAATCAAATTCGACCGCATTACAAAAAGAGGTCAGGTGTTGATTACATACATATAACTCTGTCAATAGCAGATGGATTATAATTCTAAACAAGCCAAACGATTGGAAATTTAGCTGGCAAATTGCTACAATGAACACTTTATTAATTTTCAATAGGTCACTATTGAAAAATACACAAATGTCCACCTGTTGCAATGCATTCTCTGCTTGATCGTCAAGCAGTTCAGTTCGGTGTTAGCTCGCTCTCTCGAGTTGTTTGAAAAGTTCATTACGATAGTGTTCGCGTTCTCTCTTTCGCGGTTTGTCGTGCGTGTGTGTGTGCCCCGTAATGGGGAAGCATCGGTCGCGAAGCCCGGCGAAGGTCCAGAACCCCGGAGAAGGAAGCTCCGGTGTGCCTACCTCGAACAGGTTTGCTGTTCTCCCCATGGATGGGAATATCCAGCCAGCTGTGTTGGAAAAACGCAGTAAGAAGAGGAAGAAGAATCGAGGCCAGTCCGATGTCACTGCGACGAACAACAGCGATGTTGGAGATTTCGGTGACGCTGCCGAAACCGTGAATACTGCCGAAATGAGCACGGCAAAAGTGAAGCTACCTCCATTGGTAGTGAAAAATGCCCATCTTAATGTGCTCATTGCGGATCTAGCGACGCTGGGTGTTAAAGCCGAATACAAGTTGGGCAGAGTCGGCACTAAAGTGATGCTCCGTACCAAAACGGAGTTTGACGTGGTCGTCGCCCACCTGAGGACTTCCAAGGTGGAATTCTTTACCCACGACATTCCCGGTGAGAAGCCGTTCAAGGTCGTCATCAGGGGCCTACCAAACTTCGACCCGAAGTTTATCGAATCAGAAATCAGGGACCGGTACAAGCTGGCCCCAAGTGCCGTGTATCGAATGACAAGAAGAGACGAGAATGTGAAGGCGTATCCGGATAGCCTTTTCCTGGTACACTTCCAGAAGG
Source organism: Ochlerotatus camptorhynchus (assembly GCF_037179485.1). NCBI lineage: Eukaryota > Metazoa > Arthropoda > Insecta > Diptera > Culicidae > Ochlerotatus > Ochlerotatus camptorhynchus. The sequence goes on along the minus strand of NW_027040887.1, from coordinate 4,613,330 downwards.
GAACGGTGACGCTCAACGCACTGAAAGCCATCCGGTCCATCAATTCCATCATCGTTCGCTGGGAGCCATACCGTGGCGGCCATCGCGATGTGACTCAGTGCCAGCGGTGTCTGAACTTCGGACACGGTACCCGCAACTGCAACATTAAGCCACGCTGCGGAAATTGCGCTCAAGACCATGCCACCTCTGAATGTGCTGCGGATGAAGCTGTGGCGTCCAAATGCGCCAACTGTGGTGGTGCTCACCAAGGATCCAACAAGCAGTGCCCTAAACGCGAGGATTTCAAGCGCATCCGAAATCAAGCGTCCACCAACAATCAACCAGCACGAAGGAAGGATAAGGCCCCGGCTTTCAGGACAGAGGACTTTCCACCTCTTCGTGGACAAGCGAATCCCAGGGTGCGATCCGCGCCCCCTCAAGAAACGTCTGGATCTTCTGCTGGAAAAAGCTCTCCATCCCCCCCTGGATTCTGGAGGCAACCAACAGCTCAAACAAACAATCCCGATCTGTTCTCAGCAGATGAACTGATGGAGATTTTTATCAACATGACCGGTGCTCTACGTAAGTGCCGCAATAAGCCCGAACAGATCCAAGTGCTCGGTAAGTTCATCATCCAATATGGTGTCTAAACCGCTAACCATCGCTACCTGGAACGCTTGCTCTGTAAGAGCTAAACAGATTGAGCTTGCCGACTTCCTCCGCAAGCATAGCATCGACGTGGGTCTTCTAACCGAAACCCACCTGAAGTTCGGTGACAGCTTCTGGTTGCCTGACCACAACATTATCCGGCTTGATCGCACCAGCTCCAGGGGGGGTGGTGTAGCGGTCATCGTCAGAAAGGGAATCAAGTTTTGCACTCTGCCCCACATCCGCACTTCTATCATCGAGGCCATTAGTGTGGAGGTGGAATCACCAACTGGAAACGTTCGGTTCATCGCTGTTTACTGCCCACGCCAGTGTACCGCAAGCAACGGATTAGGAATCCAATTCAAGAAGGACCTGACCGCCATCACCCGTACTAGCTCCCGATTCATCGTTGGGGGCGACCTGAACGCCCGCCATGAAGCTTGGCGGAACTACCAGAGGAATCGAAACGGATGTCTATTGTTCGACCACGCACAACATGGACTGTACACAGTGCAATTTCCGGACGAGCCAACTTTCATCTCTCCAGCGGGAAATCCCTCCACGCTAGACTTTTTCCTGTCAAACATCGGACTATCCAAGCCGGAGGCGCACAACGATCTCAGCTCCGACCACCAACCGGTGGTGACTGAAGTCGGTGTCAACGTGGTTCCTGCTAGAGGCTGCCTGCGTAAAGACTACCACCATGTCAACTGGGTGCAGTACGGTCGAATGGTGGACAGCAACATCGATGAAAATCCACTACTCGACACCGTAGATGACATCGACCGGGCGTTGGAAGGACTCCAACAGGCCATATCCGAGGCTGACGAGACATGCGTTCGACAAGTTCCTGTGAGGGGTAAGTTTGTTGCTATTGATGCCCACACCCAATTATTGATTCGATTGAGAAATGTGCGTAGACGCCAGTTTCAGAGGACTGGAGACCTGGGCAAAAAACGTGAAATGGCCGATCTGAACAGGCAGATTGCTTCCAGACTGGACTCACTCCGAAATGAAAGTTTCGGGCGTGTTGTCCAGAATCTGGATGACCGCTCCAGACCATTCTGGAAGGTAGCCAAGGTCCTGAAAAATCATCCCAAACCCGTTCCACCTCTCAAAGTCGAAAATGATGACGATCGGCTTTTAATCACCCCACAGGAGAAAGCAAATGCGATCGGCGAGCATGTAGCTTCATCGCATTTGCTTGGCTCGACTATCCAAAGTCCGCTCGATGATCAGGTTGCGCAATGCGTTCAAAACCTAGATACCTCCCCTTGTGTCGTGCCTCCGGCGGATATGATTACAGTACAACAGATTTGCTCAGCGCTGAAATGCACCAAGAACATGAAGGCTCCCGGGTTTGACGGTATATTTAACTTGATCTTGAAGAGACTCAGCATGAAAGTGCAGTCTCTTCTAACCGCTATCTTCAACAGATGCTTGGAACTGCACTACTTTCCAAGCATCTGGAAAGTAGCAAAAATCATACCAATCCGCAAGCCCGGTAAGGATCCAACATTGCCTTCAAGCTACAGACCAATCAGCCTCCTTTCAGCGCTGAGCAAATTGTTCGAGAAACTCATTCTCAATCGTTTGCTCAAGTTTGTCGAGGAAAATAACATTCTCCTTCCGGAACAGTTTGGATTCAGAAAGGGGCACTCCACCAATCATCAGCTAGTACGAGTGATGAATAACATCCGAAGTAACAAAGCTGTATCCAAGTCCACAGCCATGGCCTTGTTAGACGTTGAAAAGGCGTTTGACAATGTTTGGCATGATGGACTTGTGTACAAGCTTTGTAACTTCAACTTTCCTTTACATCTTATTAAAATCACCCGTAACTACCTCCAGCAAAGGTCGTTTAAGGTATCGTTGAATGGTTGTCTCTCAGACACGTTTTCGATCCCAGCAGGAGTCCCGCAAGGTAGTCTGCTGGGCCCCTTGCTTTACAGCATTTACACTTCCGACATTCCTCCCCTTGGAGACGGTTGCGTGTTTTTCCTGTTCGCAGATGATACCGCAATAGCCGTCAAAGGAAGGATGCCTCGCGAAATAACGAACAAACTTCAACGATGCCTTAACGCCTTTGCTGATTATGCCACCACGTGGAAAATCAAAATCAATGCCACCAAAACACAAGCGATCATGTTCCTCCATCGGCAATCGCCCAAACTGAAACCGGCTCCATCTTGTACTGTAATCATGGATGGCACAAGGGTTGAGTGGTCCGCCGAAGTAACCTATCTCGGGATGTTGTTCGATGAAAAGCTCCTCTTCCGTTCGCATGTAGAGAAAACAGTAGTCAAGTGTTCTGCCTTGGTTAGGTGTCTGTTTCCGCTGATTTGCCGCAGATCCCGCCTCTCAAGGGTGAACAAACTGGCCGTCTACAAACAAATCATAGCACCTGCGATCCTCTACGCAGCTCCGGTGTGGGAATCATGTGCACAGACTCACAGGAACAAAATCCAGGTCGCTCAGAATAGAGCGCTGAGGATGGTTCTTGATCGTCCTTTCGACACTAGAATAACAAATTTACACGAAGAGGCAGGCATCGCCAAAATAGATTTTGATAGATTCCAAAATTAACGAAATTAGCACTAAATTTACACAAAAATGTAATTTATCAGAACATGCTTTGATAAGCAATTTGTATATAGTAGGTTAGGTGTATATAGTAGTTGTAGGTTAGTTGTAGTTGTAAATAGTAGTTATAAGTAGTCTCCTTTTTCAAATTTTCAAACAAACCAATCTCACCAAGGTGGTCATTCTCTAAAACAGGCCTGATAGGACTAGGAACTGTAATTAATAATAATTGAAATTTCACAGGAACTAAAGTTGAAAAGACGCATCTGTGTCACTTGATAAGTTATACATGTAAACCACACAAATTCAAGAAATATAGATCATTTAAGTCAAAGTCAAGACCTGTTGCAATGGTGATAAAAATTATCACCGAATACCTGCAAACAGCGCATTCCCTAACACAGATTTAAAAATCGAATTCGATCCTGCCTCACTAAACGGTGCTCATTTAATCACCGTGTGTGGTGGTGTCCGGTCGACGTTCATTTGTTTTCCCGGAAAATACTGTTTAATATAAATGATTTGTCTTCATACAGTTTTACCTGCTTTACTACCAATCCTCAGAAAGCCAAAAAATAATCAAATTTGTGAGTAAATTAGCTCTCACGAGCTCAATCTCTCAATTGCCATATTTTTATGAAACCCAATTTGTGATTTCCTTTCATTGATTACAAAATAGAGTATGGTAGAGAACTACTCCGGTCTAATAGCCGATTTTGGGCCCATCGAGCAGAAAACTTCAAATAAATCCATGATTTCAGAGTTAACAAGTCAATTAGGCGTTTTGTACGATAATTTAGTTAATAAGCTACCGAATAAAGTCAATGCAAACGCGTGATATGAAGGTTTGCACCCATAATTCCCACAAACAAAAGAAGTTCTCCGACCGAATCATTTTTTTTTTCTTTATCAGATAGGCCGAAGTGATTGGCGTTTCAATGCGTAAGGCCGAGTTTAGAATCCGTAGGCCGAGTTTGGCGTCAAGAAGCAGTGTTAGACTTATAACAATATCTAAACAATTTGTTTCTCTATATCAAATTTTACGGTACGTACATAAACGTAAATAAATTTGAAAGCCATCAGTAATAATAAACTTCCGTTTGGTGCTAAACTGCGCTAGATTAAGAAAGACTAAGTGCGGGTTGTGCTTAATAAGCCGGAAATAAGGTAGTGAACCCTATCTGACAGTACAAAACATGTCTGGTACCACATTTAGATTAACATTCTAAGTCCCTCCTTTTTTACATATTCTTCTCAAACGCTACTTTCTGCCCCGCCCCATTCATACAATTCGGAAGGAAATCCTGAGAGGGGTGAGCTATTTTGAGTGCAGAATGTGTAAAGAAGGAGGGACTTCAGTTGTTAATTCTAAATGCATATATAGAGGTACCAGACATGTTTTGCACTGCACTGTCCTCTGTGAACAGTTATTGGAAAACAAATTATATGTAGTTTCTGATCGATGCCACCGCCAACAACAGCAGTGACATCTGATGGAACATGAAAGCAGAAGCTTGACAAAATGATTAATCCGTTTTTCCCTCAGCTTTCATTCCGCTTTGCACGATTCGTTATTTACAACCTTGTAGTGACGTCAAAATGTTTGTTTCGATCGGCGCTTACATAGGAAATTTAATGTGGATTATAGAATTTTTGTAGGGGAATTGGCTCTAATGTTGGCCTATGGATCTAAGATTGAGCCCATCGCTAAAAATCTGTTATTTATCAATTTTATCCAGATGAACGCGTCATTGGGACGGTACTAATGAATATTTTTAGTTGCTTTTGAAAATTTAGTTGATTGCTGAATTTATGTATGAGCCAAAATTAGAGGCATAATGTTGAGGTAATTAATTGATTATTGAATTAGCACTCTATATACCATGAAAAAGCAGCCTGTTTGTGAGTTTTTGCCTGTTTTCAAATAAGGAATTATCATAAAGAAACAATTTGCCAGCTGGTATCACCCGGCGACTTTACAAATAAATACAATCAAACAAAATCATCATGCAGAACGAGGATTTGTTTCACTTCATATTTCACAAAATTGCTTTCGAGTGTTATGACATCGTCTCCCGCAAAGTTTACATTTTGACATAGGATTACGTCTCTTGGCAACATATTGGGGATGCAATAAAAAATAAAAAAACAAAATCGACCGTGTTACCAAAAGTGGTAAGGTGTTGACCACTTATAACTTTGTCAATAGCGGATGGATTTTGATTCTTAACAAGCCAATTGATTGGTAATTTTTCTTCAAAGCTGCTAAATTCAATACTTCATCAATTTTCATTTAGGTTACTATTGAAAATTACACAAATGTCCAACTGTGGAAATGGTTATCAAAATTATCACCGATTGCCTGCAAAAAGTGGTTTCCTTAACATATTCGCCAAATATTGATACCGAGCACGTAATCCTACGTCAAATCTACGGTCGAGTCTTGGATACAACCTCTTACTTTTTTTCGGTTGTTCAGTCTTCAAGAAAAATAGCTGACAACAGTTTTATCATCGCCAACGTTTCGATCCACGGGTTGAAATCTTCATCAGGGCTAGTTTTAGATTTCGATCGTTAAGCTTTCTTACGCTGAACGAAAGATGGTACAACTTTATATCGCCTGGTGAAGGTCTAATTCAAAAACTTATAGAACATCATAGCGTTTTGATTTACATTTAATTTGAACTGATTGCTGCTCATTTGCCGTTCATATTTTGACAAAATACGCGACAAATATCAGTAAAGCCAATTCAATTTTATTTAAAATATTTCACGGTATGAAACTGATTCCCACGGTATCCATTATCGTGGACACAACATGGGTCTCATTTTTGTGGTTGGTGATTTAAACCTTTTGATGGCCATTGGGTGTATACAAATGTAAAGGGTGTCCCACATCAAATTGCATCACGGAAAAAAAAACGCTGTAGAAAATTACCTAGTTAACCGATCCTTTTCAAACTTTCAGACAGTAAAAGTAAGCTTTTGGCATATTTATTTCATTCTAATTTAATACCATAACCGTACACTCGCACCTTACGCTTAACTCCACTCATTAGGTTCTGTACAACATCTGGCTGCAGCTTCTTCTGTACGGAAACCCACTTTTTCTTCATGTCTTCCTCAGATTTGACCTCCTTGGGATGCTTTCTTATAGTGCCTGCTTCTCAATAGCCCAGTATTTTTCGATGGGCCTTAGTTCCAGTGCGTTGGGGGGAGGGGGGGGGGGTGGTCATGTCCTTGGGTACGAAAGTGACCCCGTTGGCTTCGTACCACTCCAGGACAACATTTGAATAGTGGCACGAAGCTAGATCCGGCCAGAAGATCGTAGGGCCCTCGTGTTGCTTCAACAAAGGAAGCAGCCGCTTCTGTAGACACTCCTCGAGGTAATTCTCCCCGTTTACAGTCCCGGTAGTCACGAACGGCGCACTCCGTTTGCCACATGAGCAGATTGCTTGCCAAATCATGTATTTCTTGGCAAACTTTGAAAGTTTCTGCTTCCTTACTTGCTCCGGAACATCAAACTTGTGCTGGGTGGTGAAAAACAGTAGCCCCGGAAGCTGCCGGAAGTCCGCCTTGACGTAAGTTTTATCATCCATGATGAGGCAATGAGGCTTCGTCAGCATCTGGGTGTACAGTTTCCGGGCCCATGACTTTCCCAACGTATCTCATCACTAATAGAACATCAATTCTGACCGCATTTCTCCTTTCGTTCGATGCTCAGAGTTTCGTAGTAATGTTGACTGTACGATTCCGAGTTGTTTTCCGATGTCCCGATGAGAGAGTTGAGGATTTTCCAGGTGCTTGCGCAAAATCAATTCGCGACGTTGCTTTTCGGGTGACGCCAATGTTTCCAACTTTCGAAAAACTGACAGCGATAAAAATACAATGTAAACAATACACTCTAAACTACTTCTACCCAAGTTTTCCAGAGAAAATACCCAATGGGTAATTTTCTACAGCGTTTTTTCCTTGATGCAATTTGATGTGGAACACCCTTTATCGCTCTGATGTGTCGTGCAAAAAGCCAACTAACATAAATCACCCACTGGTGGTTGAATGGAATTGCTATGGGATAAATAAGCAAATCTGATATAAATCTTCTCGAGGCAAAAACATAACAAAAAAAAATCGAAACAACACTCTCATCCGCTGAGTGGGGAATTTAAAATGTGAAGGCGTTGTGTGGGAAGCAAAAACTGGGTGACAGAACACAGGGGGAGGAAAATAATCTCCATCCGCAGAACCGCAGACAGAAATTGTCCCGGAGATTTTAAGCTTCAAAGTATTAAAAAGTATGGATGGGGAAAGATGGAAATCCCATTTCCTAAAACAGAAAATAAATTGCTCCAATTACCAACCATGCAATTCAAATCTTCCGTGAAAAATTCCCAATCCGATTCGATCAACCCACGGCACTGCAAATCAAAGCACATATCTTTATAGTCTGTAGTAATGAATTAAAGGCAATAGACGATAATCCTACAGCTCAGTCGGTGGCATGTCAATTGGACCCGTTTCTCCGGTTCATCGGAATGTGTACCATGTGCGGTTTCCGAATCAAACCCAATCTCTGCTAATGTGGAGCCAGGGAACAGGGGGACCACGATCGGACGGGCGTGCCTTTGTGTCTGCCAATTCAAGCTACAAACTTAATCCGTTTCGCAATGCACGTTTCATTAACTTTGTCGTCCGCTGGAAGGAAGAGGATGAGCTTAGAAATTCTTCGAGACGACAACATTTTTTCGCATGGATGATTTTCAGGGTGTTTGCTCTAAAGTATGATGTTACTTTATTTAATTTTTTTATTCTGAAGAGTGATTTTGAGCTGCTTAAAAGGAAGGAATGATCATTTATCAGAATATATAAATAAATATGATGTTCACGTATTTGAACATTCTGTTTATTTTTCTAAAAATCTGTAATCTGTAAGTACAGAAATCCTGTGACAAAATCTGTATGATTACGAATAAATCTGAATATGTGGCATCACTGAATGGGACTTTACGCCGCCTCTCAGCCTAGTGTTCTTTGAGAACTTTCACAGTTATTAATTGAGAGCTTTCGAAGCCTGTACCTATTTGGCATTAGTGTGGCATCATACTCTGTGTCGAGGGGAATCGAAAAAATTTCCAACTCGTAAAATTCCTAGACCGAACCGGAAATCGAACCCAGCCGCTTCCAGCATGGTCTTGCTTTGTACCCGCGCCTTTATCGACTGAACTAAGAGAGACCCGCTTAAATTTACATAATGAATGGGGGGGGGGGGGGGGAGTTTACATGTGTCTTGGTTTGTGAACATCAAATTAATGTACCGGAAGGATTAGGTCCGTGTTTTTCAACAAATTGGCTGCAAACAGCTTTTCAAAACAAAGCGCTTGATCACAATCAAATTGCACTTCAATGGACTTAAATTGCATCGAAACAGCGTAAACAGCCCCACCCACACGTGTATTGTGACTACAATTTTATTTGTTGAGGTTAGTGATGATAGCTGTTTGTTTTCCAACAACATTAACAGTGTATTCCCACAGCTGATTAAAAAAAAAGTCACAGCTCTATTTATTTATCGGCAAACAAACTAATCTGCTTTTGTTGTTCATACGTGATTTGCAAATCGAGAGAAACATAAAAACTGCTGCATAAATATTTGCTTTGCAAATTGGTGTAAATTGGTTCCATTTATGAGGCTTTAGAGTTTCGACACAACAGCCGAGTTTTTTGTTTAGATAGATCAGTTGCGGGAAAGCAGTTTCATGAATAAGTAGATATGTATATGCTCATTGTTGTCTGTTCCACCGTGGGACGAAAAAAAATGAGTCATGGCCATTTGCGACGAAACTATCTAGTGCAGCATTTTGATGTCTTCCAAAATGTTTCTTAATTTTTTGAGTAGTGAAATTTTTTGCGTAACGGGGTATACACTCAGATTAAAAAATTAACTTAGGTAGGTCAAATTTTCAACCCCCTGTTCCCCATTACTCTTTTACTGAGGTCCCCAGCAACTGTGCAAAATTTAAACGATTTTGGTTATAATCTCGGTTGGCGGGAGAGATTTAAATTTAGTATGGGAAAATGTATTGGAACCAGAGTTCTGCATTTTCGAAACAAAGAAAAGAAAATGAACTCTCCGCAGAATCGCTTAATTTCGAGCAATATTATTTTCGTGTAAGTCATTGTGTTCCTTGTTACCGAGTCACGATGAACATTCCTCCTGTCAAACATGACTTGACTATCGCTTGTTTCGTTCGTCAAGTGCATCAGTTCATTTCATTTGAAGCAAGGACTTGTTTCAATTGACGCAATGAATGACTCGAATATTGCTTCCTTCGTCTTTTTCCACTTTCACTTCAATTCGGGGCTCATCCGATTTGTGACGCGTCTCGTCGTCAGGCATTGATATGTAGTATCCAGATAGATGACGGCCATCGAGCTAAGGAAAAGTTTCAAATACCCTAAAACATGAGTATTTTCGGAACGGGGACGACGTGAAGGTGCCGAAAATCGATGCCTGACGCCATTTTGGAATCCAATATGCCGGCCATTGGAGTCAGAAAAAATATCAAATACCATAAGATATGGGTATTTTCAGAACTGGGACGACGCGTGGATGCAGAAAATCGATATTCGACGCCATTTGTAGGGAATTTGACACTTCTCATAAAATCGAAAGCCATCATCTTGATGTCACCCCGTTTCCTAAAATATCCACATTGATCGGTATTTGACAGTATTTCACAATAATTCTGAACAAAAGCCGCCATATTAGCTTCTAAAATGGCGTCAAATATCGGTTTTTGGCCTCTAGACATTGCTGCGATTTTGAAAATATCCGCATTGATGGGCCATCTTGGTTTTAAATATGGCGTCTGACATTGATTTCTGGCATCTACGTTCTGAAAAATGACACTTTTTCTTAATCCCGCCATCTTGGATTTCACAATGGCATCGGATATTGATTTCTAGCTTCTAGACATTACCCTAATTCTATAAAAAAAAAAACCCGAATTTATCCACCTATGGTGTGATCAGACCCTTCTTACTCATTCAAGTTTATTTATTTTATTGTCACTATCAGTGACCAAGCCCCCCACCCCCGTGTCATCCAGTGACGCTACGCCACTGCCTGGGGGTACCCGGAATATATCCGGGTGTAGTCTATTTGGTGAGGCTACCAATTAACTTATCATCGTATTTTAATGTGATTTAATGGGTTTTAATTCAATTCATATTCAAGCAACTTCCCCGGGGTACCCGGAACATGTCCAAGTGTGTCCAATGTGGTCTGGAACACAGGCTGTGGACTTGGAGACATACTTCAAGTCCCCGCGTACATCGTACGGGTCAGGCAAAAATGTGCGTCTATCTTGAAAACTGTCGCATTAATGGCCCTTCGCTCATTTTCAACTTCTATTCAATTTTCATACTGCCGTACTCTAACGGAACTATCCACCTACCCTCTTCTAATGATCATTCTCTAGCTAATAAATCATCACACTAAAGCTTCATGTTAGCATTTCCAACCAACTCTGAAAATCGTTAACTTCGCGTATGAAGTAACATAAAAACACTTTGAATGGAAATCTCTAGATTTCATTCCAATCCCAAAAATACCATATTGCTGGGTATTTGACAGTATTTCCCACATTTGTTTGAACCGGAAGCCACAATCTAGGATTTCAAAAAGGCGTCGCATATCCGATTTCAAAAATACCCATACTGAGGGTCGGCATCAGTATTTTCCACTTTTTGTGATATCGAAAACCAGTGGCGTCTCGTGAGAAAATTTACTAGTTGTGCACCTATTTTATTTATATTTTGTCTGTAACAGTAGATATTTTGATGCAGAATAAAAAAAAAGGGATACAAATCTTTCGACGGGGGTACCTGTATAAAAAATAAACGAAATGATGATGGGAAACAGTTCTGCTACCAGTTTCGCTTACTCTTGCATAGAAACATTGATTTTCTTTTTAAGTCTCATGTTTATGATATTTGTCATCGTTACTCACCGTTTCCTAAGCAGTAGCGTAGAGTTGAAGCCAATTGCGATTTCCTCGAAATGCTCCACTTCCCACGCAATTTCCTCGAGCATGACACAACCAACAATTTCCACTTGTCCATTTTCGGCAAAGTTCTGCGTTATGATTTTACCATTTCTTTTACATGTCGTTTTCAAGTTGTTCAACTTTGGCCGTGGGACGTCCATTCTCGCAATAAGCATTTTTTCCTTCATGGATCTTCTGGAAAACGGTCTTTTCAGGAGGTCATCAACAATATCCTGTTCCATGATTCCTATTTAATTTTGCACTATGTTATGAACAATATTCAATCAATGCGCTGAGGCTACTGAATGAAATGCAGACAGGTAGTGAGCAAATTTAAAAATTTAAAAATTCGATGTGTGCGTGTAGGTAGGTATACAACGAATGACGGCTCTCCAAGATTCAATCAATTCAGAGAGAAACTCAAATGCGACGTTGCCTATACGTGCCAATTTATTCTCTTCTCTTTAAACTGTGCAAAGATAGAAGTGCACAAAATAAACACATCGGCAATTATCGGCAATCAATTCAGAGAGAAACTCAAATGCGACGTTGCCTATACGTGCCAATTTATTCTCTTCTCTTTAAACTGTGCAAAGATAGAAGTGCACAAAATAAACACATCGGCAATTATGCTTACGGGACTTCAATACATATACAACTGATCTGGTTGTAAATACGAGCGTTTTTGGTGCCCAAGCAAAAGTGCTCAGACTGGGAGAACTAAGCATGCGGTGGCTTTGGTAGAACGAAGGCATATTTTCCTTCCAGTCCGCATCGTGCTCTCTTGCCGTGCGGATCTATTTGCTTTTTGCTGAAGGAAGTGTTACTACTACCTAAAGCTACAACAAATTTAAACAGCACTTTTCAGTGCTCAACCTGTTAAAATTTTCTACCTTGTTCAACTCTTATTCCTCTTCGATCCTTGTTTGGACCCTACCCGAGGTAATCCTTCTTGGATATCGATTTGGAAAATTCCTCTTCGATCCTTCAGATTCTTATAGTAATCTGCTTGGAAGTCGATTTGGATAAAAATTTACTGCCGCCATGGCGCCTAAACGCAAAAGAAAGGGGCAAACTCTTGACCCCCCTTCTGATGAAATTAATTTGAGTAATCAATTTGATTTGCTCACGGATGATGAGAATGATCCATCATCCAAGAAAAATTCTAGTAAACTTTCCCGGCTTAATGCCAAGAAGGAAAAGATTCCCCCTATTGTGATAACCACTACCGATTTCCATGCTCTTCGCATGGAACTTTTGAATTTCGTGAAAGTTAAGTTTTCACTACAAATTGGACGTCGGGGTGAATGCCGTGTATTGGCTGAAACCTTGGACGGATTTAAATGTCTTCTCAAGTATCTTGCTGAGAAGAAGCACAAATTTTTTACTTACGACACCAAAACTGAACGTGTGTTCAAGGTTGTCATGAAAGGACTGCCCAGTGGTGAATCCCTGGATCAGATCAAAGATGAACTGGCAAAATTACTTGGAGTTGTGCCACTCCAAGTAATCAAAATGAAAATGAAATCCCGTCCTGGCGATTCGCGCAACGGGATTTCTAATGATTTTTATTTAGTTCACTTCAAGTCTAGTGAACTAAACAACCTTAAGGCCTTAGAAAAAGCTAGCCTTATGCTCCATGTCCGAGTGAAGTGGGAACACTTCAGGAAGACTGGAGGAAATTTCCAAAACCTCACCCAGTGCCGTAAGTGCCAGGGATGGGGTCACGGAACTAAAAATTGCTACATGCCAGCTAAATGCATGAATTGTGGTGATTCCTCTCACGCAAAGGACGACTGTCCTGTGAAGGAAGATCCTAAGAAATTTAAATGTTCAAATTGTGGTGAAAACCACAAATCCAATTTTTGGGAATGTAAGACTCGCAAAGCGATCCTACAATCTCGTTCTAACCGTCAGGTAGGAAACGCTCCACGTTTCCGACCAGGTACAAATTCCTCTGCTGTTAACAACGGTCAGCGAGGAACAAATTCTACATTCGTACCAGTAGGTACAAATATCTCCCCTGCTTCAAATGTTTCATCTGTACCTACTCCCCTCGCTGCTAACAATGTTCAGCGACTTAATGGAGCTACCTATGCTGCTATTGCAGCGGGTAGAAATCAAAATACTAACCAACGTTCTAATGGAAATTTTGACAATTTTGACTTAGGAAGCATTACTGCCCCCAAAATGGAATTTTTACAGAATTCATTAATTGACATGATTTCTGATATGCTTAAATCTAACTCCATGTTTGATGCTATTCAAACTGGAGTAAAATTTGCAAATAATATTGTCATGACTTTAAAATTCAGTAATGGATTTTAAAGCATTAAATATTGTAAATTGGAATGCTCGATCTCTTAAAGATAATGAAGACGAGCTATTTAACTTTTTAAGAGTTCATAACGTGCATATTGCCGTTATAACTGAAACGTTCCTTAAACCTGCCCATAAGGTTAAGAAGGACGCAAATTACTTGATTTATAGAAATGATCGTCTTGATGGACCCTGTGGTGGCGTTGCCATCATTATTCATAAACGAATCAAACATAAAATTCTTTCTTCATTTGAAACCAAAGTTTTTGAAACTTTGGGGGTTTCTGTTGAAACAAAATTTGGACAACTTACGTTTATGGCTGCCTATTTGCCATTCCAATGCGTAGGCCAGCAAAAGAATTTTCTCAAGGGTGACCTCCAGAAACTTACCCGTCATAGGTCTAAATTCTTCATTATTGGTGATTTTAATGCAAAACACCGCTCATGGAATAATGCTCAAAGCAATTCCAATGGTAATATTCTGTTTGATGATTGTTCTGCAGGTTATTACACTATTCAATATCCAAACAGCCCAACATGCTTTTCTTCTGCAAGAAATCCCTCCACTATTGATTTGGTCTTAACTGATTCATGTCAACTTTGTAGCCAATTGGTTACCCATGCTGACTTCGGTTCTGATCACCTTCCAGTAACTTTTGAAATATCCCAAGAAATAATTTGTAATCTCAACAGCTCTACTTTCAATTACCATAGAGCTGATTGGGAGCAGTATCGAACATTTATGGAATATAACTTCGATCCAAACATTCCTTTGCAAACCAAAGATGAAATTAATTATGCTCTTGAATCTCTGACTACTTCTATAGTAGAAGCAAGAGCTGCCTCAGTACCAAAATGCGAGGTTAAATTCGATTCAATTATAATAGACGATGATCTTCAGCTCTTGATCCGTCTTAAAAATGTCCGTAGGAGACAATATCAAAGAACACGCGATCCTGCCATGAAAGTTATCTGGCGGGATTTGCAAAAACAAATTAAAAAGCGATTCTCTGCCCTGAGGAACAAAACTTTTGAAAATAATATTTCTAAATTAGACCCGAGTTCCAAACCCTTTTGGAAACTCACAAAAATTTTGAAAAAACCTCAAAAGCCTATTCCAGCGCTTAAAGAAGGTGGTAAAATTTTGATCACAAATTTGGAAAAAGCTCAGAAACTTGCTAAGCAATTCGAGAGTTCCCATAATTTCAGTTTGGGTCTTACTAGTCCTATTGAGAATCAGGTTGCTCGGGATTTTCTGAATATTTTCTCTCGGGAAAATATTTTTGATGATTCCTGGGGGACTGATTTGGACGAAGTAAGGTCTATAACTAAAAATTTTCAAAATATGAAAGCTCCAGGTGATGATGGAATTTTCTATATCCTCATCAAAAAACTCCCAGAGAGTACCTTGTCTTTCTTGGTAAAATTATTTAACAGATGTTTCCATTTGGCATACTTTCCTGATAAATGGAAAAATGCAAAAGTTGTTCCA
Organism: Ochlerotatus camptorhynchus; assembly: GCF_037179485.1. NCBI lineage: Eukaryota > Metazoa > Arthropoda > Insecta > Diptera > Culicidae > Ochlerotatus > Ochlerotatus camptorhynchus. The sequence continues at coordinate 4,598,261 of NW_027040887.1, read as the reverse complement.
ATTTTGAAGCCGGATAAAAATCCAGCTGAAGCTTCTAGCTACCGTCCAATAAGTTTGCTTTCTTCAATAAGTAAACTTTTTGAAAAAATATTTTTGAATAGAATGATGCTTCACATCAATACGAACTCAATTTTTGCAGATGAGCAGTTTGGATTTCGCCATGGGCATTCAACTACTCATCAACTCTTAAGAGTTAACAATTTAATTCGTTCAAACAAATCTGAAGGCCACTCAACTGGAGTTGCTCTTCTAGACATAGAAAAAGCATTCGACAGTGTTTGGCATGAAGGTTTGATTGCTAAATTGAAAAAGTTTAATTTTCCACTTTATATTATGAAATTAGTTCAAAATTATTTAACTGACAGAACTCTTCAAGTAAATTATCAAAATTCCAAATCTAATCGACTACCTGTTAGGGCAGGAGTTCCTCAGGGTAGCATTCTTGGGCCTATATTGTATAACATTTTCACTTCGGACCTCCCTGATTTGCCTCAGGGTTGCCACAAATCTTTGTTCGCTGATGACACAGGCATTTCCGCTAAAGGAAGAAGTCTTCGTGTTATTTGCAGCAGACTGCAGAAAAGTTTAGATATTTTCTCTTCTTATTTACAAAAATGGAAGATTTCTCCCAACGCTTCCAAAACTCAACTTATAATATTTCCACATAAGCCTAGAGCTTCGTTTTTGAAACCTAGTAGTAGTCACATAGTCACTATGAACGGAGTTCCAATTTCCTGGTCAAACCAAGTGAAATATCTTGGATTAATACTTGACCAAAAATTAACTTTTAAAGATCACATTGAGGGCATTCAAGCCAAATGTAACAAATATATTAAATGTTTGTATCCTCTTATAAACAGGAAATCCAAACTTTGCCTGACGAATAAACTTCTAATATTTAAACAAGTTTTTAGACCGGCCATGCTTTACGCTGTACCAATATGGTCTAGTTGTTGCACTACCAGGAAAAAAGCACTTCAAAGGATTCAGAACAAAATTCTGAAAATGATTTTGAAGTTGCCTCCCTGGTACAGTACAACCGAAGTACATAGAATTTCGAATGTTGAGACTTTAGCACAAATGTCCAACAAAATAATTAATAATTTCAGGCAAAAATCGTTGCAATCCTCAATTGCAACGATTAATTCCCTTTATACTTAGATAAGATTTAGTTTTAGTTTTTAGTTTTAAAATATCAATTGTTATACTGACATGCAGGTTAAAAAACCTGTTTAAAATACTGAATTGCCAAGACATGAACAATGTAAAAACACTTAGATATATATCATAACAATTAAGGCTGGTACGTTACTGCAGTAACTGGAGCACCTAGGTTAAAATGAAATGTAATTTATTTTAAATTTGGAACAAATAAAGAGTTAAAAAAAAAAAAAAAAAAAAGGCATATTTTCCTTGCTTGTTTTGTGTCGCTCATTCGCCACGCCATAGAAGTCCAAAATGAGTTGTCTGCACGTGGTAAAATCCCAGCGTACCCGTACGTGAAAACAAGCTCGCTATGCCTCGCTCCTGTTTTTACTTACTTTTCTTTCAGTGGCGGGTAAAACGGAGGTTGAGCAGCGATGTGCACACGGTTAGAAAAAAGTACCCAAAAGTAAGTTCTTTTCGCTCATCTCGGCACTATAGTGCAGGAACCCAAAAGTAGGTAAAGCGGATCAAAGTAGTTTTCATTTACTTGTGTGCAATTCGTATGGAATTTTCCACTAGCTTTCAACACAAAAGTAAGTTAGTTGTACCCAACAGTAGGTAAATATGATTATACTCAACGTTGGGTTCCCACACTTTTCTACCCCTGTTGGGTGGTTTTGTTCCTCCGTTTTTGACAACATTAGAAGGAGAAAAGGAGACAAACTAGTCAAAAGTAGGTAGAAGTGAACTGGCCGTTGGGTACTTTTTTCTTACCGTGCACGGTTAGAAAAAAGTACCCAAAATTAAGTTCTTTTCACTCATCTCGGCACTATAGTGCAGGAACCCAAAAGTATGAAAAGCGGGTCTAAGTAATTTTCATTTATTTGTGTGCAGTTCGTATGGAATTTTCCACTGGCTTTTTAACCAAAAGTAATAGCGAATTCGTTTATTATCGGGGTTAACACCAGTTCCAACCCAATGCGAAACCGAACTTTTTGTCAGTGTGAACCTCAACCTGAGCTAGGTTTTAAAAACAAACGAGCAAACTGACGTTTGTCAGAAATCAAACAGACCCAATCTTGATACCCGATCCAGGTTGGAACTGAATAATAAACGAATTCGCTATAACCCAAGTAACAATTTCCAGTTGAAGAAACGCTTTCGTTTTGATTTAGTTCAGCTGCATGTTGAATAATAATTGCACAATGTGTTTACCACAACTTTTATAAAACCCTTGTTTACACTGGTTTGGAGAACCTATACAACTGCAACACAAAGGTGTTGTCTAACGTATTCAGTAAAACGTTTATCCAAAATCAATTTCTTGTTGAAGAAACGCTTCCATTGTGATTTTATTCAACTGCATGCTGAATAATAACTGTACAATTTGTTTATTACAACTTCTGTAAAACTCTTGTTTACACTGGTTTGGAGAACCTGTTCAACTACAGCATTATATGTATACGCGGTATAGGAGTAGAAGCAACTTTTATATAACGTTTATAGATACATATTTAAACTCAAGCTTTATTATTTTGGTGAAAGCTCTTATACAACGTTTGTAGACACTTCTTGACAGCTGCTTTGAAATTTAGTAGATAGTAAACCTGAGAGGCGTTTGTTGCACTCTTTTATGACTCCTAAATAATCATTGTACAGCAAGCGGTGAAAAGCGTTTATAGCACTTTTCAATGACTCCTTAACAACCGGATAGAAGCAACTTTTATACAACGTTTATAGATACATATTTAAACTCAAGCTTTATTGTTTTGGTGAAAGCTCTTATACAACGTTTGTAGACACTTCTTGACAGCTGCTTCGAAATGTATTAGAGATTGAACCTGAGAGGCGTTTGTTACACTCTTTTATGACTCCTAAATAATCACTATACAGCAAGTGGTGAAAAGCGTTTATAGCACTTTTTAATGACTCCTTAATAACCGTTGTGTAAGTACTCACAATATTCACAGATTAAAATTAGTTTAACAATTGTCGTGGTGCGCCAAAATAATTGCTTGTACAGTTTTTATTAATTTAAATTATTTGTGCACATTGAAAAAATATGTAATTATGCCATAATTCACATTCTGTGATCATGGAGGAAGTAGTAACAAGTATCTGTTTAATCTTTGATTGATATTCTTTCAATTAATCTCTCTAATCATTAATTGAGAGAATTTATCTAGAAATGTTATCGTTGATTATATGATATATATCTTAAATTAATGTTTGCATTTATTAATAACACCTATATATAATTTACCTCTACTCCACCAAAGGTTTCTCGAAGCAAAGATTCGAACTCATGATCCCGGATTGCCAGCCGCTTCTGTTTCCATCTGCTCTATTCTTGAATACATATTTTGATCATATGAGAGAAGTATATCAAGCTCATCTTGAGTGACTTCTCTTGCAGTCGAATAATCATTGCCTTATGGTTATATAAACATGCCTATCACTTGTGCTATTTTTAGCAACAAAATTGTGGTTGGTCGAACGTAAACAATCATTTAAGAGTGCTCCAAGCAGCTTTTGAAGCTTCTAACCAAAAATGCAATACAACTACATTCTTGTTCAACTCTGGAAGCTATTATTCAACGTTTGATCAACTCAGGTGTTGTATAAGAGCTCCCAATGGTTTGTTTTGATGCGTTTATTTCTCGTTCTATATAGCTCTTGTCAATCAGTTTAACAAAGGTGCTATAAAAGTTATCGTAGGTCTTATAAAGCATATAGTTAAACCGAACGTAAACAATCATTTAAGAGTGCTCCAAGCTGCTTTTGAAGCTTCTAACCAAAAATGCAATACAACTACATTCTTGTTCAACTCTGGAAGCTATTATTCAACGTTTGATAAACTCAGGTGTTGTAAAATAGCTCCCAATGGTTTGTTTTGATGCGTTTATTCCACATCCTATATGGCTCCTGTCAAACAGTTTAACCGAACGTAAACAATCATTTAAGAGTGCTCCAAGCAGTTTTTGAAGCTTTTAACCAAATGGCAATACAACTACATTCTTGTTCAACTCTGGAAGCTATTATTCAACGTTTGATCAACTCAGGTGTTTTATAAGAGCTCCCAATTGTTTGTTTTGATGCGTTTATTCCACGTTCTGTATAGCTCTTGTGAATCAGTTTAACTAAGGTGCTATAAAAGTTATCGTAGCTCTTATAAAGCATATAGTTAAACCGAACGTAAACAATCATTTAAGAGTGCTCCAACAGCTTTTAAAACTTTTAATTAAATGGCAATACAACTACATTCTTGTTCAACTCTGGAAGCTATTATTCAACGTTTGATCAACTCAGGTGTTTTATAAGAGCTCTCAATTGTTTGTTGGGAAGTTAGTTGTACCCAACAGTAGGTAAATATGATTATACTCAACGTTGGGTTCCACACTTTACTACCCCTGTTGGGTGGTTTTGCTCGTCCGTTTTTGACAACATTTGTAGGATAAAAGGAGACAAACTAGTCAAAAGTAGGTAAAAGTGAACTGGCCGTTGGGTACTTTTTTCTTACCGTGTGGTAAGCAATTCAGCTACTATCCAGTGATGTGGTGGACAATTCAGTTACTATCCATATGAAACCAATAAATAGGGAGGACAAAAATGGTTTTGATTGAGTATTAAATTTTTGCCTCTTAAATATTATGAAATATAAATTTTACTTTTTGAAAATTCGAGACTGTGCAGTGCACGAGGTGCACATATGGACGAGACGCCACTGTACGAAAACCGTTCGAAGGATCCAGGACTTTGTCATCATAACGATGTTTTTCACCGATCACACTTTTCACGCCGGCCAAAAGGAAAATGTTCGTTTGAACTTTATGCAAAAGATTGACAGTGCAAAAAATCCATACCGTCCACTAGCAAAGCCTACTTCGATCCTCAATCACATCTGGGGTCATTCCCGTACAGTAACTTTATCTGGAAATGAAGTTCATCGTATTTTATCCCTATTTATTTTATCACCGCCATCGATCAGATGGTGATTTTGGTGGGTGGAACTAACAGCCACAACCCACCATTTAGGGTAGCAGAATATAGCAGAAAATTGAAAAATAGGTTAGTCCCGGCGTAATCTTTCGCTTTCTGCCAGCTGAAGGCGGAATGGCAAACGGCTGTTCATTTTGACGATTGATCGGTCAGATTACATTTATTTCGTTCACGCGTTTCGGGGTGAGTTTATGACTGTATTTGACTTCAATTTATAACCGCATATTTTATGGGTTTTATTTTTCGAAATCGGTCCTATTAGAGAACGATTAAATTGAATGAAACCTAAATCTTTGCTGAAATTATGCGATCTGACAAAACCCAACATGGTTAGCTTTTGCATCATTCATTGTCGCTTGTCCAAAGCAAGAGCTTCTACAACTGATGATGCTACTAAATGGATGAGCAAAATGCAAAATTCTGTAACGAATCTGCCCTTAAGCGTCCTCGAGCAACTTTGCATTACACCACACAATCAGATTTGCGTTGCTGCTGGTGGAGTTGGTGTTGTTCTGTAACTTTTTTTTTAGCTGCCCCTTGCCATGTCCCGCTCATTTGTGTCATTGCAGTGCGCGGTTTGTTCATTTGCTCGAGGCTGCATGCGACCTCTTTCAAGGTCGCGTTATTACAAGTCCCCAGTGCGGTTCGCTGGAAATATTTTCATTCAATCTTTTGTTGTTGCGTTTCCACACGACACGAAACCACATCATCATATGTCACCCCCTCTTCATCTGCCATTTCAATGCAAATTAATTTAATTCAAAGCCACGCTTTTCCCATGTTGATTTTTCTGCCTTCTGCCGTGTGTGTAGCTGCTACCCGAGCAAAGTCGGTTAACAAAATGAAAGCAAATCGATATTAAAGTTTGCTGTTCCTATCATAATGAAAACTCATTTTGATTTCAATTGTCGCGACAGAAGTCTGATATCATATTGTACTTTCATTATGCAGTCAAAACTTTTTAAATCAAAGCAACTTAACTTGAAGTTCTGCTGTTAATTTCTTGTTTAAAATTTGATTTAAGTTCATCTGTCGTTGAACGAACGATTATTGTTTATTTGTTTTGTTTAACACATTTTAGGTCATTCGTGATTAGCCCGAGGTGACATTTGAGCTCAAATCTTTCAGCGTGAGAAGCATTGATGCTAACTATTTACGACAGGCCCGTATTCAGTCAAACATTATGAATGCAAAATCAGTAATCAAATTGATTTCATTGAAAGCAGAATTAGTTTTCCGTTTGATTCAACAGTGTAAAATGTTGCTCTCATTTTTGCTGTGTTAACCGTTAAGTCAACCAAAATGAGATCAAATGGAGTATTCAAAATAAGTTACATCATAACAGCAAATTCTGATTTCAATTTGATCTCTAACTTTGCTCGGGTAGGTAATCCATTTTCGGCCGCAAATCTTATTTAACATGTTTTTCACGCGTGTCAACCTCGACCCAACTCCCAGACATAGAATCACACGCGCCCCGGTTTTCCAAGGATCATCAAAACGACCGACGACGTCGTTTCTTGACATCACGACCACGGCAAGCATCAGGCCAGAAACCGCCAAAGCTGACGGTGCTGAAAAATATAATTCCTTTCTCTGGGCTCTTTTCATCTAAACAGGACCCGTGAATGGTGGGGATGGTGGGTGGCTGGTGATGGGTGTTTCGTGGTTTTCCGTGAGAAACTGAAATTTACAGCCGAGGATTACGCATTCACCGCTCCAAGAAAGGGGTGAAAATGGGTTGGAAAGTTGAAACGACCTAGGTATGCAGCACGTGTGACGCATTGTAACCGAGTGGTGTTTGGCGTGACAAGTTGAAATAGCAATGCCGCACCACGATTCAGCCGGATTAGTCGGTTGGCTTTCCGACGTTCGCTGGAAGGTGTATAGAGAACTAATTACTTGAGTAATGATTCTATTAATTTCGTCGGTTTCTCAGTGTTTGACTGAGATTTAGGTTTAGCCTCTGGCTGTGATTTATTACTCGCAGGAGGAGGTGGTGGTGGGACATTAACTAGTGGAACATAGATTTCTTGTTGATGTTTATCAGCAATTTCCTAGGGAGAAAATTAAAACAATGACGAATTATATCACTTGAGCGTCAATAGTCATAACATTATTACATTTAATGAAATGCTATTTTTGTTGCAAAGGGGAAAATAAATCCTATTAGATTTAATTTTTGGCGTAGGCCTTCGTATTTGTCGAAAGCTGGGGGAGGGAGCAGCAGATACCACACACTGAATTTATTTTATAGCTTGTTCTTCTTGTCATGTTCAATGTGCAGGAAGGCAGCTTCCACACCTGCCTAGGATATCGCACCCATTCAACACACATGTGCCGGGATCAACGGCTTTACTTCCCTTCTGAAGGAAGACGTGACCAGAGATTTTTATGCATCAGAAAATCCCACCGACCTCGGCTGGGATTGAACCCAGACCCATTGGAGTGAGAAAGCAGTGACGCTAACGGTGGTGTAGTCACCGGCATCGGCTTTGTTTTCTTTTTATTCAACACAGCTGGTGTGTTGACAGATCGAGGGAAAAGCAACTAGTGAAAAAAATGCATGAACGAGGAAATGCTCCGGTTGCAAACCAATGCTTGGAAATGTTAATGATAGAGGGTGCCTAGTGTGTAAGCAAAGTACGTTTGAAGATATTTTTGAAGAATTTTCTGTTTTTTTTACTTTAAATGATCTTTATTTCTTGTGTTTGTGTGGTTTTCATGCATGAATTTTTCAAGTGACACAGATGCGTCTTTTGAACTTTAGTACAGTGAGATTTTAATTATTATTTACAGTTTCTAGTCCTATCAGGCCTATTTTAAAGTAGGACCACCTTGGTGGGATTGGTTTGATTTGAATTGGAAAAAGGAGTCTACTTATAACTACTATTTACAACTACAACTAACCTACAACTACTATATACACCTAACCTACTATATACAAATTGCTTATCAAAGCATGTTCTGATAAATTACATTTTTGTGTAAATTTAGTGCTAATTTCGTTAATTTTGGAATCTATCAAAATCTATTTTGGCGATGCCTGCCTCTTCGTGTAAATTTGTTATTCTAGTGTCGAAAGGACGATCAAGAACCATCCTCAGCGCTCTATTCTGAGCGACCTGAATTTTGTTCCTGTGAGTCTGTGCACATGATTCCCACACTGGAGCTGCGTAGAGGATCGCAGGTGCTATGATTTGTTTGTAGACAGCCAGTTTGTTCACTCTTGAGAGGCGGAATCTGCGGCAAATCAGCGGAAACAGACACCTAACCAAGGCAGAACACTTGACTACAGTTTTCTCTACATGCGAACGGAAGAGGAGCTTTTCGTCAAACAACATCCCGAGATAGGTTACTTCTGTGGACCACTCAACCCTTGTGCCATTCATGATTACAGTACAAGATGGAACCGGTTTCAGTTTGGGCGATTGCCGATGGAGGAACATGATCGCTTGTGTTTTGGAGGCATTGATTTTGATTTTCCACGTGGTGGCATAATCAGCTAAGGCGTTAAGGCATCGTTGAAGTTTGTTCGTTGTTTCGCGAGGCATCCTTCCTTTGACGGCTATTGCGGTATCATCTGCGAACAGGAAGAACACGCAACCGTCACCGAGGGGAGGAATGTCGGAAGTATAAATGCTGTAAAGCAAGGGGCCCAGCAAACTGCCTTGCGGGACTCCTGCTGGGATGGAAAACGTGTCTGAAAGACAACCATTCAACGATACCTTAAACGACTTTTGCTGGAGGTAGTTACGGGTGATTTTAATCAGATGTAAAGGAAAGTTGAAGTTACAAAGCTTGTATCCAAGTCCGTCATGCCAAACATTGTCAAACGCCTTTTCAACGTCTAACAAGGCCATGGCTGTGGACTTGGATACAGCTTTGTTACTTCGGATGTTATTCATCACCCGCACTAGCTGATCATTGGTGGAGTTCCCCTTTCTGAATTCAAACTGTTCCGGAAGGAGAATGTTGTTTTCCTCTACAAACTTGAGCAAACGATTGAGAATGAGTTTCTCGAACAATTTGCTCAGCGCTGAAAGGAGGCTGATTGGTCTGTAGCTTGAAGGCAATGTTGGATCCTTACCGGGCTCCGGATTGGTATGATTTTTGCTACTTTCCAGATGCTTGGAAAGTAGTGCAGTTCCAAGCATCTGTTGAAGATAGCGGTTAGAAGAGACTGCACTTTCATGCTGAGTCTCTTCAAGATCAAGTTGAATATACCGTCAAACCCGGGAGCCTTCATGTTCTTGGTGCATTTCAGCTCTGAGCAAATCTGTTGTACTGTAATCATATCCGCCGGAGGCACGACACAAGGGGAGGCATCTAGGTTTTGAACGCATTGCGCAACCTGATCTTCGAGCGGACTTTGGATAGTGGAGCCAAGCAAATGCGATGAAGCGATATGCTTGCCGATCGCATTTGCTTTCTCCTGTGGGGTAATTAAAAGCCGATCGTCATCATTTTCGACTCTGAGAGGTGGAATGGGTTTGGGATGAGTTTTCAGGACCTTGGCTACCTTCCAGAATGGTCTGGAGCGGTCGTCTAGATTCTGGACAACACGCCCGAAACTTTCATTTCGGAGTGAGTCCATTCTGGAAGCAATCTGTCCGTTCAGATCAGCCATTTCACGTTTTTTGCCCGGATCTCCAGTCCTCTGAAACTGGCGTTTACGAACATTTCTCAGGCGAATCAAAAGTTGGGTGTGGGAATCAATGGCAATAAACTTACCCTCACAGGAACTCGTCGGACGCACGCCTCGTCAGCCACGGTTATGGCTTGGTGGAGTCTCTCCAACGCTCGATCGATGTCCTCCACGGTGTCAAGCGGCGGGTTGTCGATGATGTGCCTGTCTACCACGCGTCCAAACTGGGCCCAGTTTACGCGATGATAGTCCTTGCGCAGGCTTGAAGCAGGAGCCACGTTGCAGCCCAGTTCATCCACCACCGGTTGGTGGTCGGAGCTGAGTTCGTTCAAGGCTACCGGCTTGGACAAGCCGATATTTGTCAGGAACAGGTCTAGCGTCGATGGGTTGCCCGCCGGTGAGAAGAATGTTGGTTCATCCGAAAACCAAACGGAGTACAGCCCATGCTGTGAGTGGTCGAACAGGAGACGACCGTTCTGGTTCTGCTGGTAGCTCCGCCAGGCCTCATGGCGAGCATTCAGATCTCCTCCAACTACGAAGCGGGAACCGGTACGGGTGATGGTGGACAGGTCCTTCTTGAATTTAGCCGCTAGTCCACTGCTGGCGGCACACTGTCGAGGGCAGTAGACGGCGATGAACTGGACGTATCCAGTCGACGACTCCACCTCCACACCAAGGGCCTCGATGATAGAGGTGCGGATATGGGACAGAGTGTGGTATTTTATTCCTTTCTTGACGACGACCGCAACACCACCCCCCTGGAGCTGGTGCGATCAAGCCGGATAATGTTGTGGTCAGGCAACCAGAAGCTGTCGCCGGACTTTAGATGGGTCTCGGTTAGAAGGCCCACGTCGATGCTGTGCTTGCGGAGGAAGTCGGCAAGCTCAATCTCTTTTGCTCTTACAGAGCAAGCATTCCAGGTGACGATAGTTAGCGGTTTAGACGCCATACTGGATGATGAACTTACCGAGCACCTGGATCTGTTCGGGCTTATTGCGGCACTTACGAAGAGCACCGGACATGTTGGCGAAAATTTCCATCAGTTCGTCCGCTGAGAACAGATCGGGGTTGTTGTTTTGCACTGTTGGTTGTCTCCAGAATCCAGGGGGGGATGGAGAGCTTTGGCCAGCAGAATCACCGGAAGCTTCTTGAGGGGGGCGGGTTGCACCCGCGAATTCGCTTGCCTTTGCTGGGGAGCACGAAGAGGCGGAAAATCCTCCGTCCTGAATGCTGGGGTTTTGTCCTTCTTGCGTCCTGGTTGATTGTTGCTTGACGCCTGCTTTCGGATGCGTTTGAAGTCCTCGCGTTTGGAGCACTGTCTGTCAGAACCTTGATGTGCACCACCACAGTTAGCGCATTTTATCGCCACGGCTCCATCCGCAGGGCAGTTGGAAGTGGCGTATTCTTGAGCGCAGTTGCTGCAGCGTGGCTTGATGTTGCAGTTGCGGGTACCGTGTCCAAAATTGAGGCACCTCTGACACTGCGTTACGTCACGATGACCGCCACGGTATGGCTCCCACCGTACGATGATGGAGTAGATCGATCGGATGGCTTGTAGCGCATTAAGCGTCACCGTCCCTTTCTGGAAGTGCACCAGGAAAAGACAATCCGGGTACGTCTTCACGTTTTCATCTCTCCTTGTCATTCGGAAGACAGCGATTGGGGCTAGCTTGTACCGGTTGATTTCGGCTTCGACCATCTTGGGGTCGAAGTTTGGTAGACCCCTGATGACTACCTTGAAGGGCTTCTCACCGGGGATGTCGTGCGTGAAGAATTCCGCCTTGGTATCCTTCAGATGTTTCACGGCCACTTCGTACTCCGCTTTTGTTCGGAGCATCACCTTGGTGCCGATCCTGCCGAGCTTAAACTCAGCTGCAACGCCCAGCGATGAAAGATCGCCAATCAGCGTGTTGAGTGGGACTTGCTTCACCACCAGTGGAGGAAGCTTCATTTTTGCTGCACTCGGGGTGGCAGCAGTTTCGTTGTCGACGGCTTCGGCAAAATCACCAATGACGCTGACGTTCGTCGCGGTGGCATCGTCCCGTCCACTCGCACCATCGGACTGGCCTTGGTTTTTCTTCCTCTTCTTAGACCGCTTCACCGTGGCTGAGGTGGGATTCCCTACATCGGTGGGAAGAGTAGCGTACCTATTCGAAATAGGTACACTCAAGCTACCCTCACCGCTGTTCTTCTTCTCCGTTTTCTCTCGGAGCCTGCTCCGGGAGCGCTGTCTTCCCATCACACGAAGCGACCGACACTACTGACGACGCGATTAAACTGCGAATGTTTGGAACAAACTAGAAACTTTAGAACAACTCGACAGAGCGAGCAAAGACCGAACTGTACTGCTTGACGTTCAAGCAGAGAATCCAATGAGCAAAAGCATGACAGCAGCGCTGTTTTATATCTTTTCTGGTTCAGAATCTGATAGGATTTCCCGCATTTTTTTTTATGAATTGGGCGGAGCAGAAAGTTTCTTTTGTGCAGAATATGTAAAAAAGGATGGACTTTGGATGTTAATATAATTATAATTATATAATATAATTAATATATATAGAGGTACCAGATATGTTTTACAGTCAGTTGTTGGTAATTCATCGAGTGTATGTCTCCTATTAAGCAATATTTTTTTGAAAATGTTGGCTCTGCATGTAAAAAAATAATTGTTCATACATTATTAGGGTTTGCTTAAAATTTATTTCCCGAAAAAAAAAATGATCGTCAAAGACCATGTCTTTTTCGGGTTATTGTTGAGGGGGAGGGGGTTGTTAAGTATAAGGGGGTTTTACATGCACGTTTTTTCAAGGCTCATCCCTCATTGTGGTGGACAGGCCGTGATCCACCTTAAGCCGCTGACCGAGTCCTGCTTGATGCAGGACCTAGTGCCACGCCGTCCGAAGCGGTAATGACCAGAGGCATTTTTTTTGCCATTTAAATGATCTTTATTTCTTGTGATTGTGTGGTTTACATGTATGAATTTGTTAAGTGACACAGATGCGTCTTTTCAACTTTGGTACATTTGAGATTTTAATTATTATTTACAGTTCCTAGTCCTATCAGGCCTATTTTAAAGTATGACCACCTTGGTGGGATTGGTTTGATTTGAATTGGAAAAAGGAGACTACTTATAACTACTATTTACAACTACAACTAACCTACAACTACTATATACACCTAACCTACTATATACAAATTGCTTATCAAAGCATGTTCTGATAAATTACATTTTTTTGTAAATTTAGTCTTAATTTCGTTAATTTTGGAATCTATTTTGGCAATGCCTGCCTCTTCATGTAAATTTGTTATTCTAGTGTCGAAAGGACGATCAAGAACCATCCTCAGCACTCTATTCTGAGCTACCTGAATTTTGTTCCTGTGAGTCTGTGCACATGATTCCCACACCGGAGCTGCGTAGAGGATCGCAGGTGCTACGATTTGTTTGTAGACGGCCAGTTTGTTCACCCTTGAGAGGCGGGATCTGCGGCAAATCAGCGGATACAGACTCCTAACCAAGGCGGAACACTTGACTACGGTTTTCTCCACATGCGAGCGGAATAGGAGCTTTTCGTCAAACAACATCCCGAGATAGGTTACTTCGGCGGACCACTCAACCCTTGTGCCATCCATGATTACAGTACAAGAGGGAGTCGGTTTTAGTTTGGGTGATTGCCGATGGAGGAACATGATTGTTTGTGTTTTGGAAGCATTGATTTTGATTTTCCACGTGGTGGCATAATCAGCAAAGGCGTTAAGGCATCGTTGAAGTTTGTTCGTTATTTCGCGAGGCATCCTTCCTTTGACGGCTATTGCGGTATCATCTGCGAACAGGAAAAACACGCAACCGTCTCCAAGGGGAGGAATGTCGGAAGTGTAAATGCTGTAAAGCAAGGGTCCCAGCAGACTGCCTTGCGGGACTCCTGCTGGGATGGAAAACGTGTCGGAAAGACAACCATTCAACGATACCTTAAACGACCTTTGCTGGAGGTAGCTACGGGTGATTTTAACCAGATGTAATGGAAAGTTGAAGTTACAAAGCTTGTATACAAGCCCATTGTGCCAGACATTATCAAACGCTTTCTCAACGTCTAACAATGCCATGGCTGTGGACTTGGATACAGCTTTGTTACTTCGGATGTTATTCATCACCCGCACTAGCTGGTGATTGGTGGAGTGCCCCTTTCTGAACCCAAACTGTTCCGGAAGGAGAATGTTATTTTCCTCGACAAACTTGAGCAAACAATTGAGAATGAGTTTCTCGAACAATTTGCTCAGCGCTGATAGGAGGCTGATTGGTCTGTAGCTTGAAGGCAATGTTGGATCCTTCCCGGGTTTGCGGATAGGTATGATTTTCGCTGTCTTCCAGATACTTGGAAAGTAGTGCAGTTCCAAGCATCTGTTGAAGACAGCAGCCAGCAGAGAGTGAACCTTCATTCTGAGATTTTTCAACACTAGGTTGAATATTCCGTCAAACCCGGGGGCCTTCATGTTTTTGGTACATTTCAGCGCTGAGCAAATCTGTTCCACTGTGATTCTATCCTCCGGAGGGATGGCACAAGGGGAGGAATCAAGGTTGAGTACGCATTGCTCAACCTGAACTTCGAGCGGACTTTGGATGTTGGAGCCAAGCAAGTGCGATTTGGCAATATGCTCACCAATCGCATTTGCTTTCTCCTGAGGGGTGATTATGAGCCGATCGTCATCATTTTCATCTTTTAGTGGTGGAATGGGTTTAGGGTGCGTCTTTAAGACCTTGGCAACTTTCCAGAATGGTCTGGAGCGGTCGTCCAGATTCTGGACAAGCCGCCCGAAACTTTCGTTCCGGAGTGAGACCATTCTGGAAGCAATCTCCTTGTTCAGATTGGCCATTTCACGTTTCCTCGCTAGATCTCCAGTCCTCTGAAACTGGCGTCTACGAACATTTCTCAGGCGAATTAAGAGTTGGGTGTGGGAATCAATAGCAATAAACTTACCCCTCACAGGAACTCGTCGGACGCACGCCTCGTCAGCCACGGTTATGGTGGAGTACTTCCAACGCTCGGTCGATGTCCTCCACGGAGTCAAGCGGCGGGTTGTCGATGATGTGCCTGTCTACCACGCGTCCAAACTGGGCCCAGTTTACGCGATGGTAGTCCTTGCGCAGGCTTGGAGCAGCAGCTACGTTGTATCCCAGTTCAGCCACCACCGGTTGATGGTCGGAGCTGAGTTCGTTTAAGGCTACCGGCTTGGACAAGCCGGTATTTGAAAGAAACAGGTCTAGCGTCGATGGGTTGCCTGCCGGTGAGATGAATGTTGGCTCGTCCGAGAACCAAACGGAGTACAGCCCATGCTGCGAATGGTCGAACAGCAGACGACCGTTCTGGTTCTGCTGGTAGTTCCGCCATGCCTCATGACGAGCATTCAGATCTCCTCCAACAACGAAGCGGGAACCGGTACGGGTGATGGTGGACAGGTCCTTCTTAAATTTAGCCGCTAGTCCACTGCTGGCGGCACACTGTCGAGGGCAGTAGACGGCGATGAACTGGACGTATCCAGTCGACGACTCCACCTCCACACCAAGGGCCTCGATGATAGAGGTGCGAATATGGGACAGAGTGTGGTATTTTATTCCTTTCTTGACGACGACCGCAACACCACCCCCCCTGGAGCTGGTGCGATCAAGCCGGATAATGTTGTGGTCAGGCAACCAGAAGCTGTCGCCGGACTTTAGATGGGTCTCGGTTAGAAGGCCCACGTCGATGCTGTGCTTGCGGAGGAAGTCGGCAAGCTCAATCTCTTTTGCTCTTACAGAGCAAGCATTCCAGGTGACGATAGTTAGCGGTTTAGACGCCATACTGGATGATGAACTTACCGAGCACCTGGATCTGTTCGGGCTTATTGCGGCACTTACGAAGAGCACCGGACATGTTGACGAAAATTTCCATCAGTTCATCCGCTGAGAACAGATCGGGGTTGTTGTTTTGCGCTGTTGGTTGTCTCCAGAATCCAGGGGGGGATGGAGAGCTTTGGCCAGCAAAATCACCGGAAGCTTCTTGAGGGGGGGCGGGTTGCACCCGCGAATTCGCTTGCCTTTGCTGGGGAGCACGAAGAGGCGGAAAATCCTCCGCCCTGAATGATGGGGTTTTGTCCTTCTTGCGTCCTGGTTGATTGTTGCTTGACGCCTGCTTTCGGATGCGTTTGAAGTCCTCGCGTTTGGAGCACTGTCTGTCGGAACCTTGATGTGCACCACCACAGTTAGCGCATTTTATCGCCACGGCTCCATCCGCAGGGCAGTTGGAAGTGGCGTGTTCTTGAGCGCAGTTGCTGCAGCGTGGCTTGATGTTGCAGTTGCGGGTACCGTGTCCAAAATTGAGGCACCTCATACACTGCGTTACGTCACGATGGCCGCCACGGTATGGCTCCCACCGTACGATGATGGAGCAGATTGATCGGATGGCTTGTAGCGCATTGAGCGTCACTGTCCCTTTCTGGAAGTGCACCAGGAAAAGACAATCCGGGTACGTCTTCACGTTTTCGTCTCTCCTTGTCATTCGGAAGACAGCGATTGGGGCAAGCTTGTACCGGTTGATTTCAGCTTCGACCATCTTGGGGTCGAAGTTTGGTAGACCCCTGATGACTACCTTGAAGGGCTTCTCACCGGGGATGTCGTGCGTGAAGAATTCCGCCTTGGTATCCTTCAGATGTTTCACGGCCACTTCGTACTCCGCTTTTGTTCGGAGCATCACCTTGGTGCCGATCCTGCCGAGCTTAAACTCAGCTGCAACGCCCAGCGATGAAAGATCGCCAATCAGCGTGTTGAGTGGGACTTGCTTCACCACCAGTGGAGGAAGCTTCATTTTTGCTGCACTCGGGGTGGCAGCAGTTTCGTTGTCGACGGCTTCGGCAAAATCACCAATGACGCTGACGTTCGTCGCGGTGGCATCGTCCCGTCCACTCGCACCATCGGACTGGCCTTGGTTTTTCTTCCTCTTCTTAGACCGCTTCACCGTGGCTGAGGTGGGATTCCCTACATCGGTGGGAAGAGTAGCGTACCTATTCGAAATAGGTACACTCAAGCTACCCTCACCGCTGTTCTTCTTCTCCGTTTTCTCTCGGAGCCTGCTCCGGGAGCGCTGTCTTCCCATCACACGAAGCGACCGACACTACTGACGACGCGATTAAACTGCGAATGTTTGGAACAAACTAGAAACTTTAGAACAACTCGACAGAGCGAGCAAAGACCGAACTGTACTGCTTGACGTTCAAGCAGAGAATCCATGTTGACCAGAGGCATGAGAGCAGCGCTGATTTATATCTTTTCAGGTTCAAGCAGAATGATGTGCAACCAAGTGGTATTCGTTTGTGATGACTGGGTTTGGGAAAAAGGCTTATTTCATGAAATCAGTGATAAAATTATCATTTGTACAGTTCCAATAGTTTAATTACAGAAAAGTTGGAAAAATATTTATTTCAACAGGTTTGTAATGTAATATCCTATCGATTGGCGTATTTGGATTTTAATTTCATCTATAAATGACAAAGTTACAAGCGTTCAAAACCTAACACTCCTTCACCACACATATTTTTTGATTTGCACCCCAGTATAGTCGACAAAGACGTAGTTCTACGTCAAAAAATCATAGCTCATGAACCATAAGAGATAAAAACGTTGTGTCTTCAACAAAGTTGCTTTGAAGTGATTGTTGTACAACTGTTTATAACACAGCTTTGGTCTATCTCAAGTAATAAAAAATGTTAAAATTTACCAATTTTATGGACCACCCTAATTTTACGAACATAAAAAGATTGAACGAAAAATATGAAGCAACTTTTCCTAAGAAACTATATACCTAAAACTGACGGTTTGGGCGCAAACATTTTTGTCTTCCTAAATACGGCTTTGGGACCATTGTGAATTGGTTTTGGTTCTTCTATACTCCTTTTTGTGACGTCTTGATTGTTAAGTTTTCTTCGTACAGCTACAAAACATCTATTTCAACTGTTTTTTTTTTTGCCTATTTACAACAATTTTGATGTTTTGCCCCACTTTTGTTCTAACTTAGAGACTTAACTTTTGCCCAACTTAGAGACTTAACCTCAGAGGACCACTCACACGGTATTATTTAAAAAACCTTCCTCAATGAAATTAGAAGCTTATGACGGAAACTAATATTTATCGAAAGATAATTTATCCGATCCATTTACCATCAGAGAAACCCGCAATCTCCGAGAAGTCCACAAATTATAGTTCTAATTTTCATTAAACCTAACGAACCAGGCTAGAACGAATGTGTCTGATGCGAATCCAAGACGAGCCCAAGAACTCTATGACGAGCGAGCCAGCTAAAAAAAAACCGTGAGGGAAAATTAACTAACACAACGAAAAACTTCAAATTTTAATCTATATTCACATCATTCTTCAACATTCATTCGGGTTGGACTAAACTCGGTTCAAAAAAGCAAACTATTCATGGCCATGAAAAAAAAAGTACGAACATAGCTGCGCAGGTTTTTTGGTGCGATGCGTTGCAATGATGGCGACGGACGAAACGGTGATGGCGACTGATGGAGCGGCAATGGCGGCCGGTGACCTTACCAAGGTCCTGGCGATGGTGACTATCGACCTTCCGACGACCTGTGATGATGGCGGCGGTCTCGGAATGGCGCCGATTGCGCAATTGGCTTCGTACTTCTGCGGTCCGAGCTCTCGAGTGTCACAGTCCCCGGGGTTGTAGCGTGATGGGGACTCTACCAACGGCTTTTGGCGACCGTCGGGATAATAAACTAGCGACTTCCCGACACTCCGTTTACCTACCTACAAGAGGCGGGCCTTCGCACTGCACACGGGTTTTTGTCCAAATCCAACGGACGTAAATGGCAGCTAAGTTGACGCCACGAGAAACCAGACGGTCCAGCGACGATGGATGCCGAACTCCCGAAAAAAAAACCATGTCCAACGCGAAATCACAAAAATACTCATCTAATATTTAATTTTACAAAATTAATCAAAAATTACCTTTTTGTATTTAGAAACACTATTTACACAGCGGTTTGAAACGCGAACTACTTGCTTCAAGCAAGAAAAATCTAAATGCACAAAAAAAAAACTATTGAATTAATTAACCCACTCGAACATTTCTTTGAAATTAATCACCTTTATCTTTTTGATCGCATTTCACTGAGTTCACACTTGACTGACGAACTTGAAATCTGCATCAAACACTACTGCTATCCAGCCGACTTGTTAGCAGAATGGCAGAGATTAGAATATCTGTTTCCCAAGAAACCACGGAATTTCTTAAAGATCAAAGGATCGGATCTTGTGCGAAAAATCAATGTTCGGCTTCGCCATTTTACTCAGGTGTTCATGTGAATCCTATCACTTTCACGTATTTACCAAGCTACTAAGGAAAGCTACATCTGCTAGCTTGCTATAAAAGCTTCATATCTACAAAGCTCACTTTTATCTTGCCATAAAAATCCCAACAAATGTACGTATTACGAAGCTTTTTGCTACATTGCATTGGAACAGAATCATGCTATACAATCCCGACAAATGCGACACTTTTGCTATTTTTAATTTGGAAACGAATCACTCCTTTTTAATAATTGAAATTCATTATTAATTGCGGGATTCAATTACCAACCATAGTTATTCTAAACTAAACTTAACATTTAAACGAAATAAACGCATGACGTTACAAATCGAAGAATTTGAAAAATACTGGACAAAAGTGGCCAAAATTATCTATGCCATATGTAAAATACATTTACTGAAAAACAGTAACAAGTTCTGCCCGCTCTCGTTCGTCATGCATCAGAGATACGGATTTGAGTTATGAGCAAAAGTTGTAGCTAATAACAAAACCTACAAAAGCTCAAGCTCTATACATCATTTTGCGAAATGAATGTAAATGAATGCACGAAATGATACAAATGATTTTCCATGCCTGCCCATATGACACCAACGCAAACCATCAACATTAGCGGGTAGGAGAAGCATTCTCTTTCCCGATGATATTGTTGGTTTGTGTGGGCGACCCTCGGTTGGCTAGAAAAGGACCTACACATGTTTTTTTACAAAAAGCTTGTATGCCCTTTTCACATGTGGCTCTTGAATGCTGCATTTGGAAGTTTAGTGTATATACAATGGTTGCTATGATGAGTTTTCACTGTTTGTTCTCCAGTTTTCAAAATGACGTCCGAGCAAGAGGAGCAGCGTTTAAGCCCTCTTCTTTATAATTTGTATGTAAAAGACATTGATGGTTGTCTTGATGAAAATTGCTCGCTAAGGCAGCTTGCAGATGACGGCGTTGTGTCCGTTATAGGGCCAAGTACACCGGACCTGCAAGGACCATTGCAAGATACCTTAGACAATTTGTCTACTTGGGCTATGAAGCTAGGTATCGAATTCTCTCCGGATTTTTTCTCGGAAGCATCATCCTGCACAGTTACAGCTTCAACTAAAGGGTAGAACAATGACTCAAAGTATATCTTTCAAGTATTTAGGTGTCTGGTTCGATTCCAAAAGCACGTGGGAAAAATATATTGCGTATGTGAAACACAAATGCCAACAAAGAATCAATTTTCTTCGCACAACTACTGGAACTTGGTGGGGAGCACACCCGGAAGATCTGATCAGGTTGTATCGAACAACCATCTTGTCGGTTCTAGAGTACGGTAGCTTCTGTTTTCAATCCGCGGCGAAAACACATATCCTGAAGCTGCAACGGGTTCAATACCGTTGCCTCCGAATCGCGCTTGGCTGTATGCACTCGACGCATACGATGAGCCTCGAAGTACTCGCGGGTGTTCTCCCACTGACAGATCGTTTCGCGGAACTATCCTTCCGGTGTCTTATCCGTTGTGAAGTAATGAACCCATTGGTAATACAAAACATTGAGAAGCTGCTCGACAGAAATCCTCAAACAAGATTCATGAGTCTCTATTACGAGTACATGACGCTGGAGATTGGCCCTTCTTCATTCAATTCCACTCGTGTTTGCCTCCAAGACTTTTACAGTTCCTCTGTAAATTTTGATCTAACCATGTTGCAAGAAATCCGTGGAATACCAGATCACCATCGGTCGATGGTTGTTCCCTTAACTTTTGCAAACAAGTACCACCATGTTAGTTTTTTTTTTTTTTTTTTTTTTTTTTTTTTTCAATTATAGTCACTTTAACACTCTCGGGTCATTCGTGACTTGTTCGGGGGTGAGATTTGAACTCGTGACTTTGGCGTGAGGGATATGGATGTTAACCACTACGCCGGGGTCGCCCCCTCCACCATGTTAGTAATAATAAAAGTTTTTTCACAGATGGGTCAACTATAAACGCTTCCACTGGATTTGGAGTATTCATCGAATTTCATAGCGCCTCATATCAACTGCAAAAACCCTGTTCCGTATACGTTGTGAAACTAGCAGCCATATTTTACGCAGTAGAGCAAATTGCCTCACTACCATCTGATCACTATTTTATTTTTACTGATAGCCTTAGCTCGTTGGAGGCTATTCGATAAATGAGGCCGATGAAGCACTTCTCGTATTTCCTGACCGAAATCCGAGCTAAATTGAGTACTTTATCTAACTGCTCCTATACTATCACCTTAGTTTGGGTCCCATCTCATTGCTCAATTCCGGGTAATGAGAAAGCGGACTCGCTAGCTAAGGTGGGCGCTATGGAAGGCGATATTTTTGATCGACAAATCGCCTTTGCGGAATTTTTCTCAATTACCCGTCAGCACGTCCTCACCAACTGGCAACAAAAATGGAATGAGAGTGATCTGGGAAGATGGTTACATTCTATTCTCCCACAGGTGTCGAACAAGCCATGGTTCAAAGGATTGGACATGAGCCGTGACTTTATACGTGTCATATCAAGGCTCATGTCCAATCACTACTCGTTAGACTCGCATTTCTTCCGAATCGGGCTCGCAGGCAGCAATTTGTGCGCTTGTGGTAGTGGCTATCACGATATCGACCACGTGCTTTGGTCATGCACCCTACATTGTGTTGCTAGATCCGAGTTATCCGCATCCCTCAGGGCCCGAGGAAAACAACCTATGCGGCCCGTTAGAGAAATCTTGGCGAGCCGAGATCTCGACTATTGCAATTTAATTTATGTGTTTTTAAAACGGATAGATCTGAGGATTTAGTAGTTAGTGTCATCTTGTGTTCCCTCAAGTTGTTAGCTGCCCATCGGTGTACCCCCATGTTTGTCTTTTTCATCAGTTGGTCGCTTAGTTCGAGATCAAGAGCACATTGCTCTCCAGACCTAGTGTTCTCAATCCCTACCCTGCCATCCATTTGTTACAATTTGTTACCCCTAACCTCGAGATAGCCGCGAGTAATCGGCCCCCGCTTTACTAACGTTAGTTTTAAGAAATTTTGTAACCTAAACAATGAATATCGGCTCCGCAAAGCTACGGCAAATGAGCCTGGAATAATTAACGCATTTAAAAAAAAAAGAAGAGGAGCAGCGTTTCAACATTTTGCTCGCGCAGCAAGAGAAACCGACGTTCTCACACGCCAAGTTGGCAAAATTGCTGGATGTGGCTAAGTTGACAGTGACAAACGTTTGAAAAGTGATCGGGGAGCGATTTTCGACCGCCAGGAAGCCTAGAAGCGGCGGCAATCGTAATCCGGACGTAGCAGCAACGATGAAGAAGGTGGCGGTGAAATATAAGCGGAATCCTAACCTCTCCATCCGGGACGTCGCTGGCAAGCTCAATGTCTTCCATACTACTGTGCAGCGGGCCAAGAAACGAGCTGGTTTGTCGACGTTTAACCAGGTGTAGGTGGCAAACCGAGATTACAAACAAAACACGTAGACAAAGCAGCGGTCCCGAAAGCTGTATACGAATCTGCTCACAAAGTTCGACTGTGTCGTCATGGACGACGAAACTTATGTGAAGGCGGATTTCAAGCAGCTTCCGGGACAGGAGTTTTATACAGCATCAGGAAAAGCGAAGGTGGCTGAAATTTTCAAAACCATCAAACTATCGAAGTTCCCGAAAAAATATCTCGTCTGGCAGGCCATATGCACGTGTGGTCTAAAACACGGCATTTTCATTACCACGGGAACCATCAATCAAGACGTCTACGTCCAGGAGTGCCTGGAAAAGCTGCTTCCCAAAGCAACATAATAGACCTGTGCTGTTCTGGCCGGACTTGGCGAGCTGCTACTATGGGAAAAAAGGCAATCGAGTGGTACGATGCGAACAACGTGGTTGTGGTACCCAAAGACCTCAACCCTCCCAACAGCCCAGAACTCCGCCATATCGAACGGTATTGGGCCATGGTCAAACGGAATCTCAAAAAAACAAAAACTATTAAATCCAATCCATTCACTTCCTCAACTTTGATGTTAGACGCCTTACAATGGTTGTCGGTGAAGCAAAGAATTGTATATTTTACTATGGTGTTCATTTTTAAAGTAGTTAACGGTTTGCTGCCTCGATATTTGTGTGATCGAATTGAAAGAGGAAGTGACTTTCATAGATATAATACTAGAAACGCGGTTGAAATAAGAACACCACATTTCTTGACTTGTGCTTCACAAAATTCATTATATTATAAAGGAATAAATGTTTTCAATTCGATGCCTAGACATATCAAACGTTTAGCAACACTTACAGAATTTAAAAGACACTGCATTTCACACGTTAAAACTGTCTTTTGAACAGTTATCCAGTGATTTTTTTTTATGAATTGACAAATTATGTATCTTGACGAAGTTATCTCTAACGGATTATTTTATATGGATAGCTGTCATAACGAATTTTTAATAATTATTGTAGCACTGCAAAAACTATTTCTGTTCGCCACGAGGGTGATGATGGATTTTTAATATATGATTTTATAGTAGATTAATTAAAAAAAAAGTAGTCTACAAAGGTTTGAGCCTCGCGCGCGTATTACGGATATAGAGGACTGAATTTAACATTTGATAAAAAAAAAATACAATTTTGAAGCTTATTTGGAAGATACTTTGAGTTAGTAGTAAGTTTTCTGGCAAATGTTGGAGGTTTGTAAGCATTCCTGACATTGCTGAAAATTATGATAGCATCAGATTGCGGGGTTACTAGTGTAATAGGATGCTTTGTTGATTGTTCATTAACACTTGATTGCTTGTAATACTTATGAATATTTTAGGTGGACAAAAAGGTGAACTAAGAGGTGGACGCCTGAGCTTTTCCACATTTATATCGCTGTGAAGCAACTGTAAACCTTAGAGGGAATCTATATCTGTAACTGAAACCAGTTCGATTTTGTTTGCCAACCTGGTTAAAATGTCATATTCAATTATCTTAAAGATAAATCGTCCAGCTCAAACCTTTGTAGGGGTAAGAGGTGGGACCATCATCATCATCATCATCATCATCATGGAAAACGAGCAGCAGTTTAAATCTAACTGGTGTTCGGCGGCGAATAGGGTTGATGCATATATTATGTCACGCTCTAAAGGGGAAGGGGGGTCTAAGATTTTGTGACAAGCAATGCATTAGGTATAGGAAAAACCTCACGATAGGGGGGGGGGGGTAATTATTTGCTCGATTTAGCGTGACATAATTAATACATGGGAAGGCACGGCAGTTCGGATTTGGCAAACCAAAGGAATAAACGAACATTTTTTCCTTTAAATATGTGAATTCAACTACCAAAAGAAAAATAAGAAGATTTTTATGGTATGAATTTTGATTGAAAGAAACGATTTTTTTGTCGAACAATTTTTGCGCGTTTCAGTTTTTAGTTAGCGTAAAGAGTCAACAATGTGCCGTGCAGCTGTTTGGGTTCCGCTTGCATCAGCATCATCCAAATTTGGGAAGGTCGCTAAAGTGTTGTTTTACTTTATGAAAGGAAAGCAGGAAAGAAATGGAATGTAGGAAAGTCGGTACATAATTATACAATTGCATGGACGAGTATGAAATATGATAGGGTAGACGCTTTGCATGACAAAGGCCCATGGTTAAAGGATGGATGGTACTTGAGATGCGTTTGATTACATCATGGGTGATTTATGTTGGAAACATAGTAAGCATTCTACAAATGGCATATTAGCTCGTTTTGATTTACGGTTTAGCGACTTGCAGTCAATTTAATTGTTTATAAGATAGTTTGAACATACTGAGAGGTAAGCAATTAGCCAATTTCTCATTTATGGACAGTGATGCTCATGGGCAGCGTCAGATCAAAAGTTTGCTCATTGCCATACGATTAAAGGAACTGCGGATTATTTTCGTCCAATTGAAAGAGAACATATATATGAAATACACATTTTAATTCATTAACGAAGCGTTGTTTTCTTCCAATAATAATCTTTGCTTATCCTTTCTCGAACACCCTATAATAATTTAAACACAATAAGTGATTGTTAGTAGTCTACAAAATACAGTCGGATACAGTCGTTTGATAAAAAATAAAACTTTGAAGCTTATTTGGGAGATGCTTTGAATTAGTAGTAAGTTTTCTGGTTGAATTTTGGGGGCTCGTGAGCATGCTTGACATAACATCTCCCCATCATCATCATTTGAGGTATCGCTTGATAGGTTTTGGTAAAAAACTTGCCACTTTCCCGGGGTCACCAGAAACATGAGTTTTCCTTGATTTTCCAGAAAAATCTTTTTTTATTTTTCTTGATTTGTTTTCCGTCGATCTTGTTTTCCGTGCAGAGCACCAATGCTACCGACGCCAGGGAGGCAGCTCCCACACCTGGACCTTACCTATCGACCCATGAACTCATGAACCGGGAACCAACGGCTTTACTTCCCTTCCGAAGGAAAGCGTGATCAGAGATGTTATGCTTCAGAACATCCCAGCGGCGCCGACTGGGATTGAACCCAAGGCCGCTGGGGTGAGAGGCAATCACGCTTACCATTACACCACCGGCACCGCTTCCAGAAAAACCTTGTTGAATATGAAAAAATCGAGAGCTATTCCACTCAGTCTTTTAATTTCTGGTCGATTTTCCTCCTTTTCCCTTAAAAGTGAATAAAATTTTACTCACCGGGCTACCCCACTTTTTACAATTTTGATGCTCTCATCGGCCGTGTAACTAAAGGTACTACTTCCGGGTTCTATCTGCTGCACATTGCAATGACGCTACAAAATAGTGAACAGAACGCAACCGTGCGTGAAAGTGAAAAAGTGGAATCCTTTTCTCTTCCGGTGAAAGGCGGGCAGCAAAAGTGCAGGAGCGGTCTGATTCCTTTCTTTCCAGCTTTACAGTAACGTCGAGACAAAGCACAGCAGCTACCTACCTACGAGCTGAGAGAATCCTCGGATTTCTCGGATAGCAAAACACTTCCTTCTTATCCTACATTCCAACCGAGAGCAAAACGAGGGATAGGAATTCCTAATTTTGGTGTAATCGTCTCAGAAGACAATGTTCGCGTTCGCGGTTCGCTGCAACAGTTGAAGTGAAAGCTGACAGGTTGGAAAATTTCCGTGCCGTCGTCGACATTTTTGCTAGCTCTCGGCGGGGGTAGGGAAAATTGAAACCGGGAATAGGAATGCTACGTCCACTGAGGTGTATTATTATTAGTAGTAAGGTAAGGTTAGGTTAGTTTTCTGGATCACCTTAGAACTGGTACACACTTAAAAATTTTCGCCGAGATTCCAACAGCCGAGCAGTTCTGCAATTTATTTTGCTGAGATTCAGTAAAACAATTGCCGAGACTCAGCTAACAAATAACTATTTGCTGAGATATCAGCTAACAAACAGATATTTTGCAGAGATATCAGCAAAAGTAAATGCCGAGGTAACCGGCTGTTGGAGATTTTACCGAGCTAGATTAAGTGTGTAGCAAGTTGCTTTTGATTTTGATTAATTTTCTTCTTCGTCTTCTAAGCGAGCGTTTTTCCGGCTCTTAACTAAGTTTTCTATATGCACATCCACAGTTATTAATTGAGAGCAAGCTCAATGATACGCTATGCCCAAGGAAGTCGAAAAAACTTCCAACCGGATTCCAATGACTATTCAAATATTGAATCAAAGTGCAAAGATTGTTTTCGAAACTAACTTTAGTCCCACACGAACTTTTTCTCCATCTTAGTCCATGCACCACTTCCACGTCTGACTGACTCCTGTTGCCACAGCGTGAACTGGAAAACGAATGAATTTTTTAATTAAATTCCCATATATTTCACTGGCAGCAGCAGTTTTTCATCACCACCACTCAGCCAGCACCGCTCTAGTAGAACGAATCCATGCGTTCCGCTTTTTTCCTTTGAAGCACTTCCAAGGTAGAGGGAAAAGGATCAAGTGACTGCCACGCTACAGCAAGAGGAGCGCGGGAAAATATGTGGGAACGGTGGGCAAATATTTAGCAGAAAAGAATAACAGAGTCGCTGCCGGAGGGATGCTTTGAAAAATGAGACAAAACCCACGAAGATCATGCCGTTGTCGTAAGTGAGTGCAGAGCGCGCCCTCTTTGCCCTCCCGGCTATTTGTCAGCAACGTTGCACTTGGCGAATAGGAATTCCTACCAGATGGAGCTTACATTTTTAATTTCAACCTCACCGTGGTGCCTGGATCTGGAGAAGATTTCGAATTTTTAACAATTTACAGCTGACGGCGGCGTTGATGGAAAGGGATGCTGTATTTGCTATTTTAAGACCGGGACGAACGGAAGCCGAAAGGGAAGCATTAATTGTTGGGTTCACTCATCTTGCTTCATAGAAATCTGCTGATATGTGATAGTGACAGCCAGTGAAAGAACGCCTAATGAAACCCGGTAAGTGACAAGTCGCAGAGCAGCAAACAGACTTCGGTAATCCGGAATTATTATTAAGACCTAAAATACAACAAAGAGCACGAAATATATTCTCCCAAACACGCACATGTGGCAATACCTACTTATGAGTTTCACAGACAATAACTCGGAAGACGATGACGGGAAGTAATATTTGTCTCGAGTTGACATAGAAACAAATCACCGGGGATCTGAGCCCGGTTTCGTGAAGCAGTATCCTTTTTTTTTTGGATGTAGCTGTTTTCATCTTTTATGAAAAAAGGTGGGTTGGGTGCTTCGGTAGGTGTATTTTATACTACACGTGTGTAACGATGAGCTTGTGTAAACAAATGGATATCATAACTTGTTACGGGAAGATGAAAGATTATTTGATTGGTTTGAACATATGAAGTTTTCCAAAAATGCGTCAATCTCAACGATAGTCATGGAGAGATTGTTTCACTCTGCCTTTGGTGTTTTTATCGTGTCCTTCTTATAAAATATCGCTTTTAAACACACATTTTCGATCTAACGTCCGAAGGGATAACGAAATCGTAAATCGTCTGTGTGTGTTTAAGCCAAAAACCTGCACATCAAAACGCATAATTCAATATTGATCAACCAGATCTACATTATACAGAAATTGTCTTAGTCCTGTTCTTCAATTCGATAGTTTCAGGATTTCGTATATATTTTCAATCATATCCAATAATGATGATAAGAGGAGTCTTTGTAGCTTACCGGCGTCGTCATAATCGAGTACCATTTTGTGGCACATCATTCTGCTTTAAACTGAAAATATATAAAAGAGCGCTGCTGTCTAACCTCAACTCTTGTTACCTGTTACCAGTTATCTGATCCTATGAAAAAGTTCGTTATGGGGTTTCCTCTTGGGTTCAACAACTCTTATTCAGGTACAAATCGTCGAAAATGGCTGCTTCGTTCAGCACTAAAACCATAGAGGTTAAATTGGCTCATTACTTGACTAGCCTATTGGTCCCAAGCAAATCGATTAACGCACCCCATTATAGTCGAAATTCTAGCACTACACTATGTTTGTTTTGATTCGCTATGAAAGTTTGACAGATAAAATGAGGGGTTCGTGGGTTTTCCTATGTTTCAAGGGGTGCATCGATTAGATTGGGATCGAAGATAGTATCAGAGCTGAGCCAAAAAGTTGTGCACGTTTCTTCGGGACCTTCTGGTCTTAGCGTTATCTCTATGCAAGTACTAAGTAGCTAACGGATTTTCACACTACATGGCACATAAGATCGACTCAAATTTAAGTATAAATTACTCAAACTCTAGAAATAGTAGTATACTTGTAGAACGAGTAAAATTTTCCCAGCCTCATAAATCTTTTCGAAAGTGACAAAAATCGACAAAAAATCTACTTATTCTAGAAACATACACTCAAAGAATAAATCACATATCCAAGGGAAAATATTTACTAGAATTTCACATAACTTCATGTGATATGATAATTGGGAATTGCACCACAAAATCACATGGGCCTTATGTGTCAAATGAAATTTAGGTGATAAATCGTATAGAACTCATGTGATCACATCAATGTTATGTGAAATTCAGATAGGTATCATTGGTTATGTTAATGGAAAAAGGTAATGTTCATTCCCAATGGAAACTACATGAAATCTTTTTCCGTGTACTAATTTCATATGTACATCGAGATGTTGCTCATATTAGAAAACAAATTCCTATAAATTCTCGGAAAGTTTTGAGGTTAACTACGTTTTCAAGAATATTAGTGAACTTATCGCAACTTTAAGTCGACCTCATTTGTCGTTTAATCGTAATTTATCTTTTTATTATTATATCAGGCCCTTTCTAGCATAAAAACGTGCTGGTAAGGGCCTGAAGGCAGCGCTACACCCCCCAGTCCCACATAGTGTCACAGTTAAAGCCCCTCCGTGTTACTGCAAAACACGTTAATCCGTTCCAAGATTCCGTTAATAAGCGACATAGAAACAACACCGCCAGTGATTTCCGGTGTTTAAGATATTTAGAGACACTATTCCGAAATACAGACGAAAAAAAAGAGAAAATTAAAAGTGTCTCGCGCAGTTTTCAAATATTCAAAACGGAGACCGTGTCTTGTTGAAAAATCTCGTCTCAGCCGGAAAATTTACTCCAACTTTTGGAAGAAAGGAATGGACACCGAGGTAAGATTCAAGATCCTGCGTCGGGCAGTGTTCTAGAATGAAACACCGCTCACCTCAAGCAAATCTCCAGCTCTTGTACTATTTCCATTGAAGAAAGACCATCAAACCAAAGATGAATACTTAGATGAAACTGTCGGAAGAAAAACTTTTTATTTTAGTGTCCTCTTTCACGGTCCCTTTCATCCATTGAATACCCCTCGTATTCAAGGTAATTTTGTGGTTTTGCTGCCCCCTCGGTAGAGATGAAATTTTGCGCTCATTTTTTATCAAAACAATCACACCAAAATCAGAGATGTCCCATTTTTTAATTACTCGATTAACATCTAATCGATTATTTTTTGTTCGCTGTGCTGCCATTTTTTCCACCAATGAGAGTGCAGCACATGTTTGAAACGATCGGTGATGATGAGAAGTTAATGCTTATATCGGTATGATATAACCGATTACAAATATTTTACTTTTCGGTTCGTTAATCGATTAATCGATTATTCATATGAAAATCGGCCATCCCTAGATGAATGTGACACATCATTTCAAATATAAGGACCGTACATAAATAATGATACAATTTGAAAGGGACCGGGACTAATCACAAATTATGTCCCCACGGTAACTGAAATAAACGCGAGTGTTCACCGGTTGATCAAACTATGAAGACAATGTCATAAATCCTAATCAACATGCGATACCATTGCAGGCAGCTCGTTCTTCTTGCTTGGTGCGCAGACCACCATGGCATTCCCAACTCTAATTAGGTTCAATTTGTTAAAAGCAGTTTGTCCAAATCGGTTGAGCGGTTGCTGAGAAACGTGAGCGCATTCATTTCGTTACAAACACACACATACACACATACACACGTAAACACACACACACACACATGTTCCGATCTCGTCGAGCTGAGTCGAATGGTATATGACACTCGGCCCTCCGGGCCTCGGATCGATAGTCGGTTTTTCAAGTGATATCTATACCCTTTGTAAGAAGGGTAAAAAGGATGGAGGTATATCTATCATTTTCCAGGATGCTTTCATGAACTGGCTGTGTTGGTGTTAGATTAGATTAGATTAGATTAGATGTACCAACTAAATCAATGAATCCGTAGTACCCGTGGTACCTCATAGCATCATGTAAGATTTACGAGTGTGTTAAACATATCTTGAGATTCGTAGAGCCCCATACTTTCATATAGGATGTATATGACAAAACGATGTACGCAGCAATCATCCGGAAGGTTCGAGAGGATCCGGAGTTTGAAGGAACTAGGATAGATCGTGGTGAAACCAGGCGCACCCAGAAAGACGAGATGCTTTTTGAGTTGAAGAAGGATCCTTCGATCAAAAGCTCTGCCTTCAAGGAGCTCGTCGAAAAGTCTCTTGGCGAAGGGGCGAGCGTAAGAGCTCTATCCTAGGAGACAGTGGAGTGCATGGATCTGGACGAGATCACTAGAGAAGAGGAGCTGCGAAGTGCGTTAAGAGTGCACTGCGATCTGGGAGACGTCCCGATGTCAATCCGGATGAGGAAGGCGTACGGTGGCATGCAATCGGCGGTGATACGGCTTTCGACAGTTGGAGACGAAGAAGGTCAGTGTGATCGCTGAAAGTCACTCCTACCAAGGGTTACCAAGCAACTGGAGCGATGATTCAAGTGCATGGGATTCGGTCACCAGGCGAGGACACATCTGATCTGTGCAGGAAATGTAGGGAAGAAAGGTCACATTGCTAGAGGCTGTACGAAGCAAGCGAGCTGCATGCTCTGCAAAAAAGAGGACGGTAACGATCATACGACGGGAGGCTTCAAATGCCTAGCATACAAAAAGGCGATGGCAGGCCAACAGTAATGGAGGTAACCCAAATAAACCTTAATCATTGCGACATTGCTCAGCAACTGTTGTGGCAGTCGACAACAGAAATAAAGTGCGACGTTGCAATCATTGCGGAACCGTATCGAGTCCCTCCCGATAACGGTAACTGCGTGGCGGATAGAGCTGGGATGGCTGCTATACAAGTTATGGGCAGATACCCCATTCAAGAAGTGGTTGCGAGCTCATACGAAGGTTTTGTGATCGCCAAAATCAACGGAATCTTCATGTGTAGTTGTTACGCACCCCCAGATGGACGATGGAGCAGTTCCATGAGATGCTGGATGGACTTACCGAAGAGCTGATCGGACGAAGACCGGTAGTCATCGGAGGAGACTTCAATGGTTGGGCACTGGAGCGGGGAAGCAGATGTTCCAATGCAAGAGGGCACAGTCTGCTGGAAGCTCTGGCAAAACTCGAAGTTAAGCTGGCCAACGAAGGCACCAACAGCACTTTTCGCAGAGATGGCCGGGAATCCATTGTCGACGTGTAACTTTCTGCAGTCTGTCGCTGGTGGCAAACATAGATTGGAAAGTGTGCGAAGGATATACCCATAGTGACCATCAGGCGATCCAATATGGCATCGGCCAACGGAATACTGTGGCAGTATGGAGGACGAGAACTTGCGACCAGAAGTGGAAAACGAAGGCTTTCGACAAGGATCTGTTCGTTGAGGCACTTCGTGTGGACAGGAGTCCCACGGATCTGAACGCGGTCGATCTGACAGAAACGTTAGTGAGAGCATATGACACGACCATGCCGAGGAAATTGGAGCCAAATAACGGACGGCGACCAGCTTACTGGTGGAACGAGGCACTTAGCGCCCTCCACGCTAGTTGTCTCAGAGCCAGAAGACGTGTTCAGAGAGCCAGAACAGAAGCAGACAGAGATAAACGAAGAAGAGCGTTTCGAGCGGCCAGGGCCGCTCTTAAACGAGAGATAAAGCAGAGCAAGTCAAACTGTTTTAAGGAGCTGTGTCGAGACGCTGCTGCCAACCCCTGGGGCGACGCATACAAAGTCGTAGTGGTGAAGATCAGAGGTCCAACGATGCCCGCTGAAATGTGCTCAGAGAAGCTGAAATTCATCGTGAAAGGACTTTTCCCGAAGCACGACCCAACGACCTGGTCACCTGCACCGTACGGAGCGGGAGAGGGAGAAAACGTGAAGAAAGCTTAGCGTTGAAAGCGGCGACCCAGGTGTCCCAGGACATGTTCAGGATGGTGCTGAAGAAATGCCTGGACGAGGGTCACTTCCCTGACAGCTGGAAGATACAGAAGCTAGTGTTGGTGCCGAAACCAGGAAAACCATCATGGGGTTCAGCATCGTACCGGCCTATATGCCTGCTGGATACAGTCGGAAAACTCTTGGAGAGGATCATCCTAAACAGGCTGACGAAATACACGGAAAGTGAGCACGGATTGTCGGAGATGCAGGTCGGATTCCGGAAAGGGAGATCAACGGTGGGTGCAATTCGGACAGTGGTCGAGACAGCTGAGAAAGCGCCCAAACAGAGGCGGAGAGGAGATCTATATTGCACCGTGATAAAGATCGACGTCAAGAATGCGTTCAACAGCGCCAGCTGGGAGGCCATCGCCAAATCGCTGCATACAATGAGGATCCCTGACTACCTGTGCAGGATCCCGAAGAGTTATTTCCAGAACCAGGTTCTGTTCTACGAGACATACATGGGACAGAAATCAATTAGCATCACAGCGGGAGTTCCACAAGGCTCCATCCTTGGTCCAACGTTCTGGAACGGGAATATACAACAGCGTGCTAACGCTGAAACTGCCCGAAGGAGTTGAGATCGTTGGCTTTGCGGACGACGTCATTTTTACGGTAATAGGCGAGACGCTGGAAGAGGTGGAAGTGTTAGCGACCGAGGCGATCGACATGAATGGTAACTGGATGCAAGGAGCGAAGCTGCAGATAGCCCACCACAAAACGGAAGTGCTGTTGTAACTGTAAAGTGGTACAGCGTGCATAAATCACCGTTGGGGAGCACGCCATAGCCTCGAAGCGCGTGTTGGAATACCTGTGATGATCGATGACCGGCTAAACTTCAACAGCCACGTCGAAGGCTTCGAAGACCATCAACGCGATAGCTAGAATCATGCCGAACAACGCTGGCCCAGCAGTAGCAAGAGGCATCTTCTGGTCAGTGTGTCGTCATCGATACTGAGGTAACGGCGCCGGTGGTGTAGTGGTAAGCGTGATTACCTCTCACCCCAGCAGGCCTGGGTTCAATCCCAGTCGGCGCCGCCGGGATGTTCTGAGGCATAACATCTCTGATCACGCCTTCCTTCGGATGGGAAGTAAAGCCGTTGGTCCCCGGTTCATGAGTTGATGGGTCGATAGGTAGGGTCCAGGTGTGGAAGCTGCCTTCCTGGCACGTCGGTAGCATTGGTGCTCAGCACGGAAAACAAGATCGACGGAAAAAACAAAACCAAAGGAAAAAAAAAAAAAAAAAAAAGATACTGAGGTATGGAGGTCCAGCCTGGGTTGCAGCACTCGAAACGAAGCAGAACCAAAGGAAACTGCGCTGTACGTTCCGGCTCATGGCCATGCGAGTCATAAGTGCGTACAGAACCAACTCGTCGGAAGCATTATGCGTTATCGCCGGAATGATCCCTATCGGCATCACCCTGGCGGAGGACAGTGAACGCTACAGACAGAGAGAAGCCGGACGAGTACGGAAAATTGTAAGAGCGGAGTCATTGGCTAAGTGGCAACAAGAGTGGAACACGGCGGAGAGCGGTAGATGGACACAATGTGACTAATACCGATTCTTTTGACCTTGGTGAACATAAAACACAGAGAAGTAAACTTCCACCTAACGCAGGTCCTGTCTGGCCATGGCTGCTTCAGGAAATACCGGAATTTGGCAACATGGATGAAACGCCGGAGCATGTGTTCTTCGACTGTCCAAGGTTCGAGGCAGTGCGAAAGGAGATGTCCGTCCTTAACGTGGAGAATGTCATCGATGAGGGCACTTGGAATGCCGTCAGCAGGGCACTTACGCAGATCATGTCGGAGTTGCACCGTAAATGGAAAGAGCAGCAGTGATCTAGCAACTCCAGCTAGTGCTTGTAGTATCTGTGACATGGTAGTAATTAAATGAAAATTTAATGAACCTTCATTTGGTGTGAAGTCGCCAAGTCGACATACGAAATAACTTTATGTCCTGTATGCGCTGAGGTTGATTGAACTTGAGCTTCGGAAATCTCCAAATACACGAATATGATTCGTGTTATGAGAATCGATGTTCGGCTTCGAAACGAAGTGAGCATAAGATGCGAAGTGAGCGAGATGATACGAATAATTTGAATAATGCTTAGGGTTGGAAGAGTGTGACACGATGTGTGTCCTGGTAATCGAGTTCGTTCAGCTTGACTCTGATTCTGTAAACGAGTTTCAAAGCGGACAGTTTGCAGATTTTCATCGCTGGAGAATTTAGTAGGCACCGCCTTAGACGTGAATCATGGAAAAGGCTTGAAACCTTGACCAGTTCACGACAGTGCTGAGAGTATGAGTAGTGAATGAGCACAGCCACCTACCGAAGTAATCGCTTCACCGTGGTCCCGGGGGGATCCAGGAATACGTATCGCTTGAATGGAACCATCATAATTAACGTTACCGATAAGATAATAAACGATGCAAACGATGGTAACAAACTTAAAACTAGAAGAACCGCACCAACCGAAGAACCATTACCCTACCCTACCGATCAATATTAAGACAAACGGGTATAAAGAGAGAGAGATTTACCAAGGTGTCAGGTTTGATTTTGATGAAATTGTAGAAAATCTCCAGGGCTTACTGAACCGACCACCACCCAGCGGCTGGAATGGAAAATCGAATGAAAAATGATGTCTTAACTTTTCATCAACCACCACCACTCTCCCATCAGCTGCCAATCCAGGGAGCTTAAACTTCAGGCGGAATCCGAACGATTGGATTTGCTTTGTTTGTTCCCAGCTCTTACGGTGAAATCCGGTCAAATATCCAATTTCCCTACCACAAATCCCATCACATCAGAGGAGAGCCCAGTTGAGCAGTCCAATTTGTGTCCGTCCGCTCAATTTACGAAACTAATAATATCAGTTTCCAGTTTGGGCAGCAATCAAATATTAATTATCGGATGGCACCCAGTATCAACAGCAGCATTATCGTCGTCATCCATCACGTGTTATCGCATCTACTGATCTCGGCAGTGATTTGAGGGATGGTGGTCATGAATTGGTCATCAGGTTGATTACGACGAAACGGCTTGATAAATGGTGCGGGAGCCAAACGTCCACATCCACTAGACATTGGCCGTATTCAGATGCCCATCCGTCGGTGCTCGTTGACCGGCGTGGGATGTGATTTGCAACCGACGACGACGTGCGGTCGGTGGGTTTCGCTTGATTGGATTTGCTGTAAATTGCGTTTCGAGGGACAACATGGATTATTCAAACTAATTCAAACGGGTTGACTGGTGGGTTGCATCAATGCGGTCGTGCTCAGTGGATTAACATTATAGTTTGTGATCTGCGCCTGGATAACAATATCACTGGTTGGTAACTATAATTTAAACGATTACCTTTTAACTAGCTAAAAGAATGGGGTTATCCAACCGGACAAGATTGTTTTAGAATCCTTGAATTTAAATAAATGATTTCAAGGAAAGGTGTTCCAAATTGCAGACATAGATAAAAAGCATAATATTACACGATGTAGTTGCATTTTTATACCTATGATCTTGAACTGGTTACCTAGAGGATGAGTACTTAAGGGGGTTAGTGTTAGTGGTCTTTAGTGGGACACTGATGAAGACTGCACATTGTAATCAAAACACGTATCTGTCATGGATACTGTGGTAGATGTTGGTATGTAATAATGATAATGATAATAATGTTTCAGTGCATTAAATAAACTGAAAACTTAAGTCGTTTTACACTGAACTTGAGTGAAATCTAGTCAGCGTGTAGTGGGATTCAAATAAACACACTCTGACATACACATATGTATGTGTGAACGAACCGTGGCATGGCTTGAGGGCTTCGCCATGTGTATGAATGAAAATAAATAATAAAATATTTTGTCCGCTCGCATTCACTATGTTGGGGGCCTAAATGTAAATTTCTACAAATGCGGGATCATGTCCCTATCCTGGATCTAATAAGCAGCCACCAATTATGAGTTTAATCATATCTACCACAGCGTCCGGCGAAAGGACGGTAAACTATTCTGCTCCCCGGCGGAGAGTAAAAAGCTTCCATCGGAAGGATGAAAGCTAAATGCTGACTAGAAGTAAATTTGTACGCCCCTCACGCACCGCTTGCACACCTCTAGTGTTGGGAATCGAAAATTATTTGACTGTGGTTTGTTTACACTTCTATAGAGAACAACTGGTGCCAGTTTGATAAAAGTAGTCGATCGCGTTCAGAAATAACGTCAAATGGAACTCGAAAGAAGAAAAAATAGTGTGCACAAACACCTGGAAACTCCGGAGTGGTCCGGTTCCAAGCTGGCTAAAGTGCTGAAGATGCCGAAAACAACAGTTTGTCGAGTGCTCAAAACCTACAAGGAAACCCTTAGTGTGGAAATGAATCAGCGGACCTACAAAAAAAAACTGAAACCAGGGATCGTCAGCTGCGCAGCAAGGTGTTGAGGTGCGTTAAAGCCAACCCCAGTCTTTCGATCCGAGATGTGGCCAGAACATACAATGGCAACTTTCAAACGGTGCGAAACATCCTTGCCAGGGAAGGATACAAGTAGCAAAAGCCAGTAAACATCCGGACCGGTACATGTAGCAGAATTCCGTGGCCAAAAAGTGTGCAAGTCTTTTTTCCGACTGTGTTTTGACGAAAAACAAGGGCTGCACTTTGATCGATGACGAAACATACGTCAAACTTGATTTTCAGAAGCTTCCCGGTCAAAAGTTTTACATCGCGACTGGACGTGGGGATGTTCCGGGAAGATTCAAGTTCGTGTTTTTTCAGTGTTCACTCGGCTGTCGACAAAAGCAGGCCACTCTCGATGTGTGCTACGCGATCGTCTGTTTTCTCGGCAGCAACCATTGTGTGGTCCTCCTCATTGTTCTTCATCAGCAGTTCTTTCGGTCGATGCGTCGTTGACTTTGGAAAGCAACCGTTTCGTGATGAGTGTGTGAGTGCTGACCACGTTTTGCGTCCATTGATGCAATGGACGCGCTCTGACCCTCGTTGGCGTACAACAATTTGCCATACAATGAAACTACTGGAAGCGGCTCCAGTTCTGATGGAGGAGGCTTTTTGGATAGCGGAAGATAAAGTGTTTATTGTGTTGTACCTTTTGACTATAGTTTTAAGATGTATTGTATAGTGACCAAGAATCCTCGGCTCTGTAAAGTTAATTCGGTTGAGCCTTATCAAATAAATTAATAAACAAAAAAAAAAAAAGTTCGTGTTTGCCGACAAGTTCGTTAAGAAGGCCATGATTTGGTAAGCGATTTGCAGTTGTGGCATGAACACGGAACCATTCGTCACATCCTCGACGATGACGTCCCAAGTTTACATCGAATAATGCCTGAAAAAGCGTGTATTTCCGTTTATCCACAAGTATAGGGGCAAATTCATCTTTTGACTACTCCAAGGTGGTTCAAGAGTGGTATGCTGCCAACAAAATTGATTTTGTCTCCAAGCTAATGAATCCTCCGAATTGCCCGTAATTTCAACCAATCGAAAAATACTGGGAAATTTCAAAGCAGCGGCTTCAACGAATCCAGCAAGGAATCCAGCAAATGCGGGCAAAATGGAAGAAATGCGCCGATTTCTTTTCCGTTTCCACTGTGCGAGCGCTGATGGACTCCATTAAGAGGAAGTTTCGAGAATGCTGTAACTTTGAAGTTTTAATAAAAGTACTGTAAAGCAACCATTAATGGACTTCCTAAACTTATTAAATCACGATTGACAGGTCTTTTTGTGCGTACCAATTTACTTTTAGTCAGCCTTTATTCTACTACCAACTTATGGGCGGTGTAGTAAAGAGCTTCCATTGTAAGGCTTGTACTCGAAAAAAATGCACCAGACAAAAGTGTTCGCGAAAAATTTATTTTAAGTCGGATTTTCTTGAAACTTTCAGGGAATGAACTAAAACATATGGATAATGTTTCGGCATACTTACTTTATTCAATTTCCTTTTCATCGCTGAAAGCCCGTACCTTTCTCTTAAGACCCCTCATTACATTTTGTGCAATGGTGGAGCCGACCTTTTTGGTCACTTTCATCCATTCTTTCTTCAACTCCAGCTCGTTCTTAAACACCTTGGACGATTTTCGAACTTTGGCCTTCATTATGGCCCAAAATATTTCCACCGGACGAATCTCTGGTGAATTTGGGGGGGTTGGCGTTTTTTGGTACAAAAACAACGTTATTGTCTCTGTACCAATCCAACGTCGATCGCGCGTAATGGCATGATGCCAGGTCCGGCCAAAATAATGTCTCGCCTCCGTGGAGGCACTCGGTGCGATAAATTTCGCTGTTGATGGTACCCATTGTGATGTACGGTTTACTCAGTTTAGCGCATTGGCATATGGCCTGCCAGAGCAAGTATTTTTTGGCAAATTTGTCCACTTTCTTCTTCCTTATGTCTTCCGGAACATCAAACCGTGATTTGGCAACGTAGTACTCCAGCCTCGGTATCTGCTTTGCGTCTGCCTTGATGTAGCTTTCGTCATCCATAACCACACACATCGGTTTCGTTAACCACTCTCGATACAGCTTCCTTGCGCGGGATTTGGGCGCCGTGTTTTGTTGATCACGCCGGTTCGGTGTCTTCCGGACCTTGAATACACGAAGCCCAGCTCGTTTCATGGTTTGCTGAACGGACCAGGCGGAACACTTTGCCTTCAGAGCCACGTCGCGAATCGAAAGGTTCAGATTACGCTTGAAATAATCCAACACCTTCGGGCCTTCACAGGGTCAGCTGTCTTCGATTTTCTTCCACTTCCAGCCCGCCGCTCGGTCGTCTGGGACTCTTTAAACGATTTTACCACCCGAGACACAGTTTTATGGGTGATTCCCAGTTGTCTTCCGATCCATCTCATGGTCGCAGTTGGATTTTCCATGACGGCGCGCAAAATTCTCCGGCGATTTTCTTCTTGTTTCGATGACATCTCAATAACCACTGAACCGATTGTTATGAAATATTGCACATGTAAACAATTCACTCCAAACTAGTTATACCCAGATTTTCATCAATTTTTACCCTCGGATAAAAAAGTTACACATGGATAAAAATGGTGCATTTTTTTTCGAGTACAAGCCTTAAGAATGCAAAGCTATGTTTCTCCGACAAATCGGCGAATTTATAGAGCTACCGTTGGACGATAAGAACTTAGCCGATAATTTTTGATTATTCTTGAATCTTCATTCTAAACTGTAATCTAATATAATTACTTTAACTATTTTGTTTGTATTACTTCTGCGGGCAGTTAACGATTTACCTAGTTGAAGACGCTAAGCGTCAAATAACAGACTTGAAGTGGTCGGTTTTATACGATAGATGAGGAAATGAAAGTATAGAGTTGATAGTTCTGTTTGAGTACGGCAGTGTGAAAATTGTATGTAGAGAGTAGAAAGCGAGCAAGGACAGGTACGAATCAGGTTGATCATCTCTCTTTACCATACTCCCCCTCTACAACTATTATATTTATATTTCACTTCGTCACTTTCTTTACACGAGCCCAGCGTTGTTAAATGAGAAAAATCTCTTGCCTTTAACTGCGTTTTCAACAGGGCTAATGTCTGATTAAAGGTCTTACTAAACAAGTTTTGCTGACATCGCAGTTTTTCTTTTAGTTCACGTGTCTTCTCTGAACGGTATTTCCCAGTAAATTTGTTCATTTTCGAAGCATGCTTTGTATCCTAATGGATTTTTAAATTGAACTCCTTCACAACTGCCACTGATTCATTGCTAGGTAAACATACGGTTTTTGATTAATTGCAGTAAAAAATACATTTCAGTCCACTTTTCTTGGAAAACTCTTCCATCATCTCCAATCACTTGTTTTTTGCCAGCCATTTTGGGAGCTACAGACAAATGTCTGAGAAAAAAAAAACACCACCAAAGTAGATACCCAGGATGCGCACTGTCCTCTGGTACGGGATGACATCTTGATTGATCTGAAGCGGAACGCTGATTGGTTGGTGTGATTTCTGGCAGATGTGGGTAATGGTTCTCTTTTCCGCTGAGATGCAAAACCCGGTGGACGAGACCCATCGGAAGACGTCGTGAATGACAAATGGGAAGTAGCCAGTAGGAAAGTAGAATTTTAGAATCATTCTGCGTTCCATGCATTATGGCTCTCACGAATCCTCAATGTACATGGGAGAAGAGAGAAAATGTAGCATTCTCTCGTCGTTTGATAATTGCACGTCGTAAAGAGCCTGAATTTATAAAGAGACGACATGTCAAAATTGAATCAATGCATTATCTGTCAAAGTCATAGGAAAAGTTATTTTCAATCGAGCAGAAGACCTGTCAAATAGTCGCCAAGATGTCGCCTATTTACCAAATTCAGTCTCTTTAGTCGCAGGGTATGAAGCTCGATGAGAAGAAGAGAATAAAATGATTTTGTGAATAAAGCGAGAGCAACAATAATTTCAGCATTTTTTTTTTATCTTTTATTTTAAGGCTTAGCCATAGGTTGGTTTGTCTTGGGCTTTCAGCATTGTCCGATGGGTTCGTCAAAATGCATGAAAAGAGTAGGGTGAAATAGACTGAACGAACGCCAAAAAAAAACGAGTTCTTGAAAGCAAGTATAGAAGGTCACAAAATTTGTTATCTGTCGTGTTTATTTAATATACATAGCCTTTTCTATAATGCAATTCAATGTTTTCCTTTGACTTTTCCTTGATAAGCATGACCGAATGAGCAGCGCCGGTGGTGTAGTGGTAAGCGTGGTACCTGGGTTCAATCCCAGTCGGCGCCGCCGGGATGTTCTGATCACGCCTTCCTTCGGAAGGGAAGTAAAGCCGGTGGTTCCCGGTTCATGAGTTGATGGGTCGATACGTAGAGTCCAGGTGAGGGAGCTGCCTCCCTGGCGTCGGTAGCACGGAAAACAAGATCGACGGAAAGCAA
Organism: Ochlerotatus camptorhynchus; assembly: GCF_037179485.1. NCBI lineage: Eukaryota > Metazoa > Arthropoda > Insecta > Diptera > Culicidae > Ochlerotatus > Ochlerotatus camptorhynchus. Next base: position 4,556,610 of record NW_027040887.1, on the reverse strand, counting down.
ATCAATGGAAAAAAAAAGCATCACCGAATTGCTTATATTTCAGAAGTAGTCCGCAGGCCGCGGGCCGCGTGTTGAGCAACACTGAACTAGGCGATCTTTAAGAGCTTCAAGTAAGTATACTATAGTAGAGCATCGTATGCGGTAGATCCGTGGAAATTTTGTTTATTTCTACGGATATTAAGCTACGAAAGCTACGAGCCTTGGCTCTCCGGATGCCACAAGTATGTATGATGTTTGATGTATTGCCGCGGACACACTTGGATGACAAACTATAAGCACATCCACGGTCACACTTGTATAGTTTGTGTATAGTTGTTGCATAGTGCTCATAATTATTATACAAATAATGCTCATGCTCAAAGTAGGTCATACAAGTGTATCCTCGGCATATGTATGATAATTGTCTAACACTAATTGTAGCACGGAAACTAAGTCCGATAGCAGTGGGCGCTCCTCACTGTTTGATTTGATCAAGCGTAATACAGATGTTAGAACTTACAAGGTTCAGTCAGAACTAAATCTACCCTGCCACTTGGGTCCCTAGCTTGATTGTATTGATTCCCTAAAATAGCTGGGTCAGCTGGTCGTCGTCGTCGATGGTTCCACGCGGTTAGCTGCTACGTCGATCCTGCTGGCTCAGCTCCTCGGTCGTCGTCTTCTGGATGTTATGACTTAGCAACATATCTGGACACTCCAAGCAGTCATATGTACAAATGGTGAAGGCTGCATCAGCCGTCCAAGATGAAAATCAATTTTCGATTTTGTGAGCTGAAGAATCGGACTCTGACTCATCCGATGAGGGTGACTCTACGGTGGTACACGCACCTTTGCAAATATACGGATCCACAAAACGAAAATGCTCCTCCCCGAAAGTGCACCGTAAGAAAACTAAAATCACTCCCAAAGGATTGCAAAATTCCCAGGGTAATGGGGATGAAAAAATTAAATCGAAGGCTCCTACTGCTCCACTTCCTGGCTGCAGTAAGGATTTTCCGCCATTACCCAACAAAGATAAGAAAAACAAAAAAGCTACTCCTCAAACTTCTCAAAAGAAATCCAAGTCCGAACGAGGTTTGCTTGCATTTTCGGACATTGTGCAATTCATATTAAATATGTTCAACATACAAGACACTCTTAGAAGCTTAGTTTCTGCCTTGCTTCCAACACTAGAATCATATCTTAAGCAATTGACTGTGTCATGGCCTCTCCTTGCATCAATCATATCTTTCGATGGATGATTCGTCGAACGAGGTTGAAGATATGATCACGGTGCTACAGTGGAACTGCCGTAGTCTAGTGCCTAAACTAGACTCGTTCAAATTTTCACTTCACAATTCTGATTGTGATATATTTGCTCTCTGTGAAACATGGCTTTCTTCCGATAAAGAACTCAACTTCCACGATTTTAACATTATACGCCTGGATAGAGACGATTCTTAAGGAGGAGTACTTTTAGGGATCAAATTCCCTTCCTGCTCTATCAGGCATCGAAATCCTCGCTTGCCAAATAAATGTGAAGAACAAAGACCTTTGCATAGATTCAGTTTATGTTCCACCAAGAACCTCCATTAGCCGTAGTCAACTCTGGAATGTAGTTTCGATTATTCCATCCCTAGTATTAATTCTGGGTGATATGAACTCCCATGGTACTGGGTGGGGCGATCTATATGATGACAATAGAGCGGCTATTTTTTACGATTTATGCGACGATTTCAATTTGACTATTTTGAACACTGGTGAAGCGACACGTATAGCAAAACCTCCGGCTCGAGAAAGCCGACTCGACATATCTTTGTGTTCAAGATCACTATCATTGGATTGTATGTGGAAGGTTATCAATGATCCCCATGGTAGCGATCATTTGCCAATCATCATTTCAATAAAGTGTGCCCCTCACTCTGCAGAACCATCTCGTGTTCCATTTGATCTTACAAGGAACATAGATTGGCATAAATATGCAACGGCGGTGAAAATCGGTGCCGAATCAATAGATACGCTTCCACCATTGGAAGAATATCGATTCCTCGCTGATTTGATATACAAAAGCTCACTGGAAGAACAAAAAAGAAAAGTTCCAAGTGCACTCTTCAAAAGGAGACCAGCCACACCTGGATGGGACGAAGAATGCACAAAATTGTATATAGAAAAATCTGATGCTTTTAAAGCTTTTCGTAGACACAAAACTTCCACATATTTCGAGGAATATTCAAAGCTGAAACAATTAGTCAAAGAAAAGAAACGCGGTTATTGGCGTAATTTCGTCTAGGGACTCTCACGAGAAACCTCAATGAACACCTTGTGGAGGGTGGCTCGCAACATGCGTAACCGCTCATCTTCTAATGAGAGTGAAGAATACTCCAACCGATGGATATTCGATTTCGCTAAAAAGGTCTGTCCGGACTCAGTTCCAGCACAACACATTCTTCGAGAAGCGTCTCCGAGCGGCAGCTCTCTGGATAGACCATTCACAATGCTGGAATTCTCTATGGCTCTTCTTTCATCGAACAACTCCTCACCGGGAAGCGATATGATTAAATTCAATCTTCTGAAAAATCTCCCAGATATCGCTAAAAGACGCTTGCTAGACTTATTCAATTCCTTACTAGAAAACAACATTATACCGCCTGAATGGAGACAGGTCAAAGTAATAGCCATTCGAAAACCTGGCAAACCAGCGTCTGACCATAACTCATACCGTCCGATTGCGATACTTTCGTGCATTAGGAAATTGTTGGAGAAAATGATCCTTCGGAGACTCGATCAGTGGGTCGAAACAAATAACTTGCTATCAAATACACAGTTTGGGTTCCGCAAGAGCAAAGGAACAAACGATTGTCTAGCGCTGCTTTCCACAGATATTCAACTGGCCTTTGCGCACAAGGAGCAATTGGCTTCAGTATTCTTGTACATTAAGGGGGCTTTTGATTCAGTTTCCATTGAAATTCTGTCAGACAATCTGCACAGATGTGGACTTTCTGGAATTTTAAATAATTTCTTGTACAATTTGTTGTCAGAAAAGCAAATGAACTTTTCTCTTGGAAAACTGACAACTTCCAGAATTAGTTACATGGGCCTGCCCCAAGGCTCATGTCTCAGCCCTCTTCTTTATAACTTTTATGTCAAAGATATCGACAACTGTTTGGCAGAACAATGCACGCTAAGACAACTTGCAGATGACGGTGTGGTTTCCGTAAGAGGTCCACATGCCGTGGACTTGCAAGGACCATTGCAAAGTTCGATAGATAACTTGTCGTCTTGGGCTAGGTATCTAGGGATCGAATTCTCGCCGCAGAAAACTGAACTGGTAGTGTTTACTCGAAAGCGGTACCCAGCCCAAATGCAGCTTAATCTTTTGGGCAGAAACATTACTCAATCATTGTCTTTCAAGTACCTTGGGGTCTGGTTTGATTCAAAGTGCACTTGGAATACCCATATTACGTATTTGAAGCAAAAATGTCAGCAGAGGATCAACTTTCTCCGTTCAATTTGCGGCACATGGTGGGGTGCTCATCCGGGCGACCTCATAACGCTTTATAAAACAACTATTCTCTCTGTTCTAGAGTACGGCTCTATCTGCTTTCTCTCGGCAGATAATAAAATTGGAACGAATTCAATATCGTTGTCTGCGTATTGCTCTTGGCTGTATGCACTCAACGCATAACATGAGTCTCGAGGTTCTGGCAGGAGTAACACCCCTCCAGAACCGTTTCTGGGAGCTCTTTCTCAGAATACTAATCAAATGCGGAGTGACAAACACCCTTATAATTGCAAATTTTGAAGAAATTTTTGAGCTGAACACACAATTTCGATTTATGAAAATCTACCACCACTACATATCCTCGGATATGTGTCTTCCTTGTTATACTCCAGACCGTGCTCACTTCACCAATCGCAGTTACTCAATTGAATATGATCTGTCCATGAAACAAGTGATTCATGGGATTCCAGATCAACTTCGAACTATTATTATCCCACGAATTTTTACTGAAAAGTACCAACACGTCAATAGCGTGAAAAAATATTTTACAGACGGGTCACGTCTCAATGGATCCACTGGCTTCGGTGTCTTCAATGAAAACTCTAGCGCCTTCCGCAAACTTCAGGAACCTTGTTCCGTTTATGTTGCTGAGCTGGCAGCAATCAACTTCGCATTGGGGATGATTTCCAACATGCCCGCAGACCATTACTTCATCTTCACGGATAGTCTCAGTTCGATTGAGGCTATTCGGTCGATGAAACCAAGTAGGCACTCATCTTATTTCCTTTCAAAGGTAAGGGAGCAGATGAGTGTGCTGGTCGAAAGATCATATATGATTACCTTTGTATGGGTCCCCTCACATTGCTCAATCCCAGGCGAATTTTATGACAGGCAAATTTCACACGATGAATTTTACCATTTAGTGCGTCAGAGTACCCTTCCGAGTTGGCAAACCGATTGGGACACTGGAAATCTTGGACGGTGGTTACATTCAATTATTCCTAATGTTTCTTCGAGAGCGTGATGAGTAGACTTATGTCCAACCACTACTCGCTAGATGCGCATCTCAATAGAATAAACCTCGTGGACAGCAACATATGTCGGTGTGGAAACGGTTACGACGACATCGATCACGCAGTTTGGCAATGTACGGATAATGACGCCGCCAGAGAGCGACTTTTGAATACCCTCGAGGCCCAAGGAAGACAACCCTATATTCCTATCAGAGACGTGTTGGGTACCCGCGATCTCTGCTATATGCAGTCGATTTATGTGTTTCTGCAAATGTCTAGTATAAGAATTTAATTCGTTTGTCTTTTGTATCTCTTTATTAGTTTTTGTTTGTCTTGTCTCGATGAGTCTCATCGTCGCCCACTGGTCACCATAGCCGGTCGAACTCCAGACGAATCTAGAACCACACTACCGTTCATACTGGCGACATCGCTCTGATGAGACAACAAAACCCTGCCCCCAAGCTCCTCCCCTTTTCCTATCCTTCAACAATGTACCCCTCTAACCTCGAGCAAGCTGCGAGTATACGGCCCAACTCCTACTAGACATAGAATTAAGTGAATATTGTTACAAACAAAGAACAATGAATTATCGGCTCCGTAAAGCTATCTTGATTGAGCCTTACAAATAAACGAACTAGAAAAAAAAACGTTTATTCACTAACAATTAACACATTTTTCAATATTTTATCCTAATTGATTTCTGGAAAAATTTACTTGTGTATCAATGTTCCGTCATAACGTATCTTCAAGTGATCTTCGCAAGCACCACATTTCGCTCTTTGGAACTACATGTGATGAAATATGAAATGCACCTTTTAAAGTGAATTGCACATAACAATATTCAGCACTTACTCACACATGAAATCTACCTCGATCAACCTGGCAGAACACACCCTAGATTTGAGTAGTTTGAACTTTACATTGAGTGAAAACAACTTTAGAGTAAGTAACCCTGTTTACATGAATGACAACAACTCAAAATTGAGTAGGCGCTAGAACTCTAAATTGAGTTGGCGCACGGAACTGCCAACCAAGGTGAAAAAACTCAAAATTAGGTACTTTTTTTCTTTCTGTGTAGCGTATCAAAACAAATATAGCATAGTACTAGAATTGGGTTCTTTAATTTTGAAAAATGTATCGGTTTTTATACATCATCTGGAAGAGCTTCGTTTTTTGAGCTCAGCGATAATTTTGTCGAACCCACATATTTTCATCTTGATTTAAAGCAACATAATAACTTCACTGTTTGACGCTAAACTAACAAACTGACAGCTCACTCCCATACAAAGTGACACCGAATGGCACTAATAAGGTGATTTTTGCAAATGTAATCGTACTTATTTGAAATAGTTCCAGTGTACCAAAATTGATGAAATTTTGAGTTTGGGTTCCATTTTTAATGCAGATTACGAATATGCATTTTCCTCAATACCCTTAAAGAACCCAATTTCGACTAGAATGGGGTACGCTTGTAGATGTACATGGGACCAATAGGCTAGTCAAGTAGTGAGCCATCTAATGGACTGGAGCAATAATCATGGCGACACCGTGATCACCCACAATGTGGAAGAATGATATGCTAGTAAAGCTCATGCAAATGAAGATATTTGGAAACTTGTGATGGATGAAGAGCCAGAACAGACAGAAAATCCGACACCAGCAATTCCAAAAGCAATCAGCAACATAGAAGCAGTAAGAATTTGATTGGGCTGAAGTATCGTCCCTTCCCATATACTTACGATTTCATAGATGGTACGACCATACCACATTAATTTGGGGTGGTATCCCGAATTGGTGGTTAGGCGCTTCCTATGGTTATTGTTTATGGGAGGATGTTGTTTATCTCCGTCGAATACGAGCAGCAAACAGCAATTGACCACTTTTTCAAGCAGTTTTGGCGTTAATTTCTATCAGCGGTTTCACAAAACTGGACCAACTAATTTCTATTTTTTTAAGAAACGCACAAATGTTGGCTACTTTTCTCGTAGTTCTAGAAGAAAAAATCTCAAAATAATGTTTTATTTCAAAGTTCGAGTGGCAGTACACGTCATTCTAACTGCTCGAATGAAGTGGTTAATTAAAAACTAATAATTCCAATTATGGAAACAGGGGGTAAAATGAATAATTGGTCTTTCAAACGGTGAAATCATTCAAATTATATGAATGTAAATTAATTAAAGCTAACAGATACAGTGGTTGAATGACCTGTGTGTTGAATTGATTGATACTTGAATTAATAAACACATAAAATTGTCAATTATCCATTTTAACCTGTATACCCATTTTACCCCACGAAGCGAAGCGAAGGGTAAAAATGAAAATCATTCAGTTTTAAAAGTTTAAGAATTCATATTTAATAACTGACAAATTTAATAAAATCTGCAGGCTGACAAAATCGGGAAAGCACTGTACTAGATATAAGTATTCATAAATATTTCCAGGTAGGGGTAAGAGGGGCATAGTCAGCATCTATATCTATATCGATAGAAATACTAAGTCTAGAATGGGATGCCCCTAGTCATTTTCCATTCTTTGAAAGCAAAAAATGTAATCGCTCCGAAGACACTAATCCCATTTCCTTTCCAGCCAGCATAAGGCACTACTGGGGGCAGCATTTCGAACGACTAACTCTCATTGCATGCATAAATAATTAAATCTGGAGCGGCGTCAAGCATTTAACTGCCATTCAACTGTTGCATAGACCCTTTCTCACCGTGACGGCAAGGTGACGTTCTGTGTGCATGAACGTGATGCAGCTGCAAACACGATTGCGTTTCCATAGCCACGCACCTCCACTCTCGAAAGCTACGACGGGTACTAGCACCAAACCGTCATGGTGATATTGCCGTACATGAAAAGTGTCACTTACCAACTCGATCGGGTGTTGCACACCAGACGATAGTACACTATTACCTTGTTCCTAGGGTACCATACCAAACTTGCAGTGTGCTCGAATTTCGACGTCATTAAAACGAAATTGGATAACAGCACTTCAGCCAAACTCTCACGGCAACCAGTTGTAGCAATTTACTAGAATTCGAATAAGTTGGAATATGCATAGCACGTGCGCTCCCACTTGCTTAGTAGCATACCAGTTAGATCATATCCCATATGGTATCCTCTTCGTAGCCTCACAAACACACACACTCCCAACGCAATTTAGTAATGAAATTTTGGGCAGAATCAGTTCCCGTGGCGTACGGTTTAATTAAAATAACCTGACTATTGAAGCATGATGCAAAACGGCTGCTGCAAGCGGCTCTCGCCACAACAATGGAGTCAGTCGAGACCGGGATTAGAATTATAAAGGTGAGTGCTTTGTGATCTAGGCTAGGCTGCCCGCAGGAAACGTGCAGCGTTATTTGTGCAAATGGCAAAATTTCGAACAAACAGCCTTCGGAGGTTAAATTTTATTGTAATTAAGGTAAAATCTATTGAAACAAGCGAACATCCGCGCAAATTGGGTTCCGTAATTTCACCTGGTCAGACCACATGAGAGTGATTCTCGGTATTCGTTAAACACTGACCCATTTCTTGAAGAGCATGATATTCTTGAAGGACCACTTTGAACCAAAGAGAAAGAAAGGAAATTCCTCGAATGGATCCCATACTAGCTTAAATTTCCCGGTAACCGCACAATCGATTCTGTTTTTACGTGATTTTATTTTTTCGATTTTTCCCTCATGAAGGAGCATTTTTAATACAACTATATATTTTTTGATTTGTTGTGAATTTTTGAAACAAGTTACATCAAATTTGGTTGCAATTTGAAATCACACGATCAAAAATAGAGGCGTGAAAAATCGCGTAAAAACCGAGGTAAAAAAAGAATTAAGTGTACACACTGTACAAAAACATCATCCACTGTTCGAATGAAACCTCTGACCATTTAAATCGATACATTGAATTCGCTTTTCTAATGATATCTTCAACCGGATAACGGTTGTTTTGTAATCAAATTATGCTCCCCTCGAAAACAGGATGAACATTGATACGAGAAGCGAACGGACCTCAGCTGACATATGTAATGCTCTGTATACAATCATTGATGTTCCAAATTGAAATGCATACACACTTAGTTTATTTAAACGAGGCCGGCAAAATAAATTGCCGAGAATCCAACAGCTGAAATTTTGTTAAATATTTCGGTAAATATATAGAATACCGAGTACTTGGTAATTATTCAACTGTCAAATTTTACCGAGAACATCGGTACTTGTATGCCGAGCGTTCAGCTTTTATTTTACCGAAATAACTCAAAACAAGAAAATCTTTTGCCAATCCTTTGGCAAACCGTTCATGGACAGATTAAGCTTTTGCCGACCATCGTCGAAATTTCAACTGAAATTAATTGGATTATTCAGAATAGCAAAAATAATAACAATAATACCAAATTAGTGGAAATTCTGTAAACAAGCCTTTATTCAAGTTATTCGCGCAATGACACATTCTTTCTCACTCTTCCACTCACTCATCAGCGTGCCCCGGAGTTGTTTACAGAAAAGGCAACGTAAACCATCTCCTATCTGTAAAAATTTGTAAATCTGAAACAAATAAAAATTTAGTACTTACAGAATAGTTGACGCAGTTTTTGGCTAACAACTGAGGTTACAGCTTCTCCTTCACCATCGATTTGCCACAATATTTCCTCCATTTTACACTTCATTGAATCAAACGCAACACTTTAAGCAACGCAACTGACGACTTATTCTCTGCCAAAATGGCTGACAATGGATGTGCACAACTGACATATCAAGACCAACAATTGAAATGGCCTTAACTCCATTTTGTAAACAATCCTTGTAAGGCCATTTTCTAGCGAACCGAAGTCCGCAAAGGCAAACCAACATAATTAAAAGGTAGGGGAAATTCTCCTCTACCCGATTGTGGGTTAAGTTTGCGAATGAAGGTGTCAGTTCACGAGAAAATGGCCTTACAAGGTTTGTTTACAAAATGGAGTTAGGCCATTTCAATTGTTGGTCTTGATATACTTCCTCTTAAGTTTCAATTGCCGAGGTTCGTCACTTTTAATTACCGAAGTCGGTGAAGCAAGATTTTAACGAAATTCATGATAAACCATTACCTAACTTCAGTAAATACTTTCATATAGCCAAAATTTGTTAATTATATATACCAATATTCAATAAAAACACGTTTTCTTACGAGAAATCAGCAAAAATTGCGTTTTACCGATTAAGGGGAGGTTTACTAGGATTTGGCTGAAAAACAGTTGAACTTTGGAAGTTTTTTTCAGGAGAATGAAAAGACATACGAACTTCCGGTTTCGATAATTATATTTGTCCACTATTCCTGAATACTTGGAAATTTTTTGAAGGTAAAAAAACAAAATGGCGGCTCAAAATGGCGGCTCGCGTGGAGGAGTGTCAGTCAGGTTTTGCTGCAGAACTTCGAGTGCACACCCTCTGGTGGTGAACTGAAATGAAATTTTTTTATTGTGGTTAAAGTTGATAATATTCCCTATGGCTTATACCTAACTAGAACGAAATCCGACGAAAATTGACCAAATTATGGACATTTGAAAAATTAGTCCTTTTTTTACCTCTTTTTTTTCTCACTTTGACCTTGCTTAAAAAATAGTAACAAACAATTTTTATTTATTTTAGGTATAAGCCATACAAAAAATAGTATCCTTCAAAGCGCAATTTTCCGATTGTAAATCGGATCATTTGTTGAAGCCCTATGCTCTAAGTTGTTATAAAAAATATGGTTTCGAGAAAAACGCGTTTAAAGTTTTTGTTGCGTCCCTCAGCGCGCATGACAAAGGTTCACTCAAAGCGCCATAACTCGCTAAATATGTTTCGGATCGTAAAATCCTTTTGGCCACATATTCTACACACTTGTAGCTTTCATTTTATGCAAAATAAATCAATTTTTTTTTTTGAAAAAATCCAAGTGAACCTCCCCTTAAGTTCAGCAATCTTTTTTACCGAGATAAAAATATAAGATTAAGTGTGTATGGTATTGGTTCAGCTCCATAGCGCAAATCATCCAAAACGATGATGTAAATAATTCTATCGAACGTCATTTCTTGATCTGTGCTGACAAACGATTTGGAAACATATAGCGAATTCGTTTATTATCGGGGTTGGAACCAGTTCCAACCCAGTGCGAAACCGAACTTTTTGTCAGTGCGAACCTCAACCTGAGCTAGGTTTTAAAAACAAACGAGCAAACTGACGTTTGTCAGAAAACAAACAGACCCAATCCTGATACCCGATCCAGGTTGGAACTGAATAATAAACGAATTCGCTAATATTCATCGCTATCAGAGGTGGTACGAACATTGGTAAAGCGTGGAAGCCGAAGATTGTCTATTTCGTGGTAGAGGAAGTTTCCTCTACCAACATACGATTTTTGAATCCATGGATGGAATCCCTAATAAACAAAATATTTACCATAAACGGACAGTAACCCAGGTGGTTGAACTATCCCACAAATGGTTTGAATGATACGCCGAACACGTCGTTAAGCTCTTTCTTATGATTATTTTTAATAGGAATGGCTGATCATGGGTATTTGTATTTGTATTTGTATTTGTATTTGTATTTAAAATAATTCATCTGACAATTTAGTCTTAATGAATATATTAGAGCTAATTTAACACAGACCTAATCCGATTTGCAAAACGTTCGGTTGGTTCATTGAACTCGAAAAACTCTTCGACAGCCGTAAACGCACGAATACACGCTGAGATTGGTTCGTTGTTCCCAAACATGGTTCGGTGAAAATTTGGTTGCAGTAGCGTTGTATGCCGAAGAGATCTGCTCGGCACACGAAAGTTCAACATCGCAAGCAGGTCGGGGGCATCAGTTTCACCATTCAACAGCTTAGCAATAAGCAACGATTGCTGTACTTTCCGTCGTTGTTCCAGTGTGTCTAAGCCCAACAGTCGGCATCTATCAGGATACGGCGGCAAATTGTCAGGATCACTCCACGGCAAGTTTCTCAGTGCCAGACGAATGAACCGTTTCTGAACCCGTTCGATCCTTAGGCACCACGTGACATGGTGAGGATGCCAAACGACGGACACATTTTCCAAAATTGGACGGACAAGTGCACTGTACAATGACTTCCAACAATGTGGATCCGAAAAATCCTTCGCAACTTTGGAAATAAAGCCCAACTGTCGCGTTGCTTTCGATATGAGCGCTGAACGGTGTAAATCAAAAGTCATTTTTGTGTCTAGTTGAACCCCTAGATCAGTCACACTGGTAACTCTGGTAAGAGTATCGCCGTCAATATGATAGTCAAACAAAATTGGATGTACCATGCGGTGAAACGTTATTATCTGACATTTTTCCACACTAATAGTCAGTTTGTTTCTCTGGCACCAATCGGCAAACAAAGTCAGCGAGTTTTGCAGAAGCCAACAATCTTCTTGTGTGCGCACCACAATGTACAGCTTTAAATCATCTGCATAGACCAGTTTGAATCCTTCGCCCAAAACCAAAGCAGCATCGTTGAAGAACAGGATAAACAGCAACGGTCCGAGATTACTACCTTGTGGAACTCCAGACTTGTTTGAAAACGGCAAAGATACAAAACCCTCAACCTTCACTCGAAGTACACGCTCTGTAAGGTAGGATTCCAACCAAAAAACCAATTGCAACTCCAAGACGAGATAACTTGTGTAGCAGTATGTTATGATCAATTTTATCGAACGCCGCCTTCAGGTCGGTATAAATTACATCGACTTGCGCTTTTTCCTCCATACTTTTTATGCACTTCGACGTAAAATTCAACAAATTGGTGGTAACCGATCGTCCGGGCATGAATCCGTGTTGATCAGTGGATATGTAGCTTTTTGTGGCATCTAGAATAACTCCACCCACTATAATCTCAAACAATTTTGAGACAGCTGAGAGACTCGTGATTCCCCGATAGTTAACAACATTGTAACGATCACCACGTTTGAAAATGGGTGTCATAAACGATTGCTTCCAAATGCGAGGGAATTTTGCTTGCTGAAGTGAGCGATTGAAGATATCACACAACGGTTGTGCTAAAGCGGCAATACAACGGCATATTATAACTGCAGGCAAACCATCAGGACCAGGGACAAACGAACGTTTCAGTTTATTTGCAGCCAATGAAACTATTTCTGGATTTACAGCAAACAGTCCAAACTCAACCAAATCAGCGGGAACATCATTGGTGGCTTCATCGATTTCCAAGTTTGAGGCGGGATTCGTCGCGAATACGGATGCAAAATGCTTGGCGAACAACTGGCATGATTCTGTAGCTGACGCTGCAGTCGTTTCGTTCAGGTAGACATTCGTTGGGATCACTGCACTTTTCCGTTTGGAGTTAACAAAGCGCCAAAAACCACGTGGATTTATTCTCAGACCAATTTGCACACGCAATACGTAAGATTTGTAGAGAGTGGCATTCAAAAACCGGTACGCATTGCTGGCTGGTTGAAGACTTCGTTTGTTGCCAGGCGTTCGTTGACGACGTAGTTTCCGTTGACAAGCATTGCGAGTGCGTTTTAAATCCCGTAAACGGAGAGTACTCCAGGCAGGCGAAACTGACGGCCGAATTCGTGGAACATTTGAAACAAGCCAATCGTACAATGGAAATGGAAATAATCAAATTATAAATCTAATCTAAAGCATTGACAAGCTATTTAATATTATTTGGATGACAGCCATGTGGATGCTCATCAGCTGATGACGAATTCAACCATAAGGCAATCATCCGAAAATCGAAAGCCTCTTGTTAAAGGGCTCGAGCAATGCAATAATCATTCGAAGTATTGCGGATGTTTTCGTTCAGTGCAGCAGGTAAGAGCAACGAAGAGACCGGAACGATGGGCTTCAATGGTCAATGTGTGCGTGTGTGAAGCTTCTATCAATGCAGCAGCCTAACGGGGCTCGATAGATGATGACGGTGGATTAATAAATCGACGATGATGAGTATGATGTTGATGGCTATGATGTAATTAAGCCAGGTCGTTCGATAAGGCCTGGTCAATTATATCGATTGCATCCTTAGGCTTCTAAACATGTAACGCATGTGTCCAAACCAAACCCGTACTCCTCTACGCCATAACAACCCAAGTAGAATCGAACATAACAGCGCTGAAGGAAAGGCTATTGAATGTTTGCTATAATTAATCTGAAAAACATATATAAGTTAATGGGAGTTTAATGTTCAACAACAAGCAAATACGATGCAATTTTAACATGATGATCTTACCCAATATTCGTTCATCTGAAACTTATTTTATATCAACTAAATGGATCAATGAATATGCTGAGGTTTTGACAGAACTGTGCTGTGGCTACGACAGTATTTTACATTTGATCGTCCTTATACAGTAGCGCCAAAAGCATGCTGTGGTGGGTTCAAAACTTGACCATCTAAAATGATCAATGGATCATTTTAGATGGCTGAGTTTTGAACCCACCACAGCTTTCATTTGGCGCCACTGTATACGGACGAACCAATGTAAAATACTGTGGTAGCCACAGTACGGTGCTGTCAAAACCTCAGCATCTTCAATGATCCATTGCCGAGGATTCATGAAACTTGTTGTGTTAGTGTTACACGACAAAAAAGGTTGAATTTGATCTAACACTCCCAAAAATTTAAAGTTATTGTTAAAAAACGGATTTTGGGTAAGTTACCGCATGCTATGATGAGTAACTTAATCATGCACAGATAAAAATTCTGAATTTTAATTGTGATGTAAACATTCATTCACGTAGACTTGTATTTCATCCCACGCAACCGAGAAACTTGCAGATAATGTTGTTTACAAAGATGGGCTTTTGTATACAATATTTTCTACATTTCATGAAATATGTCAGAACTTTACATGATATATAATGTAAACGTACATGATATGTGACGCTCCATTTATGTGCATCATATTGAACAGAAATTTACACTACTTTTTCGAACAGCAGTTTTCAGAGCTTAATATTACCTGTAAATTTTCTACCTTATTCAATTCTTATTCCTCTTTGATTTTTTTGTACCCTACAAAGATAAAAATTCTGAATTTTAATTGTGATGTAAAAATTCAATCACGTAGACTTGTATTTCATTTCACGCAACCGAGTAACTTGCAAACAATGTTGTTTACAAAGATAGGCTTTTGTATACAATATTTGCTACATTGTATGAAATGTGTCACAACTTTACATGATATATAATGTAAACGTATATTATATGTGACGCTCCATTTATGTGCATCATATTGAACAGAAATTTACACTAATTTTTCGACCTGTGTACCAGAGGTAATCCTAAGTAACATTGATCGATTCTCTTCTTTTTTCCTCTGTTCGGGCCTAACACCACTGCGACCAGTAATTTGATCTATTGTAGTATATCCCGTATCCGATTCTCTTCGTCGACTTTCTCTTTCGTTAATAACTTGAGCTCATAACCGTTTCTAGTTGTGTTTGTCGTATTAGATACTAGATGAAAGCATCCTTTATCGAGCTGTGTGCTTAAAATACCTAGGAATGTCTATAGATGGCCATGGGGATACAAAGAGAAAGTCGACGAAGATAATGTGTCAATATTACTTAGGACCTAATGAAATGTTCAGCTTGATTTGTCCCATAAGCCGCGGCCAGGGCAGACGCGACACGCCAAAAAAATTTAATAAATAAAATTATTCTTTTGAATTGGTCGCGTCCACCCTGTCCGACACCATAATCATGACGTTAATTCCGACACACGTACTACTTGACTAGCCTATTGGTCCCAAGCAAATCGATTAACGTATCCCATTCTAGTCGAAATTCTAGTACAACACTATGTTTGTTTTGATTCGCTATGAAAGTTTGACAGCTAAAATGAGGGGTTCGTGGATTTTCCTATGTTTCGAGTGATGCATCGATTAGCTTGGGACCGAAGAGAGTACCAGAGCTGGGCCAAAAAATTGAGCACGTTTCTTCGGGAGCTACTAGTCTTAAAGTTACCTCTATGCTAATACCATAGAGGTAACTCTAAGACCACTGGGTCCCGAAGAAAATCATTATTATTTTTGGCTCACTCAGTACCAGAACAACGGTCCCAAGCAGTTCCAAGCAATTTCACTCACCTCTGCATGTTCTGCATGAATCCACACACCCCTGATGTTATCTGTCAAACTTTCATAGCGAATCAAAACAAACATAGTGTAGTAATAGAATTTCAACTAGAATAGGGTACGTTAATCGTTTGCTTGGAACCAATAGGCTACTAAAGTGGTGAGCCAATTTAAAATCGTTAGTTTCGTATTGATTGTTGCTAATACTGCTTAGCGTTAAGCGTTTGCCACCTAACTCAAAGCTGAAAAAACAGTATCCTTTTCGAACATTTTATGACTCCCAGGATAAAAGCTTCCAAGCAAAATAGAAAGCTACCTTCATGCATCCTTTCTCATGAAAGCTCCTCGTCCGTACGATAAATCTAACCGGTTGCCATAAAAACTGGAAGCTTTCGAAAGTATTCAGTACAGGATAAGAGAACATTTTTATAGAGTACACGCTATTTGAAATCTACCCAAATTTGGGTAGAATCCACCCAGATCGGTCAAAACTGAACCTACTCAAAAATAAGTAAACTATGTTCGGATTGACAAGTTGACAAATGGACAATATCGACATGAATCGACTTTGTTCATTTGTCAACTTGTCACTCATAGTTTACCCATTTTTGGGTAGGTTCAGTTTTGACCGATCTGTCTGGATTCTACCCTAATTTGGGTAGTTTTGAAATAGCGTGTATTCCGTTAAATTACTAATAATTCCTCGACTAATTCTACTTAATACCTTTACGGCCTCTGAGATTAACTCAGAGGGAAAGTCACTTCTACTCAGTTGTTTGTGAAATTTATAAAACTGCAGGGCCTCAGTGCTGAAGTCCTGCAGTTTTTTTTAGAATTGTCTCCATACTTCTACGTAGAAGTGACTCTTTATCTCTCTCTCTCTCTCTCTCTCTCGTGGAGTAATAATTATCAGTGTTCATTGCTCCACTCACTCGATCCAGGGTTTTAAGCAATGGATTCCCCTTTGACCTTTCTGATTTTTATAACTCGCACACTTGCGTAATCCCAATCTCAAGAGCGAAATTTGCTATCCACACTTTCGCTCCAGCCAAAAATGTTAGTTTGTATTGATATCTTCGCTTTTGGACCATCAGTACTCGTGCATATAGAATGGACTATAGAAACAATTCAGTAAAACGCTGTCCAGACTGGAGAGTTATAACATGTTATAACGGTTGTCAAATAATTGCAAATTAAGTACTTTTCCCTCAATTTCCGGGTTCAGCCCAATTACCCAAATTTGAGTAAATCGCATATCAGGCATAACATTTGATAACGGCACAAAAACATTTGTAAACAAACTTTCTAAGGCTCTTTACACGTGAACCAAAGTATGCCCACGCAAACCAACAACATCATCGGATAGGGGCAACTATCACCTTTCCGAAAGTGGTATTGGTTGGGCGTAATTTGGTTCACGTGTAAAGGGCCTTAGAAAGTTTGTTTACAAATGCTTTTGTGCCGTTATCAAACGTTATGCCTGATATAGTAGTTTCCAATTTACACCAGCAAAAACAAAACTTAATCTTAATTATATTCTACCAAACATTAAGTTTAATTCACGTAAATTTGAGAATATGCAATTTACTCAACAGTAACTTATTGGGCTAAACTTTATCGTTTGGTTGAATCTCTCATTCCTTGTTGTGACAATTGACTTCTCGATACAAGATCTCACTAATACAACCTAGCTAGTGTAGCCATGTAAAATCGATTTGTTTATTATTTTCAACCACGAAATCAGCTGTCAAAGTGTTCGACTTGACAGCGGTTTGTTTTCTATTTTCAACCAGTAAAATGCATGTATTAGTGAAACTGATCACTAATACTAATGGTGGTAAAGAACTCTATAATAATGAGTGCAAGTGAGGGACGCAACTCAAAATAAAGTAAAAAGAACTCAAATTTTGGGTGGTATTTTTTTCTCCGTGTAGAGTTTAATATCGACTTTCTTGCTATAAGAACCGCAACAGACCGTTCAAATTTTTTTCATTATGGCAGGTCATGTATGTATAGCACTCAAACCCCCTTTTCCCTTGATGAGTACTGCGCATGTCCTTAATCAATAATTCGACAGTGAGCATACATAAGGGTCTAACCAACAATCAATACGAAACTAACGATTTTAAATTGGCTCCCTACTTGACTAGCCTATTGGTCCCAAGCAAACGATTAACGTACCCCATTCTAGTCTAAATTCTACTACTACACAATGTTTGTTTTGATTCGCTATGAAACTTTGACAGATAAAATGAGGGGTTATTGGTTTTTCCTATGTTTCGAGGGGTGAATCGATTAGCTTGGGACCGAAGAGAGAACCAGAGGTGAGCCAAAAAGTTGAGCACGTTATTTCGGGACCTTCTAGTCTTAGAGTTACCTCTATGGTCTAACTGCGATGATCGATTCTCTTCATTGATTCCCTCTTTAAATTGCTACAACTAAAGGAAGCAATTTTCTGACATTTGTACAATACAGTGCTCGGTCCCAAGCTAATCAATTCACCCGTCGAAACATAGGAAAATCCACCAACCCCTCATTTTATCTGTCAAACTTTCATAGCGAATCAAAACAAACATTGCGTAGTGCTAGAATTTCAACTAGAATGGGGTACGTTAATCGTTTGCTTGGGACCAATAGACTAGTCAAGTAGTGAGCGAATTTAAAATCGTTAGTTTCGTATTGATTGTTGCTTCCACGGCGTATCACCAGTGTTGGCAGTTCAAAGGGTGGAAGATCCGGGGGATAACAACATGTATGAAATTATCAAGGCGTTTTCTTCTCAATTTCACGACAAAGAAAAGTTTTATTGGGTTTTTAGTGATGCATGATGATAGATTACACCTAGGGGCATCCCACTCTAATACCCCGTACAGACTATGGCTTATATCATGTAATATAGGCTGTCTTGCAATGAGCACTCATACATCTAGTTTTCACTGGAAATCCTATGTATGAGTGCTCATTGCAAGACAGCCTATATTACATGATATAAGCCATAGTCTGTCCAGGGTATAAACTTCATACCTAATATCAGTAAAATATTTGTAAATCCCGTGTAAGTATTTTTAAGTATTTTTAAGTATTTTAAACCATGGCTATACATTTCCATCGAAGTAACACTTATTTTTTGATGACCGGTTGCTAGTGCATGTGTTTGTTGTTGTCGGTCGTCTTGTATTTATACAAATAGGAGTGTTAAGTATTTTTATTATGTGTTTAAATTAGTATTATTTAATTTATATTTTTCAGCAATTCAGCTTGTAAATATGCTTCAAGAGCTGGTTACAAAGAATGATATTTTCAGTACAAGTTGAACGGTGTTTACCGATCGACTGAACTCAAAGTGTGTATTGGCTCACATATACCCTCTCGGTGCACAAAGATCCTGCGATGATGAATATTGGTATATTCAGATATGAGCGTGCATTAGCTGACCCGAGCAAAAAATTGCGATGGCATGAGAGAGACAACTAGTACTTTTCTCTTTCTCTCTCTCCCTCTCGTACCGTGGACCTACCTAGCAGCGAATCATCTGACTACGATTTTGTTTTTGCAATATCGAGGAACTGTTGCCGTGAAAACGTGCAGGCCTGAGCAAATGCAGGATGAAAAGTTTGTCGATCTACCGGGTGTTGAATGGGAATGGCCGTTTTGACTCTCCTTTTGAATAAACTACTAAAATGTTTATTTTGAAAAATTAATGCAATTATTATATCACATTGAACACAACGTTTTACTTGTTTTAATTATACGTAGGAAAACAACGAAAACTAAATCCATTCGTTTAAATAATTCTGACTATGTTGCTTATACTGTATCCAGTGGCCTTTATGGTTTATCAGGCGAAGGAGGGACATAGTGAACAGGTGGGGCATAGTGAGCATCCCACACTTTGGCTCTGGATCTCCAGCTGCATGAAACAAATCAACTGGTAGTAGGTTCAATATCACTATGATATTGATCCTACCACTAACCAATTTGTTCCGAACGGCCGGAAGTTCAAGCAGGTGCACGGGATGCTCACTATGCCCCTCTTACCCCAATCTACTGTAATAAACATGTTCTGCGTTTAGAAGGTGGAAAGCTAAGAGATTTGCATTTCCGCAATACGCCCATATTCTTGTTTAACATACTGTCCGGACGTAAACGAGAATATAGGTGATAGTATGGTCATATGGTTTCGTGCATCCAATTATTTTCTTATCAGGCATTGTCATAGTCACACAGCCAAGAACCGAGCGGAAAAAAAGAACAACACAAAATTCACTTTTAGATTGGTTATACAAATTATGGAACTCGAACGAGTAACAACAAAGGTTCCAATGTCTATCAGAATTAATTCTTTCTGGTACATGGTGAACAGATTACACCGAAAATGGTTCGGAACACCTAAAGCTGTTCACGCTCTTAATCAAATGAATGTTAATTGTTTAACAAATTAACCAATATCCACACAAAACGCCTGACATTGGATAAACAAGCAAATTAAATTGACATAGCAACCAAGCAAATAAACTAACGCTAGATATTTCTTAAGTATTTTTAAGTATTTTTGGGTATCTTAGATATCACTAAGATCTTTATATGTATATTAGGAAAAATACAAAGTTTAGAGTGGGATGCCCCTAGGATTACACTATGAACTATATGTCAAGCTTATAAAATCATCCAGAAAATGGAAAGTCGTGAAATAGGATTAATTTTTAGGTCATCAAAATTCAGAAGCGATTTTCTCGATATGGTCATTTTGGAATTACGTCCTTTTCAAATGTTAGTCTAGAAATACTCAAAGAGAGAGGTGGGCGGAGAGAATGTTTTGAGCCAAATGAAATGTCAAAATCTGAGCCATTAGAATTTTTCCGGGGATTTCTTATTCTTTCTTGATTGAATTTGAGACTATTGCAATCGAACAGAAATTCAATTACCTTTATGTTTCGTGTGCTTCTTAAATTCATTAATTGATCTTACACAGCAAAATAAGTTGTTGAATATTACATCGAAACTGCTGCAACCAGGTCAATCCATCGGTTGTGTAACATTGTACGATGTACATCGATTTTGCGAACAAAATTGCATCCATTGATGTAATATTGCATCTGATTTTTGCTATTACATAATTATTTCATACATCAGCTTGAATTATGTTGCTCGATATTACATTTTTTTTTTGCTGTGTAGTAGGTTAATTAATGGCACAAAGAAATGTGCAAAATATTGCGATGCAATCAATTATTATTTTGCACGTAAATCGACTCAAAAATAAAAGTTATTTGAAATGCTAGCTTTTTGCAAGGGTTGCAAAATCATTTAGTAGAAACACTGGAATAAGAGACCAGCGGAGATAAAAACATGAATTTGGCAACAAGATTAACATCAAAGCAATCCTGGTACACACCAAATTTAAATCGCTGCAAATCAGCAAAATTTTGCTGATTTTAGACTTGATGAAATATCAGCAAACTTTCCAGCAAAATAATGCTGCTGATACTTCCAGCAATTTGAACTTCTGTCAAAATTGCAACACTTTACTGAATCTTCAGTGAATTTGTATTTTGTTTGCTGAATTTGCAGCATAAGAATAGATGACAGCTTTTAACTGATTTTCCAGTAATTTTCAGCAAAATATTACTGAATCAACAGCAAATTTATTTATTTTCGTTGTTACTGATTCTTCAGCAAGCTTCGATTTTATATTGTTCTACCAGCAGAATTTTCGTTTTGCATTTTATCAATAATATTATTAAAACACAGTTCATAGTATAACAAAGCATATACGTATTTCATTGGTTTATTGGTTTTAAAAAAGAACTGGAACATGTTTGTTTTGCCGTCTACGTTTTGCAAACGATACCTGCAAAACCATAAGGTTTTTTATCAATAAAATAGCTCAACCAAATAATTCCTTGACATACCTCCTATCTGCCGTGAACTTATGGACAACAATTAACATTTCCAGTTCATTTTTTACACGAAACCTCAAAAATTTATATAATTATTAAAAATACACATCGTGTCTGGAATCGCGGGAACGAAAAATAAAAACTTAATAGACCAAGTTGAAGTTTGTTGTCAGATAGCGTAGACAGGTTTGCGTGATCTGTCATTTGAGTGCTCGGCTTACTGATCATCAGCAAATAATCTGACATTTGCCTGTTTTACTGGATTTCTGCAATAAAAATACTAATACTGAATTCCAGCAAAAAAATATTTTACTGAACCCATTTCAGCAATTTTTATTGCTGAAAATCAAAATCGAAATTTGGTGTGTATTACTTGCATTTGTAACTGCGTACGAGTGACTTCGTCAATTGACGAGTGCACGGATGGATTTGAGTTCACTCACTCGACAAAAAGTGACACAACAGCGGGGCCCTGTTTACTAAAAATGAAAACATATATGTTCATTTTTAGTAAACAGGGCCCCGCTGTTGTGTCACTTTTTGTCGAGTGAGTGAACTCAAATCCATCCGTGCACTCGTCAATTAGGTTCTGCAGCGTGACGTCACAAATGAACTCAGTGTTAATAGGCTGAACCTTTTTGACAGTTGAGTGGTACTGTTTACAAGCACTTAGTCGTTTTTTCGAAAAAAAAATTCTAAAATTTCCGAATTTTAACTTGAAAATTGTCGAGGAACAGCGCGGTGAAAAGATGTTGCTCGTGGACAATGCAGAAGTGTGGTTTACATCTCACTGCAGTCTGAAAAATTATCGAGAAAATCTACCCAAGAAAAAAAAAGACTAAGTCCACGTAAACAGTACCACTGAACTGTCATCAGATTGAGGTTAACCCCGACGGTGCAAAACCTAATGCACCGACGAGCGAGTTCATGAGTGATTGTCAAACCAAACGGATCATACACACTTAGAAATTATCGCCGACTTCGGTAATTTTTACCGAAATCTGAACTGTTCGGTAAAACTTATGCAATTCAATTCAATTGCTTTTCAGCTAATTTGAAACAAAATCTCCTCTAAAATGACAAGATTTGATCATTTAAACAAGGATGAACATGTTTTGAAATTATTTTCAAATTCAATAACCTTTAAAATGAAGGTCAAAGTTTTACCGAACGTTCAGCTGTTTTGATTTCGGTAAAATTTACCGAACACGAAAAGAAAATCTAAGTGTTTAACAGTGTCTCCGCTGGTCTCTTATTCCAGTGTTTCTATAATTTAGGAACAAATCTCTGCTTCCGAATTGTATTTTGTTTTCTCCGCCCATCTCTCCCTTTGAGTATTTCTAGTCTAAACGTACCTTTAGATTCTATTAAAAAGGCGTATTCATTTTGTTGGAATTGAATCTAAATGGATGGCGTATTGTTCACAAAAGTACTTACGTCGATTTAACTATTTCCTCGAGATATGCCCTCTTTCCCACTCCCAACGATCAACGGGACCACTCTTATCTGTCATCTGTCAAAACATTACATTTGCGAACTTTTGATTTTCCTCACCGCGAGCTCAGCGATTGTACAACTACAGTTACACCCGCTAGTTCCCACACGTGCCATGCTTGTTTGATTATTACATGCAACACGGTGCACATCACGTCGCTGGGTTTGGCCAACAGAAAACGGACGAATGAATGTTTTGACGGACTCTCGTCGGCATCCAATGTGTTGTGCGATGCAATTTGGTCGTTCCATCTTTTTCGCTCTTCATTGCCCGATCCGCGCACTTGCCTTTGTGGTATAATCGCATGGTCGTACACTATCAAACCAAGCGTACAGCAAAGGAGAGCTCACAGCAGAAGAGGCCTTATCGTCGCCGTCGTCGTCTGTGCGTCGTCGGCTGTACGGTTTCGTCAATTTAGCGAACGAAATTTTTGGTTTTTTGAAAGTAAACACTTTGGTTCGTTTGTTTCCTACGGAGGAATTCAATTTCGGTTTGTTATTCAGTTTGATTCGGTCATAATTTACAACAGATTAAAGTTTGACAATTCAGTTTCTGGGTGTATCATTTCAAGTGCAGGTTTCGTTTTCTTTTTATTGTTTCGTGATAAGTGAAATTCATTTGCAAAGGTGCACTTTCCTGTGTTGTTATTATTATGATTGGTGCTTTCACTTTCGTTGCGGTTCCATGAGTTTGGTGTTTATTTTTCTTATGTTCAAGCATTCGTAAATTACCTAGTGCTGTTTTGTTAAGTTTTGTTTATGATTCATTTGCCAAATCTCTGCAATGAATAATTTTTTCCTAAGAATTCGGAACAAGCTGAGAATGCCCCTCGGGCGAAGCCCCGGCCGTCGCCGGAGGAATCCAACCGAGTATGAAGGTCTGCTGCTGGATGAAAGCGATGAACGTAAGTATCGTTTCTGGTTCTTTCTTTTTTTTTTGGTTAATCAAAGCTGTCAAAATCGTATCCTTTCTCACGGTCATTCTTAGAGATTTCGCATCACTTGTAAGGTTTCCTTCTAATTATAGAACATCGCCCACATCGAGATTTAGACTGAGAAATGTTGTCTTGAATTGTTGGCTGTTTTAGTTCTAAGAATCGTATACAAATTCCTCAAAAATGAGTTGAAATAATACAACAGCTGATTATCAGTAAATCAGATTAGCTAACACTTTTAAAGCTTTCTTGTTATGACAACACGGAAAGCCCCATATCTATGACAGAGTGATCCGTAGGCAGAATTGGCTGCAATTGATTCAAGTTAACCCTTCAGGGCAAATGTGCAATTTTCCGTCCAGCCAGGCGAGCATTGCATGTTGTAGATCACGTCAGTCTGCACTGCACCGCTCACTCTACATGCTGCGATGGGAAGGAAAATGATTTTTATGAATAAAAGTCATGATTTATTATACCACTACTGCTCATATGCCAACTGATAATAAACAAAGATGAAGGGGATAGAAAATGTGACTATGGTAATCCTCGGGTTGCAGATAAACTGCTTAATATGAGAAATATGAATGTTTCGCTTTCGGACTTGTCCGTCTGATTGAACATTATTGCGAGCCCGGACCGGAGGGAGGCATACTCCTCCATGAGTGTGGGTGAACGCTATTCAGCACTGCGATTTCGATGTGGGTGTGAAATGTTGCAGAAGTGGGGTTTTGCATTGCGTGCTTATCGCCTGGGTGCAATCATATTGATCAGTACATATAATAATGCAGTAAATAAAAATCAGCTGATCGTGTGCTACGTTCGTTGCATACATTTGGGATGAAGGTTGCCATATTCTTTTGTCATTATTATAGCTGTGCACGGCTGCTGAGACTTCGTCAGCCAGAGAGTCTTTTTTACTCAATTGTTCATACACAATTTCTAAAAACGCAGGTTACTCAGCGCTGATCTACACAGCAAAAAAGTTGTTGAATATTACATCGAAACTGCTACAACCAGGTCAATCCATCGGTTGTGTAATATCACATTGTACGATGTACATCGATTTTGCGAACCAAATTACATCCATTGATGTAATATTGTATCTGCGTTTTGCTATTACGTAGCACAGCTTGAATTACGTTGATCGGTATTACATTTTTCCCGAATAGAAATTTACATTAGCCCAACGTTTGATTTTGATGTCTACATCAGCATCGAAATCAAATGTATGCCTGATGTCAAACATTAGAAAACATTATGATTTAGTTGTATTTAAGCAACGTAACATGGTGTATACATCAGAAATTTGGGAACAAAATTTTGCCATTCTAATGTCGGTCTGACGTCAAAAATTTCAATCTATTGACATTAGAACCAAACGTTTTAAGGATGTTTTCGGATGTACAAAACGTTAGAACTAAACGTTGTTCGGATGTTTTTATATGTAAACGTTTTCTGATGTTTTCATATGTAGATGTTTCTTGATGTTAAAACCAAACGTTTTTGGATGTTTTCAGATGTAAAAAACGTTAGAACTAAACGTTGTTCGGATGTTTTTATATGTAAATGTTTTCAGATGTTTTCTAATGTAGATGTTTCCTGATGTTAGAATCAAACGTTTTTCGGTTGTTTTCGGATGTAAAAAACGTTAGAACTAAACGTTGTTGGTATGTTTTTATATGTAAATGTATTCTGATGTTTTCTAACGTAGATGTTTCCTGATGCTAGAACCAAACGTTTTTTGGATGTTTTCGGATGTACACAACGTTAGAACTAAACGTGGTTCTGATGTTTTCAATTGTACTTCGTCTTTGTTGTTCTCTGATGTTTTCAGATGTACAAAACGTTTGAAGTAAACGTTGTTTGAATGTTTTCAAATGTATAAACATCTACATTTGAAAACATTCAAACAACGTTTCCTTTAAACGTTTTGTACATCTGAAAACATCAGAGAACATGTTTTTAGATATACAGAACACTAGAATCTTACTTTTCAAATGCTTTCAATTATATTTACAACACATTAGAATTAGAAACATGATCGTGTAAACACTACACACCATAATTGTTAGATAACATCATAAAAATGCGTACATAATAGTCAATGCTGAAGCTCCCGTTTCCCACCAGTCAGTTAACTGACCTTAGCTAACCTAATATCATTGCGGCAACTCTCTATGCGGCAGGGGAACTATGCCATTAGCGCGCTAAGAGTTGTTAGACCACTGACATAGGCGCCAATTTGTAGGTGACGAGGCACTTGGTGACATTACAGCGAGCTTAGCGATTGTTATAGCATTTTTGAGTAAACTACCAGACAATCATGACAATGTGATAGCTGCGCCTCCAGATCTCCCTTTAAATCGACCCGCTGTGCCAATTTGCCAATAATGCAAGACACTTTGGACGGGGTTGCTGGCTTGTTTGGTCCACTGTTACAAGTGGCAAGCCTTCCCCTTCACGGATCGCTCCAAAAATTGCTGCCTGTTCCACAGATGATCCAAAAATGCGGAAAGTTTTGGGCTGCCTTATTGACGAACTGCAAATATATAATAAACAAAATTTTGTGCACGAAAAATATGACAATAGACAATGCTCGAGAAGCACTGGGAGTTTTCGAACGACGCGTGCTTAGGACCATCTTTGGCAGGGTATATGAAGTGTATGTGTATGGAGGAGAAGAATGAACCACGAACTGGCGTAACTTTATGGCGAACCCAATATCCAGAAAGTCGCTAAAGGTGGAAGGGTACAATGGGCGGGACACGTTGTAAGAATGCCGGACAACAATCCCGCAAAAATTGTGTTTTCCTCAAATCCGGCCGGTACAAGACGCAGAGAAGCACAGCGTGCTAGGTGGTTAGACCAAGTGGAGCAAGATGTAGAAAGTGTGGGACGCTCGAGAAATTAATTATATGATTTGAGTAGTAGCTATGCTGAAGATCCGAGAGATGTCGTCCCTTCAGTGGTAGGAAAATCATTTTTGCAGTATGAAGAATATCAGAAAATCCACGATTTGTGACTAAATCAAGAGCAAATTTTCATTACGTCGAATGTAACAAAGGTAAACAAAGTCGAGCTATGAGTGTCAATCGATGCTTCTGCTATTACACTATATACTGTCCGAATATAGGATCACATCCCATTTTTAAATTTATTTACCAGTCAAATTGCTTTTTGACGTAATCACCTTCCGATCAAAATAGTTTTCGATGTTACTTACGTCACCCGATTTCTATGGACATGCCGTTTGCCTTAAGTAACAGCACTGAGAAACCCGTGAAAAGTGTACTTTCGTCGTTTCGCTTTCTCATTATTAAAGTGAATAAATCGAACTGTTTGTTGCTAAGATGATTTCGGTGGTCCTAAAATGATGAATGGGCTGCACGTAAGGAGACATAATTGATAATTCTCCCGAATATCCTGGTAAATGCACTTTGACTTAAGTAACAATAGGGGCCACCAAACGACGTATAAGAACTAGCTAGCGATTTGCCTTTGTATGATTAAAACCCGGCTAAATATGTTAAACATTGCTATCACTATGAGATTATATGTGTTTAATTGGAAATAGGAATAACTTTTCGGTCATCAAAACAAAACTTTATTTTTCTCGGATCGGTGCGAATGTTACTTACGACCTAATGAAAATTTGCTCTTGAAATATGCTTTCACAGAAGGAAACAAATAAACCAGTGTTTACCTTATCACTATAGTAATGTACTCGTGCAATTTTTGGGCACCTAAAACTGCCCATAAAGACGATAATGAATAAAAACTGGAAATTTTCATGCATTTCCAAATGGTTTCCCACCATTCCCATACATTCGAAGTGACTGGCCCTCTGGATTTGGATGATGTCAAAAACCACAAAACATGATTAATTGGAGACAAGCAGCCAGGGACCGAGTTAGTTGGCACAACTTTGTTATACAGGTCAAATCTTGAGGGACATCGGACCAGCAAAAGTAAAGTATCTTATACGTTGGCCAAATTGTTATCCGAACTGCTTAAAAATTCGAAGAAATAGTTATTGAATAGTACAGAATTCTAAATTGATGTTATTTATGAAAAATTTACATTAGAATTGTGCTTTCTTAAATCTCAGTCTTTCCCTGATTGCGAACCACACTTTAAATTTTATATAAACTTGTGGCCCATTTTGTGTACCATCATAATGCTTGATGAAACTTATTCCGCCCGGAAACATGTTTTTTCGGAATTATGAAGTCATTATACGTTATGATGACATTTTGTATTTTTAAGTTACAAGAGGACGTTGCAAAGGATGAGTTTGACGTATAAAACCTGGGCATTTAATTTTCAGAGAGTCACAATCAGCGAATTCATTAAATCAAGAGCAAATTTTCATTACGTCGAATGTAACAAAGGTAAACAAAGTCGAGCTATCAGTGTCAATCGATTCTCCTGCTATTACACTATATACTGTCCGAATATAGGATCAAATCACATTTTTTAATTTATTTACCAGTCAAATTGCTTTTTAAAGTAATCACCTTCCGATCAAAATAGTTTTCGATGTTACTTAAGTCACCCAATTTCTATGGAGATGCCGTTTGACTTAAGTAACAGCGCTGAGAAACCCGTGAAAAGTGTATGTTCGTCGTTTCGCTTTCTCATTATTAAAGTGAATAAATCGAACTGTTTGTTGCTAAGATGATTTCGGTAGTCCTAAAATGATGAATGGGCTGCACGTAAGGAGACGTAATTGATAATTCTCCCGAAAATCCTGGTAAATACACTTTGACTTAAGTAACAATAGGGGCCACCAAACGACGTATAATAACTTTTGACTCAAAAACCAGTATTTTTTAGCATGAAAGCTAGCGATTTGCATTTGTATGATTAAAACCCTGCTAAATATGTTAAACATTGCTATGACTATGAG
This sequence comes from Ochlerotatus camptorhynchus, assembly GCF_037179485.1. NCBI lineage: Eukaryota > Metazoa > Arthropoda > Insecta > Diptera > Culicidae > Ochlerotatus > Ochlerotatus camptorhynchus. The sequence continues at coordinate 4,527,813 of NW_027040887.1, read as the reverse complement.
ATTATATGTGTTTACTTGGAAATAGGAATAACTTTTCGGTCATCAAAACAAAACTTTATTTTTTTCGGATTGGTGGGAATGTTACTTACGACATAATGAAAATTTGCTCTTGAAATCACTTATGGCTGTACACAGCAAAAAAAAATGTAATATTGATCAACGTAATTCAAGCTGATGTATGAAATAATGATGTAATAGCAAGAAGCAGATACAATAATAGCAACAATCAATACGAAACTAACGATTTTAAATTGGCTGAATACTTGACTAGCCTATTGGTCCCAAGCAAACGATTAACGTACCCCATTCTAGTCAAAATTCTAGTACTTCACAATGTTTGTTTTGAAATGAAAGTTTGACAGATAAAATGAGGGGTTAGTGGATGTTTCGAGGGGTGAATCGATTAGCTTGGGACCGAAGATAGTACCAGAGCTGAGCCAAAAAGTTGAGCACGTTTCTTCGGGACCTACTAGTTTCCCCATCGGGATCCGTATTCGGTTTCCCCATCGGGATCCGTATTCGGTTTCCCCATCAGGATACGTATTCGGAATCCCCATCGGGATCCTTCTACGGAATCCCAATCGGGATCCGTATTGGATTTCCCCATTGGGACCCGTATTTGGTTTCCCCATCGAGATCTGTATTCGGTTTCCCCATCAGGATTCGTATTCGGTTTCCCCATCGGGATCCGTCTACGGAATCCCCATCAAGACCCGTATTCGGTTTCCCCATCGGGATTCGTATTCGGTTTCCCCATCGGGATCCGTATTCGGTTCCCTCGTCGGGATCCGTATTCGGTTTCTTCATCGGGATTCGTATTTGGTTTCCCCATCGGAATCCGTCTATGAAATCGCCATCAAGACCCGTATTCGGTTTCCCCATCGGGATCCGTATTCGGGTTCCCCATTGAAATTCGTATTCGGTTTCCCCATCGGGATCCGTCTACGGAATCCCCATCAAGACCCGTATTCGGTTTCCCCATCGGGATTCGTATTCGGTTTCCCCATCGGGATCCGTATTCGGTTTCCCCATCAAGACCCGTATTCCGTTTCCCCATCGGGATTCGTATTCGGTTTCCTCATTGGGATCCGTATTCGGTTTCCCCATCGGGATCCGTATTCGGTTTCCCCATCGAGATCCTTTTACGGAATCCCAATCCGGACTCGTATTGGATTTCCCCATTGGGACCCGTATTCGGTTTCCCCATCGAGATCCGTATTCGGTTTCCCCATCGGGATTCGTATTCGGTTTCCCCATCGGGATCCGTCTATGAAATCCCCATCAAGACCCGTATTCGGTTTCCCCATCGGGATTCGTATTCGGTTTCCCCATCGGCAATACACGTTAAAATTTAATGTATTGAAGATGTCTGCTGATGCTACCAGTTTTGCTTACTCTTGCATAGAAACATTGATTTTCTTTTTAAGTCTCATGTTTATGATATTTGTCATCGTTACTCACCGTTTCCTAAGCAGTAGTGTAGAGTTGACGCCAATTGCGATTTCCTCGAAATGCTCCACGTCCCGCGCAATTTCCTCGAGCATGACACAACCAACAATTTCCACTTGTCCATTTCGGCAAAGTTCCGCGTTATGATTTTACTATTTCTTTTACATGTCGTTTTCAAGTTGTCCAACTTTGGTCGAGGGACTTCCATTCTCGCAATAAGCATTTTTTCCTCCATGGATCTTCTGGCAAACGGTCTTTTCAGGAGGTCATCAACAATATCCTGTTCCATGATTCCTATTTAATTTTGCTCTATGCTATGAACAATATTCCATCAATGCGCTGAGGCTACTGAATGAAATGCAGACATGGTAGTGAGAAAATTTAAAAATTCGATGTGTCCGTGTTGGTACGGTATACAACGAATGACGGCTTTCCAAGATTCAATCAATTCAGAGAGAAACTCAAATGCGACGTTGCCTATACGTGCCAATTTATTCTCTTCTCTTTAAACTGTGCAAAGATAGAAGTGCACAAAATAAACACTAACACAGCGGCAATTATGCTTACGGGATTTCAATACATATACAACTGATCTGGTTGTAAATACGAGCGTTTCTGGTGCACAAGCAAAAGTGCTCAGACTGGGAGAAATAAGCATGCGGTGGCTTTGGTAGAACGAAGGCATATTTTCCTTGCTTGTTTTGTGTCGCTCATTCGCCATAGAAGCCCAAAAAGTGTGTTGTCTGCACGTGGTAAAATCCAAGCATGCCCGTACGTGAAAACAAGATCGCTATGCCTCGCTTCTGTTTTTACGTACTTTTCTTTCAGTGGCGGGTAAAACGGAGGTTGAGCAGCGATGTGGTAAACAATTCAGCTACTATCCAGTGATGTGGTGGATAATTCAGTTACTATCCATATGGAACCAATAAATAGGGCGGACAAAAATGGTTTTAGTTTAGTATTAAATTTTTGCCTCTTAACTTTTATGAAATATTAATTTTACTTTTTGAAAATTCGAGACTGTGCAGTGCACGAGGTGCACATATGGACGAGACGCCACTGATTTTCACCACGGTTTAGTTAGAATTGTAGCTGTTGAGATTAGCAATGGGCGATCTTGGATCGAAATACAAAAGATCGATTATTTTGGTTCGAATAATCAATTTTTTGAATCGTTTGGATCGATCCTTTTCATTCGATTTTTGTTTCGATCAAACAAAAAAAATCAGTGCATTTGCATTTGCAATTTAAGATTGATCTGTACCTGAAGTCTTCAGCTCACGCTCGGGCAGTTAAAATTGTGTCTGAGCAGATCGATAGTACCGAAAGAGTATACGTTGATTGCACACATCTGTCCCCCCACCAAAACCAACCGGAGGCCTGTGGGATATTCATGACGAAATGGTAAAGAAAGTTATTAATCTACATAGGGGAAATGGCTCTAATGTTGGCCTATGGATCTAAGGCTGGGCCCATCGCTAAAAATCTGCTATTTATCAATTTTATCTAGATGAACGCGTCATTGGGACGGTACTAATGGATATTTTTGGTCGCTATTGAAAATTTAGTCGATTGCTGAATTTATGTATGAGCCCAAATTAGGGGCATTTATGCTGACATAACATCCATTTTCCCTATGTACAAAGATTCACTTCTTATGACATATTTTAGGTTCATCAGTCCTCTGTTATGTCAGAACTGTATCACCATGGGGGCATATCTGCGGAATTACAAAATTTCTTGCATCAGCCTGTTTCCCCACGTTCTGTCGATTGATTTTTTCGATTATGGAGAAAATTCGTAGTGTATATCCCCAATGTAAACCCCATTGCTCGAGACTATTTATCAATAATGGTAACAAGTGTTCCGTCAGAGAGGTTATTCTTCAAAACTGGTGAAACCACACTGAATCGAAATCGGCTCAATGCAAATCGCATGGCTCAATTGCTTTCTTGGGATCCTACTTTACCTACATTACCTACTTTTACACTCCGACCATCTAATCGTTTTGTTTCATATGTTAATCTTTCGTTTTTTAAATCGTTTATTTAATACCAAAAAACGAATATTATAACCTGTTAAATCACTTTCCTAATCAAGAATCCTGAGCAAAAACTTCCACACGTCAAATGAAATCAAAATAGTCATTTACTATATTCTCACGTAGACCATCCGATAAAGAGTTCGATCCGCGGTACACGGTAAAGACCGTAAAGCATGGAGGTGGTAGCATCATGGTTTGAGGCTGTTTTCCTTGGTATGGAGTAGATCCCATTTTCCGTATTAATTCCATCGTGACCAGATTTGAATACAAAGAAATCATGGAGGAGGTTATGCTTCCTTATGCAGAAGAGAACATGCCTCTTATATGACATTTTCAGCGAGACAACGATCCGCAACACACTTCTAAGTATGTAAAGGAATGGTTTCGTGCAAACAAAGTGTCGGTTATTTCATGGCCTAGCCAATCTCCTGACTTCAACCCCATCGAAAATTTATGGAACGAGCTTAACATAAAGTTATCTGGTCAAGCATTTTCAAAATAAGGATCACAGTTCAAAAATAGTGGTATGCTATACCAAAGGAAACTTTTCAGTGCAGTTCATTAAACTAACGAACGAAAAAGTATGCAAAAGAAACGAACCGTACGCAGCACGCAGAAGATCCTGATGTTCTGGATCATCCGAATGACGGTCCAATGGCCATCCAGGTTCATGTTTATGTCACGACCCCAAATTTATTCTTATAACACAGTTCCTAATATTTTTTGAAATAAACTGTGGAGCTCTAGGATCAGTTTCATGGATTTATCATTTTTAAGCATGTTCCAGATCTTCCAGATGACGGTCTCATGCCCATCCAGGTCCATGTTTACGTCACTACCAAATTTTTTTCTGATATGACACTACCAAGAGATTAAAAAACTGCTGAGCTCTAGAATCAGTTTCATGGATAAACCAATTTTACCGATGCTCCGAATCTTCCGAAGGACGGTTCCATAGCCATCCGGGTCCATGTTTATGTCACGACCACAAATTCTTTCGTATAATACAGTTACACGTGTTTTCGAAAAAACTGCGGAGCTCTAGAATCAGTTTCACGGATGGATCACTTTTATGGATGTTCCGGATATTTCGGAGGATGATTTCGTGGCCATCCGGGTCCATTTTTATGACACGACCCAAAATTCTTTATTATATCACACTTCCACGTGTTTTCATGGATTGACCACTTTTACAGTTGTTTCGGATCTTCCTGAGCACACTCCCATGGCCATCCGGGTCCGTGTTTAAGTCATGAACCGAAATTCTTTCTTATATCACAGTTCCACGTGTTTTCGAAAAAATCGCTGAGCTCTAGGATCCGTTTCGTGGATTGACCACTTTTACGGATGTTCCGAATCTTCTGGAGGACCGTTCCGTCGTCTTCAGGATCCATATAAAGGAACCATGTCTATATTCTGGCTAATTATGAACATTTGTGCCCACTCATCTAATTTATGGATCTTAGGCCACTTGCAAAACCCACACAGATCGAAAAAGTAGTGTAAACTTCTGTTCAATATGATGCACATAATTGGAGCGTCACATTTCATATACGTTTACATTATATATCATGTAAAGTTCTGACACATTTCATGCAATGTAGCAAATATTGTATAAAAAACCCATCTTTGTAAACAACATTGTTTACAAGTTGCTCGGTTGCGTGAAATGAAATACAAGTCTACGTGATTGAATGTTTAGCTAATCTACTGATTGGTTTGAGGTAAATTTGAATCCACGTCTCTAAAATTTCACCATGTTCATGTACCTGATGAGTTTAAATTTTTATTCTTGTCAATGTCCACAAAATTTAACACTTCAAGCATAACTTTTCAAAAGGACGTAAGTCACAAAAATAAACAAATCGATATTTTTCATCAAAACGAATATAAAATACATGCTTTTCCTACGAGTTGTTGAAAAACAAGGTTTGAAATTGTAATGCATTTTGGAAAATATATTTAATGAACGCTCTATGTGACCTGCTTTCATTGTTTTTAAAATGGTGTTGATACACCCTTTTATTGTCAACATGACTTAACTGTTAAAATTTGATGATAACACAAAAACTGCAGATACGCTCACAGTGAAGCGTCGTATGTGAAAAAACAAAGCAACCACGTGCAACCACTAACAATCAGCAGATACGTCAAGTTATTTCTAAGTAGATACAAAATGGATTTCAACGGGATTCAGCTACTGCTAGGGAAGTTTTATTAAATATTCTTAACTAAAACCTAAATATTATAAAAAAAATTTTAGATGTAGCCACCCAGCTTGATGAGTCAGAACAGTTTTCATCTGCACATATTCCCAGCGTGGGATATTTCGAGGAAGTGGAAACAGTTCCGCAAGAAGGATTGCCTCCAAGCCTAGATCTAAACGTTCACGATGATGCTTCTCCTCGTCAGAATAATAACAACGCTTTACGACAATCGGTTGATGATATCCGAGCCGCTTTACATCCGGTTACGATGAAGTTTTTGTTTGAATCCTGCAAAAAACGCTGTGATATGTTTGTTTTTGTATTTCCAGGAGCAACATGTTTATTATTTCAAAAGTATTCTAATAAAATTGCACTTTAATCTTGACTTTATTATTGAACTTCACATACTCTTCTGACCAGGGCTTTCCTTATATACGAAAAACACAAATCTGACAGCAGATGATGCAATGACCCTCTCATCTCCGCTTTTAACATCAATTATTTCACAACTCTGGCTAGTTATGTAAATAAACCAACCATCCGACAATTCCTCAATGTTTTTCGAGCTACCGACGTATCTTCACTGCAAAGCAAAAACCGGTGTATCTGATTTGACGTATGTGAAAACCCTTCTGTCAAATTGACGAATCATGCAGGGTGTATGTAACAATCAAGGTGTGATACCGATGAATCAATCAGGGTGTATGTGAGTAGTACACAAGTAAAAGGTGTATGATTTTGTTTTATCAAAAGTCTTGTCCGTATTTGCAAAACTCAACATTTTTCACAATTCTCTTAAACGCAATCCCTTTATCCAACTAACAGCACAAACAGATTTAAAAAAAATAGCATTAACTTTTAAATAGGATTTAATAATCTCATATAGACATTGCTATCCAATGTTTCTAATTTCATATCAAATGTTACATACGTCCTTTTGAAAAGTTATGCTTGACTTGGATCATTTTCGTCAATGTCCTAGAACACTAGTTTTGTAGGTAATTCTGAGTAGAATTCCAAGGCAACCTTGAATAGGATTCAATACAAATTTTAATGAAAATTCTTAACAGCTTTTGACGTTAATTCTTAAGTTTCAAAAACCTCTTCAAATCGGTCTACGTAGATTATGAACAGCCCCTACGTAGCTTGCTCGGGTCGATGGCTCATCTTTGTCGGGTCGATCGCTCATCTTTGGGTAATTCTAGCAGCCAACCAGTGCCACAACACCGTCGAGCCGTAGCACTTTGTCGTCGAGCAACCCTAATAAATTTGTTATGATTATTTTCTGCTTAACGACGTGATACCCCAATCCAAACCATTTGTGGAAAAGTTCAACTATTAGGGTTATTGTTCGTTTATGGTATTTGTTAATTGGAGAATGCAGGCCGTGGTAGTGGTGGTACTGCGTTGACAACTCCGACAGCCACCTCCAATTCACCTTCGACCCCCCGAGCTCCGCGAAAACAGACTTCATACAAATCCAGTGGAACCGCAATGGCTTCACCTGTGACTGCTTCAACCACAGGAGAAGGCACCAATGGAGGAAACGGAGGCAGCAGCAGCAGCAGTAACCGTGTCCTCCTTTCGGATCTACAGAAATATCTGGCAGGAATGAACTCAACTACTAAACTACTGCGGGTGCCGTACGTAACTGCGGAGATTGACGTAACTGCCAAAAGCTGTTTCGTGTAAAAAGATAATCATTGCAATGAAATACGAACACCACTAAACATTTGCGCATTTCACTAACACCGATAAGTCTGTTGGCCTGGACCTTATATAAAGGACATTGTTCGTGGCTCGCTTCGTGGCGCCTTTAGTTCGTAATCTTATTTTTTTAACTGCAGCAGGAGCTAGTGTTTTGAGTAGGAATAGGATTTTGAGCGGGGTTCTCTCTGTTTACACTCTTTAGTACGACACGCTTGGCATAGATGGCCCACAGCGACTCACGAAGAGCTACTGATTCCGATCAATAGCGGTGCGGCTTCTTCCTCTTTCTATGAATGCTCATGTGGGCTGCAGCTCGCTGCTTGCAGGCAGCCTTTTGTTGTGTACTGGAACGTTTGGTGAGACCGATTGGAATTCAACTTTGAAATCTGTGTTAGGGAAATCGATTTTCGCAGGCAATCGGTGATAATTTTAATTAGCACAGCAACTGTTGCACATTTGTGCAATTTTCAATAGTTACATTTTGAAAAATAATAAAGTCTTAAATTTAACAGATTCGTAGAAATATATCTGATCGATTTGTGATAAAATTATTGAAATTGGTCCAGGGCAGCTGAGTTATTTACAAAATCTTTCATAATTTAGTTGCATGTTCCATTTTCGGTTTTCACAAAGTGTACACCCATATAAAAATCACAGACGTTAGTCCTACGCAGTGATGCAAAATATCATGACACTCACGTGACTCTCGTCTACGCATCAACCGAATTTCGCTGACAGAACATTTTGACACGCAGTGAGAGGTAGAGCCATGGCAAACAACAATCACCAGTAATGGTCGCTGCTCACAAGCAAAACGTTACACTCACTGCTGATGATGAAAAGCACAACGAAAACAGTGAATACTTCTGCAGTACGATCATGAGAAAAAACGAAACGACAGAAGAAAATGAAAACAATGCCTACGCATTACTAGTTCGTCTCGGCAGGCGCGACTGTGTGAGTTACAAACAAAGCAGGCAACATGAAACGGAAGCTGTTGGGCCTACTCATCAACACACTCACATAAGCAAGCAAAGCAGCAACTGCTTCAAAACGAGCACAGATGAGTGTCGTGATTGTCCAGATCGGTGATGGATCACAACAGAAGACGACATTCACCAGTTGCTTTTTACTTCTTTCGTTAACTTGATGGATGGTCATGGAGAGAGCTTCGACGAGTACATTGATAGGAATGTACAAAGCGATACTTCCATCAGCTGTTTGGCGATCGTGATTGTGATAGGTCGCAACTCTGGTCCTACGTAAAAAAAAAATGACTCGGTGATCAGTTTTGTGATACGGAATTTCCATTGAAAATCAACCGAGAATTCACGCTCTTTACCACACTCAACTGCGAAACACGTTCAGAAGCACTTTTGGTACATTTTCGATATCAATTTCGGTCGAAAACAATTAAATTTTTGCAAAAATAGTTGCGAGCGAACCAACATCAACACCGACCGTGCCGAACTCTTTCACGCACCTTCCGTCCTGGAATGGTATAATGCACAAGAGGTCAAATACGTGTCAAAAACAGCCAATCCTCCAAACTGTCCAGAACTTCGTCCAATACAATTCGAAACAAAGAGGAAAGTAAATCTCGCGTCACTTTTCAAAAGGTCCTAAGTAGCAAATGTAAACAAATCGAGTTAAGCGATATAAACTATTGCTCTTAACAACGCCGGTGGTGTAGTGGTAAGCGTGATTACCTCTCACCCCAGCAGACCTGGGTTCAATCCCAGTCGGCACCACCGGGATGTTCTGAGGCATAACATGTCTGATCACGCCTTCGTTCGGAAGGGAAGTAAAGCCGTTGGTCCCTGGTTCATGAGTTCATGGGTCGATAGGTAGGGTCCAGGTGTAGGAGCTGCCTCCCTGGCGTCGGTAACATTGGTGCTCAGCACGGAAAACAAGATCGACGAAAAACAAATCAAGGAAAAAAAACTATTGCTCTTCTATCAATGAATGTGATACAAAAACATCCATCCAAATTTACTTTCATTTATTTAAGATAATCATAGGTAAAAAGTTGTCCAATGTACAGTTTAAAATGATGGGTACATGATTGTTACTTCGGTCATTCGAACTGCCTAACATGATTGATGCTCATTTTCTAAAGGCGGAGCCAATCTTAAGTTAGGTACTCTACTATGAAATCTGTGAAAGGGAATCTAGTATAATGTAGAACCAGTGGCGTCGCCCTAACCTCAATCTACTGTAAATCTACTGTCTGTATCCCGATAAAAACGCTCAGTAGCAAGAAACCTCTCGAGCTGTGTCTCAAGGTCGGCTTACTACTGGGTAATCTGGAAGGGCTTCGCGATCCTCATTGGTAGTACAGTCACCTGACTAAAAGCTATGAAAAGTTTAAGTGACACAGTAATCAAAGGGTGTATTAATAAAAGCTATAGCAGGTGTGGATTGGATTTCTAATAGCAGTTCTATTGAATTTTATGGGTGTACAGTGGGTTTTTACTAAAGGGTGATACGATCAAAATTTGGTCAAGGGAAAACGCGTGTAAATCGGTGAAATCGTTTATTTAAAAAATCAAATTAAATTTCTTTTTCAAGTTCAATTAGTATAAAATTCAGGAAAAATATTCAGTTAGGTTTCCGCTTTTCCAAATCCGAATTGCCGGGCCTTACGCTTGACCCCTGCCGTCAGATTTTGTACAGCCACCTTGTCCACCTTCTTCGCCGCAGAAAGCCAGTTTGCCTTGAACTGCTGCTCGCCCTTAGCAGTTTTTTTGGTCTTCTTTAGGTTCCGCTTGACAATAGCCCAGTATTTCTCAATTGGGCGGAGCTCTGGCGTGTTGGGAGGGTTCTTGTCCTTAGGAACCACCTGCACGTTGTTGGCGGCGTACCACTCCATGGCCTTTTTACCGTAATGGCAAGATGCCAAATCCGGCCAAAACAGTACGGAACAACCGTGTTTCTTCAGGAAAGGCAGCAGACGTTTATTCAAACACTCTTTCACGTAAATTTCTTGGTTGACAGTCCCGGAAGCTATGAAAATGCTGCTTTTCAAGCCACAGGTACAGATGGCTTGCCAAACCAGATATTTCTTTGCGAACTTTGACAGTTTCATGTGCTTGAAAACATCTGCTACCTTTCCCCTTCCTTTTGCCGTATAAAACTCCTGTTCCGGAAGCTGCTTGTAGTCGGCTTTGACGTAGGTTTCGTCGTCCATTACCACGCAGTCAAACTTCGTCAGCATCGTCGTGTACAGCCTCCGGGATCGCGCTTTGGTCGTCGTATTTTGTTTATCATCGCGATTTGGAGTCACTACCTTCTTGTAAGTCGATAGTCCGGCTCGTTTTTTGGCTCGATGCACGGTTGTAGACGATACACCCAGCTTATTTGCGGCATCTCGGAGAGAGAGGTTAGGGTTTCGCTTGAAACTACCGGCAACTCTCTTTGTCGTCTCAGCGGCTTCCGGTTTTCGATTTCCCCCCGATCCAGACTTCCTGGCTGTCGACAAACGTTCCCCAAACACTTTAATTACATTTGTAACGGTTGATTTGGCAACTTTTAGCGATTTTGCCAACTTTGCGTGCGAGTAGCTCGGATTTTCGCGATGCGCGAGCAAAATTTTGATACGCTGCTCTTCTTGCTTGGACGGCATTTTGACAACTGAAGAGTGAATTCCAAAATCAAAATAGGAGCAACATTCTACACACACACACCTTCAAAATGAGGGGTGTTCAGGTTTTTTAAATGCAAAATTGAAAGAAATACGTCAAGTTGATATTGACCAAATTTTGACCGTATAACCCTTTAGATATATGTAATACCAAGGTACTTGGGACGAAAAGTTCTAGGGAGTTTTGGGATGAACTATACGAGGGTTATGACTAGAGCTGCAAGTCAATTGTGTGCAGCGAATCCAAACACATAAAGCAACCAACGATACAGACAATATGGTTGCTACGACTACCATGACAAACTCGCTCTGTAACATAGCTCGATCCGAGTGGTAGAAGGATAATGATATATTGCTTGCCTGCTTTGTTGCAATATACACGGATGAGGACATAGCTTGATATGAATTGAGAAAAGACATAACAAAAAAAATCCCATTAACACACGTGTATCATGTTCGGCTTTACTTCGTGAAGCAGCTTCCCAACAATTTGCTCGTTTCCTTCTACCACCCCGAGTGAGTTGTGTCGCACGGGCTGCTTGTCATGAAAAAGAAGGAAGAAGATTATATCATTATTGCTTTGCACTTCTGACATAGCGTTATTATTCGGTTCGATGATCGCTTGTCATTTTGTCATTTGGAGACATTTTTGATTCCTTGATTGTGTGAGATCAGTGTTTTTTTTTAATAGCGCTGTGAACAATTTCTTGGGTACAACTGGGACTAGGAACTACTTGGAAAGCATTTCCAGATAAAATTAAGGAGAACTTCATATGAATTTTCAGTAGAACTTAGAGGAGAACCTAAGACAATTCAGATAAAAATTGATGAGAACTCAGAAGTGAACAGCATGGGAATTTCTACGGAGGTAAATTCTTTAAAAAAGTTTATAATTAAAAGAGGATCTAAGGACGAATTTCATGATTTTTTTAGTGTTCTGTAGAGAATTTGTACTGTTATTAAGAAAATTCAAGCCACTCTCAGAGATAAACTCGAATTTATTTTAGAAGAATTCTGTAAAAGAAATACTATAACTTAAATATAATCCTGTTAAGCTCGGTAAAGCTTCTCTGGAACTTTAAATACGGCAAATTGGAATTTAAATTGTTACCCATAACCGAACAGTCTCAAATTCTCGTGTCAAATATTTATTTCGTTACAATAAATATAAGAACTTTTTTGTAACTAAAATCACACACTTCATCAGCTTTTGGTTTTATATATAGTTAATCTACTGATTGGTTTAAGTTAAATTTGAATCCACATCTCTAAAATTTCACCAAGTTCATGTACCTGATGAGTTTAAATTATTATTCTTGTCAATGTCCACAAAATTTAACACTTGGATCATTTTCGTCAATGTCCTAGAACTCTAGTTTTGTAGGTAATTTTGAGTAGAATTCCAAGGCAACCTTGAATTGGATTCAATACAAATTTTAATGAAAATTCTTAACAGCGTTTGACGTTAATTCTTAAGGTTCAAAAACCTCTTCAAATCGGTCTACGTAGTTTATGAACAGCCCCTAAGTAGCTTCCTCGGGTCGATGAGTCGCTCATCTTCGGGTAATTCTAGCAGCCAACCAGTGCCACAACACCGTCGAGCCGCAGCACTTTGTCGTCGAGCAACCCTAATAAATTTGTTATGATTATTTTCTGCTTAACGACGTTATTGGGGTATCATCCAAACCATTTGTGGAAAACTTCGACTATTAGGGTTATTGTTCGTTTATGGTATTTGTTAATTGGAGAATGCAGGCAGTGGTAGTGGTGGTACTGCGTTGACAACTCCGACAGCCACCTCCAATTCACCTTCGACTCCGCGAAAACAGACTTCCGATTCATACAAATCCAGTGGAATCGCAACGGGTACACCTGTGACTGCTTCAACCACAGGAGAAGGCACCAATAGAGGAAACGGAGGCAGCAGCAGCAGCAGCAGTAACCGTGTCCTCCTTTCGGATCTACAGAAATATCTGGCAGGAATGAACTCAACTACTAAACTACTGCGGGTGCCGTACGTAACTGCGGAGATTAATGTAACTGCCAAAAGCTGTTTCGCGTAAAAAGATAATCATTGCAATGAAATACGAACACCTTTAAACATTTGCGCATTTCACTAACACCGATAAGTCTGTTGGCCTGGACCTTATATAAAGGACATTGTTCGTGGTGCCTTTAGTTCGCAATCTTATTTTTTAACTGCAGCAGGAGCTAGTGTTTTGAGTAGGAATAGGATTTTGAGCGGGGTTCTCTCTGTTTACACTCTTTAGTACGACACGCTTGGCATAGATGGCCCAGAGCGACTCACGAAGAGCTACTGATTCCGATCAATAGCGGTGCAGCTTCTTCCTCTTTCTATGAATGCTCATGTGGGCTGCAGCTCGCTGCTTGCAGGCAGCCTTTTGTTGTGTACTGGAACGTTTGGTGAGACCGATTGGAATTCAACTTTGAAATCTGTGTTAGGGAAATCGATTTTCGCAGGCAATCGGTGATAATTTTAATTAGCACAGCAACTGTTGCACATTCGTGCAATTTTCAATAGTTACATTTTGAAAAATAATAAAGTCTTAAATTTAACAGATTCGTAGAAATATATCTGATCGATTGGTGATAAAATTATTGAAATTGGTCCAGGGCAGCTGAGTTATTTACAAAATCTTTCATAATTTAGTTGCATGTTCCATTTTCGGTTTTCACAAAGTGTACACCCATATAAAAATCACAGACGTAGTCCTACGCAGTGATGCAAAATATCATGACACTCACGTGACTCTCGTCTACGCATCAACCGAATTTCGCTGACAGAACATTTTGTCACGCAGTGAGAGGTAGAGCCATGGCAAACAACAATCACCAGTAATGGTCGCTGCTCACAAGCAAAACGTTACACTCACTGCTGATGATGAAAAGCACAACGAAAACAGTGAATACTTCTGCAGTACGATCATGAGAAAAAGCGAAACGACAGAAGAAAATGAAAACAATGCCTACGCATTACTAGTTCGTCTCGGCAGGCGCGACTGTGTGAGTTACAAACAAAGCAGGCAACATGAAACGGAAGCTGTTGGGCCTACTCATCAACACACTCACATAAGCAAGCAAAGCAGCAACTGCTTCAAAACGAGCACAGATGAGTGTCGTGATTGTCGGAAATGACCAGATCGGTGATGGATCACAACAGAAGACGACATTCACCAGTTGCTTTTTACTTCTTTCGTTAACTTGATGGATGGTCATGGAGAGAACTTCGACGAGTACATTGATAGGAATGTACAAAGCGTTACTACCATCAGCTGTTTGGCGATCGTGATTGTGATAGGTCGCAACTCTGGTCCTACGTAAAAAAAAAATGACTCGGTGATCAATTTTGTGATACGGAATTTCCACTGAAAATCAACCGAGAATTCAGGATCTTTACCACACTCAACTGCGAAACACGTTCAGAAGCACTTTTGGTACACTTTCGATATCAATTTCGGTCGAAAACAATTAAATTTTTGCAAAAATAGTTGCGAGCGAACCAACATCAACACCGACCGTGCCGAACTCTTTCACGCACCTTCCGTCCTGGAATGGTATAATGCACAAGAGGTCAAATACGTGCCAAAAACAGCCAATCCTCCAAACTGTCCAGAACTTCGTCCAATACAATTCGAAACAAAGAGGAAAGTAAATCTCGCGCCACTTTTCAAAAAGTCCTAAGTAGCAAATGTAAACAAATCGAGTTAAGCGATATAAACTATTGCTCTTAACGGCGCCGGTGGTGTAGTGGTAAGCGTGATTACCTCTCACCCCAGCAGACCTGGGTTCAATCCCAGTCGGCGCCGCCGGGATGTTCTGAGGCATAACATCTCTGATCACGCCTTCCTTCGGATGAGAAGTAAAGCCGTTGGTCCCTGGTTCATGAGTTGATGGGTCGATAGGTAGGGTCCAGGTGTAGGAGCTGCCTCCCTGGCGTCGGTAACATTGGTGCTCAGCACGGAAAACAAGATCGACGAAAAACAAATCAAGGAAAAAAAAACTATCTCTCTTCTATCAATGAATGTGATACAAAAACATCCATCCAAATTTACTTTCATTTATTTAAGATAATCATAGGTAAAAAGTTGTCCAATGTACAGTTTAAAATGATGGGTACATGATTGTTACTTCGGTCATTCGGACTGCCTAACATGATTGATGCTCATTTTCTAAAGGCGGGGCCAATCTAAAGTTAGGTACTCTACTATGAAATCTGTGAAAGGGAATCTAGTATCATGTAGAACCAGTGGCGTCGCCCTAACCTCAATCTACTGTAAATCTACTGTCTGTATCCCGGTAAAAACGCTCAGTAGCAAGAAACCTCTCGAGCTGTGTCTCAAGGTCGGCTTACTACTGGGTAATCTGGAGGGGCTTCGCGATCCTCATTGGTAGTACTGTCACCTGACTAATAGCTATGAAAAGTTTAAGTGACACAGTAACTAAAGGGTGTATACTAATTATAAATTAATAAAAGCTATAGCAGGTGTGGATTGGATTTCTAATAGCAGTTCTATTGAATTTTATGGATGTACAGTGGGCTTTTACTACGGGGGTTTGACGTACCGGTACTGAACTGCTGCTGTTGATTCTGCTCCGCCGAAGACTACTCTGCCGATGTGCGAGCGCTCGCCGATGATACTACGTACGACGAGCTTGACGTCAGGCGAATCAAGCCTGACAGGGTGGTGATGTTTGAATTTACTTGCTAGTGGATCGGTCAACAGATCGACTTGACTTGATGGCGATCTGCGGTCTCCTGGCGTCTACCCTCGTTGACAAGAATCACCAGAGTCCAGGCAAGGCCGGAGTGACTCTGCTGAGAGGGGTCCTCTTTTGTGTTTAGAGCCGTTTTTTGCCCGAGGAATACGGCGATTTTGACCTTGCAAGGCCAAAGCGAAATGATGTCCTTTACTGTCAGGATTAATAGCCACAAAGGACCAATAATCCGACTCGTGTGCTTCCTGACCGACTTAGTCGGTTGGTTCACAAAAAGGTCCTGATTGAACAGATAGATATTCCCGCGATTCACCACTCACTTTGTATTACTTCAAGGACACTTGGTTTTAACGATCCGAAGCACACGAACGCCAGATACTGATTGAGGAATGGCGGTTTTCCTTCGCGCTTTTCCCATCACATTGCTCTTCTCGTGAGACGTTATTTTCCACCCATTTTGAAATCACAATTTCGCCCGAATGTTGTTGTACCCACTGATAGAATACTCATACCCACTGTACTGTAGTACGATTTTAAACAATTTTCAAATTTAAAACAATTAATCCTACTAACAAATTAACAATTTTATACAACGACTACTAATTCTACTAATCCAACACCAAATAACCTTAAGAGACGTGACGGTACATTTAACAACTATGCACAAATTAAAAATCTAATATGTTTTGTAACAAACGGTTACACTATCTGTTCAACAACGCTCAAAACGTAAACAAGCAAAACAATATTGGTTCCAATGGACAAAAATCAGTGAAACTAGAAGACCCTATACCTTTTGAAACGGGTTTGAATGTAAACATGACCCTAAATAACGTTTTCAAAGTCGTTGAACAGGTAAAAAGTGAGGTTACGCGACGCCACTCTGTAGAAAAAAACGTCCAATGTTAAGGCCTTGTTGTCCGAAGAGTCGTCTTCACTCTACTCGATCCATGGCCACACTTCGCCAGCCTCGTAGTCTACGAAGGGTCCGCAAGTCGCCTTCTACTTAGTCGATCCACCTTACCCGCTGCGCGCCTCTTCTTCTTGTTCCTGTTGGGTCGCTTTCTAGAACCATTTTCACTGGGTCGTCGTGCGGCATTCTTACGACGTACCCAGCCCACCGTAGTCGCCCAATTTTTTCAATGTGGACGATAGTTGGTTCTCCCAGCAGCTGGTGCAATTCGTGGTTCATTCGCCTCCTCCACGTTCCGTCATCCATCTGCACTCCACCGTAGATGGTACGCTACACCTTCCGTTCGAAAACACCAAGTTGGTCCTCCACGAGCATAGTCCAAGTCGCGTAGCCGTAGAGGACCATCGGTCGAATCAGCTTATTGTAGACAGTCAACTTCGTGCGGCGGCGAATTTTATTCGACCGGAGCGTCCTCCGGAGTCCAAAGTAGGCACGATTACCTGCCATAATGCGTCTTTGAATTTCTCTGCTGGTATTATTTTCGGCGGTCACCAGTGAGCCCAAATACACGAACTCATCGACCACCTCGATTTCGTCACCGTCAATCTGAACTCGGGGTGGGGCTAACATTGTCTTCCCTAGAACCTCTTCCTTTCATGTATTTTGTCTTTGATGCGTTGATGGCAAGTCCAATCCGCCTAGCTTCAGCCTTCAGTCTGATGTACGTTTCCGCCATCGTCTCAAAGTTCCGTGCCATGATGTCCATGTCATCGGCAAAGCCAAGAAGCTGGATGGAATATCCCAGCTCTTCTGATCACACCTTCTAACGCGATGTTGAACAGCAGACACGAAAGTCCATCACCCTGCCGTAACCCCATTCGAGATTCAAAGGGACTCGAGAGTGTCCCCGATACTCGAACAACGCACATCACTCGATCCATCGTCGCCTTGACCAATCGCGTCAGTTTATCCGGAAGTCCGTACTCGTGCATAATCTTCCATAGCTGATCTCGATCGATTGTGTCGTATGCGGATTTGAAATCGATGAACAAATTATGTGTGGGCACGTTGTATTCGCGGCATTTCTGCAGAACCTGCCGAATCACGAAAAATTGGTCCGTGGTAGCACGGGCACCCACGAATCCCGCCTGGTATTACCCCCACGAATTACCCAGTGCAGCGCTCTAGCCAGTGCTTCACCACCGTATTTTAATAGCTCACTTGGTAGTTGATCTGCACCAGTTGCTTTGTTGTTCTTCAGCTGACCGATCTCCTGCTCAACTTCTTGAAGATCAGAGGCCGGTAGCCTGTCGTCTTCTGCGCGTGCTCCAAGGTCTGTTGCCGTGCCACCTTCGTTTTCTGCTGCTTCACCGTTGAGGTGCTCGTCATAGTTCTGCTTCCACCTCTCAATCACCTCACACTCGTTCGTGAGAAGGTTACCGTCCAAGTCCTTGCACATATCGGCTTGCGTCCAATGTAACACTCATTGATTATGTCATATGAGGTGTTTCTATGTTGTAGCATGAAATTTAAAGTAAAATTTGGATTTTACCGTTACAACTGAATTTTCAACGTTATTATTCACTGACTACATTCAAAATAGTATTGTAAAATTTATTGTTTCTAAACAGTTAAAATAATAATCCGTCGAACTTCAGCTCCGAATTTCTCAAAATGGCAAAAATGTTACATTGGTCTATTTGAAAAGTGGCATCAATGATTTCAAGAGGAGTTGGAGGCACACCGCCACTAAGGTATCTGAGGATTTTGTACGGAACCTATGATGGCGGGTATCCCACAGAAAGTTCGGTTTTGTTGTATTATGTGTAGATTTTTTTTCCCGTCATTATCTTAGTGTCCGAAATTTAACGTGGACAGGCTTTAATACCATATAATTTATTGTTTTGTACGGTGGAATTATGCTATCTTTAGGGGGTGGTTTAAGTTTAAGTTGGCTTCCTGAGCTGTGCTATAAGACGGGACTTGCCATGCATGACAGAATATCTCTGGCTCACCCTGTGTTTCATTAAATGACAAACGGTTCCTTCATAGTTAATTTTATTCGTAATTTGGTATGTGCGTTGTATTTTTCGTTGTTTTCCGATCGTTCTCTAGTCTCCTGATTTCCTAGATTCTTCTTCTCTGGAAATTTTTCATTTTTGGTTTAAGATTCCATTTCTTAACTATGATTTCTGAATATTGATCGGTATATATTCATGCCCTTCTACGGTTTTTTTTTTCTCAAATGCAACTTGAGTGCTAGTCGTTTCCATGATCCTTAAGAGTTAGTCCATCACCCGGTACCCATCTAATCAACGAATACAATCACGTCCAAATGTCCCTTCTACCGAGAAATGCCATTCGCCAGAACTACGACTCCCTCCAATTGGGAATAGTCTCCCGGAGACTGACACTTCTACTTCCAACTGTCGACGCCTTGACAAACAGCTGCAACCATCATTCATTCCCAATTTGAAACACATCTCATTCCACCTAGTCCCTATCCTTCTGGATATCATCGCACGCGCAAAACTTTACGACACGGCAAAGGTCATAAAACACCGCTCCATCCTGGGGTGTCCTGCTACACTGACACCCATCAACGTAGAAGCGATAGCGAAAGAAAGTCATAACGATAATGACCTGACCGAAAACAGAGCTCGCAGATTTGACCAGCCCCTCCCCTGGTTTGTGGTGTGTTTAGTTTAGTCCGTTGGCCAAATGTTTGCCATTTGTCCGTGAATTAGTACCCGTTTACACTCGGCGACCGCAAAGTGTACCCCTCAATAGAATGATGGAACATTGAGTTGGGTTGGGCAGTGCCAAAATTTTGAAATACCATTTTCCCACCAGGTCGAAGTAGATTACACTTTGAGTTATAGATCACAAAGACCGGGTGAGCACCTTTTCCCGAGTTGACACACCTTTCGGCTCGCTTTTCTATCTGCAAGGGCACACCTTTTCGACGTCGTCAGTCGTTTGTCAGTTCAACGGATGCCTCTTCCATTAAGTGTATTTCCTGCTCGCGTAGAGCAAAATAAAAAAAAATGGCCCAAGATGGCAAGGTCCTCATCATAGCTTGGCGAAGAAGGAAATACGCGCCCAGATTTGCCCGATAGTACACCTGTGCTCAGGATGTAGGTGAATCATGGGAAATTTTTCCGGCTGTTGTTCTTCCTCCTGCCTTCCTTTGTGGTGGTGCCCATATACTGGAACGCACAGGTTTACGAGTTTTTCCCGGTAATGGCCCCGTAGTAGCGCCGTCCAACGCCGGAAAGGTTATTAGAAGGTGTCGTAAAACGGGACCATTTAATTGGATTGGTGGGTGGCTTGCCCATCGACTAAGTGATGTGGCAAATGCGTTGTATGATGTAGATCTAATTGAGAAATGGCCGATTACAATGTTGATACTGTTGATTGTTGCCTCGTGCTGTGATAGTCATCTCGTAAAGCGTGATTTTATTGGATGTTCATTGTACGGTCCACCGAATGATGGCACCTAAAGGCCGCTAAAGAACCGCTCATGTTTAAAAGGGGGAATCTGAAAATCAAAAATCATAGGATCAATATTCCTCAGCCGAAACTGTTCCACTTCGCTATGCTAAAGATTTTCATGTTTATCTAATACCAAGAATCTTGCAAAGTTTTACAAGTCGGCGATATTTAAAGTTGGAATAAGATCGAAATCTTTATCTTTTTTAGAATGAGATCTTCATTTTTTGTAAGACACAGAATCATTTTTTTTTCTTAGAACGCATAGGGGAAAAGTTGGCTTCGGCAAAACCTTAACCTATTATCGTCAGGGGGTAAACAACGTCCTTGAGAGCTCAAGTTTGGCATGTGGATACATTGTGTTTCAGAGCAACTATTGGCCAAATTTGAGTGCTCTAGGATAATAGGTTAAGGTATTGCCGAAGCCAAGTTTTCCCCTATTTAAATTTACTTGATACTTTTCAAGCGAATCAGTTTTTTTTTATTAAATTTAATCTAGGTTCAAGATTTTGCAATGTCTTCAATGTTACTTCTCAGAGAGCTGTCTTGTGTATTTTTCAACGTCTCTGAGTGTTCTAAAGAATATTCTAAGCTCAATATTTCACATTTTTAAATAATGTCCCATATTTGGTCTAATCACGCATTCGGCCTTATGACCTGTAGGCCGCTTTAATTGTGACCCGCTTAACGGGGCGACCTGTTGAGATCTCTAAAAAAAGAGGTATTTTTTGTAAATTTTGTTAGAACATTGGAATGAATGCAATCACTAGAGTTTTCAGTATGTTATTAAGCAACATTTCAGCTTTAATTTAGAAAACTTTCAGCCCAAAATATTATCTTTTCCGCTGTTGGTAGGTTTGCAACCAGACAGATGCAAAATAACCAGAATAGCGGCTTTGAAACAAAAAGTTCGAATTTTCGTTGAAAAAAATCTCTACTCACATGCGCGTAAAAAATCGAAAAGTTGGAAGAGAGATCCCTGCATCGCAAGGTAAAACATATGTTTTTGAGAAAAGGCTGCCAACACAAAAAAAAAACAATCATATTTTGGGCTGAAAATTTTCGAAATTAAAGCTGAAATGTTGCTTAATAACATATTGAAAACCTAAAGTGATTGCATTTATTCTAATATTCTGAAAATTAACAAAAAGTACCTTTTTTGAGATCTCAACAAGTGTACCACCCCTCAATTTGTGTTCTTTTCAATGATTTTTTTTTTTATTAATTTATTTGATAAGGTTAAATTGAATTAACTTTACAGAGCATTAAACTATAGTCAAAAGGTACAACACAATAAACACTTTATCTTCCGCTGTCCAATAAGCATTCTCCATCACAACGGGAGCCGCTTCCAGTGGTTTCATTGTATGGCAGTATCGCCAACGGGGGGGGCAGAGTTCTTCCATTGCAGCAATGGACGCAAAACGTGGTCAGCACTCACACACTCATCACGAAACGGCTACTTTCCAATGTCGACGCATCGACCGAAAGAACTGCTGATGAAGAACAATGAGGAGGACCACGCAACAGTTGCTGCCGAGTAAACAGACGATCGCGTGACACACAACGAGAGTGGCCTGCTTCTGTCGACAGCCGAGTGAACACTCTTTTTCAATGATGTGAAGGTCATTTTAATGTTTTTAAACTTTTTTTTTACCGTGTTGATCCCATATTATTTTTTGGCGAAAATGAGCTATGCCCTAGAGTGGATTGTTAACTACTACAGTCAACAGGTTATCCGTCAACTCTTGTAAGTATTTTCTAAAAAAAAACTTCTAAATAGAATTTCCTTAACTCTTCAAGGAATAAGCTAAATGCAATCTTTGAAAACAAATTTCCCCAAGACAAGCACTCAGAAGTTTCCTTAAACTACTGAATGGAGTTTCCTCAAACACCTGAGACGACTTTTTCCAAAATCCAGAGAGGATTTTTCTCAAACTCTTAACATTCCGAATACGATGCCGCCAAAAAGCGTGTAACGGCCAGTTTGAAATGGTATAACTTAGCCTCTTGTGGTATCTCTAGAATTTCTAGGGTCTGTAGATTATTTAGAACGTAAAAATTTTTTAAATAGGGTTGGCTACTATTTGAAAAAAAAACGAAAAGAGTCGTTACACGTTTTTTTTAAAGGTGAGTTTTGGAAGTGGCTTAAGGGCAATAATTTAGATTAATGGGCACAAATGTTCATAATTAGCCAGAATACAGTCATGGTTCCTACTAATGGATCCAGGAGACAACGGAACGATCCTCCGGAAGATCCGAAATATCGGTAAAAGTGGTCCATCCACGAAACTGATCCTAGAGCTCCGTGGTTTTTTTCAAAAACACTTGGAACTGTAATATAAGATAGAATTTAGGGTAGTGACATAAACATGAACCCGGAAGACCAAGGGGCCGTCCTCTAGAAGATTCGAAACATCCGTATAAGTAACTGATCCAAGAGCTCCGCGGTTTTTTCAAAAACATTTGAATCTGTGATATAAGAATGAATTTGGGGTCGTGACCGAAACATGGACCCGGATTGCTGTTGGACCGTCCTCCGAGAGATCCAGAACATCCATAACAGTGATAATTCCATGAAAATGATACTAGACCGTGTTTTTTTAATCGTCTTTTGAAATAGATATATTTTCCCCTCTACCAACACATACGTGACGGCTAGATCTCAACACCTCCAAGTTGCACGAATACACAGTTAAAGTTAGCTGGTTCAATTCAATATTTTTGGTTAAGCTTCAGGCATGTTGAAATCCTCAGCTGATGCTGAACACTTTGTATACAAAAATGTCGAAGAATTTTGTATAAATAAGATCGTTGATTAGCTGACGCCCATAGCCATCCGGGCCATAATTATGTCACGACTCCAAATTTATTCTTGTATCACAGTTCATAATATTTTTGAAAAAAAACTGTGGAGCTTTAGGATAAGTTTCATGGATTTACCACTTTTACGGATGTTCAGGATCCCATCTGGATCCATGTTTAAGTCACGACCCAAATTTATTTCTTATATCATAGTTCAAAGTGTTTAAAAATGAACTGCAGAGCTCTAGGATCAGTTTCACAGATTTACCAATTTATGGTAGTTTCGGATCTTTTGGAAGTCCTATAGCCATCCGGGTTCATGTTCATGTCACGACCCTAAATTTTATCTTACATCACAGTTCCAAGAGTTTTCGAAAAAACGCGTTTTTTTCACAGTTTCATGGATGAACTACTTTTTCGGATCTTCCGTCCAATGGCCATCCAAGTCCATGTTTATGTCACGACCCCAAATTCATTGATATATCTCAGCTCGAAATGTTTGCGAAAAAAAAAACCGTGGAACTCTCGGATCAGTTTTATGGATTGACCATTTTACGGATGTTCCAGATCTTCCAGACGACGGTCTCATGGCCATCCAGATCCATGATTATGTAATGACCCCAAATTATTTCTTATAACACAGTTTCAAATTCTCTCGAAAAAACCTTGGAGCTCTAGGAATATTTTTGTGGATTGCCCATTTTAAAGGGTTTTCCAGATCTTCCGGAGGACCGATGGCCTTCTATGTACATAAGACTGCCAGCGAAAATGGTAATTTTTAATTTCACTAACAAACCATGTACAAAATGTTTATTGTCTCGAAAAATGACCCTATGCAAAATTTGAGCTCAATCGGACATGATTTAAGGGTGGCGCAAACGCGTCAAAGTTTGACTTTTTTCACTCTCGAAAATCTCCCAAGGGGGGGGGGGGGGGGGCGGGGTACATGAAATTTCGGAAATCAAAAAAAAAATTGTTTTGATGCCAAATGTTTTAAAACTGCATGAAACGTCGAGATTTGGTGTTATAAGGAAATATTTTTTTTTTCAAAGATCGACTTTCTGGAACTTAGATTTTTTTCATGAGTTCTATATGGAATATAGAAGATTGATGAGTCGGCTTCTAAAACTGTTCACAATTGTCTCCAACCTGCTTATATATCGAATTAAACCACCATTTAGTATCTAATACAAAATATTTCATTAGGGTGGTCCAATTATTCTTCATTAGGGTGGTCCAAAAATTCAAAAATATATGAAAAACCACAACTTTTCATCAGAAATTCCTAAAATCAATTGTAAAAATATCTTGAATTGCGTTAACCTGTTTTTTTTTAATCGTGAGTTTTACACAAGGAGGAACATTTGCATAAAAAGATGAAAAAAATACTTGTTTTATACTTTGCCATATATTTCCTTATTAGCTACACCAAATCAGATTTCCTGGTACTCTTATCATTTTTTCGATGATCTTCAATTAATTGTAAAATGCACTGCTTTTGATCTTCATCCGTTGATAGTTTTGAATTGTATGTTTTAATCAATGCTATACCACGCTCTGCATTATCATTAACTACTTCCAAACACTGAACTCGATGGTACAAACGAGTGTAGTTCAATCGTTGAAATATCGTTGGATTCAACAATGGATCTGGCTGTAATGTTTTTATGAGTATCTGTAAAAAAAATCATTAGAAAATTAAATGCAAATGTATCAATTAAAGCATTTACCTGATAGAAGTAAGACTTCGATGACCTTTTTCTTAACCGGGAGGTCTTGAACAGACATAGTCCGATAAGGCTGTTGTCAAAATATTTCAAGTGAGTTAAAATTCCTTTATGTACTGCTTTCGCAACGTCTTCATCAACAGTTTCATATTCCTTCAATAGTTTTAACAGGTTCAGATCGTTGTTAGGTGCCATCGCAGCACACCGAGATAGAAACCAACTTTTCAAATAAATTTTTACAATGAACACACAAAATCGAGCTAGTTGATTTTTAGTTTTATCTGGTAAAGCAAATTCATGCCGAAGAATAAACATTTTCAAAGAATAAATGATTTTGGCCATCCACCTTGCATTGTGGAACGCACCAGGAGCTCTTATTTGTAATTTTTCATCGATTTTTCCACCCAAATATAAAATGGCAAGTTGTAGAACCTCTCGGTAATCACCACGGTGGTGTTGCTCTCTAATTTGTTTTTCATAAAACTCCAATAACGCCAATCTTTCTATTTCCGAAATAGCTATTTTAAAATAATCATCATCCATACATGAGTGGTATGAAGTCTTTTAAAAAATGTGCCATTTTGATTGGAATTCCTTAAAAATGTCAACATTTGGAGACTTTGACGTTTCAAATTTCAGAATTTTAAAAGCTTTGCCAAGTAGCAGTTCATGTATGTGGTGTCTACAAGGGAAGCCTATAAGCTGCCTCTTAAACAATTTGTCCAGGTACTGACACGCACCTTTTTTTCTACCGGTGATTGATGCAGTAGTATCAAAATATGTAATTATAATTCTGAAAACAAACCTCAGAATTCTGAGGTGAACATACAAGATTTAAGATCATACTTGTCCGCAAGCCCCCATTCGACGACTGCATTGTACACCGCTTCTGCTTGTTGTGCCCCCGTAGAGTTTTCCATGGGTGGAACAACCAATAATTTGCTAATGCCTTCGCCTGATACAACTATGGCCAAGCGCTCGGTTTTTGGTAGAGCTTTGGATGGTAATATGTTAGGTAGCAGCTTAGAATCCCAATGTACTGTTAAATTTATATCTGGCTTAAACGACGCTTTTAAATCATGTTGCATTTGTAAGCGAATTCCTGCTCTGGCGATTCTGACCGATTCCTTGTTCAACAATAATGATGAAACATCGTGCCCTAAAGCTTTAGCGATCGATGATATTAGAAACACAGCATTTCGATCACTCACTTTACAGCGGTCCAATGCAGCAGCTACCTCAATTGTAACAATTCGTATCAGTTGCGATTTACGTGTCAAAGCTGATTTTGGAGAACCTAGAACGTTCAAAATATATTAATATGGATGGTAATAGGTGTATTATCTAAAAGAAAAAAAAAACATTAGTCAAACATCACAACGTACCTGTTTTTGGAGAAGCTCTTTCGGAACTACTAGGCGAGTACACTGACCCAGCCTGGCTGTCGTTGATGTTCGGTCTTTGGCTTGACCCTTCTTCCTCAAAATCGCTACACGAAATGGTTTCATTGGTAGGGAAAACCTCAGTTTCTTCTTCAAGATGAGCTTGTTCCCGCTGTTTTTTGCAAATATTGCATCGCCTGCTTTTCTTCACGGGTTTTTGCCTTAAAATTCTTCCCGATAACAAACAAACTCCGCAATGATCCAATGTTCCTTTTTTCGACGTCTTTCTTAGCCATTCTAATGTCGTTTTCGGTTATTTCTAGTGCGAAACTAGTTCCGCCCTAGATCCGCCCTAACAGCTGTCAAAACGTTTCTTTATTCGAGTGGGTTGGATCCAGATCCGCCCTGGGTCTGACTCAAACTTGAAGAGGTTCGCTCTGTCGATTTTTTGAGATCCAACCTGGGTTCACCAATACACACAAACGCTAGCTGTCAAAATCAAATGTTGTTTACATTATTCACCATTCGCGAATGTAATCGAATGTTAAACGGATTGAAAATCAGCATAGAAAAATTGAGGTAAGTGTTGTGATAAGATTGTTTAATTATATTTAATTCGTACGTTTTCGTTACAGAACATGGAATTTATTGAAATGTTATTATCATCATCGTCAAGTTCGTCTGATGATGGCTCCGACACCGAGATCTTGTTCAGTAATCTTGATTCCTCAGATGAGTATCCCAAATAAGTTCAGACAATTCATAGTGATTTCTGAAGGAGTTCTGAGAAGAATTTCAAGAAAGTTCTGAGGTGAGATCTAAGAAAAACCCGAGATGAACTCGAGGGTAATAAGAAAGGGATTCTGAGGAAAGCTTCAAGGAATTCTGAGGATAAATCCAAGGCATTCTGAAGAGGAGGGAAATATTGGAAGTTTCCAAGGGCAATTGCAGAGGAGAATCCCAAGATAGTACTGTGCAGAATTTCAAAGCATATCTGAAATGAATTGCATGCGAAGTTTAAGTAGAATTATGAAAGGAAACTTCTGCGAATTTTTTGGCTATTCTAAAAAATTCGAGAATTTTGTCGACTGTTATTAAGAAAATTTCAAAGGAATACCATTGAAAATTTTAAGATTATTTTAGTTTTAGTGGTATTCTAAAAAGAACTAAATTCTAAAAAGAAGGGGAATGATTCTAATGAACTTGAGAACATTCCGAAGATATTCTGCAAAGTGTTCCGAGCGATTTATCAAGGTAACAAGCAAAAAAAAATTAGCATAGACAAATTTTGAAGATTGGGCTGAAATGTTCTGAAGTCATCAAAAAAGGAATTCTTGTTTAGATTCACGCATATAGACTCATTAAAGTACACATGGTAGAAAAATGTTCCGGAAGGCTGATGTTCTTCACTGGTGCTCTCATGGACAACCAATCTGCGTTTAGCAGCTGTGCTGGGGTGTGGTGAAGAGCAAGTGGGAACTGGAGCTTTACGTTTGATGGTTGTTGGGGTCATTAGCACTTCTGGCTCAATCGAGTCATCCAGCGCAGCGATTTGCGCCATCTCATCATCAAATGCTGTCCGCATGATGGTGCCCCCGGACGTCTTATTATTTTCGGTTGCAATTTTCGTCCGCTTCAGGACATTTTTCCATCGGTTCTCCACCTGTGATGGAGTGAACTCGACACCCAGCGCCTCTTCAATCTCCTGGCTAATTTTGGACCACAGTTGTTTTTTTATTTTTGAATTTGTTTAATGACCCTTGGCTATTTGTATTACTTTTAAAAAACCGGATGAATTTTGTTTGGAAAAGACAAGATTGCAGAAAACCCCCGAATAGTAAGGTGTTCATCTAAGGCCCGATGCACAAGTGCGGCAAATCATGCAGCGGGTCCCGCTGCAGTTTAGGAATACTCGTATTCAAATGCAAATATTTGCCGCACGTGTGCATCGGGCCTAACGCAATTTGAAAAAATCACGCAGCCGTACACATCGGGGATTTCCTATGCTTGCTTCAGTGTTTTTCCATTAGAACGATATGAAACAAATATTTACCTGCAATGTTTCTGAGAGATATAAGTCCATCTTGCTGTAGCACATTCCCTTCCTCATTCAGGACAAGCTGATAGTTGGACAAATCGATTTCCGCTTCTATCATTTTACAATTTTAAAATACTGAACTTCTGAAGCACTGCACAAAAATGGGCTGTTAGGATTTCGTCGATTTCTTTACTCTGACTTTGACAGTTCGAACGATTGCACTAACACCATCATACTGACTCGACCTCAGATCCTACTCGGATCCATTTTCATTCGTTTATTGAGAGTCAGGGTTGACTCTGACCCAGGTTAAAAACCGAAAACGACATAAGTTTGCATTTTAATAAGACTTTCCAGGTATTGAAAAATAGCAACAGTTTTTTCTTTATGCATATGCCATTTACCAAATGTGTTAAGTTTTTTTCTTCTTCCAAGCATCCTTTAATTCCTTTATTGTTAGGAAGGCACTAAGCTTACAACTTTTTTTTTCAGCACGCAAATGAAACCCGGAACGAAAGCACCGTAAATCTGTACAATTTATAATTTTCATAGAATCAATTCGTGGGACACTTCAAAATTCCCAAAATTACATGGAGACTATGGGTACTGTCTAATTCGACATTGGGCACTTGGTGGCCCGGAACAGGTTCCGGAGGCACCGTATATGTGGCCAATTTGTTATTTTCATAGAACTATTTCGTGCAATACCTGAAAAATTCGCAGAATTTCATGAAGAATTCATCAAACGCCATGTCAACATGTCCGGGACAACATTCGCCATCCGGTGATCTCGGAACAGAATCCAGGAACCCTGGAAGGGTGACCAATTTATCATTTTCACATCGTGCGACACTTCAAAATTCGCAAAATTTCAAGGAAAATTCCTCAGAGGCTATGTCAACTGTCTTAAGCAACATTGGTCGCCTGGTGGTCCCGGAACAGGTTCCGGAGGCACCGTAAATGTGGCCAATTTATCTCTTCCATAGAACCAAGGCGTGCACCTCAGAATATTCAGAATTGAATGAAGAATTCATGCGGCAACATTGACCATCTGGTGGTCTCGGAACAGGTTCCGGGAACCATGGAAAGGTAGCCAAGTTATAATCTTCATGTAACCAAGTCGTGCGATACCTCAAAATTTGCAGAATTTCATGGAGAATTCATCAAAGGCTATGTCAACTGTCGAAAGTAACATTTGCCACCTGGTGATCCCAGTTCAAGGAACTTTTTCTCACAGCTTTAGGGAATTTCTTCCCTGAGCTTAATCCAACAAACAATTTGAGCTGATTAAAAGCTGAATAAGGTATTTTTTAGCTGAAGGAGCAAATTTTTGCCTGCTTAAACTCTTATTCAGCATTCAATGTTTGTTGTAAAGGGATGTTGTTCCCAATACTTTAAGAAAGTTCTTCCCAGAACCTCAGAATAGTCCTTCCTAAAAGTTCAGGGAACTACTACCCATAATTCCAGGGAAGTTCTTCACAGTAGTTAAAGGAAATTCTTCAGGGATGTTCTTCCCAGAACTATAGGGAAGTGCTTTCCAGAACTTAAGGGAAGCTCATCCCGGAACTTGAGGAAAGTTCTTCTTATGAATCATGGTTAATATCTGAGAGACGTTATTTGAATTCCTGGACAGTTGAAAATCTTCAGAATAATACCTGATCAACCTGAAGACTTGAAAAAAAATCTCGAAATAAACTTCGGAAAAATTCTTCCCAGAATTCCAGAAAAGTTCTATCCACAACTTGAGCCAAGTTTTTCCCAGAACTGAAGAGTAGATCTTCTCAGGATTTCAGAAAAGTTTTTCGCAGGACTCCAGGGAAATTTTTCTCAGAAATTTAAGGATATTCTTCCCAGAATATCAAGAAAGTTCTTACCAAAAATTCAGGAAAGGTCTTCCCAAAATTTCAGAGAAATTGTCTTCCCAGAACTTCTAGGATGTTCTTCCCAAAACTTCCGAAAGGTCCTTCTTAGAACTACACAATAGAACGCCACGGAAGTTTTATCCAGAACATCACTGAGGGAAGTTTTATCAAGAACATGAGAGAAGTTCTTCCCAGAACTTCAAAAAAGTTCTTATCAGAACTTCAGAAATGCTCTTCCCAGAGCTCCAGCGACGTTCCTTCCAGAATTTCAGTAAATTTTGTCAAAAAACTTCAGGGAAGTTTCCCATTAACTTTGGGGACGCTCTTCCCAAAACTATAGGAATGTTTTTCCAAGAGCTTTAGTAAAGTTTTTTTTTTTCAGAACTTAAGAAAAATTCTTCCCGTAGGAAGTTCCTCCCAGAAGTTCTATTCAGACCTATAAAAAAGTTCTTTCTAGAACTTCAGAAAACTTTTTCCCAGAACTTCAATAAAATCTTCCCAAAAATCAATGGAAATTTTTCTCAAAGCTTCTAAGAACTTTAGGGAATTTCTTCCCTAAGCTTAATACAACAAACAATTTGAGCTGAATAAAACCTCAAGGAGCAAATTTTTGCCTGATTAAGCTCTTATTCAGCATTCAATGTTTGTTGTAAAGGGATGTTCTTCCCAGTACTTTGTGGAAGTTCTTCCCTGAAATTCAGAATAGTTCTTCCTACAATTTCAGGGGAATACCTGGGAAGTTCTTCTCAGAACTTTAAAAAATTCAGAGAACTTCAAGGAAGTACTTTCTAGAACTTAAGGAAAATTTTCTCACAACTTCACGGATGTTCTTCTCAGAACTTTAGGGCAGTGCTTTCCAGAACTTAAAGAAACTCATCCCAGAACTTGAGGGAAGTTCTTCTTTGAACTTTAAAAAGTTCTTCTCAGAACTTCAGAAACTCAAAAATAAGTCCCATAAAAGTTGCCTCAACCGTTTTGTACCAAGTGTGCTGCTAGGGAAACTTCTTCGCAGAACTTCAGAAAAGTTCTTCACAAAACTTTAAAAAAATCTTCCCAAAATTTTAGAGATGCTCTTCCCAGAACTTGAGGAGAGTTCTTCCCAGAACTTGAGGGAGTTCTTCCCAGAACTTGAGGAAAGTTCATCTCAAAACTCCAGGGAACTTTCTCCCAATACTTCAGGGATGAACTTGTCTGAAGAGACCCGAACTCTAGAAAAGTTCTTCCATGAGCTTCCGAAAAGTTCTTCCTATAACTCCGGGGAAGTTCTTTCCAGAACATAAGAAAAGTTCCAATAATTCTAGGAAAAAATCAATATATTTAAAATCCCCGTTATTTTAGACAACTTTCCATACTTTATTGGAGCAACAACGACATATTCAAAAATGTTTCCAGTATTTCAACAGAGTTCCCTCATATTCCGAAAACTTCGCTGGAGTTCCCAGAACCTCAACGGGCTTCTCTAATAAAAATGTTATGGTTATTTTGCTTAACGACGTGTTCGTGGTATCATCCAAACCATTTGTGGAAAAGTTCGACTATTTGGGTTATCGTTCGTTTATGGTATTTGTTTATTAGGGTTGTCACAACTCTTCGGCATTCACAAAAGCAAAAATTATGTGAATTTCAGAAACTGTTTAACAAACTTCTGGAAAATTTTGAAACATACTGAAAATTTGTATAATTCCTGGAAAATTCTGCAAGCTTCAGGAAAGTTAAGCAAATTTTTGACATTTCTGAAAACTTTCTGTGATTTCAAGTTCTGTTTACTACAGTAATGTGCCGATTTTGCCAGCCCCTCCACGCATCAGACATATTACAATAATCCTTTCTCATTCATTTTCAAAATGTGTTTAAGGTATACTTTGGTGCAATGGATTTCGTAGAACATAAGCAAAGATTTTCAACAATGGGGCTGACAAAATCGGGTGATTACTGTATTATCTAGCATATAATATGGCAAACACAGAAAAAAACGTACAAAGTTATTAACGAAAGAGGAAGTCGATGAAGAAAAGCTATCAATGTTACTTTGGACCTAATTCATTGTTCGGCTTTAATTGATTATGAGGTACGAAAAAAAAAAAATGATTATCACTAGAAATATCTAAACACTTAATTAAATAACATTAAGGAGAGTGTTGACTTGGCAACTAAAGAAAAAGGCTTTACGAACTTTCTAACCTGTTTATTCAGGACTATGTAAACGTTTCCTACAAATTATGGAACTTGTTAAGGCTATGGTATATATATTGAAGTATTGCAACTTATGATCAAATCATCGTTTTGCCTCCGGTTCAAGATTTGGCCATCGTTTTGCCACAAGAATATTACAAATTCTGATAAAACAATAAATATTCTTAGTTGAAGATGCTAGTTTCAAATAACAGACTGTAGTGGTGATTTTTATACGATAGATGGAGTAGATGAAAGCATAGAGTTGATAGTTCCGTTAGAGTACGGCAGTGTGAAGATTGTATATAGATATTAGAATAGCGAACTAGGACAACGCCACCACTGGGGGGGGGGGACACCCCTCACCATCCCTCTCCAAAGGGGGAGTTTGGTAAAGAGTGATGAAAACCGATTTGTACCTTCCTTAAAAGTTGTCCTAGTTCGCTATTCTAATATCTATATACAATCTTCACACTGCCGTACTCTAACGGAACTATCAACTCTATGCTTTCATCTACTCCATCTATCGTATAAAAATCACCACTACAGTCTGTTATTTGAAATTAGCATCTTCAACTATGTAAATCGTTGACTTCACGTAGAAGTAATACTAAAAACATATAGTCAAAGTAATAAATATTCATTAGATTTTAATACGCCTTTTTAATAGAAACTAAGTGATCGATTCAGCCTCTGGTTGTGAATAAGAGAACTTCAAAAAGAGTGTTGTGAGCAGTGAGACATTGGAATCAGAACACTTTTTCACTATTCCTGATAAATTGATTCATCTGAGATGCTCCAAAGCTTTATCTACAGTTGAAAAATGTAATTCTGTATCGTTTTTGAAAGGATCCTGCTGGTGTTCACGAATATTTTTGTTGAGAAAAATGGAAAATTAGGATAATGCCTTAGTGGTTATGATCTTCCGGATTTCTTGTGCGTGAATAGTTGAGGTACAAAGCAGTTCAGATCTGTGGAAAATCGTAAAATAAGACAATTACTGATGGAAATTGGCAAGATGTTTAATGAAAAATGCTTTAATTTGCGTTGTGAAAAATCCTTATTCTGATGTAAACAAACGGTTTGGTTGACATTTCCTCTCGAACTCGCATGGCGCACTCTACGTTGGTGCTGCATTAAAAAGGCCTATATCCATGAATCATTAATTTACATTACCGCAATTTAGTTAACTCCTGGCAGGAGAATTCCGTGACTTTGCAGAATGATACATAATGGCTGCTAATAACCTCTTTTACTGACTTCTATGCTTCTAACTTTTGCTTAGGATCATCAATCAATTAACTGGCTTAACTCACGTTTCATGAACTGTTTCCTCCCTGCACAATCTTCTACACACACTATCCACCAATAGTGGACAATAGTGTGTTGACTTTCTTGTCCCTGTCAAATGATCAGCGTTGCCAGATTGTTTTAAAGCTTATCGGTATCGAAGGTATTAAAAATCGGTATTTATCGGTATTTACTATTTAATTAATTTTATATTTTTTTCCGTTTTTGAAAGCGAAAATTTTAACGATGCAACACTTAAGGGGAATTACTTTATTTAGTGGCTTTCTCAGTCTTAAAACACTCTTTAATAATTATTAATTTAATTTTTAAAACTATCGTTGTCTTCAAGTGGTGATCAAAATTGTGATGAAGTAGTTTTTCAATTTAATATCATTAAATGAACAAAAATAAGAAAAATCAGCCACAACAACGACTAAACTATTGACAATAACAAAAAAACAATATTTTCCCTTGAAAAAGGCCACAACCAATGGCCAAAATGTTGGGCAGATTACATCGTAGTCGCTGCACTGTTTTAAGACTGAGAAAGCCGTTAATCAAAGCAAAATTTTAGCTTTTGAACTATGATCGGAAAATTCCGGAAGAAAACTCCGGGGAATGTTTGAAATAGCTTCTGAACGAAGCTGAAAAAAATGTCAAGGGAAAGACGATAGAAGCTCTCCTGGATGAAGTTCAAGGAAAGTTCTAAGAAAAGTTGGATAAACATCCGGGAAACTTCCAAGACACGAATTGAGAAACTTGTGGCGAAATTTTATATAAACTATCGGAAAAATCGGCTGTCACATCCAAAAGAAGACAGAAAATTTCGGATATCGGACGTAAAGTTCTAGAAGTAGCCATTTGCAGGGAAATCCAGAAAAAGCTTGGAAAAACCTTCCAATAGAAGTCGAACAAAGAAACCTATGGTTAAACTTCCAGAAGATTTCTGGGAGAATTAATTGAACTTCCTGGAGAATACGAAAGAAACTTCCTGGAGACGTTGCAAGAAACTTCCTAAGGTAGATTAGAAGAAACATCTGAAGAAAGTCGGAAGCCAGAGCGCTTACGGAACAGTTGAAAGAAACAAGGACATAATTCATAAAACATCCCTGAAGACTCTGCAATTTCCATGAAGTTTTCGGAACATTCCTGAAATGCACTTAGGAACATTGAATAATTCCTAGAAATTCCTTAAAAGTTCTTGTAATTTTCCTAAAATTAGGGGCTGTTTTGGAGATCTCTGGTCATCCTCGAAGCGCTCGGAATTTCCCTGATTATAATGAGACTACCGGAATATCTCTAATCATCGTTGAAGGTTTCTGGACTTTCTTGAAGATTACGAAATCTCTTAAGTGCTCTCACAATTTTCTTGAATTTATTGTAACATCAGCATTGAAATTCTCTGATCTTCTCAATTTTTAGTAAGTAAAAGTTATCGACTCTGGCATTAAAAAGCATCTAACTTCCCAAAAAATATTCTCCCAATGTTCTAATGTTCATGTAAATTCCCTTACGTTTCGTTAATTTGACTGAGCCTCTCACGACATTGCTGAAGCTTTCGGAAATTGCCTGAGTTTCTCGGAACTCCTTTATAATTTCAGCAATTTCATTGAAATTAATTGATCTGTCCCAAAGTTCTCTGAGCTTCACTAAAGTTCATGAAAACCATTAAATTTCCCTGAAGTTTTTTGGACTTGTGAAGTTTCCAAAATATTTATGATGTTTACTTAAGGGGGTATTCCCAATCTTTTGCCTTTTTTCGGCCTGTTTTTCAATTATTTTTTTTTTCAAGGAAAATGAATAGTAATGCGCCTAACTCTTTGGGATTCTTGTTTATTTAACATTAAAGTTTACAAATAAATTTTTTTCGACATAAAAAAAGACATTATTGACGTCACAAAATGGCGGCAAACAGACCCCTGTTCGCCGCAAACGCCTGGACGGGCGAAGACTTTTCTCTGGAACGGCTTCATCTGAAACAGATTTCGTGATGAAATAATAATCTGCATAAGATTCTCTGGAGCTTCTCCCGTTGGCAGCAAAAAATCTAGCAAATTAACAAAATGGCGGCCATATGAAAAAACAGGCGATTTTTAGCCCGCTTTTTTGCAGCTTTAAGGTGCTTCAAACAATGTTAAATGTTAATATTTTTGGCTGAAAGTGGGAGAAGCTCCAAAGAATTTAATAAGGAACAAAATGCGCAAAGATTCAAGTCAATATCTCTTATAGTTTCTGAGAAAAATCTTCGCCCGATAAAAAAAATTTGGTTTCGAGAAAAACGCGTTTAAAGTTTTGACTTTAGTTAAAACCATTTGGGGGTTCTTACCATTAGTCAGCTATGCCTGGACACCGAATTCGCTGATCGGAAAACGGCTTGGGGGGATGAAAGTATATAGTCTAAAGTACAAAAAAACGTGAAAAAAAAAATTTGATTTTTTGAAAAAAAAAGATCGGGAATACATACCCCCTTAAGTTCACTAGAGTTCGCTGGACTTTTCTGAAATTTCCGGGTTTTCGAATTTTAATTTATATATTCTATATTCTGAGGAACCCTATCTGTATATCGGTATCTAGTTCGGAAATCGGTATAAATACCGATAAATCGGTATATCTGGCAACGCTGCAAATGATACCAGACTGCTAATTTAGAGGTGCGCTCATCGACAAGGGGTGCTCGCAACAGATAGTATTGTGGCTATATGCCCATGATTGTCCCACATTAATAGGAATTCATTATTATCAGTATTCTCCAGATACTACTTTTTTATTCTGCTCCTTCAGTATTTTGTTATTTTGCTGAAAGGGGCGGGGTTGGGACGACATAAAATTTGCATTGGCCTAAGGGGCTGTTCATTAACTACGTAGACAGTTTTGACGTATGGGCGTACACTTTGTGAAAAACGAAAATGGAACATGTAACGAAATTATGAAAGATTTTGAACGTTAATAACTTAGCTGCCCCTGGACCAATTTCAATAATTTTATCACCAATAAGAAATATTTCTACGCAACTGTTAAAATTAAAACTTTATAATTTGTAAACATGCTATAATTGAAAATTGCACAAATGTGCAACTGTTGCAATGATAATTAAAATTATCACCGATTGTCTGCAAGAAGCACTTTCCCTAACACAGATTTCAAAGTTGAATTCCATCCGGTCTCATCAAACGGTGTTTATTCAATCACCGCGTGGTGAGTGGTGGTGTTCTCCAGTACACAACGGAAGGCTCCCCGTAAGCAACTAGCAATCAAGGCTGCCCTCAACCGCTGATCGGATTTAGTTCCAATCACCGCGTTTGGTGGTGTCTGATCGTCGGCATCAGCAGCAACAGCAGCAGTGTTTCCGGCGCGTGTTGTTGAACATTGTTCTCCAGTATACAACGAAAGACTTGACGCAAGCAGCGAGCTGCAGCCCACATGAGCATCCATAGAAGGAGGAAGAAGCCGCATCGCTATTGATCGGAATCAGTAGCTCTTCGTGAGTCGCTGTGGGCCATCTATGCCAAGCGCGTAACCCTCATTCCAAACAACACACAGCTCACCAATCTCATCTGTGCTTAACACCATAATAGCTCAGCATTACTCAATCATCACGACAAAACGGTCCTTTTCAGGACCACCATAAATTTGTTAAAGAGTATTTTTTAGACATTTGTCAAGGTCATCAATCGGATGTCAGTTCCCATATGTTAAAATCTAACATACCATGTATTTTAAGGCAACATTGGGGGTACAATTTGAAAAACCAAAGCCGGTCGCAGCATGAAAGTGGTCTGATTTTAATCCAGAGATGATGGATTTTAATTTTTAATATGCCAATCGATAGGATTATTTTCTATTTCTACGAATCTTTTAAAATTAAGACTTTTTCATTTTTCAAAATGTTACTATTAAAAATTGTACGCATATGACAGTGTTGCTATGATAATTGAAATTATCACCGATTGCCTGCAAAAAGCGCTTTCCCTAACACAGATTTCAAAGTTGAATTCCATCCGGTCTCATCAAACGGTGTTTGTTCAATCACCGCGTGATGAGTGGTGGTGTTCTTCAGTACACAACGAAAGGCTCCCCGCCAAGCAGCTAGCTATAAAGGCTTCCCCCAACTGCCCAACTAAAATTCTTATCAAAAGGTTCTTTTCAGGGCAATCATTGTCATACTAAAGAGTATAAAAATTGAGAGAACCCCACTCAAATTCCTATTCCTACACAAAAAACAAGCTCCTGCTGCAGTTAATAAATAACATTTATTATATAAGACCACGTAGTCATACGTCACCATTGCGTACAACGCATAGGGCTGCCCCTTGTAGTTGTTTAGGATTTCTCCCCCCCCCCCTCCTCCATCTCCCTACGTAGACAATTGTCCATACACAATTTTTAAAAGTCCTCCTCCCTCTTAACTGTCTACGTAGATAATGAACAATCCCTTATTATCAACACTCAGGCAAAGAAACATCACAACACACGTTCATCATAATTAAACCTTCCTAATGCATTGGAAAAAAAATGGCACAGTGTTTCCAGGCCGACATGACCCCCAATGCACTAGGAAGGTTAAACAATACCATGCATAAGCTTAGGACTCGAACAATACCTACTCGAAGAAACGTCCCATAAATATAAGACACATCCATTCAAAGAACAAGATGTAGAAACAACACCAAATCCTTTATTTCCGGTACATACGGTACCTAGTCAGCCTTATTTCAATGATTAAACATAATCAACTGCTCTGCAATATGCATCCTCTCATTAGCACTTCTTGAGTAGTCCATTCACTGTGATGTACAAACAGAACCCTGCTTAGTTTTCACTCACAGATGACCTCTCCCAAGCTTCCAACAAACACAATACAATAATCCCTTGTTCTTCTGCTGCTACTGCCCAAACCCACTCCGACATGTACTCCACCCTCCACCCGCACCCGAGGACCAAAACTTGATGCCCTAGTTTCGCGCATTGGTCGTCTTTCTCCGCAGCAGTATCGCTGGCACCTTTGCTCCGGCCCTAAAGTACCTACCTACAAGAGAACATTCATCCGAAACTTCGTCGCCAACGAGCACCCGCACGATTCGGAGATAGAGCGATTTTCCCCATCCTTGCCATCCTCGCCATCCTCGCCATCCTCGCCATCCTCGCCGTCGCCGGCCGTCCTCCCGGGCGCGTGTGGTGCAAGGATGTGTGTATGTATCATTGCTGTCTGTCTGTCTGTCTGTTTGTCTGCACTTTGGAAATGCACTCTCGCTACACTTTGGTTGGCTAATGGCTAGTAGGTATAGCAGCGGCGATGGCGTCGACAAAGGACGGTGAGATCCAAAACAACTGACTGGAACTTGGGACCGGGTGGGTTCACTCAGCTGGCACAAACAAGGCTGGGTTGAAGCTGTTCTGAGGGTGTTCTAAAGAGGGACTTCACTTCACGGTAGAACGCTTAAGTTTTTTGAGCTCCGACCGATATCCCCTGAGGAAGGTCAAGTCCAAAGGAAGCTAAATCTGCGGTACGAGTAGTCCTACAAAATCAGATACACTGCCGGAAAACATTGTCTTAAATATGATAAAAATTTCGACTGATTTCAAAAGGAACAAGAAAGTTGATGCTAATAGTGTGAACCTGGTCCAATTCAACCCTTTTCATTGGATAGTGCATACAAACTTCAGCTCAGCACTGAAACTCCATATCCTAGCGAATAGACCTAGCTCTGCAGTGTACATAGATTATACAAGTATGGAGATAAATAGTTTACTCCTTTTTTCGATAGGTAAACTGTTCGATAGGCTTCTCCAAAAACACTAAATAACTTAATCCTAGCGATGCTTGAAAAAAAATTCCCAGAACAGGCCGATTCCACGCTACTGCTAACGACGAACGATTCTAGATTAGTAAGGCGTGATTTTTCGGAATGCCCCACGCGATGAACCACTCCTCGATGGTAATTAATTCGACTTCCAAGCGGATGGTACTATGAGTGTGACCTAATGTGGTTTCGCTTTCAGCTCGAGAATGGAGGCAGGTAGGTAGGCAGGCAGGCAGGAAGGTTCATTAGATTGATGGAAATTGAAATCCTCCAGAGATTGGAATCGGGAAGCTCCGCTGCTGGGGTTGGCCGAATGAAGAATGTTAGCTTTATTAGGTGACAACATGGTGCGATTTCGTGTCAACGGACTGTTAAGGAAGGAGGGCAGTTGTTTTTTAGAAGGTGAAATCGGGGTAATTCAAGCAGATTAAAGTGATGAACGGAGTTCCCTGATCATGGGATATCATCTTGATTGCCACAAAATTAGCAGTCATGCAATGATAAGCTGTGGAGGTTTTTGCTTTACAACTGCTGAATGCACTCAAAAAATCGATTATTTCAGGAGTGGGTCCACTTGGAATGTAATAGCACTGGAGTAAAATGAAAACTCTATGAATTTCCAAGGGACTAAGATTACACCTGCGACCCTTTTTAATGAAAAATACCACCTTGGGACTATGGGGAATATTGAAAAATATATTCTTGCTTATCCTGCATTGTTTGACAAGTTTTGTATAATTATTAAACATCTTTTTGAGATCCGGAAGTCTTCTAAGTTCTCCAAGAATGATTTGATACGCACGTCCCCAACATAGGCTTTGTTAACAGTTCAGTTCTGTCACAGTGAATATAAAGCTGGTTACTTACTGATTTTCATACACTAACCGGATTGCTGAGATAATTTCCTTATCATTTTACTACACAACGTTCATTCTACAATGTTTGGGGCGGGATATCTGGAAAATTCCGAAAATTTCAACTAAAACATAGAGAATTTTGACCACATAGCTTTCGGCCTACTGGCGTTCGACCTAATGGCGTTCGACCTACTGGCGTTTGGCCTAGAGACCCATCACCCATCCAGCAAGAGGATAGCTGAATAAGCTAGTGAAAGTGAAAGGTAGACGAAGGAAAAAGGAATTTTGAAGTGGGATATGAAAACACTTCATTGTGAGCATGCGCATTGATGATAGTACAATTTAAAATTGCTACTCAGTGATCAAAAACGAGTGAAATATTCCCAAAAATAAAAGTAAGAGGTTGTATCGAATACACGACCGTAGATTTGACGTAGGATTGCAAAAGGTAGTTATGATGGCATAGCAAAAGTATAGTAAATATTAAATTGATTTCGTTTATATAAATAATAAATTGATTTGACGTTTATACTTTTTGATGCAAATTTTAAGCCCTATTAAGAGAATTCGGCAAGGTTATTTTTTGGCACAATGCTCTTAATAGGAGGGGCTTAAAATTTGCACCAAAAGGCATGAAGATCGGTACCGTCTGGCATGCTCAGTGCTTAAATATCAATATTCGGCGACTGTGTTAGGGAAACCACTTTTCCCATCACGGAAACGCCTCGTTTTCTGATGAAAAAATTACGCATTTACGTGTACAAAACGCACGGAATTTTTATTTTATTCAATAGATACCTAATAAAAAAAGTGAATATTGATTGGAGGAAGTTCTTGCTCAAATTTTTCCCATCGCGATCAATCATATAAATTTGAGATTTTTTTGCTTCTTCTAGCGTCCTGGAAAAAACCTTACGAGTGTCTCTGGTTAATTGACATGGTCATGTGGTATTCGGTCATTGCGAGAATTTGTATGCCCCACTTCAATGCTGTTACGCATTTGACGACAAACTGGTTACTGGGTACCTACATTATCAAAAAGCTTTGGGGGTGATGTGGCTGGCAGAAAAGCGAGCGAACGTTCAATGAAAATGAACTCTTAAACAACAATAATTC
Organism: Ochlerotatus camptorhynchus; assembly: GCF_037179485.1. Classification (NCBI taxonomy): domain Eukaryota; kingdom Metazoa; phylum Arthropoda; class Insecta; order Diptera; family Culicidae; genus Ochlerotatus; species Ochlerotatus camptorhynchus. The sequence continues at coordinate 4,486,568 of NW_027040887.1, read as the reverse complement.
ATGGTGATCCTAAAAAGGAACGTTTTGCCGTGAAGGTTGAGTAATACTGAGCTATTATGGTGTTAAGGTTCTACAAAGGGTCATTATTTTGTTTACTTTTTCTTTTTGAAATATTCTTCGATCATCATTTTCTAAATGTATTGGTAAAATTCATTGGAAGTGCATGTCCCCACGCCAAAACTGCCCATTTTTCATAAATATCAACTGGTATGGTGAGGAAAACTTAACCATCTCTTTTCTTCCTTCATTTCAATACAACAGCAAATGTGATGTCACACTATCTAGTGGATAAGAATGTAGCAGACAAAACATAACCACTGCCAGACTGCGCTGTATGCAAGTTTGTTTACACCCCTGAGCGGGAAAGTGTATAACAGGCTACGTGCACTGCTGCCATCAACCCTGTTAGTGTTGAATTCAATCTTCTGTGACTTTTTTAATTGGACCGGTAAAATGTTTAAAATGGTCATTTATGTTTTATTTAATCAGTTTTTGATATTTATCCACCATTAAATACATCCACTCATCTATGTTAATAAGGCAGACTTCGCAATTAATTGTTTTAATAAACTTAAATTCATTGCTAGAGGCAATACATCTGGCACCGCTGTTTCAATGATACTTTCACGATTGCTAGCAAAGCAGTAAAGTAGAAATGGTTTTCTTTGTGATGAATTTCGTTCACCAAGAGTTTTGTGAAGCAGTTGTTTTGAGTTTCGTGTATTCGATTGCGTTTAATTGTGCTATACTTCGAAGAACACAAGTAAGTAAATACAGTGAATGTGTTTTACCCAGGAAATTTTCGTGTTTTACCCACGAAATACAAGTTTTAAATTTTCGTATTCATAATATATGAATGTATGTGTAAACTAATGATGATGATTTTATGATATTTAAAAAAGAAGAAGAACACAAAATTACTTACCCTTTGTAGAACCTTAAACACAGATAAGGTTGGTGAACTGTGTGTTGTTTGGAATGAGGGTGACGCGCTTGCCATAGATGACCCACAGCGACTCACGAAGAGCTACTGATTTCGATCAATAGCGGTGCGGCTTCTTCCTCTTTCTATGGATGCTCATGTGGGCTCGCTGCTTGCAGGCTGCCTTTCGTTGTGACCTGGAGAACAATGTTAACGCCACACGCTGGAAGCTCTGCTGCTGCTGCTGTTGCTGACACCGACGACCGGACATCACCACACACGGTGATTGAATGAGCGCCGCTCAGTGAGACAGAGTCGAAACCGATTTTTAAATCTGTGTTAGGGAATGGGCTGTTTGCAGGCAATCGGTGATAATTTTGACCACCATTGCAACAGTTGGACATTTGTGTATTTTTCAATAGTGACCTATTGAAAATTAATAAAGTGTTCATTTTACGCCGAAAGACGTAATCCTACGTCAAAATCAAATGATCAAATGGGCTGTGCAAATTCCGGTAAATAAGCGGTACCAGCCACGTTCTTAGGGTCATCGGGAAAGGGGAGCATTTTTAGTATGACCGGCGTAACAACGTCTGGGAACACCTCTGAGCAGTTCCACGCCAAATAACGAATCGGAAAAAACTCGACCTTGTTCGATTGGCATAAAACATTCCATAATTTTGTTTTGCAAAAATTTGACCATTTTTTGATGTTGCATTTTTTTCGGAATGGCGTCTTCTTAATTTTTCAAAAAAATGTCGCACGTACACTTCTTTTCTGATCGAAACGACGTCCAAGACAAAGTTGTAGTGAAAAATTAGTGGAAAATAATGTATTTATGGAAAAAAAATATACAGTTTTTTTTTTATTTTGAGTAAAAATTTCAAAAAAGTGTTAGAAACTAAACTGTTTCCAAAAAATTATTTTCAATGTTAATATTTTTTCAATCTCATGAAAAAGGCAAACGAGTGTTCACTCGGCTGTCGACAGAAGCAGGCCACTCTCAATGTGTGTCACGCGATCATTGTTCTTCATCAGCAGTTCTTTCAGTCGAAGCGTCGTCGACTTTGGAACGCAACCGTTTCGTGATGAGTGTGTGAATGCGTGAACACGTTTTGCGTTCATTGGTGCAATTGAAGTGCTCTGCCCCCCGTTGGTGAATCTGCCATACAATAAAACCACTAGAAGCGGCTCCCGTTCTGGTGGAGGAGGCTTATTGGACAGCGGAAGATAAAGTGTTTATTGTGCTGTACCTTTTGACTATAGTTTTATGATGTATTGTATAGTGAAAAAAAAATCCTCGGCTCTGTAAAGTTAATTCGATTGAGCCTTATCAAATATTTTTTTTTTTTTTATTATTATAGTCACTTTAACACTCTTGGGTCATTCGTGACTTGTCCGGGGGTGAGATTTGAACTCGTGACTTTGGCGTGAAAGGTGTGGATGTTAACCACTACGCCGGAGTCACCCCCCCCCCCTTATCAAATAAATTAATTTAAAAAATTTAAGGTTTGTGTCCTAGGCACGACCCAGTTATGGCGTAAAACTGACGACAAGAGTTCAGGTGGACTTTCGGAAGCTGGAATGGTCGATTCGGACAAGAAATAATCGGTTTTATTACGCGAAAATACGATTTAAAAGCATAACTTTATTTAGCTGCTTGATAGTCGGAAAAGCACGTTTGCGAATAAAGATGGCCATGGATAGATGTCAAACTCAGTGGCGGGATGCCAGATGTGCATATTCGATAGGTGCGCTCACGGTAGTAGGGTGCATGGTGTGTGCTTACCAGGTGAGGAACAAGCAGTGCTCCCGTTCCACAAAAACTAGGCAAAATTGATGTTTGTCTTACTTACTTACTTACTTACTTAAATGATCTATATTTCTTGAATTTGTGTGGTTTACATGTATAACTTATCAAGTGACACAGATGCGTCTTTTCAACTTTAGTTCCTGTGAAATTTCAATTATTATTAATTACAGTTCCTAGTCCTATCAGGCCTGTTTTAGAGAATGACCACCTTGGTGGGATTGGTTTGTTTGAAAATTTGAAAAAGGAGACTACTTATAACTACTATTTACAACTACAACTAACCTACAACTACTATGTACACCTAACCTACTATATACAAATTGCTTATCAAAGCATGTTCTGATAAATAACATTTTTGTGCAAATTTAGTCTTAATTTCGTTAATTTTTGAATCTATTTTGGCAATGCCTGCCTCTTCGTGTAAATTTGTTATTCTAGTGTCGAAAGGACGACCAAGAACCATTCTCAGCACTCTATTCTGAGCGACCTGAATTTTGTTTCTGTGAGTCTGTGCACATGATTCCCAAAGCTGCGTAGAGGATCACAGGTGTTATAATTTGTTTGTAGACAGCCTGTTTGTTCACCCTTGAGATGTGGGATCTGTGGAAAATCAGCGGATACAGACACCTAACCAAGGTAGAACACTTGACTACAGTTTTCTCTACATGCGAACGGAAGAGGAGTTTTTCATCGAATAACATCCCGAGATAGGTTACTTCGGCGGACCACTCAACCCTTGTGCCATCCATGATTACAGTACAAGATGGAGCCGGTTTCAGTTTGGGCGATTGCCGATGGAGGAACATGATCGCTTGTGTTTTGGAGGGATTGATTTTAATTTTCCACGTGGTGGCATAATCAGCAAAGGCGTTAAGGCATCGTTGAAGTTTGTTCGTTATTTCGCGAGGCATCCTTCCTTTGACGGCTATTGCGGTATCATCTGCGAACAGGAAGAACACGCAACCGTCACCGAGGGGAGGAATGTGGAAGTATAAATGCTGTAAAGCAAGGGGCCCAGCAAACTGCCTTGCGGGACTCCTGCTGGGAAGTTATTAAGTTAAGTTATTCGGATGTTATTCATCACCCGTACTTGCTGGTGATTGGCGGAGTGCCCCTTTCTGAACCCAAACTGTTCCGGAAGGAGAATGTTACTTTCCTCGACAAACTTGAGCAAACGATTGAGAATGAGTTTCTCGAACAATTTGCTCAGCGCTGAAAGGAGGCTGATTGGTCTGACAATGTTGGATCCTTACCGGGTTTGCGGATTAGTATGATTTTTGCTATTTTCCAGATGCTTGCCTGCGCCGGTGGTGTAGTGGTAAGCGTGACTGCTTTCTAACACCCCAATGGGTCTGGGTTCAATCCCAGTCGAGGTCGGTGGGATTTTTTCTGAGACATAAAAATCTCTGGTCACGTCTTCCTTCGGAAGGGAAGTAAAGCAGGTGTGGAAGCTGCCTTCCTGCACATTCGATTGCCGTCAATGGATGCCAATCGATGTCCGTCGGTGATTGGCACTAGATTGCGGAACAGAGACCGACGTTAAATAAAGGAAAGAAGACTTTCCAGATGCTTGGAAAGTAGTGCAGTTCCAAGCATCTGTTGAAGATAGTGGTTAGAAGAGACTGCACTTTCATGCAAAGGCAGGAAAGCAACGCTGTTTTATATCTTTTCAGGTTCAAGCAGAATGATTTGCAACCTAGTGGTATTCGTTTATGATGACTGGGTTTGGGGAAAACGTTTAGTTCATGAAAACAGTGCTAAAATTATCATTTGCGCATTTTTCAAAAATGTTTTGATTAAAAATTGGAAAAGTATTTATTTCAATTGTGGCACTAAAACGGCACTTCTGATCGAAATGTCAAGACGACATTTCGATTGGAATTAATGCTTTCAAGTTATGCTGTTCTGTGATTTTTGTCTCTCAAATTTTGAGAATTTTGAATCCATATCGTATGCGTGATAATGTTTGCACCATCGTACAAATAAGGTTCCCGTTTCACCTGTGCATACAATGCCTTGGTTTTCTTTGCATGCACGTAACCTATAGCTCATACCGTAGTAGGCTGTGTATTTACTTAGTTTGACAGTTGCACCATGACGAAGAGGCAGCGTGTTCGTGATTTGTCCCACGCGGAAATGTCGCAAAAAGACATTTCAATCGCCGTCGGAGTGTCCCGCTGGACCGTCAAAAGGGTTTTAGACCGAGAAAAGACACCTATTCGCGAAGGTGGGCACAGGTCGTCCGAGGTCAGCTTGGGTTCCGAGGGTTATCAGCGATCAAAAGGAAGATTCGGGTGAATCCAGTGCGATCAATAAAATGACACGGAAGATCGTAAACGAACATTGCGGGGCGAAATCGAGGGCACGGAAAAAAACTCACATGATTACCAACCGCATCCGGGAGCTACGAGTCGAACGATGCAAGGAAATCTTGAAATTCCTTAAGCGAAAAAATCCGGTAATCCTGTTCACCAACGAGAGCATGTTTACCATCGATCCCGTATCAAACTCCAGAACCGATCGGTATATTAGTTCTCTTCCGGTAAAAGACGTGGCCGACAAGCACAAGAACGTGTATCTGACCAAGCATCCTGCTAGCGTTATGGTGTTTGGATTGGTGGCTTCCAATGGCAAAAAAAATGGACCCGGTGTTCATTCCAGAAGGCGAGAAGGTCAACACGGAGGTCTACATCGGAATTTTTAGGAAGTATGTTCTTCCGTGGATCAAAGAACAGTACGGTCCGAAGCCAAATATTGTATTATAACAAGATGGGGCTCCGTGCCACACCTCGAACCGCACTCAGCAGTGGTTGCAGGAAAATCTTCCGTTCTGGGCGAAGGATATGTGGCCGCCATCCAGCCCCGATCTTAATCCGCTGGTTTACTCAATATGGCGCGTCATGAAGGCCAAGGCCTGTTCTAAACGCCAGCCGAGTACAGCAAGCCTCAGACAAACATTGACCCGTACCTGGAGAGAAATGGATCCAGACTACATTATTACCCAAGTAACACATAAAACATCTTTTTGAAAAAGAATTAGAACGGCTTGTTGTATAAATGTATTATAAGTGATGCAGAAAATATCCCACGTTATATATGAGGTTTATAGATGTTTTCTTAATACTTTCTAGATTTCAACATTTTCCAAAATAGTTTTCTTTTGCTTTTATCTTTAAATGTTATTTGAACGTGCATCTTACTGTTAAAATACTACTATTAAACTGGTCGTAAACAAAATCAATCTTAATTGAATATATGAAGTCCTTGAAGTGATTCTGTACTTTTCAGATTGAAGTAAACATTGACGGCGCCATAGAGACGGGCTGTCTCTTCACCCAGTGATTGACAGTTTCTAATGATGTTTTTGGAGGTTTGTTATAAAGAATGTTGAAAACACTTTGTTATGACATCTCATAAATTAATACAACTGAAAAGGTGCAGGATGTCTTATAAGTAGTTGAAAATACTTTTAAATAACACTCTCGCAATTAAAGGTACGCTTTGCTGCTTAAAAAACGTCTTTATGACGGATCGAAGGCGTGTTGCACGAGAATATATTTTTCATGCCATTGGCAAGAACATGATGGACAGTTATAAAAACCTTTCATCAAGCGGAGTTGGTCCAGTAAGGAAGTACCCTAGTAGCAAGCATGTCACATATCAGTTGTAGAAACTTATTTAAGACTTATTTCAGTCATAAACAAGTTGCTGCAACTTTTCTTAACGGAAGTGTGCTACTCGGGTAATAAGTCTACCACGCCAAGGACCAGTGTTCGAATCCCATGCTCAAGTTTTATTTATTGTTTTTTTTTTGCCACTGTTTTTATGATGTTTATAAAACATGTTATAACACCAGTATGTATTTAGTTTTATAAGCTCCGAGTCTTGCGCTTTTTATGTTGTATAAATGTATTAAATAATGTATATTAAAGCATTATTGATTCTTTACGTAAGTTATTGAAAAGTAATTTAAACTTCTTTATGACAAGTCGTGTTTCTTGGGTAGAACCTGCCGTGCATTCCGAATGCGTGTGGAGGCCGTAATTGCAGCAAGTGGAAACTCGATCGATGATTAACATAGTTTAAGACTCTGAGAAACATCCCTCCTTTGAATAAATAAATAAAAACTCGAAAACAAAATTTTTAAGATTTTTTTTTAATTTTGACATTGCTCAATGGTGCAAACATTATCACACATACGGTATATTCAGAATTTGAGAGCCAAAAATCACATCGTTGAAGAATTAGTTAAACGACAACTGGCTTACGGTTAACTTGCATCGTCCGAAAATAAAGACTGTGGTCAATCTCGGCTAACATGAATACATCTTTAAAAAAAATTCTTTCTTCAAAATTCTGATTGAAGGTTGAACACGAAAAATCTGGACAAACGCTGCCATTAAGGCATTTTTTGAGTATTTTTTTTTTCAACATTTCACTGGATCAAACTAAGAGTGTATATAATCACAGAAGGCATTGGTTGTCAGGATAAGTTCATTTGTTTACATCGTGACTTCACCGGAGCAAGCACGTCGCGATTCGATCCTGCACGCTCGAAACGAAAATCCCGGCCTGTCCGCTCCTGGCAGTTTCCGAAAGAACTGTAAAATCAAAAAGAAGTCGAAATTCCCCAAAAAGTTCCTTGTCTGACAAGCAATCTGCAGTTGTGGGCTAAAAGCGAAACTTTCGTTACTTTTGGGACCATGAACCAGCAAATTTACCAGGAGGAGTGCCTACGGAAAAGACTAACTGACTTTTCTGAAGCAACATGAGGTGGATTGCCTATTCTGGCTGGACTTGGCAAGCTGCCACTACTCAAATTCCACCAAACAGTGGTATAGCGAAAATGGCGACACAGTGGTTCCCAAGGAGATGAATCCGGCCAATACTCCGGAACTAAGGTCAATTGAGGAAAAAGGGTGGAAGTGCAATTGACCTGAAGGATTTCAAGCGGAAATGGAATTTGGCAGCCAAACAAGTGGAAACAGGGCTCGTGCAAAAGATGATGGGCCGCGTACGAAGAAAAGTTCGAGCTATGGCCTATGGTAAGAAGGAAGACTGAAACAATGAACTACAATAAGCATAATACCTACTAATGTATAGCTGTTACATTGAACTATAAAAAATAAAACGCATATTTAAACCCCAACAATATTTTCGTGTCCGGACTTTTTCGTGTTCACCCTTTAGACATGCCTAATCAAAGCAATCTAACGTTCTAGGAGAATGTCCGTGGAACCCAGAATTGAAATTGAAATAACTTCAGTTGAGAAATTTAAATTTTTGAGATTTAAAATCTCCAGAATTCTAAATATAACAATTTTGTGAAAATTTTCACATTCTTAGCATCCAATAGCTCCAAGTTTTTTTTGCAACCATATGAAAAACATTTATCTACCTACGTACTGAAACTGCACTCGTACCGATAAATTGTCTCACGTACAACGTAAACCTCTCCATAGTGCTCACTCCTCCAACATAATTCTCGACTGTGCCCAATCCAAACGATAATAGTATCGGGAAAAATTGTTTCAATCCTTTCCACCACAAAGGCGGAATTAGCAGGAAAGAGCAAAAGAGTGATACAAATTTCCACTAAACGTGGCAGTCGAGAGTACATAAAATACCAAGCCAAATACACACAGAAATTTTATTATCATTGTTTCTCGAGCGAAGAGAAAATGCAAACCGATGATGGTGATGACGGTGGTGGTGGTGGTGAGCGGGGTACGGGACGGGAGGGAAGAGCCATAAAAAAGTGGCGAATTGGAAGAAATTTGGCCGATTGTCACTGTTTAGTCGTTATTGAAAAACTTGCTTTGCTTTCCTCGTTGCCGCGGCGGTAAAACTGAGGAGGCAAATTAATCTGGGCATTATGAGCTACTCGGATAGTGTACAGCGAGTTGCAACGAGTGGTTGTAAACTGAATCTTTATCGCTTGATGGATTTCCAAATCTCTACGGTGCTACGACGGTGGTTGGTGCTGCGAGGCGACTTCATAAACCGACACACGAGTTCGTCAAAACAGATGGTTTTGGTGTGACAACTGCAATGCGATGCCGTTGAGATGTAGAGTATGTTGAATGTTGACAGGCGTATGCAAAGATTTTATCATCAGGATTAAATCCAAAGTCATTTTGGGGTGAGGGAAAGCGTGGGACGTACGGCTGAAAATTCACTTTCTTATAGGGAAGCAAAAATTCTTAGATGATTGTGGAAAAACTTCAATTATGAGGATAGAAGAGCAGTCGCCTGCGGTAGCTGGGTCTCGACAGGCACATCAGTGTACGAGGTGTGCACATTCAATTGGAAGGGGTAACATATTCAACGACGGGATAATAAACAAATGTTTCTTATGCATGATGAGGGGCACTGGATGAATTCCTTTGAAGCGAAGTTGATAAAAATTAACTTCAAGATCCAGGATGAAGAAAATCAATTCGCCTATTACGCCAAATATGTATATTATCAGATTTGAATTGATATTTTTCGGTGATTTTTAATTTAACTGGATGTTTATTGTATTTATGTTTCGACTTACTGATTTTTCAGCCATCCTCTGACTATTTATTAAAACATAAAATACAACATACAAAATAAAAATACAATTAGTGGCAACAAATATATCTACCTTCAATATTATTTTGTATTTTGTATTTTATTTAAATTAAATTGTAACTCACCGAAAAATATCAATTCAAGTCCGCTAATATCAATATCACGGTGATCGTAACCAGACCCAGGGGTATGTCACTCAGTACATTGTGCCGAAATTAGATTCGGCACAGCTTGGGCACATCCATCGGCACACCTTCAGCACAATCTCGTAGGCATTGGATTGTTGTAAATAAAATGGGAGCACTGCTGGACAACTGTCATTGAAGTTGTTCACAACATTACGTGCTGTTTGTCTGTATATTCAGAAACATCCTCTAATTGAATATTCCAGAGGAACTCAGACCAGCAGTTAACTTCTCGGTTCACATATAGATTTAAATACGAAATGTAGGGTCTAGAGTGGGCTCAAGAGAAAGAGGCAGTGAATCAGACCCCATTAGTACCCTTAATTCAATTAATTCTGCAACTCACATAAAACAAACCACAGAAGTCATATTTATCATCCTCTAATGTCAGTCTCCATCAATATTCTCCACCTGTTCATAAACTACATAGACAGTTTAGGGGGGTGGTTGGCAGTTATCCACGGTCCATACAAATTTTAAAATTTTTGTAAGGACAATTGTCTACGCAGGGGGGGGGTCAATAATTAAAAAAAAACTGTCTACGTAGTTTATGAACAGCCCCTAAGGAAACAATTTTAAAAGCGTTGGTCACTCAGCACATGAGTAGCCTAGGTAAAAGTAACTCGTTTCGTTTTTAGTGAACCCCGGGTTACGGGTCAATTTTCTCAGCATCATCAACGTGCACTGCCCACACGAAGGGAGACCCGACAACGAGATAGAAGCGTTCTATGCGCAGCTGGGGCAGGTGTACGACGGCTGTTCGCAACGGGACGTCAAAATCGTCATCGGCGACATGAACGCTCAGGTAGGACGGGAGAAAATGTATAGACCGGCAATTGGGCCAAAGCCACCTGGAGATCACCTGACCAACACACAGAAAACCAAATCGATCACGTTCTAACCGACGGGAAATTCTTCTCCGACATTATCAACGTCCGCACGTACCGCAGTGCGAACGTAGATTCGGACCACTACCTAGTTGCAGTATGCATGCGCTCAAAACTCTCGACGGTTCATAACACCCGTCGAAGTCGAACGCCGCGACCCAACATTGAGCAACTACGGGACGCCGGAGTTGCCCAGGACTACGCGCAGCAGCTGGAAGTTGCACTACCCACGGAAGAGCAGCTTGGCGCAGCTTCTCTTGAAGATGGCTGGAGGGAAATCCGTTCCGCCATAGGTAGTACTGCTGCAGCGGCACTAGGTACTGCAAACCCGGACCGAAGAAATGACTGGTTTGACGGCGAATGCAAACTGTTAGTACAGGAGAATAATGCAGCACGGGCGAGAATGCTGCAACACCGCACGAGATTGAATGTAGAGCGATGCAGGCAAGCGCGGAACAGACAAAACTCGGTTTTCCGAAGGAAGAATCGTCAGCAGGAAGACCGAGATCGCAAGGCGATAGAAAATCTGTACCGCGTAAACGACACACGGAAGTTCTACGAGAAGCTAAATAGTTCGCGCAAAGGCTACGTGCCGCAAGCCGATATTGTGCAAGGACGAACGGTAACCTTCTCACGAACGAGTGTGAGGTGATTGAGAGGTGGAATCAGTACTATGACGAGCACCTCAACGGTGAAGCAGCAGAAAACGAAGATGGCACGGCAACATACCTTGGAGCACGCGCAGAAGACGACAGGCTACCGGCCCCTGATCTTCAAGAAGTTGAGGAGGAGATCGGTCGGCTGAAGAACAACAAAGCAACTGGTGTAGATCAACTACCAAGTGAGTTATTAAAATACGGTGGTGATGCACTGGCTAGAGCGCTGCACTGGGTAATTGCCAAGATTTGGGAGGAGGAGATATTACCGGAGGAGTGGATGGAAGGTGTCGTATGCCCAATCTACAAAAAAGGGCGACAAGTTGGATTGCTGCAACTACCGCGCAAGAGAGTTCGTGGGGCAATACCAGGCGGGATTCATGGGTGCCCACGCTACCACGGACCAAATTTTCGCGATTCGGCAGGTTCTGCAGAAATGCCGCGAATACAAGGTGCCCACACATCATTTGTTCATCGATTTCAAATCCGCATACGACACAATCGATCGAGATCAGCTATGGCAGATTATCCACGAGTACGGATTTCCAGATAAACTGACGCGATTGGACACGATGGATCGAGTGATGTGCGTTGTTCGAGTATCGGGGACACTCTCGAGTCCCTTTGAATCTCGAAGGGGGTTACGGCAAGGTGATGGGCTTTCGTGTCTGCTGTTCAACATCGCGTTTAAAGGTGTGATCAGAAGAGCTGAAATAGACACGAGTGGCACGGTATTCAGGAAGTCCATCCAGCTCCTTGGCTTCGCCGATGACATTGACATCATGGCATGGTACTTTGAGATGATGGCGGAAACGTACATCAGACTGAAGGCTGAAGCTAGGCGAATTGGACTTGCCATCAACGCATCAAAGACAAAATACATGAAAGGAAGAGGTTCTAGGGAGGACAATGTTAGCCTCCCACCCCGAGTTCAGATTGACGGTGACGAAATCGAGGTGGTCGATGAGTTCGTGTATTTGGGCTCACTGGTGACCGCCCAAAATGATACCAGCAGAGAAATTCAAAGACGCATTATGGCAGGGAATCGTGCCTACTTTGTACTCCGGAGGACGCTCCGGTCGAATGAAATTCGCCGCCGCACGAAGTTGTCTGTCTACAAGACGCTAATTAGACCGGTGGACCTCTACGGCCAAGAGACCTGGACTATGCTCGTGGAGGACCAACGCGCCCTTGGTGTTTTCGAACGGAATGTGTTGCGTACCATCTACGGTGGAGTGCAGATGGATGACGGAACGTGGAGGAGGCGAATGAACCACGAATTGCACCAGCTGCTGGGAGAACCATCCATCGTCCACATTGCAAAAATTGGGCGCCTACGGTGGGCAGGGCACGTCGTAAGAATGCCGCACGACGACCCAGTGAAAATGGTTCTAGAAAGCGACCCAACAGGAACAAGAAGAAGAGGCGCGCAGCGGGCAAGGTGGATCGACCAAGTAGAAGGTGACCTGCGGACCCTTCGCAGACTACGAGGCTGGCGAACTGTGGCCATGGATCTAGTAGAGTGGAGACGACTTCTTCGGACAGCAGAGGAAAACAAGGCCTTAGTAAGGTATTCTGTTTATCGGTTTGGTTAGGCACCTTCCTTACCTTGAAGACATGAAATCCGGGCAGCTTCATTGTCTGCTGGACGAACCAGACGGAAGAATTGGCCACGTCCCGAATCGAAAGGATCGGATTGCGCTTGAAGTAATCCCTCACCTTCGTTGCGTTCACAGGGTCGGTCATCTTCGCTTTCATTACGCTACCAGCTTGCCTCTGGGTCGTCTGGGTTTCCTTGAACGATTTTATCACACGGGACACGGTCGAATTGTCGATTCCAAACTGTTTCGCGATCCACCTGTGGGATTGGCCTGGATTTTCCACGACCGCTCCCATATTTTTTTTTCGAAGCACTTCTTGCTTGGAAGCCATCTCGATTACCACTTGACAGATTGTGACGAGACTTTGCACATGTAAACATTACACTCTAAACTAGTTTTACTCAAAATAGCCGGCGCCGGTGGTGTAGTGGTAAGCGTGACTGCTTTCTAACACCCCGATGGGTCTGGGTTCTATCCCAGCCGAGGTCGGTGGGATTTTTCTGAGGCATAAAAATCTCTGGTCACGTCTTCCTTCGGAAGGGAAGTAAAGCCGTTGGTCCCGGCCCATGTGTGTGTTGAATGGGTGCGATATCCTACGCAGGTGTGGAAGCTGCCTTCCTGCACATTCGATTGCCGTCAATGATTGGCACTAGATTGCGGAACAGAGACCGACGTTAAATAAAGGAAAGTGTTAAATTTATGCATAAAAGAAAGTGTTGCATTTTTTTTTCGAGTACAATCTTTATTATAGAATCTTAAATCACACACCTAATCCTGTATCCTGAGCACAAACTTCTACATGTTAAATGCCATCTCTTCCATTTAAACTGTTTTTAAATATTTGGATCTTTTTTTGTATACCCTAATAAACAAATACCATAAACGAACTGTATCCCGGATGGGTAAACGATCCCAAAAATGGTTTGGATGATACCCCGAACACGTCGTTAAGCTCTCTTTTATGGTTATTTTTATTAGGGTATGCAATTTTGAAAAAAAAATCGAATCAAATAGATTCAGTGAGATCGATTATTTGGACAAGATCGCCCAATTCTAGGTCATATATAGGTCAGTAGTGGATTCAAATCGGTTAAAGCACTTCCACTGTTATAATTAAGAGCTTTCTATGCCTACCAATGCATGTGTTTGTTTATTTTGTGGCAAGCACAATGATACTCAGTACCCCGGGAAAATCGAGAAAATTTTCAACCCGAAAGATTTTCTCGACTGGACCGGACATCGAACTCGCCACCTCCTGTTTGGTAATGCAGTCCCTTCACTAGCTAGACTACCTGCCGCCTCCATAAAAAGAGTTTAGAGCAGAGGAATGTGATGGGGTCTAAAATCGCTCAAAAACGGTTCACGTGGTCCGTGCGGACAGCACCTAATAGAAAAATTATAATTCTATCATGTGTTTGGAGCACGTCACCTCCCGTCACTCAAAATTTAAAACCAATTTCCTTCTCCGATCCAATCCGAAAGAGCACCATCACTCACAATTAAGGATTCGTCGAAAGCAGCCAAGGCAAATCTGTGCAAATCGGTTCCACCGAATTTCACGAGGACTCGTCTCCCCACAAATAATGCTCAATCAAGCCATAGTTTCGTCTACCCGCTTATATACTCCAACGCTCACTATCGTCATCACCAACCACCTTAATCATCGTCATCGTCATCACCGTCAGCAATCCCGCAAACTATAATAGTAGTGTAGTAGCATAATAATGCACTATGCCAGCCTTTTTATTTTATTTTTTCTCGGGTTGCTTTGGCACTGAATAGTTTTCGGTTCGGTGTGTCTCAGTTCGTCGTTGTCACTCGGACCGTTCGGAGCATCAGCCTGCACCGTACGCGGCCAATCTAGCAACCATCCGACGGCGTGGTCCAAAAGTTCGACACCACAGAAGAACGGGAAATCGACGCGCGGGAGGAGGACAACAAACCACCCACCGACCTTCAAAATCCATGCTTCATCCTCCATCCTCCATCATCATCGTCATCGTCATCGCCGCCGTCGGAGCCATCGAGCGCGTCTCGTGTTGTAGTCCGAATCGTGTGTGTGTGTGTGTATGCCTCGAAGCGGGTTGCCGAGATTCTCGGGCTCGCGCGTTCTAGTCTACTAACAGTGCCTTTTTCGTCGTTCACCGGAATGGTAGTGCCAGAGAAGTGCCACCACCAGCATTGAGTCGAAGAAGGGCTTTCTGCCCACCGACGCGACGCCCGTTTGCCAAATGTAAACATACCGTGGTCGCGCGCGCTTGTGAGTTCGTTCGTTCGTTCGTTCGGTGTGCATTATTACGCGAAGGATCCTAGCGCCTTCCCCGGAAATAAGTGCTAAAACAGAAGAGCAGCAGCGTGCCGTGCACTGTGCGGTCCCAACGGCCAAATTCGTGGATTACTGTTAATTCCGGGTGCCTATAAAATGTTGATTTCATCAATGTGGTGTCTTGGAGAATGGGAGGGAGTTGCGATTTTGGTCGCTGACCGGACATTACTTTCCTCGATTTCCCTTTAAACCGTCAGCCTGGTAATTTCCGGAATGCTAATGAAATGTGGGAGATGGAATAAAGTTCATGACTAACGCTGATAAAGTGTATCTCAGAATCCTGTAATCGTTGGGACGCGAAATTTTGGCATTTTTTGACATTTGGAGGTCAGCATTTTGGATGAGATTCAGGGTCGCCTGTAAGTGGGACATCTCTTAGCTCTGTTGGTAAAGGCGCAGCTACAAAGCAAGACCATGCTGGAAAATGGTTCGAAAGTTTCTCGACCTACCTGGGCATAGAGTATGATTGTACTTCCCACTCAATTATAACTAATGCAAAAGTGGTGCAGGCATCGAAATTTATCAATTTATAACTGTATAAGTGCATCTAGAACACTAAGTTGAGAGCATGTAATAAGCTGATATGCGATAAGCAATATGCATGAAATGCGAAGAGGAAGGAAGGATGTAGTTAAATTGCATAGAAATAAAATGATTGGCTATATTGGTCATGGCAAATCTACTACATACAATCCGACGCTGTTTCGGTGAATCAAGAAAATTATATTCACGCCAACTTAACGAATCGTTCAAACGTGACCTTCTCCGATTGTCATGAAATTTTTTCACGGTTGTACAAATTTATTATGAAACTTGGTTGTTTTGCCTCTTGCCTGATTTTTCTAAACGGCGTCTCGATATTTTCAATGCACCTTAATACAAAAACTGGCAATTTAGGGGAATCTGTTGTCTTTCAAGACAATAATTACCTCTTTAAGTATGTTCTATAATACTTTTATTCAAAGCTTACTAAATGTGTATATTTTCCTAAAATTTACAAATTAGATTCCAAATACGACAAAAATCGAAGAAAACAAATTTTAGTGAAATTTAGAAACATTTAATTACGATTTATTTTTTTCTTTATTACCGTGATTTTTAGCCGTAGGCTAGTTTATCACGTTATACAGCAGATGGTCAGGCTAGATCCTGCCTAAAAAAAATTGGTTTCAATTGACGTTACGTATAACTATCGCTGATTATCCAACGAATGAGACAGAAAACATTTTAAAATTTAATGTAAAGTGAGGATTACATCGGGGCTTTGGTGAGGACTGGGTGCGCGAACAAGGTAGAGCTCCACCGTAGGAGACAGTGCCCGGTCCGGCGGAGAAACCCCGACGGCAGAAAAAAATAGAAAGGTGAGGAAAACACGATCAGTGCAGCCACCGACGGGTGGAACCAGATTTGATCATACAAGTGGGCGTCCTTCAGAAAGGCGATCAGCGCCGCCAACGTCGAGGGGTCGTAACCAAGCAGATTACTGACGTTCTCCGGGAGTCCATGTTGTTCACGTAGCTTCTGGAACTCCGGGCAGACACACAGCTCGTGTTCCTTCGAAGCGGGGATGCTGCAAATTGAACAAACCCACCGTGTGTCCCACCGAAATTACAGGAAATCCTCGCATGGCCGGTCCAGAGTCTTGAGATGATCCGTTGGTCCTTTTACTTTTGGCTGTCCAGCCAGGAGCATACGGTTTCCTTGATCTTAGTCACGAAAGTGGTCCGCGACTGGAACCATTCCTGCTGCCAGACTTCCATAATGGTAGTCACAATCCAACGCCTGACGTCTAGGAGGGGTACGTTCCTGGTGTCGCGGGGACGGGATGCACCGGATCCCGCCAGTCTGTCGGCAGCCTCGTTTCCGGGAACACCGCAGTGTCCGGGGATCCACGTGAAGACGGTTCAAGGTGGGGCGTACCGTGTAATGGCTTGTATTCAGAGGTGGCTCGGGGCTTCGGTTTCCAGCGCTTGGATGACGCTGTGTGAGTCAGTTAGCACGAGGATCGGTTGATCTGCCGGAGTGATGGCTGCGTCTAGAATAGCTGCGACTTCAGAGGAAAAGACGGAACACTCCTCCGGTAGACTTTGACTCGTTGCAGTGTTCGGTCCTGCCACGCTGAAACCAACCGAAAGCGCCCACCTGCTGACGGCGGAGACTGCTGCTTGAGCTATGTTCCTGGTCCGCTTAGTCGATCGTCCCGTTACGACGATGAGTATGTCGTCGGCATAAACAATTACGTGCACGTTCTTGAGCAATCTGCTGAATACCCCGTTCATTGCCACCAGGAATAGCGTTACCGCTATGACGGATCCCTGGGGCACACGGATCCGAGCGAGTGTCACCTGGAAGGTACGATCAAGGAGGAAATTCTGTACAAAATGTGTGATGTGACCTTCCAGGCCCCAGCCGATGAGCTACCTGATGACACCAAGTGTCCATGTCCTGTTGAACGCCTTTGAAATATCAAGGGAGACTAACTCCGCATGGTGACCGTTGTCCTGGGCTTCCTTAAGTATTTTCCCGAGGGCTGCAAAGTAAGTGGAAAAGCCGTGTCCTTGCCGGAACGCATGCTGTCGTTCGTCAAGGAGGCCGTTTGACTCCAGGAACTGCCTAAGACGATGATTTACCATTCTCTCCATCACTTTTGCCGCGCAGCAAGTGAGCGCAATCGGCCTAAAGGAGGCGGCTTCTTCACTCGCGGTGTTGTTCTTCGGAACGGGCACAACCAAGCTTTGTTTCCAGAGGTTCGGATACTAGTCAGTGAGCCATAGACTGTTGAAGAAGGCGAGTAGCCTCGTTTTTCCGTCGAGGGAGAGGTTTTTTAACACCGAGTATCCAATCTCGTCCGGTCCGGCAGATTTACCACTACTGCTGCCGACGACAAATTAAAGCTCCCGAAAGGTAAGAGCTTCGTTGATCTGGAGAGCAGGAACATCGGGTGGAATTCGCAAGTCGCGAATACTGCTTGTGGAAGGTTTGACGCGCTGGACGAAATCGCTGTCGTAGCCATTGACAGCAGACAGGTCGGCAACATATTTTCCTAATTCGTCGGCGATGTCCTTCGGTTCTGAGATCGAGGTGCCATGAAGATTTCTCCCTGAAGGCGTCCCAGTTGGCTTCCTCGTAGCGCCATCTGGGTCTCCGAGTCGTTGGAGGGGCCGCGCCTAGCTGTATGTGGATCGGGTAATGGTCACTACCATGCAGGTTACTGATATTCCACTGTGATATTCGTTACTGATGTTCCACTGTGTCCTGTTCGCGATGGATTGACTGGCAGTGGCAATGTTACGATCTAAATTGTGGTTAATGAATCGATTTTGAAAGGTATAAGAGTTAATTTCCATGCCGCAATAACAAACCAATGTGATAATTGTAATAATTTAGTGCAAACATTTCAAAATGGCGAAAATGCTTTTGTAAACAATGGCTATAGCCATCGATTTCTCGCGAATAAGAGCTCACGCATGCCAATTTAAAACACTATCAGATAAATATTTTTTGTATGAGAATTTCGTTCGAAACGAAATACAGAATAGGGGTGATAGTCCAGGTTCAATCTCAACCGAGGTCGTTGGGATTTTTCTGAGGCGAACAAAAACTCTGGACACGTCTTCCTTCCAAAGGAAAGCAAAAGCCGTAGGTCTCGACCCATGTGTTGATGGGGTTCGATAGGTTCCAGAATGCCTCCCTGACACTCGATTGTTGTCAGTGCTTGATCACCAATAGGCCATCGAAAAAAGTAATAATTAAAAACAATTAAATAAAATTTGACAGCTTTAAAATGCACAATTTAAAAAATTCAGAAATGATTGCATTTTGGAATAGCTTTTCAACAAAACTCATTTAAAGGTATAAAAACTGATATTTTTTGAATTTATTCTAGAGGCTTTCAGCAATTGGCTGGTTCACCTTGGGTGATTTTTAGTCATTTAAGTATTTAAAGATTTTTGACTTTTTACCAAAACTAGTAGAAAAAATTACCGTATACCGTAATTTAAAAAATGCGTTTTATTTTTTAAAGTTCAATATAACAGCTATACATTGGTAGGCATTATGCTTATTTTAAGACCATTGCTTCAGTCTTCCTTCTTAAACCATAGGCCATTACTAGAACTTTTCTTCGTACACGGCCCATCATCTTTTGCACGAGCCCTGTTTGAAATCCAATCCTTCAGGAACTGCAATTGACACACTTTTTCTTCATATGTGCTGCATTATTGACTAGTATTTCTTAAATTGGCCTTAGCTTCGAAGTATTGGCCGGATTCATCTCCTTGGGAACCACTGTGAAGCCATTTTCGCTGTACCACTGTTTGGTGAAATTTGAGTAGGCAATCCACCTCAAGTCAGTAGGCTCTTCCGCAGACACACCTCCTGGTAAATTTGCTGGTTCATGGTCCCAGAAGTAACGAAAGTTTCGCTGTTCGGCCCACAACTGCAGTTTGCTGGTCAGACAAGGAACTTTTTGGGGAATTTAGACTTCTTTTTGACTTTACATTCTTCCGGTCAACCGAGCTATAAAATTCCTGCACAGGAATTTGATCGAAAACTGCCAGGAGTGGATGGACCGGGATTTTCGTTTCGAGCGTGCAGGATTGAATCGCGACGTGCTTGATCCCAGTGAAGCCATGATGTAAACAAATGAACTTATCCTGACAACCAATGCCTACTGTGGTTCTATACACTCTTAGCTTGATTTAGTGAAATTTTGAACAATGTTTCTCAAAAAATACCTTTTTAATGTGTCCGGCTGATCAACCTTTAGTAGGCAGTGTTGATCATCTTCTTAAACTTTAAAGTATTCCACAGCGTATTCTAGTGATTAATGCACATAACGTATCAGTGCTACTATAATGGAGGGTGAATATTTCAATTTCTGGAGTAGTTTTAGGTGCATTATGATGTTTGCGTTTATTTTCAAGTTTTAAAAATGAAAAGGATCCACGCCGAATGGCGAATCGGAAAAACTCGACCTTATCCGATTTGCATGAAACTTTGCATAATCATGTGTTATTGGTAAACATTCACATATTTGCTAAAATTTTGCCATTATGGATATTCTAAATTTTCAAAATTACGTTTTTTAAAAATTAAAAAAAAGCACTGAAACGGCACTTCTGATCTAACGTCTAACGTCTGGGAAAAAATACACAAACAACGTACTAACTGACGGTGCATCTCTTCTTCAGTGCACTGAGTAGTTTCTTGCTTCGCTCCACTCTAGCTGCTCCAATTCTGTCAGTAATCAGGTGTATTTGAACTCGAGCTCTGGATTTTCCTTTTAAGTCATATTTCACTACTCTTCTTACCGTTGCTTCTGACACATTAGCCTGCTTTGCAATTTTCCTAATGCTCCGAACGGGACTACGAGTTACTTTCATTTTAATGGACTGTATTAACGCTGGTGTTCTTACAGATTGCTTACGACCGCTTCCAGGTTTTCTTAGAACTGTTGGGAGTCCAATCGATCGCTTGAATCGAAATACAGTAGCTCTTGAACATTTTACAAGGGCCATGATCTCCGAAACTGACTTTTGGGCGTGGAGTAATCTGAGAATTTCATTCTTGTCGCACATTTTTCACAAAATCTTCCTTTGTGTGTATAAATACATCAAATACATCAATCTGTTTGTAAACAATTACTGACTTCTGGGGCAAAACTTTGTAAAACTAGGTTGAACGGCTTGAGCGGTAAGATAGTATTAGTGAGAGTCTCAAAATTTTCTGACGCATACTGTTATTATATCTGACCATTTTGGACATAAGATACATCTCATGGAATATTCGCCTCCACATTTACTTACATCCAACTCACAGCACACCCTCGCAAACTATTTACACCATCTAATAGAACAAACTTCCCCTACCAGATGCTGATGTCGATCTTTCGGCATGAGTCCTTATCCGTGAGAAATCGATGTTTAAAGTCATCTGTTTTTATTTGACATATAAAGGGTGATACGGTCAAAATTTGGTCAAGGGAAAACGCGTGTAAATCGGTGAAATCGTTTATTTAAAAAATCAAATTAAATTTCTTTTTCAAGTTCAATTAGTATAAAATTCAGGAAAAATATTCAGTTAGGCTTCCGCTTTTCCAAATCCGAATTGCCGGGCCTTACGCTTGACCCCTGCCATCAGATTTTGTACAGCCACCTTGTCCACCTTCTTCGCCGCAGAAAACCAGTTTGTCTTGAACTGCTGCTCGCCCTTAGCAGTTTTTTTGGTCTTCTTTAGGTTCCACTTGACAATAGCCCAGTATTTCTCAATTGGGCGGAGCTCTGGCGTGTTGGGAGGGTTCTTGTCCTTGGGAACCACCTGCACGTTGTTGGCGGCGTACCACTCCATGGCCTTTTTACCGTAATGGCAAGATGCCAAATCCGGCCAAAACAGTACGGAACAACCGTGTTTCTTCAGGAAAGGCAGCAGACGTTTATTCAAACACTCTTTCACGTAAATTTCTTGATTGACAGTCCCGGAAGCTATGAAAATGCTGCTTTTCAAGCCACAGGTACAGATGGCTTGCCAAACCAGATATTTCTTTGCGAACTTTGACAGTTTCATGTGCTTGAAAACATCTGCTACCTTTCCCCTTCCTTTTGCCGTATAAAACTCTTGTCCCGGAAGCTGCTTGTAGTCGGCTTTGACGTAGGTTTCGTCGTCTATTACCACGCAGTCAAACTTCGTCAGCATCGTCGTGTACAGCCTCCGGGATCGCGCTTTGGCCGTCGTATTTTGTTTATCATCGCGATTTGGAGTCACTACCTTCTTGTAAGTCGATAGTCCGGCTCGTTTTTTGGCTCGATGCACGGTTGTAAACGATACACCCAGCTTATTTGCGGCATCTCGGAGAGAGAGGTTAGGGTTTCGCTTGAAACTACCGGCAACTCTCTTTGTCGTCTCAGCGGCTTCCGGTTTTCGATTTCCCCCCGATCCAGACTTCCTGGCTGTCGACAAACGTTCCCCAAACACTTTAATTACATTTGTAACGGTTGATTTGGCAACTTTTAGCGATTTTGCCAACTTTGCGTGCGAGTAGCTCGGATTTTCGCGATGCGCTAGCAAAATTTTGATACGCTGCTCTTCTTGCTTGGACGGCATTTTGACAACTGAAGAGTGAATTCCAAAATCAAAATAGAAGCAACATTCTACACACACACACCTTCAAAATGAGGGGTGTTCAGGTTTTTTAAATGCAAAATTGAAAGAAATACGTCAAGTTGATATTGACCAAATTTTGACCGTATCACCCTTTAGACCCTTTTCACATGTTGCCCTAGAAATGGAACCACATTTTCGGTTGTTTGGGATTTTCCGGAGGACCAGGATGTGGCCAAACAACCGAAAATGTGGTTCCATTTCTCGATCACTCTCGAGAAACATCTCATGGGTCTTCCCGGGAATTCCCGGATTCGGGATTGATTTAATCCATTGACCAGATAGAAAAAAGGTTTTTGTTTTGGTTTAACTATATAGCCTTGCAGACTATGGTTTGGCCAGGCCTGCGCTACAATGAGACTTTTACAGCCCTAATTTTCTTCAGGATTAAAAATTTAAAACCAGAAGATTAATAAATGAATAAAATTCAACTTGAAACGTATTCATTGAACATAGAAAAAAATAATTAATTTAGCGAGGTTTACAGGCCTGATTTAAACCTTTATACTACTTGAAATGTTAGTTAGGAGGTTCATTTTTAACAGTTTCTCTCTCTCTCGGAACTTACTAACTGTTCTGATACCGAAAAGTATTTTCGAACATCCGAATTCTCCTAGATGTTTCTGTCGGTAGTCATCCAAAAATCATTCTGTCTTCCGTCTAAAATGCTTTCCAACTTTCTCCAGAAAATTCCTCCGAACTTTCTCTGGAAGTTTTTGATCTTCCACCGGAAGTTTCTTTCGAGTTCGAGTATTTCGAGTCCCAAAAGTATCTTTCGACATCCCCTGGAAGTTTTTTTAACTGAGGTTTTTTTTTTTCAAATTCTACGCGAAGTTTCTTGCGAGTTCCTTTTGGTTTTTCAATCCAAGGGGTAAGGTGTTGGACCTTATCATTCTCCAAAAAATGTAGTCTGATTTCCCTAGAAGTTCATCCGACCCACTCACCTGGAAGATCTATTTAGCTTCCCGTGGATTATGTAATTATTCTCCTAGAAGTTGTTCTGGTTTCTCCTACAAGTGTCTTCCGGATTTTCCTGGAAATTTCTCCATACTACAGTTTTTTTCTGACAAGCCCGGTAATTACTTTCGACTTCCCTTGAATGTTTCTTACGACTTTCTTTCTCTGAAATTTCCTTCTGTCTTCTCCGGATTTTTTTTTTTCTGCCAGATTTTGCCAGTGCCTTCTTTCAACTTACCATTTATCAAATTTTCGTTTTTTTTTTATTTTAATTTTATCCAGAAATACTACTTCCTCAATTGAGAATTGAGAATTTTTTCAGCTTTTCCAGGTAGATGGTAGGCGTGAATATAACTCCGCTTCTGGTAATCCAAATTCGATTGCGCTTTTCCAAGAAAACTTTGAGTTCACTTCCCGTAATCCAAACTCTATTTATTTTTTTAAGTAAAATTTGATTTCGTTTCTCAATTCAACTTACATGGAACTTTTTCAAGTAAAATTTGACTACGCTTCTCGTCATACAAATTCGATTTCGCGTTTCAAAAAAAAAACATAACTTCCTTTCCCGTAATCCAAATTAGATTTCGCTTTTCCATTTAAAATTTGAATTCACTTCTCGTAATCCAAATTTGATTGCGTTTTCCCAAATAAAATTTAACTCCGTTTCTCGTAATCCAAATTAGATTTTGCTTCTCGTAGTCCAAATTCGATTTCGCTTTTCCAAGTGAAATTTGAATTCACTTCTCGTAATCCAAATTCGATTGCGCTTTCCTAAGTCAAATTTGACTTCGTTTCTCGAAATCCAAATTGGATTTCGCTTTTCCAAGTAAAATTTGATTTCGCTTCTCGAAATCCAAATTCGATTGCACTTTTCCAAGTAAAATTTGACTTCACTTCTTGAAATCCAAATTGGATTGCGCTTTCCCAAGCAAAATTTGATTTCGCTTCTCGTAATCCAAATTCGATTTCGCTTTCCAAGTAAAATTTAACTTGGCTTCCCGTAATCCAAATTTCCAAGTTAAATTTGACTTCACTTCTTGAAATCCAATTTCAATTGCGCTTTACCAAGTTGATATGGCTTCACTTCTCAAAATCCAAATTCGATTGCGCTTTCCCAAGTAAAATTTGACTCCGATTCTCTTAATCTAAATGCGATTTCGCTTTTCCAAGTAAAATTTGACTCCGCTTCTCGTAATCTTAATTCGATTTCGCTTTTCCTAGTAAAATTTGACTTCACTTTTCAAAATCCAAATTTGATTGCGCTTTCCCAAGTAAAATTTGACTCCGCTTCTTGTAATCCAAATTCGGTTTAGCTTTTCCAAGTTAAATTTGATTTCGCTTCTCGTAATCCAAATTCGATTGCGCTTTCCCAATTAAAAATTGACTCTGCTTCTCGTAATCGAAATTCGATTTCACTTTTTCAAGTAAAATTTGAATTTACTTCTCGTAATCCAAATTTGATTGCGCTTTCCCAAGTAAAATTTAACCCCGCTTCTCTTAATCCAAATTCGATTTCGCTTTTCCAAGTAAAATTTAACTTCTCGCACTTCAAATTCGATTTTGCTTTTGCAAGTAAAATTTGGCCAATTCGATTGCGCTTTTGTAAGTCAAATTTGACTTTGTTTCTCGATATCAAAATTGTATTGCGCTTTCCAAAGTCAAATTTGACTCCGCTTCCCGTAATCCAAATTCGATTTCGCTTTTCCAAATAAAATTTGATTTTGCTTCTCGTAATCCAAATTCAGTTAAGCTTATTCAAGTAACATTTAACTTCGCTTCTCGTAATCCAAATTCGATTTCGCTTTTCCAAGTCAAATTTGACTCCGCTTCTCGGAATCTAAATTCGATTGCACTATTCCAGGTGAAAATATGACTTCGCTTCTGAGCAGCTCCATGCCAAACGACGAATCGGAAAAACTCGTCCGTCTCCGATTTGCATAAAACTTTGCAAAAGTTTGTTGTTTGTGGCAATCATTCACTGTTTTACAAAAATTCCGAAATTTTGAATCTTGTATTTTTTTTTTCAAAATGGCGTCTTTGTAATTTTTCAATAACTTGTAGCACGAAAACGTCAATTTGGATCGAAATGACGTCTGAGACAAAGTAGTAGAGAAAAATAAAGTCTTTCTGGTAAAAATATACATGGTAATTTTTTGTTCTGGTAATTTTTAGTAAGAATTAAATAAAAAGTGTTAAGAACTCAAATATCTTAAAAAGTACATCAAAGTTTTTTTTTATTTAAAAAAAAACTCATAGAAAATGCAAACTTTTGGAATATTTAGAAACTAAAAACATGACAAAAATGGTTCAACAGTTTTCCTAATTATGTATAAATGGACCACCCTGTGGAAGTATTCTCCAAAGTATTCTAGTGTTACTCTTACGGAGAGCAAATATTTCATCTTCTAAAGTATTTTTAGATGCATTGAGTGGCATCTTATGATTTTCATTTTTTTTAAGTTTTAAATTTGAAAAGGATCACCCTAATGAAAAATAAGTGAAGCATCACATATTAGATGCTAGTGATGGTTAAAAATGGTATACATACATAGTACAATACATTGGAGATAGTTATGAACAGTTTTAAAAGCCAATTCATCAATAGTCCATATCCCGCTTCCCACTCATGATAAAAATCTAAGTTCCTTAAAGTGTATTTTTGGCAAAAAAAAACAATTTCACCAGACACCAACACCACACTTTCGAGTGATTTGGCATCAAAAATTTTGAACAAGTCTACAGGACTTCGAAGCAGTATATAATTTTACGGACAGATAGGGGAAATGGATGTAATTTCGGCCTAAATGCCCCCAATTTGGGCCCATACATAAATTCAGCAATCGACTAAATTTTCAATAGCGTCCCAATGACGCGTTCATCTAGATAAAATGGGCCCAATCTAAGATCCATAGGCCAACATTAGAGCCATTTCCCCTATTTAGTTTTGTTTCAACTGCATTCATTATTTCTAAATCTTATGACCATTATCCAAAAAACCGTCATTTGAAAAGTTAAGAATTTTGAAAGTGATGAGTATATTTTTGAGAATCCGTACAATTGCTTCTGCAGTTTTAAAAGAATCCAAACAAAATTGAAAATCCGTAAAATGTTATGGTGTTTGTAGATCCGTAAAGCATATTAAAATCCATAGAACTTTGGATAAATCCGTAGACTTGGCCACACTGCATAAGAAAACCTAGGAAATCTCATTCGTTCAGTCAGTGCATACTTTCTTTGAGTAGATGATAGTTTTTTTTTTATTAGAAAAATCGGCAATGCATAGTCTATTACCTTACAGGTCAGAACAGAACTATCAGTTTCAGTAACAAATGGTTTATTAAAATTGCGGATTGTCAAAGTTGGTGGTGCCGTAAGAACTGATTTCAAGGTCAAAAGTGAAGCGTCAGATATTTCGTCCACTGAAGTTTTCCTAGCGATTTCCTTATTAATTCAGAAATAGGCGTCCGAATTGCGCTGTAATTTTCTATAAAACACTGATAATGAATTATGTAAGAGGATGAAGTAATTCCCATTTTGTATAAAGAATATATAAATAAGAATAATCAATAAAATGAATAACGCTTTGCCTGGAAATATGGGGGCTTACTCTAAATGATAGCAAAAAATGTTACACACATACTATTGTATGGCTACAACTCTGAACAACTCTGATTTAGAGGTAGCTTCAATGAGATTTTTGAAAAAAAGGTGATGTTAGTGCAACCCAATCCTTTTGCATCATTTACACATTACTTGGGGTCCGAAAAAATGTCATGGCCTACTAGATGCTCCATTTTTACATGACATTTTAAAAAATTCAGTGGCGCCGGTGGTGTAGTGGTAAGCAAAACTACCTCATACTCCAAAGGGCCGGGATTCAATCCAAGCCGGCGCCTCCGGGATTTTCTGCGGCATAAAATCTCTGATCACGACGGGAAGTAAAACCGTTGGTCCAAGAGTTGATGGGTCAAGGTGTGAGAACTGTCTCCCTGATCAAGGGGAAAACATTTGATTTGAGGTATGTCCTATTGCTTAAGATCTTCTGATGTAGACTGCGCGCAGTATGAGATGATATTTGAAGCTACCAAAAAAAAAACCCATTTGACGACACGACATTGATGAAATCAATAACTGTAGTTACAAATGAAATACCAGAAATAAAACCACTGTGCGTGAGGCAGTCTAGTACGTCAACAGCGAAATTCATACATTTGGGAGTACCGGTATCCGAGAGAAGGGAATTCAGTAAACATACCGGATCAAACTTTAACGGAAGAAAGTGTGTCAAGTTGAATGCTAATTTGGAATTATTCCCTTCACGGTTGGAAGGACCGTCTAATTAAATATTGAGTCCCCATTCTCCATCACAGATACTGTGATGAGTGTGAATCAACCGATAGTGAAGTTCTCGTGTCGTGAAAGTCGTCCTTGCCGGCAAACACACCCAGCCAGTCAGTGGCGAAAAGGGGAACGCATGGTCTCGTGAGTCCCGAGAAATAACCACGGGTCACCAGCTGTAAAATCGCCGTTAAAGGTGGTCGCTGATGACGGCGGTTGATTAAGAGTGCTGTTGGATGGAATTTATTGTGCCCTAGAGTTGATTATTGTTCTACGACTGCGACGAAGACGGTCGGTGCTGGTTGGTGTGTGGGAATATTGCGTTGCCACCGAAGAGGGGCGGGGTTTATTTAATGATCAACTACTGTTTGATTGCGAAATGTGAATGTACATCTCAATTATGTGAGTCAAGTGGGATTCGGTGGTACATGGGAGGAATTTAATCAAAATTGCATAGATAGCTTTATTTTAATTATATGTGAGAACTACTCTAGCAAGTTTATTTACCGCTGAGCTTTGTCGATCATCAAATACATAATTTCTCGAGATCGCGATTGTGGGAATTAAAAAACACAATTTAACAATCGCAAACTCAGCTATCTAAAAGCTAATTTTTCGGGGTTTCAAGCTTTAAAAAAATATTATCTAGAACCTTGATGATGTCGAGATTCTGGAATTTAGAAAATATATCGTCCCCTTAATGCTACAACTAGATATCTCAAAAATCGAAGTTTGACCTATTTTAAAGAAGATGGCTCACGTGTCAAAAAAGCGTAAAAAGGTTATTTCTACGCAGTATACATGAATTATACTATTCCCCATTCTAGCCAGGTGAACATTACGGTGCCTTTGTGGATGTATGGGAAAAATATAGATATTTAAAAAAAATACCGAGTTACCTAGTTGTAGCATGCACAGCTAAACATTTTCTAGAGCATTTGTTCTGAGATAGCGGTTTTTCTGATGAATGAGAAAGAAGTTGTTAAACGCAAAATCGAAATATTCATTTATTTGGCAACTTTTAATGTATGTATTAACACGTTTAGACGTTTAATTCGCACTTTAAAGATCTTCTTCATTCTCATCAGAGCTGTTATCTTCGTCGTTGACCTGATTATCGTATGGTAGATTCATATAGAACGATTTGTAGCAGTCTTTAAGGGCAGGTGGTTTCAAATTGAAGAGAGACTTAAGGTCATTGTATTTTGCTGTCGAGATTGGTATCGGTGAACGGTAAAGCTGCTGTAGTGGCTTATGTAATTCTCTTTTGCTCCGCTTGTTGAAATCAATGTAGCGAAACTCCTCTTCATACGATGTTTTGATGGCCATTTTGTATGGCTCTGATTTCAAGAAACGCATCCAAATCATTTTAGGCCACGAAATGATGTCTCCACTGGTGTCCTTCTTGCGCGAAGTCATGTTGTGCTTGAAGAAGGTTTTGTAGTCCTTGATCTGCTCTTGGTTCAAATCATGAACCAAGTAGGGTTCATCGTTCGTCCCTCCGTGCGCTACGAGCTATGTGTATCATGTCCTCAGGCCATGAGGCTTGACCAACGCGCTTGAGTTCGGTACTGATGGCCGAATGCATGGAATCGCACTCCATTTCACTGTGGCCAGATACGAGTAATTTGTGATCTATTTTCTCAATATTTTCCAACTTCTGCACTGCCTGCATGAACATTGCAGCAACGAACTTATTCAAATCCTGCCCTCCGCATCTATCACTGTAGAATGTTACTTCCTTAGTTTCTGAAGGAAGTGACATTAAGAAGACGTTAATACAGCTGGCTATTTCACAACTGCCTCGGCCACCTTCGGTTTCATTCCATATAAAACAATTCCCTTGCTTGTTCACCATGTCATAAATCGTAAGGTTATACGTTGAAAGCTTCCGCTTGTAAAAGAGAGCACTGTTCTTCGGGTCGTAAGGTACAAGCAGAACTTGCTGCAGATCAAATGAAGCACATACTAGCTTACCGTTTGATGATTCAGCTTGTAGTTTATCGTTCCGCTTTTCATTTCTAACTCTTGCCTTTTGCGCCAAATGCAGGTTGTGTTTATCTTTCAATGAGTCCTTCAACTCATTATCGGCATTGTCATAGTAATTACAGACACGGCATCGATCTTTTTTGGGGTTGTGGAACCCCAGGTTGAAATTTTCATTGAAAATTTTGCGGTACGTCGAGGCGTTAACCTTATGATCTCCTCCAGAGTCGCAATACTCACAATATAGACGATACATTAGGGTGATATTCAGCGAAGGATCAAGATATTTCCGATTAGTTTTCTCCCGACAATAATGCGACGGTACAACCGGAAAACTTTGTATGTTTTTTTTTTTTTTTTTTTGTTAATTATTTTATTTGTACAGGCTCAATCGAATAAACTTTACAGAGCCAAGTTATCATTTTCTTTATACATTATAAATGTCTTAAATCTAAAATTAAAGGATTGGAACCGATTACTCGCGGTCTTCTCGAGGTTAGTGGATGACAATTGTTTGGATCGGGAGAGGGAAAAGGAGATTTGGAATATGATTTATGATTCAAAAATTTCACTATTTCTAAAAGATATACTTAATCCTATCGACGTTATATCAACTCTGTAATTATACAATTATTACCGAAACAAATCTACAAAAAAAAATACACACACACATACAAAACACAAACTAAACACAAGGTTAATCAAACTTACAATCTATGATTAATATTCTTCAAGAAAACATATATGAGTTGCATAAACTCCAGATCGCGTCTAGCCAAAATATCCCGAACTGGAACATTAGGTTGTCTACCTCGAGCCCGAAGGGAATCGTACAACTCGGATCTGACTCCACGATGCTCAGCACAAGACCAAATAATGTGATCTGCGTCCTGGTAACCTTGTCCACATTCACAGAGATTACTGTCCCCCAGCTCAACACGGAACAAGTGAGCGTTTAACGAGTAGTGATTGGACATGAGGCGAGACATCATACGAATGAAGTCTCGACCCACATCCAACCCCTTGAACCAAGGACACTTCGACACCTTAGGGATGATTGAATATAACCATCGTCCCAAACTCCCTTCACTCCATTTATTTTGCCAGCTGGCGAGGGACTGTTGACGATAAATGAAGAAAAATTCGTCGTAGGCGATTTGTCGATCGTAAACATCGCCTTCCATAGCGCCCACCTTTGCAAGCGAGTCCGCCTTCTCATTGCCCGGAATCGAGCAATGAGATGGGACCCATGCAAAGGTGATGACAAAAGATCTTAAAGATAAAGCACTCAAAAGCTCTCGTATTTTCGTGAGAAAATACGAGGAGTGCTTTACCGGCCTCATGGAGCGAATAGCCTCGACAGAACTGAGACTATCCGTAAAAATAAAATAATGATCTGGTGCAAGTGAGGCGATCGTTTCTAGCGTATAATGTATTGCCGCCAGTTCCGCAACATATACGGAACAAGGAGCATGAAGCATTAGAGAGGCGCTATGAAATTCGTTATAAATACCAAAACCAGCGGACGCCTCTATTAGTGATCCATCTGTGAAGAACGATCTTGCGGAATCAACTTGGCCAAACTTTGCAGCGAAAATTGACGGAGCAATCATGGAACGATGATGCTCTGGGATTCCGCGAATCTCTTGCGTCATTGATAAATCAAAATGAACAGAACTGTCGAAGTCGGAGAAGCAAACACGATAGGGATTATGCTGCGAAGGGCTGACATCCTGTGTTATGTACACGTAGTACAATGACATAAAACGAGTTTGAGGGTTTAGCTCAAGAAGCTTCTCAAAGTTTGCAATCACCAGTGGGTTCATAATTTCACAACGGGTGAGGAGCCTGAGGGATAATTCCGAAAACCGATCAGAGAGTGGCAACATGCCCGCTAACACTTCGAGACTCATCGTATGAGTCGAGTGCATGCATCCTAACGCGATACGAAGACAGCGATAACTGGATCCGTTCCAGTTTGATGATGTGAGTTTTAGCCGCCGACTGGAAGCAAAAACTACCGTACTCTAAAACCGATAAAATTGTTGTCCGGTACAACGTTAGAAGATCTTGCGGATGGGCTCCCCACCACGTTCTGGTAATTGTTCGGAGAAAATTGATCCTTTGTTGGCATTTCCGCTTCAGATACTCAATGTGGGATCTCCAGGTGCATTTTGAATCGAACCAGACCCCAAGATATTTGAAGGACATAGAATGAGTGATCGGTTTACCCAAAAGTTGAAGCTTTGGTTGTGCTGGGCTATGCTTCCTAGAAAAAAACGACCAACTCAGTTTTCTCCGTGGAGAATTCGATACCTAGCTGGATAGCCCAAGTAGACAAATTGTCTAAGGTATCCTGTAAGGGTCCTTGCAGGTCAGCCTCTCTGGGCCCTGTCATAGACACTACTCCGTCATCTGCAAGTTGTCTCAACGTGCAGTTGTCACTTAGACAATTGTCAATTTCTCTGACGTAGAAATTATACAGAAGGGGGCTTAAACATGAGCCCTGGGGGAGACCCATGTAGCTAAATCGTGAAGCTGTAGAGTTTCCATGAGAAAAGCTCATATGTTTCTCTGACAGCAAATTGTACAAAAAGTTATTAATTAATGGAGAAAGGCCACAAGCGTGGAGTTTGTCTGAAAGGACTTCAACCGATACTGAATCAAAAGCCCCCTTAATATCCAAGAAGACAGAAGCCATTTGCTCTTTATTAGCAAAAGCCAACTGAATTTCAGTGGAAAGCAACGCGAGACAGTCGTTCGTTCCCTTGCCCCTACGGAAACCAAATTGAGTATCTGAGAGTAGGTGGTTCAACTCAACCCATTTGTCCAGGCGAAAAAGGATCATTTTCTCCAACAATTTTCGAATACACGATAACATCGCAATGGGACGATACGAATTGTGATCTGACGCGGGTTTTCCAGGCTTTTTAATGGCTATAACTCTCACCCGCCTCCAATCATCCGGAACAATATTAAGCTCCAGGAACTGACCAAACAAGTTCAACATGCGCCTCTTAGCGACGTCTGGGAGGTTCTTCAACAAGTTGAACTTGATTCTATCAGCCCCCGGAGCCGAATTTCCACACGAAAGGAGTGCGAGTGAGAGCTCCAGCATTGAAAAAGGCTGGCTGATCTCGTCTACCGAATTCGTCGTTTCGCGAGGAATCAACTGTGCCGGCACAGAATCAGGACATACTTTTCGCGCGAACTTGAGAATCCAACTATCGGAGTACTCCTCGCTCTCGTTGTTTGAAGACCGGTTACGCATCCTTCGTGCCGCATTCCAAAGCGTATTCATCGACGTTTCGCGCGATAATCCGTCCACGAATTGCCGCCAGTATCCGCGTTTCTTGGCTTTGATGAGGCTCTTGAGCTCGCGTTCAAGATCCGAGTACGCTTCGAAATGTACGGGTGTTCCACGTTTCCGGAAAAGCTTAAACGCGTCGGACTTTTTACGATAAACCTCAGTGCATTGCTGGTCCCACCAAGGGGAAGGAGGTTTCCTACGGAAAGACGTTCCAGGAACCGGCCGAGTTTGAGCTTGAAGCGCGCTGTCCAAGGTCAGATTGGAGAGGAAGTTATATTCCTCCAACGGTGGAAGCCCTTCTACCGACGTTAGGGCATCTTCTATCACGTTCTTGAACTTTGTCCAATCGATATTACGGGTAAGATCGTACGCGACGTTAACGGGTTCCGAAGGATTGAACCCACTGGCAACTGAAACTTTGATCGGCAAGTGATCACTACCGTGGGGATCTTGGATCACATTCCACGTGCAATCCAACGATAATGAGTTAGAGCAAAGTGTGAGGTCTAATCTACTTCCATTCGAGGATGAGCCAGCCAAACGTGTTACTTCTCCATTGTTAAGAATTGTCATATTAAAGCTGTCGCAGAGGTCATATATCAAAGTAGAACGGTTGTCATCATACAGTTCCCCCCAGCCTGTACCGTGGGAATTAAAATCTCCCATAATCAACCGTGGAGCAGGAAGTACCGAACAGATATCTGAAAGTTGTTTGCGATTAACAACGGCTCTAGGAGGAATATAAACAGAAGCGATACAAAGGCTCTTACCTTTAATAATAGTCTGACATGCAACAACTTCAATACCTGGAAATTGTGGAAGATTCACTCTATAGAAGGAATGGCACTTTTTGATCCCCAAAAGTACCCCTCCTCCACGCGAATCCTCACGATCCAGTCGAATAATGTTAAAATCATAAAAAGGAAGATCGATATCTGAAGAGAGCCAAGTTTCACAAACAGCAAATGCATCACAATCATTATTGTGAATTAAAAACTTAAAAGAATCTAATTTAGGAATGAGACTTCGACAATTCCACTGTAGAACAGTGATCAAATCCCCGACCTCGTTTGGAAAATTATCCATCGAAGGAAATGATTGCTGCAATGAGGGGCCACTTCAATGTCAATTGCTTCAAGAGGGTCTTCACAGAAGGAAGCATTGCCAGAACAATGCTTTTGAGAGGATCAGAAATATTGAGGTACTTGAGAATATCGTCCACAATTTTATCAAATGAGAACAACCCGGATGAAGAAGGGGCTTCTGTTCTTAAAAATGAGCCATCAGGGGTTTTTGATGTCCCCGGGAGAGATGGAAAATTCTGGTTATAATCAGTTCTGCGGAAACCAGGAGGAGTTGAAACTTCCTTTTTTCCATCACTCCTTGATTTGGGCAAGCTGATTTGGGGTTCCTTATCTGCAACTTTTCGCGAACGGATGCGTTTTCGTTTCCGTGCAGAACCTTCCGGAAAACTGAAAGAAACTCCCTCCTCAGCCAAGTCAGAGTCAGACTCGTCATCAGACAAAACAGCAAAGGGATTTTTGTCGTTGGTTGATGGTGTGGCTGTTTTTAGCATTGCTGCAAAAGACTGCCTGGAACGCTCCTTAAGAGAGCGTTCTAGTTTCTCCCCGCGTTGTTTGTACGCCGGGCACGATGAGAGACCATGAGGAGTTCCCTTACAGTACACGCATTTTGGTGCAGTGACTGTGCAGGCGCCATCCTCGTGCTTCTCCCCGCATTTGGAACAGCGTGCCTTGCTGCCACAGTGAGAGGCCGTATGTCCCAACTGTTTGCAGTTTTGGCAGTTCATGACCCGAGGAACGAACAAACGCACAGGTAGCCGAAGTTTTCCCAACTCGATGTAGTGAGGAAGGGCTGAACCAGAAAAGGTCACCCGAAACGAGTCTGTGGGGGTAAAGCTCTTTTTACCCTCGCTGAAAGATACTGAGTTCAGCTTCTGGACTTCCAGTATCTCAACCGTGGGAAGCAAGGGGTTCTTGAAACGGCCAACCGCTTGCTTCGCCAAGATCTCGGGGGTCAGACTCGCTTCGGTGACCACACCTTCGATCTCCACATTACGAGCTGGGATGTACACTCTATACTCGAGTGTAAAGAGCTGGGAGGCAGCAATCTCGTTAGCTTGTTTCAGGTTAGAGACAACAACGCGAAGTTTATTGTACCTCACCTTCGAGATTTCGGTCACGGCCGAGAACCGCTTCGTCAGATCATTAGTAATTTGCATTACATTCAAAGGTTTCTTTTTGGGCTGAAAGTAAACAACCCATGGGCCAGTCGAGTCTTCTGGGTAGGCTCGCGATCGGGGGCTTATCTGTCCCTGCCCATTACCAGAATGAGGTGACGAACCAGGGATGGCATCATCTGATTTCTGGGATGACAGACGTTTTCGACCCTTTTTGCTATCGCGTGGCAAAGTGGTGTCGTCTTCTGACAAAACGTCCATTTCGTCTTCCGACAAAATGTCCATTTTGCCGTACTAGTGGGAGCGAAAAACGCTCTACCACTGCAACGATAATCAAAATTACTCGGACACAATACACGAAGAAAAAAAATACTAACACAGAAACACAAACTTAAAATTTAACAGATGGGAGAAAGAAAGAAACAAGAACAAAAACTTATCTGATAATCCTATACTACTACCACCGAGCGTTTACACAGCAGCAGCGGAGCGACGCGCAGCTTTGATGATCTTCGATCCGCGTGTGCGGGCGGTCTTCGTTGGTGTGTGCTTGTATGAAGCTCGGCACTCAGCTGAACACACGATGATGGATGAGCGGTTTGAATGTGGAGGCAGATGCTGACACTTGATGACGATGATCCGTGTGCACAGGTATGCGTGACCACGCACCGATGGTGCGCAAAATGATTGGCGAATTGCCAATCGCAAAAACAATTTTCGATGATTCCGAAAACACACTTTCTTCTCAGAAAAAAAACTCACTTTTTGATAAATTTATCCGGAATTATGCCAGGAATCACTAAGCGAGAAAAACTGATTATTTACGTCAGATAATAGCAAGAAAACTTCCAAATTAACGGAGCGCGAAACAAGTCGACCGTACTTCTTGCTAGGACGCGGTGGTGTGATCAACTTTGTATGTGACGTTTCACATTTTGTACCACTGATGTAGGAAAACAGTATTTAACGTGTTTTCCACGTTTGTCATCTTCCATAACATTCTGCAATGACCGCTTAGTCATGGCGATATCCACAACCCTTTTTTGTATGCCCAGTGTGTTGAGGAACATGGTCTTACATACCTTAATTTTGTCGCCGATATGTGGAAGAAAATATTCGACAGTAAATGTTCTTCTTGATGCAGTAGCAGCAGTAGTCACACATTTCTTCGGTTTCCTTATGGTGTGGCTGTTGATGAACTCGCGTTGCCGGATGTAGTCAGCAAGTTCGTAGTAATTTGTGAATATCTCCAAACGTACGGTTTCCAACATCTTCTCCTGGCACTTCCACCTGCAGTTCTTACAGGAATCTTTCATCACTGCAGCAGGAATGACGCGTTTTCGCGTAGATACATAGGCTTGTCCAGAAAGTCGCTTAATCTTACGGACATTTCGTTCCCACTTGCCTGGACTCCTCGTACGTTTTCGTGGTCGATTTGTTTCTTCTGCGAAAGTCTCCATTCCCTCTAGCATAATGCTAGGCTCACCAGCTTCTGAGGTATCGGTAGTCTCGATCTCCTCGCCAGGTATATCAGACATTTCTGAGTGTGTAAAGACTTCTGTCGTTGCTTCAATGCTCACGTCACTCTCCAGTAATGCAGACTGATTGAAGCCGGACGTATCAAATGAATCAACTATGGATTCATCTGAATCGATGTTTTCAGGAACATATTCTGAATGATCCGTGGAAAAATCATCGTCTTCAAAATGCTCCTCAGACAGATCTGGTTCGGAAAACAAATGGCTTACGTCTAAGTCATCATCAGAATCCGTAGGAATGGAGCCGATTTCTCTTTCAGAATCATCTGTATAGAAAGAAGAAGGAATGCTTTTAGATATTTTAAAAATAAAAACACTTAAAGTGAGCAGCAAGCTACCTTTCCCTGATTCCGTATCCACAAAACTTGAGCCAAATGATTCATCTGATGACATAGATTCGGTATCTTCACCATTTTCTGATTCTGACGTCGAACTAAACATCAAGGAATATTTTGGTATCATCACTGTTTACCAACATTTTTCTGTCAATAATACTTACACGTCGGTTGTATATTCAGATGCCGATCCACTCGAGTATATTTCTCTACAATACCAACTTGCAATTCACGAATCACAACAATGCCAGAAGTACGAACAACGCAATGGTTAAATCGCTAATGGGTGCTGATGTTATGCGTCCTTTGCTTTTATACGTCACTCAGCAACGATGTTCATTGTCTTTAGCGTATGTTTGTGTGAGTTTTTCTTCTTTTTGGATCTCGCGTCTATGGTATTGCTGTTTTTGCTGAAGATACCTAGTTGTAGCATATAAAACAAAAAAATCTCCGTGAATAAATTTCAGTGCCACAACTGGATAACTTCAGTTACCTATTTGTAGCATAAAAATCATATTATAGAAAATGCTGGTGATTTGAGATATCTAGTTATAGCAATGACAATTTATAAAATAAACTTGATATTTTAAGTTACCTAGTTGTAGCACCCAATATCGTTGTTCTATGCTGAGATACCTAGTTTTGAAACTTTAAAAATATCTTCTTTGTTTGTTATCGCAATAAGACGATCTTTTGATATGTTATAGAGCATCAAAAGATGAATGATTTGGTATACTCAACTCAAAATCGACAAATTTCGAGTTACCTAGTTGTAGCATTAAGGGGACGATATGTCATAGCAAAAAATCAAATAACTCATATGGCAAGTGGAATTTAGCCTAATAACCCATCATCACAAAAAAAAATCGTAGAACTTCATAAGCGTTCAGATAACCTCAGAGAAGTGTTGTGTAACCAGATTTTTTTTAAATTTTATAAAATGTATACATGGTCATTTTAGAAAAGTTCAACTAGCCTCTGACAGGTCTGGTAGCGAGTCACTTTTTAGTGACTTGGTCACTTTTTTCAATTCAGTCACTAAAAAGTCACTTTTTTAAGGCCAAGTCACTATTTTCAACTTTTTTAGCGTAAATTTATTTCAAGATTGATTATTCTTTACGCTGTGACGTATAATCGTCTTTCTCTATGTACAGGATATCTATTCATTTTTCTGAATAAAATTACCTGAGTTTTCCAAGTAAGTAAGTCCACGGTCTATAAATATTCAATGTCTTAAAGTTTCGTTTTCCATGTACAAGATTCAAAGTGCCAGTATTAAGTAAAAAAATAAATGATTTGCTTCAAGTACGTAATTAATTTTATGAAAGATTAGAGATCTTCAATGCAGTCCCATTAACTTTACAACAATTGTAGGACCTTCGGAGAAGTTCTGAGGAATGAAAGGAAATGCTGAGAATTTCAGTGAAGCTCTATAAACAAACTGCAGGAACATAAGGAAAGTTAACACGCTAAAAATATGGGAAACTTACTGGCAGTTGTGAGCAGGGCGTCACAATATCAGCTTCAATCGACCAAAATCGATGCGACGAAGAGAGCTGGCTTTCTTTTTCTGGTAACGTCGAACAGCTTCGCAGCATTCTAGAACCTCAGTCGGCGTGCACAAACAAATGTTCAATCGCTTGTCTCTCTTTCTCCCGTCGCTCCATTGGTCTTCCTTTCAAGCTGCGGTGAAACGGATGAGCGAAAGAGCGCTCGACTTTGATAGTTTTCTCTTTCATGAAACACATCAACAGAGGTTTCATGACGTATATGACGGAAAATGAAATAACACATTTAAAGCATTTCTCACGTGAAAACACTTGAAGATTACACGTTATATTTTTAATTTCTCTTCCATCCATATATTTATCTAAAAAATATGCTCGAAAACGGGACATAACGCATTTTAAACAAATTGAAAGAGCGGTGATAGAGTGTTCGTGAAAGGGGATTGAAAGCCATAATGAGGTTTCGTTTAACTAGAAAATCGACGTTAGTTACATTGAAAGCGATGAGCAAAGCAACGACGAGAAATTCCACAGCCAGCCTTTCCTTCTAAGCGTCCTGCTTTTTTATTTTCGTTTCTTGCTGATAGTCTAGCTAGGCGTTATAGAAATGAAGTGTCGAACACGTATGTATGAGAGAAACAAAACACGAGTTCATTTTAGAGCTTCGAAATTGTAGAGTCCTGGTTGTGAGATCCGAGACTTTTTTTTCAATGCGTTTATTTTTCCAGGCTTATTTGCCGTAGCTTTGCGGAGCCGATATTCATTGTTTATTTTTTTTTTTCTTTGGTTTGTTTTCCGTCGATCTTGTTTTCCGTGCTGAGCACCAATGCTACCGACGCCAGGAAGGCAGCTTCCACACCTGGACCCTACCTATCGACCCATCAACTCATGAACCGGGGACCAACGGCTTTACTTCCCTTCCGAAGGAAGACGTGATCAGAGATGTTATGCCTCAGAACATCCCGGCGGCGCCGACAG
Organism: Ochlerotatus camptorhynchus; assembly: GCF_037179485.1. Lineage (NCBI taxonomy): Eukaryota > Metazoa > Arthropoda > Insecta > Diptera > Culicidae > Ochlerotatus > Ochlerotatus camptorhynchus. The sequence goes on along the minus strand of NW_027040887.1, from coordinate 4,447,312 downwards.
GGATTGAACCCAGGCCTGCTGGGGTGAGAGGTAATCACGCTTACCACTACACCACCGGCACCGCTATATTCATTGTTTAGGTTACAAAATTTCTTAAAACTAACGTTAGTAAAGCGGAGGCCGATTACTCGCAGCTATCTCGAGGTTAGGGGTAACAAATTGTAACAAATGGATGGCAGGGTAGGGATTGAGATCACAAGGTTTGGAGAGCAATGTGCTCTTGATCTCGAACTAAGCGACCAACTGATGAAAAAGGCAAACATGGGGGTACACCGATGGGCAGCTAACAACTTGGGGGAACACAAGATGACACTAACTACTAAATCCTCAGATCTATCCGTTTTAAAAACACATAAATTAAATTGCAATAGTCGAGATCTCGGCTCGCCAAGATGTCTCTAACGGGCATCGCGGGTTGTTTTCCTCGGGCCCTGAGGGATGCAGATAACTAAACATCCGAGACTTTTCAGGAATGTTTATGAAGTTCCTAGAATTTCAGAGAACTTCACAGGTGTCAAGCGAACTTGAGAAATTTAGAAAAATTTAGGGATATTGTACAAATTTTTAAGCACCTAAGAAAATCTGAATCATACATTTAGATAACTTCAAGATAGTTCCATGATGTACTGAAAAACAAATCTAGATCCCTTAAGATGTTCCGCGAATTTCAGGGAAGTACAGAGACCTTCAGAAAATTTATGAAACCTTCAGAAATATTTCAGAAACTTTACAGAAGTTCGGAGAATTTCAGGGAACTTTAAAGGTGTTTACGGGAATTCTATTTATTTCCGAGCAGAACCGAGATCTTCAATAGTTCATAAGTTCATAGTTCATTATGGAAGCTTCGAGGACATCAAGACAGGTCAGAGAATCAAAGGGCCGTCCAAATAATTTCATGGAAATATTAGATACCTTAAAAAGAAGTTTCGAGAAGCTCAGTGAATCTCCGCAAACTTCAGCAAAGCTCCGAGAGAATTCCTGGAAATTTTATGAACATCCGGAAAACGTGAGAATATTTTAAGGGGGTTATATCATGGAGATTTCAAGATCTTAAAAAAATGGGAAAATTTAGCTATGTTGATTAGAGAACATCAACGAAGTTCCATTAATAAAAAAGCGACAACTTTTAGCAAGCAGTGATATTTTCAAGAAATTCCAGAGAACTAAATTTAAATATTTTTAGATAGTTTAATGATATTCAGCGAAGTTCCGAGTACTTCGAGGACGATCAGATAGCTTCAGAATAATCCCATTAACTTAAGCAAATTTGCAGCAACTTACATGGAGTTCCGTGGAATTATAGGGTATTCCAAGAATTCTATGATTGATCCTAAAACGTCAGACGCGTCAGGGAATTGTGAATATGTATCAAAAAATATGCTGGATTATTAAAAAAAAATTAGACACCTTCAGGTAAGCATAGATAAGTTCAGGGAAAAGCGAGTGTTAATAATGGTTATAATACTTAAGGAACATTTTTGAAACTTCAAGGCAAATTAATTAATTTCAATAAAGTTGCGGGTTCTTAAAAAATACTGATAAATTCAGGGCATTCTAGAGAACTTTAAAGAAATTCAGTAATCGTTTAGGCACCAGGAAAGTCTAGACTATTGAAGAAGTTTTAAATTAGTGTCGATTTTTTAAGGGAAGTTTTATGAACTTCAGAAAAATCTTGAGAACTTTAGTGAAAATCATAAAAATATATTAATAATTTCGGTCTAATTCCATGAAAATTTCGGGAGCACAAATGTTCCATAAATTTAGAAAAACTTCGGAAACGTTACATAAAGACAGTGGTCTTCAGAAACCAAAAAAAATATTCATTTTTTTAATTTATTTATTACTGAAGATTCTTGTTCTTCTTCTTCTTCTTCTTCTTCTTCGCATTTCAAGCTTATTGCATATCGCATATTAGCTTATTGCGTGCTCTCAACTTAGTGTTCTAGATGTGCTTCCACAGTTATTAATTGAGAGCTTTCGATGCCTGTACCATTTTTGCATTGGTATAATTGTGTGGCAAGCCTAATCATACTTCTATGCCCAGGGAAGTCGAGACATTTTCCAACCTGAAAAATTCCTAGACCGGCCCGGGAATCAAACCCAGCAACCTCCACCATGGTCTTGCTTTGTAGCTGCGCCTTTACCGACTGAGCTAAGGGAGGCCTGAAGATTAATCCACTGTGAATCTTCAAAGTTCAAAGTGTGAATGAAAATATCGAGTTAAAATAAATGGTTGTATTTTAAAATTAATTAATTTCTTTCAATTTTCCTTAGTAAGATATGTTTTAAATTCTTTGAGACTTCCAGTAAACAAAAAAAAAATCCGGAAGATTCCCGGTTTTCCAGATGTTTGAAGTTAATAGACACCGTGACTAATACCGTGGGTTTGGTTATAAACTTTCTATTGAATCTTTCGTTTTAAAGGTTCATATCGTACATAAGTGTTTATGAGATAATAATTTAATAAGTCTAAAGCATCAAACATTTATTTGATGCGGCTTCTCTTAGGTCACTTTTTAGTCACTGTTTTTTACAACTTTAATCGCTAGCAGCCCTGTGATCGCTACCAGCCCTGCTCCAATAAATCCACGAAACATAATTAAAATTCATGAAACGTTAATGGGCAAGGGGACGCGGAACAATTTTCAAAAATACAAAAAACCAGTCCTTTTGATCAAAACCGAAATTCTGCCCATGTTTCAATACGTTTTGATGAACAAAATTTCAGATTTGAGCGAAAAAATTGCGTGATTTTATGCATAAACAGTGGAATTTCAAGAACCGAACACTAGCGTGCACAGGAATCTTGTTATGGAGGGGCAATTTTTTTCTATGGTGCATTTAATCTGGGGATGGGAAGTACTCCAAAGTGCGTGGTGGATGGTGCTGTCCTCCCACCACCGTTTCCCGACTGTTCAATTTAGCTAATTTTATTTATTTTTTGCTCCGGTGGTGGTTCATCTTCTGCAATGCAAACTGCTTTCAGACAGCAAATTGAATTAGCAATTTAGTCCCATCGACAATGAGAATGATGATCGGTTCGTCAAATGGTTGCAATAGTAGGGCTTTAACCAAAATGATACATTTGCTGCAATGAAATATCCCAAGAAATAATTTGTAATCCCAACAGCTCTACTTTCATTTACCATAGAGCTGATTGGGAGCAATATCGAACATTTATGGAATATAACTTCGATCCAAACATTCCTTTGCAAACCAAAGATGAAATTAATTATGCTCTTGAATCTTTGACTACTTCTATAGTTGAAGCAAGAGCGGCCTCAGTACCAAAATGCGAGGTTAAATTCGATTCAATTATAATAGACGACGATCTTCAGCTCTTGATCCGTCTTAAAAATGTCCGTAGGAGACAATATCAAAAAACACGCGATCCTACCATGAAAATTATCTGGCGGGATTTGCAAAAACAAATTTAAAAGCGATTCTTTGCCCTGATGAACAAAACTTTTGAAAATAATGTTTCTAAATTAGACCCGAGTTCCAAACCCTTTTGGAAACTCACAAAAATTTTGAAAAAAAAACCTCAAAAACCTATTCCAGCGCTTAACGGTGGTAAAATTTTGATCACAAATTTGGAAAAAGCTCAGAAACTTGCTAAGCAATTCGAGAATTCCCATAATTTTAGTTTGGGTCTTACTAGTCCTATTGAGAATCAGGTTGCTCGGAATTATCTGAATATTTTCTCTCGGGAAAATATTTTTGATGATTACTGGGGGACTGATTCGGACGAAGTAAGCTAGAATGATGCGAAATTATCTAAATGAGCTAGAAATTATCCTCGGAATTCGCTTGAAATTTTGCTTAAAATCCCTTTGGAATTTCATTCCAAATTTGATTTTCTCGTTATTCTTTTCGAAATTATCTTGGAACTATCTGCAGGATACACTAGAAATTATCCTCAGAATTTTATTTGAATTCTCTCCAGAAATATTTTGGAACTGTCCTTGAGGTTCTAATCGGAATATTTTTGAATTTTTTTTTCTCAGAACACCTTAGAACTGGAATTCCCCTAAAGTTTCAAAAGAATTTCCTCTGTATTCTCAGAATGAGCTTGAAATTATCATTGGGATTCCCTTTAAATTTTCCTCAACATCCCTTTGGAACTTCATTCAAAATTTAATTCTATCGGTATTCTTTTCGAAATTATCTTGGAACTATCTGCAGGATTCACAAAAAATTATTCGCAGAATTTTCATCAAATCATCTCCAGACATCTTTTCTTTTGGAATTGTCCTCAGAATTCAATACCCTTGAGGTTCTTCTCGGAAGTCAAGTTTAAGTTGTCCGTCAATTCATCAAAACGTTGTAGTTTTTCTATCCAAAATTTTCAATAAAGCTTGCCCCTCCATTCACCAGAACTGTGCAATTTTTACATCAGGAATTTTCAATTCAGCTTGTCCCTCTATGCAGCAGACTGTTGCAAATCTTACACCAGAAATTTTTAATACAAACTTGCCCCCAGGTAATTTTACACCAGAAAATTTTAATTGACCAGAACGCTGCCAATTTTCCACCGTTAATGTTCAATAAAAATTGCTTCTCCAATCTTCTGATTGGTGCAGATTTCCTTTTTCCACTAGACATTTTCAATAAAGATTGCTTCTCCTATCATCAGAAAGTTGCAGGTTTTTCACCCCTATTTTTAGATTTTTCATCATAAATTTTCAGTATAGCAGCTTCCCTCCAATCATCAGAATGATGCAAATTTTACGCCAGAAATTATTATTAAAATTTGTTTCTCTATTCAGCAGAGGGATGCAAATATAAGACCAAAAAATTTTCGAAAAGCTTGCCCATCTGTTCACCAGAACGGTGCAGATTTTCTACCAGAAATTTTCAATATAGCTTAATTTCAAAATAAGCTTGTGCCTTCATTTACCAGACCAGTGCGAGTTTTCCACCAGAAATGTTCTGTTCATTTCTTTTATCAGAGCGATGCAAATTTTGCACCAGAAATTTTCAATAATGCATGGTCCTCCATTCACCAGAACGGTGCACCAAAAATTGTCAGTGAAGTTTGTTTTACCATGCACTTTTGTGGTGCATTTTTCAGGCTTTGCCTCTTTATGCACCAGAATGGTGCAAGTTTTCCACCATAAATTTTCAATGCTTGCATTCATCAGAACGATGCCAATTATGCACCAGAAAAATGAATAAACCTTGCTTCTACATTCACCACAGTGTTGCGAACTTTCCACAAAAAAATTTCAGTTAAATGTGCACCTCCAAATTTTTAGCGTGATTAAATTTTTCCACCAGAGCTATTTATTTTGATTAGTCCCTCAATGTCCCTTTTTACACCAGAAATATTCAATAAAACTTTTTCTTCGATTTACCACCATGAAGGTGAATTTTTTTAACCTTAAATTTACCCTCTTCTTTTAACTCTCCATGAACAACCGTGAAAAAAAAAATTACACTAGATTTTTTTTGTATACACCTCTGTGGTGCAATTTTTTGACCAAAAAATTTCATTGAAGTTTGTCCCTTCATGTACCTTTGTGGTGCAATTTTCAGGCACCATCTCAAAGGATTTGACGCAATAAATGGTTTTCTGTGCTTATATGTGAAATGAAGTTATTTTACCTTCAAATCAAGTTATCAAGAAATCAAGTTACACTAGAGTCGCTTTTTACGCGGGGGATACGTGCCGCGTAAAAAAAACGCGTAAAAAAAACTACCGAGATTTTGATTTTTACATGTTTAAATATTTTTTATAAATCGGATTTTGATGCCATTCGTTATTATAGCATGCTATGGTCCATATAGACATATTTTAAAAAATTCTGTATTTACACCAAAAATTGTGATTTTTTTAAAAGTACGCCATTCAATTACCTATAGTGAAACGTATAATGTGATTGGAATCAAGTCGATAGGTCGTATCGTTGTCGAGAAATCGTTAAAAACATACCGCGTAAATTGCGACTCAGCGGCACTAACCGCGTAAAAAAAAACCGCGTAAAAAAAACCGCGTAAAAGGCGACTCCAGTGTATTTTATATCATAATTTTGTAAATGTGGAAATAGAAATATTATTTATAAAAGGTGGGGCAATTGCCCCCACCTTGCCCCACCCTGTGCACGCCAGTGGAACCGAACAAAAGGGAACTCTGGGAAGGGTTAATGGAAAGTTCGGGAAACTTGCATCCCTAAATGTATGTAGACAGTTCTACTTCAGTATCAGTTCTCCAATGTTCTACCCTTTGAAAATCAGACAATTTTTCATAACATCCTCATAAAGTTCGCTAAACTGCTAGCAACCCAAAAAATGGGACAATGTTTTTTGTTAATGATAACGATCAAAAGAAAAATGCAGTCTACTTTGATTATCTCGGTATTCCGTATCAAGATAAGTGACTACTTTTTTCTTTATGTCGATGGTGTTTTCGGTTCCTTCAGCCTGTCTAGTGGTAGAGTTCACAAACTACTGATGGATGTTGTTTGAACTCTAAACAGCTTCATAAACTCGCGATACACCAATATTGAAGTATAAGATGGGTAATGTTATGTAAGGGTCAAAATCTAATCTAATCTAACACCAACACCGCCAATTCTTGAAAGCATCCTGGAAAATGATTGATATACCCGCGTCATTTTCCTTGCCTATTTGATATATGTTTCACATCGAAGATGCGTCCCTCATACCAAAACGGCCCGGCCTACTGTGCCGCATTTAAGGGGCAAGATGCTTCAAAAAACATCCACCAGAATCCAATAAATGGATGAAACGTAGACAACTCGGGTAGATGAATGGTTCCTAACCGGTAACTACTCTAAAATCCGACCGGCAAGAGAGCACGATGGGGACTGATCATCAATATTTATTGTTTTCAGACTGATGAGCTTTTATCTTATCCGCAAGAGTCTGTTATACATTATACAAAATACAGAATACTCTCGGGTCACCCCTAGTTAGTTGATGGACAAAACAAGATGATAGATTTTATGAAATCCGTTGTCAGTGGAAAACTCATAAGAGCAAAAAGAAAAAAAAAATCCCCTTTCTCCAAGTGTTGTGGACTTGTGATTATACGAAAATAGCAATAATCACTCTTGTTAGCAGTGAATCATAAAGCATAACGGTCATAATGATGAATGCATAAAAATATGAATAAACATCGATAAATTATCTCCACAAAACCACACACACTAAAAATAAAGCAATGCAGGCAGTCCTTTCATATTTATAATTATTGTTTTAATTTCTGCTACACTTAACTCGTTTAACATCCTCATACGTACGGTTGACCCTGTCCGGTAGAATCACCCGCTGTAGAGCACCTAACGTTATCCATTCGAACTCTCCGGGTCTGGAAGCCAGCAATCGACAGAGGACAGGTGGGAAAGTCCGGGGGTTCATTATTGGGGGCAACCACCACGTTGTTGAACGTGGTTTGGCATAAAAATACATTCACTCGTACTCGTGCGGCAGCACATGGCTAGTGCTTCTGCTGCAGAGTGAAAATTTAATTTGTATAGGCCGAAAAATATACCGCACCGTGTGTAGGCAACAACCACTCCGGTTGCTGTGCTTCTATCGTTAATGCTCTTTGACCACCCAACCGACCAAACATCGACCAGCAAGCAGCCACCCACACGCTTCTGATGCATACGGATCCCACAGGATCTGTGATATTGTAAAACAGCCAAGCCCCTGTCAAGATCTGGTTACCCTACCTCCGACCTGAAAAAAGAAACCATCTGCCCGCGGGGACTTTCGTGCGACTTAACCCATATTCAATACCAAGCGAGTTTGGTGTGAATTTGAGTGCCCGATTTTGTTTTTGCAGAGCTACGTGTCCTTCCAAAAGCCACTGCGACGACGCTAGGAAGAAGAAATAACCGTGTGAAAAACCCTCTCTCTCGAGTGGGGCATTGAGTCGAAGTGTATCGTAAAAGCACAATAGATTATGTTAATGTTGATCCCCTTTGCCTTCGGTCGAGTTCGTGTACATCAAATCAACAACGGGAGTGCTGTGTCAAACCGCTCGGAAAATCAGTGCCATATACAACTAGTCAAGTAAGGAATTGGAAATCTTTCCCAAAATGAAGAAAAGTGTCAATAGTCTGTCACCGATATCGCCGCTGCCGAACACCCCTCCCCCAGTGCGGACTTCCCCGGTGGGGTCAACCTCGCCGAAGCTCTCGCCTGCCGGTTCGGTGTTCCTGTCCAACTCAGCCTCCCGCCCTACCCTGAGTATCAACAATTCCAGCAATCGCTGCAGTAGCCTTCTGGACGCGGACGACATCACTCCGATCACCTCCCCGCTGCCAAACATCCTCTGTCCCCAGGAAATCTACACCATCTTCAGCCGGACCGATGATCCGGATGCCGGCTCGACCAACCTCCCGGCGGAGTCATCCCGCCTGTCGGCGAACAATCACCGGAACTCAATATTCCTGGCCAATGCCAACATTGCTAACGGTAACAATAATCCAAGTGCCAGCAGTAAGTCCCGTTCGCGGCGATCTTCGGAACTGTCGCAAAACATTCGCAGCGACCGGTCGGCGTCGGCTTCGATGAAGTCGCACAGTTCGTCCGCCGGCAGGAAGCGCAGCTCGACGCACATAGAGATGAACGCCAACCTCGAACGGCCCCGGTGCCTCAAGTCGTCCTTCCTCCGACGGAAGTGTAAGGAGTATGCAGGTGAGTTGCGATTGACCGGGGATGTTTGTAGATTAATTCAAAAAGGTTTTGCAGGTGATGGAAGGTGGAGATTTTCAACTACGTTGAATCACGATAAAATGGCTTTAAATCCTTAGAAATCCTTAAGTAGTACGATTTGTTGCAATGTGAAGCATATATGTACAATAGAGTGGTTCAAAATATCGATTTTGCTGCACCATGCTCAATTGATTTCAAATCAGGTCCTGAAAAATCTCTCATAATATATTGGATGTGAACCTATACTGCACTGACCCTTTGAAGTTTATGTGGGAATTGATATAGGAAGAGTTAACTTTTTGTTCTTATCGTTCTAGCCCTTCACAGTAATGATCTGCGGAAAAGTTGGTTATCGGAACTAATTGGAAAGATTATACTCTTTTGATATGCTCCATAAACTGATCAGCGGGCAACATTAGTGTGCTTGGTGCGAAGAATAGGGCAAACAATCCAGTGTTGCGTATAATAGGGCTACTATGCAGTTTTGCCCTGAACGCAGTCGATTAATCATATCAGAAGGTTATCGGTTTCGAAATCAATTAATAGGGGAAATGGCTCGAATGTTGGCCTATGGATCTAAGACTGTGCCCCTAGCTACAAATCTGCTATTTATCAATATTATCTAGATGAACGCGTCATTGGGACGGTACTAATGGATATTTTTGGTCACTGAAAATTTAGTACACACTTAATTTTTTCTACCGAGCTCGGCTGTGCAAATCTCGGCAAAATAAGTTTCACTGAGATCTCAGCAAAAGTGACATTTGATTGCTGAGTCTCGGATAACGCTTAGCTGAATCTCAGCAAACAAATGAAATGTTTGCTGATATCTCAGTAAAACTTTTTTTGCCGAGATTTGCACAGCCGATCTCGGTAGAAAAATCTAAGTGTGTAGATTGTTGAATTTATGTATGGGCCCAAATTAGGGGCATTTAGGCCGACATTACATCCATTTCCCCTAACTAATTACCTTGAAGTTTAATCAAAAACTGGTCTTGGGTAAAGTTGCAGCACAAAAAATTTTACATAAGAGTAGATTGCTAGCTTTTACGTTAATCATTATGGCGAAGTGCAAGATTGTTGAGAACAAAATGTTAATTTTTCCCATAGTGATTCCCTTATAAACTTCAAAGGGCCAGAGCAGTGCAGTGAATTCGCATCCAAAAAAACTCAATTTTTGGGAATATTATCAGGACCCACATTATCGTTTACGTTCGAACCGTTTTTTCCTTGCTAAAAAAATGTCTTTGTATGGAAAATATGCAGGGTGTCGACTGCTTGGAAAAACCTGGGAAATCAGGGAATTCTTTTTTGGACCTGGAAAATCAGGGAATTTCATTCATAGTCAGGGAAATATTCCTTTTTGACAGGAACATATGAATAAGTATGGCAAACTTCGCTAATTTCAAAAAACTAAGAAGATAATGATTTTTTCTAGTTCTAGTTCTTGTTCCTTATTGTGTTCTTAACAGCTTGATTAGCTTAGAGAACTATTTAAATGATAATGGTCTTGCTTGGGATGTTTTTACCCTTCTTACAAAGAAGGGTATAGATATCACTTGAAAAACCGACTATCGATCCGAGGCCCGGAGGGCCGAGTGTCATATACCATTCGACTCAGCTCGACGAGATCGGAACATGCCTGTGTGTATGTGTGTATGTGTGTGTGTATGTAACGAAATGAATGCACTCACGTTTCTCAGCAACCGCTCAACCGATTTGGACAAACATTGAACGCTATTGGACGGTTTTGGAATCGGTGAACCGGTTCCGGAGATATGGCCGGAATAAGATCCGATGGATTTAACGGAAAACGTATCAAAACCATCATGCGACACATCAAATTACTACAGAATTCAAAAATAAGATCAATGCAAGTCGTGTTAATTGTTCCAGACCACATTGGACACACTTGGACATGTTCCGGGTACCCCGGGGAAGTTGCTTGAATATGAATTGAATTAAAACCCATTAAATCACATTAAAATACGATGATAAGGTGATTGGTAGCCTCACCAAATAGACTACACCCGGATATATTCCGGGTACCCCCAGGCAGTGGCGTAGCGTCACTGGATGACACGGGGGTGGGGGGCTTGGTCACTGATAATGACAATAAAATAAATAAACTTGAATAAGTAAGAAGGGTCTGATTACACCATAGGTGGATAAATTCGGGTTTTTTTATTACTTTGAGTAGCAATTCTATGATTGAATAATGATTCAAAGATACGTAGACAAGCATTGCATTGGTTAGCTCGTAAAATTAGCTTCACAGTAAAGTTTTAGTATGGTAATGATGCTGCTATTGCAATTTAGATGGAATTAACTTACAGAACTTTGGAGATGAAAGCATTGTTTTTAATTTTTACCACCGGAGGAATCCGCCCGCGAATTAGCTTTTGGTTAAGCATATTATCCGGAATTCTTTTCATACGGAGCTGGGTCTCAAAATGTGCTCAAGGCAAAACAAATATAATAGGATTAAAAACAAGTGTTTCATATGTGAAATGCAGAGCGACCAGTGAACCGGGAAAACCGGAAAAAGTTGGAATTTGAAGTCACCAGGAAAATCCCATGAATTTAGTTGATAAATCTGCAAAAATAAACCTCGTCCTATCTTCGAAAACAATAAGATTTCAAGACCCTTGGACTGGTCTAGATTTTCAGGATAACTACAGTCACTTTGAAGAACAATTAAAGGAATTTTAGAATTTTTTTCCAAAGCAAATTTGAGCTGATTTTAGAATGAATTCCAGAGATAACACCAAGGTATTTCAGAGAATATTTTATAGGTAGCTTTAGGAAAACCTCTAGAAGAGTTTTTACTAGACCTCTCAAGAATGAAGAGGATTCCAGGAATCTTGAAGAATACCAAGGAACACGAATTTTTAGGGTAAAATTCCAAAATAATAATCTATAAGGATAGTCCGAGTATAATTCCAAGCGCATTTCGAAAGGAATTTCTAGAGAATGCTAAAGAGAATTCCATGCAATGTTCAGAAGAATTTAGAGGAGCTTTCCAAGATAGTTCTGAGCAAAATTTGAAGACAATTCTCGACGGGAGAATTTCAACCTACCAGATGGTGTTGGCAGGGAAGTTTTGCTCACAAAAGCTAATAGGCCCTTTTAAATTGTTGGTCTGAGGTGAATTCTACTGAGAATTTCATGTAACTTTAAAAAAATTGAATCTCCAATGAATTCTTAGAAAGAGTTTAAATTTCGAAGAAAGGATGAATTTTAAGAATTTTTTGGAGTGTTCTACAGAGAATTTCTGTACTATTATAAAAACAAATTCAATGGATTTCCAGAGAGAATTTCAAATTTGATTAAGAAGAATTCTGGAGAGATCTCTGTGGAAGGATATGAATCTAAAGGAAAGGCTTGAGGACAATCAATGTAATGTTTTGAGCGAAATTTTTATACCCAAATTGTGAATACTTCGTACCTGTCGCATATCCGAATTCTTGATCCAGCAAAGGTGCTGCTGTCTTATAAATTACCCATTTAACCTTCGGCTTCATCGCTTTAAGTTTTGTGCTTAATTAAAATACCTAAACCGCGATAATTTCCAAAATTCCGGGAGAAAAACGGTAAAATTGCTAATCGAGATTTGCTGGTCACCATGAAGATGATCTGGAGATTTGGATGAATGTATGCCCCTTGGGTAGAATACGGATCCTTCCCGTTTTTGGTAACACGAGAATTATGTCTTTTTTGCATTCTATAAAATGTATGGAACGCTTCATTTAATTTGAAATTCTACTGGACCACCATGCTTGGCATGCATAGTTGTACACACCAACTGTTCATTTTTTAATAACTTTTCACTCAGTTGTTGAAATTTGTTTTTCTTAAAAGTAATTGATAGATTAGGATCATAGTTTATTATAAATAAGCAATGAGTAGGTAGATGTTAACATTTTAATCATCGTTAATGAAATTTTAAACTTTAAGTCCGAGATGTGCAACGAGCATTTCTCACTTCATTTTTACAGCGTAAAAACAAATACAGTTTATTACTAGAATTAAAATCTACTTTTTTTACTAATCTATAACAAGCTTAAACTCTATTCTATTTATTGCTTAAAAAAACTATGCTTTGTCTACTGTGTGCAAAGTTATTCTCAAATGAGCAATTCGTGTATGTGTATGTGTATGTGTATGTCAAGCATGTGGACTTAGAGGTTCATGTGGTATTTTTGAAAAAAAAAATGCACATAAAGCAGTAATATATCCTGAGGAAAGTTATAGCTGATGGGGTTCTGCTGCCAAAACCGGGTAGGCACTGCACCTGGATTTTTTTTTTTTTTGAAAATTACTGGAAAATCAGGGAATATCAGGGAATTTTGTTTTCTTCGTTGAGTCGACACCCTGATACGATTTGAACGACTTCAATAATATCGTAGATTAGCCGGTTCATGTAAAAGTACTCGGAACATCTCCGAAAAAAATTAAACATTTATCTTAAATATCTCTAAACTTTATAAAAGTTTTAGGAATCTTCCTTAGTTTCTTGAAACTTCTGTAAAATTACTGCAAGAAGTTTATGAACTGCCCTGAGGATATCTGATCTTCCCTTATTCTTCTAAAGTTATTGAAACTGTACAGAAAAATCGCGCTAAAAATATTTAAACTTCCTTGAAAATCTCCAGAATTTCATCTTTAAATTTCTCTAACGTCAGAACTTTCCTGAAGGCATTTGCACTGCTCTTAAGGTATCTGAGCTTCCGAAAATATCATTGGATCTCACTTTCCGGAGGTTTTGAAATTTACCTAAATTTTTACTATTTTCCTCAAGTATTTGAAGTTATCCTATCTTCTCTTAAGTGCTCTCTATATTCTTGAAGTTCTTAGAACTACTTAAAAGTTCCTGCAGCTTCCCTGAAGCTGATAGAACTGCTTTGAAATGCTTAAAGTTTCCCTGAAGCTGCACTGTTTCCCCAGAAATTTTATAAAAGTCCTTGAAACTCCCCTTATTATCCACACGTCTGTTAATAAAACTTCCCGAAAACCTCGATATCCCCTTTCATTCTTCGAAGCTTCTATATTGTTCCTAAAGATTTTGAAAACCACCCTGAAGGTCTTGAAACATCCCTGAAGCTCTTGTTACTCTTCTGATGATGTTCCTGAAATTGCCCTGGAACTGCCTTAAATATGTCTAAGCTTCCCGAAGTTCTCTGCTGTTCCGTGAATTTCTCGAAGTTTTTGTGAAGTTTCAGAATGTTTTTCTTAAGTTCTTCAAACTTCCCTGATGCGCTGTGGGATATCTTTAATTTTTTAAACTTCTTAAAGGTTCTCGATATTTTGCTGCATTTAATGAAACTGCCTTTAATTTCCCGAAATTTACCTTATGCTCTCGGAACTTCTCGGGAGTACCCATAATTTATTCATTGAACTACTGCCCCAAGGTTCACATAACATATCATGAATAAAGTTTCGGCAACTTCTTTAAAAATTCTGAAATTTTCCTGAATTTCATGGAATTGTTCTGAACCATTTGATCTTCACTAAAGTTCTCGAAATTTGCGTAGAATTTATGGAACTGCCATAAAACTAACGGAACCTAACATAAAGGATTTTAAAACTTCCTCATAGTTCTGTTCGTTCACAGAAGCTCCCTGAAGTTTTCGGAACTTAAATTCTTGGAATTCCCATGAAATTCTCAGAATTTCTTGAAGGTTCCCGTAATTTGTCTAATGTTAATAATTTCTGGGCTTGTTCTTGGAATATATGTAATATTCTACATTTCTTCTAAAGTTTTTGGAGCTTTCTAAAACTTCACACAGTTTTTAAGATGTTCGTGGATCTGCTCTGAAGTTCTCAGAACTTTCCAGAAGCTCCCAGACCGTTCCTAAAGAACTTTAAAGTTACCTGAAGTTTTCTGAAGTTTCGGAGCATTCTTGTAAAGTACCTAAATTTATTTTGAAGTTAATGACAGGTCCATGAAGTTTTTTGATCTTCATCTTGCTTCATCTAAGATCACGAAATTTTCGTGAAGTTAATGGAACTACCCTAGTGCTCAGAGCTTACCCTAAATGATCTTCAAACTTTCCAAAAGTTCTGAACTGGCTTGAATTTACGGAACTTACCTGATGTTTTTGAAACTTTTCTAAATATTGCATATACGACCTAAAGTTCTTGAAAGATTCTTGAAACTTTTGGATGTTTTCCTGAAGTTTTATAAGTTGCAATAAATAGCTCTGAATTTCCCTCATTTTTCTAGAACTTTCCTGACTTCTATGAAATTCTTGAAAATTTCTAAGCTCAATATTTACAATTTCTTTTGTAAATACACAAAAAAAACCCAAAACGACAAAACGTCGAATTGGGCTTAGAGAGCCAAAGGTTGAACGTTCCAAAGGCCGGATTGAACTAAGAGAGACAAAAGGTCTAAAAAACAAAAGGTTGAACTGATCTTAGAAGGACAAAAGGACGAATGAACAAAAGGTCGAATCAACAAAGGCCGAATGGGAATTTTGGGTTCAAATCCCACCGGTACCCTTAAATTTTTTCGCAAATTTTCTCACCCACACGTCTTATACCGACGATATGTGCTTACCTCTCAGCAGGCATGGAAAATCATTTGCATTCATTTCGTGCATTCATTTACATTCATTTGCCTCAAACTTTTTTTTTTCAACAGCCTTCCGCAAAATGATGTATCGAGCTTTTGTAGGTTTTGTTATTAACTACAAATTTTGTTAACAAGTCAAATCTGTATCTCTTATGCATGACGATTCCCAACACTAAAAACGTACTAGCGGCGCGCGAGGGCGTACCAATTTACTTTTAGTCAGCTCCTAGAATACTTAGAATTATAATGACATGTGTCATTGTCTTTCGCATTATTTCGGACAAAAAATCCAACATTCGTCACCATTTGAAAAAAGTGAAGTATTTCTGATAGGCCAGTCCGTATTATTCCTCCACAATAAGAGCTTGCGCAAAAAATGGTAAAGATTGATAAAGGTCACGCAAATTATTTGAAAGTTGTGTGGTATGGGATTTACTATGGAAGAATTTGAAAAATCACTAATATCACTCTTCACTTTGCTTCTACAGTCATTCCATGTAGTAAAACGATATAGTGGTTCTCAGTTGGTTACGAAGAGCTATATAGTGGTTCTCAAAATTGAAATAAAAAAACTTTTTCGGAAAGAATAGACTACCATGCGTCGTGATCATGTTACAGTCGCTATAAACCAATGGAGACGCATGGTAGTCGCATAGGAGTATTGAGCGAAAACCCAAAACTTAAAAAATATATAACTCAAAAACGAACAAAAAAACACATCGCTGAAAGCCTAAATTTTCATGGAAAAATCAAGGGGTATTCAACTCTGCACACCGTAATCTGTGCCTCGAGATTTAGTTGTGGCGAAACCTATGGCAAGCACTGTGCCGAACGTGCCGAAGTAGGCCGAAGCGTACCAATCAAAGTGTCAATATCTCATGAATTTAGCAGCCCTGAATGACTTTTGTGATTGTGTGTAAATTTTCAATTTCTTTCATGGCAAACATTAAGCTTCATTCTTATTCGTGGCAATGGAAGAGGAACTGGAATCCATCCAATCTATACGGTGTGCAGAAACGAAAGTGTAACCTGATTGATGGTGGACGAAATTTCCTCCAGCTGCCTGATAAAAGTTCCTTAACAAAATCAAATCCAGAAGTCGAAAGACCCAAGAAACAACATCCTCGAACCAGTTCATCTGATCTATTCAGAAATACGTGACCTCGAAGACATCACCCAAGCCTATCGTGTCGCTGATAATGGTGTCTCCTTCCACCACCCAATTACACACGTTCAAGCTTACCAAAACCATCAAATTTATCAAATCCATTTCAAAACCATTTTATATTTAATATCGCCTACTCCCGATCAGTCATACTTCGAAAATGGTTTGTGATCCAGATAATCTTCGAATCTGCAGTTCTACGGCAGACAGGACCCGTGGTCGTTGTTGCTCGCTGCACGCCCATGGGCTCTTGGCGAACTGCAAGTTGCTTAGAGTCGTCATGCGGGAACTGTTGACCCCACCAGATTGAAGAAGGCCTTACTGACCTTACAAGAACTGATCGGTAGGCCACCCATCGCATCGCGGCCTCTTGAGACATACTAGTTCAACAGAAGAATGACGACAGAGATGCATCTGCAATCTTTGGTTTTTATTAGTTAGGTAGGTTCCGATTCAACACATTGTAGTTTCATTTTTATACCTATGATCTTGACTCTTTTACCTAGGGGATGAGTACTTAAGGGGGTTAGATTTTGATAAGCTATTTAGTGGGAATGACACTGATGAAGACTGCACATTGTAGTCGAAATACGTATCTGTCATGGATACCAAAATTAATTAAGTGGAATTAAATGCAAGAGAGCTTTTTTTTGCTGTTTTATTTAAGCATTCCGCTAACAACCCAATTTCATTACTTCAGCTTTCCGAAGCATGAAATCCAACAAGGCTCCAGGGGTCGATCGCATATCAGCAGAGATGCTCAAAGCTGACCCCATGCTATCCGCACAAATGTTGCATCAACTATTCTGTAATATCTGGGACACCGCGACTTTTCCGGCCGACTGGATGCAGGGCATCTTAGTGAAGGTCCCAAAGAAGGGGGATCTGACTGTGTGCGACAATTGGCGAGGCATCATGTTACTGTGTATTGTTCTCAAAGTTCTGTGCAAAGTTATCCTGAATCGGATACAGGAGAAGATTGACGCGACTCTCCGACGGCAGCAGGCAGGATTCCGTGCCGAAAGATCTTTCGACCGTCTCAATCACGAGAATCTGTGGAGCGCCTGAGACGCAAGGGAGTCCCGGATAAGATCGTCAACCTCATCGAAGCGCAGTATGAGGCTTTCACGTGCAGAGTTCTGCATAACGGAGCCTTGTCCGACCCTATCCGGGTAGTCGCTGGTGTGAGACAAGGATGTATACTATCACCGCTACTGTTTCTCATAGTAATCGACGAGATCATGGTAAGTGCAATTGACCGTGTACCGAACCGTGGGCTGCTCTGGCAGTCTATCACCATGGAGCATCTCAACGACTTCGATTTGGCTGATGATGTTGCTCTACTAGCACAACGGCGCTCTGATATGCAGAGTAAGCTCAATGACCTAGCTGAACGCTCCTCTGCGGCGGGTCTCACCATCAACGTCAACAAGACCAAATCGTTGGATATCAACACGGGCAACCCTTCCAACTTTACGGTAGCGGGGCAAGCAGTGGAGAAGGTCGAAAGTTTCCAATATCTTGGTAACCAAATAGCGTCGGACGGCGGGACCAAGAGCGACATAGGTGCACGAATCAAGAAGGCTAGGGCTGCCTTTGCGAGTTTACGAAACGTATGAAGATCCAACCAGATAAGTCAACGCACCAAAATTCGAATATTCAACTCGAACGTGAAATCTGTGTTGTTATACGCCAGCGAGACGTGGTGTGTATCAGCGGAGAACACTCAAAAACTGCAGGTCTTCATCAACCGATGCCTGTGGTATATAATTCGTGCCTGGTGGCCTCACAACTGGATCTCGAATGCCGATCTCCATCGTCGATGTCATCAGAAGCCGATAGCAACAGAAGTTCGAGAGCGAAAGTGGAGGTGGGTCGGCCACACACTTCGACGGGCGGAAACGAAATCTGCAAGCAAGCGCTGGATTGGAATCCGGCAGGACATCAGAGCAGAGGCAGACCCAGGGGCTCATGGCGGCGGAGCCTCAATAAGGAAATTAAGCAAGTCGATAAGAATCTGACCTGGGCCCAGGTCAAGGCAAAAACGAGCAGCCGCCCAGGATGGAAGTCTTTCACGTTGGCCCTTTGCACCGCTGGTGGTGCACAGGACCCTTAAGTAAGTAATCCTAGACACCAAATAACTTCGATCGTTGGTTCATAAACCCGTCCCGAACCGAGGGGGACGACTCTATCTACGATGCAGAAAATATTGTGTTTTGCTGTGGCTAGCTGCGTGCATGCTGAGTAGATAGAAAGAATTGATGACGATTCTGAAGATTTCCTGCAAAAAGATGATGCGCGATGTAAGTAGATGCGAGAAATGAAAGAAGATTTTTCGAAGATTGATTCGCTAGTGTGAGATTTGTTGAGCATCTAGACTTGAGATTTAAATGTGTCACCCCCTAGTTCCGAACTTTGTCCCAGTTCAGAATTTTCACCAACGAACGATGAGACTGACTCAAAATTGAGTGGAATTCGACTCAATTTAGCAAGACCATCGAACGGGGTCTTCCACAGCATCCTGTCGGCACTGAAGAAACTAATAGCAACCGACTCACAATGATAAACGTTCAGTTTCAAAGCCACATTCCTACCGCATAAATGCCTTCTTCTTTTTTCACTACCAATGCCATAAATTCCCGTTTGCAATTAACCTGATTCCTGTTCCTAAAGTCCAAACAAGCACTCGCGCATACCTATAACAATAAAACATGATTACCGCTGTTTGCCGGGCTCCAAATGTGTCCGTGTCCTAACGGATCGATCCATTCCGTCACATTCCACCGCAATTCCGAATGGGAGCCAATTAAACTTCTCCCAAAGCTTGTAGCTTCACGGTGAATAACCACAATAATGTCGGTAGATCATATGTAAGTGTATAGATGAACATCAGCGCAGCTTCCGAGGGGGGGGGGTGCGAAATGCACTGTTCTGGGCTGACTCGTGGATGCACCATATGCATATGCATGTCACACAAAAATGAAATTGTGTTGTTAGTAGGTTTGCTTGTGCAGGCTCAATTTGTTGTTGAAACAAAAGGTCCCGAAAGAACGAAGCACCTGGAATGTGCTGAAAAATAGAGATGCAAACCAAACCAGTGATGCGAATTCTGTATTCGCTTTCTATCCATTGGAAGCTTGATTTTTTTTTCAGCTGAATTTAAATTTCACTCAATTTATATTGACCCAACTTTTCCAATTCCAAGAGCATGCACTTTATATTCTCACGGTGCCACTCAATCATTTCCGCTTCCATTATTTCAACCAATGTAACGACGAACGAAAGCTTGTTCATGTAACTGGAACGATTCCCTGATGAATTCCATCCCGAGTGAAGCAAGTGAACGATGAAATTTTTATTGTTTCTCTGCTTGATTTCTCTGATTACCTTGAATTTGTGATCCCGTTTCAGAGCACGACCTCTGAACTTCCAGCTTCCAACTCCAATGGTACAATATTAATAATGCTCTCCCGGTAGGTATTCTTTGTCTGTTTTTGAATCCTTTCTGATCCTGGCATCATCAACGTTCAACACCTTTTGCCTTGAACTAGAGGAGAACTAGGGCACCGGATAGAGTGAGGTACTGACGGTCATTGCTTTCACTTTTTGCCACTGCTTCAGTCGTCCAGTAATCCCTCCATATATGCTGTCCTTCAACCAATTACGCTGATTTTCTGTATGTGATTAGTGTGAACCATAAACTAGTCGCGTACAGAAAATCAGCTCAAATGGTTGAAGGATAGCCGAAAAATAGCGGTGGGTGGACGGTACCACCCTCCGCATGAATGGAGGGATTACTGCATAGTCATTTTTCACCAACTGAAACCCTGATAGCAGTTTTGGTTCCACCAGCTTTTCAATTATTCATTCCGTTTCCACTCCACGGGCTAGCGAAGCGAAAGTGCTTCGTTTTCCTATTTCCCAAGCTTTTGTTTTTGTTTCGATTAAACACAGGATTGCTCTGAATTTCCTTTCGTTGCCCTAATAACCACTTGAGCTGAAACTTGCTGGCTCAGTGTGACCCTGTAAAAATTAGTAAAACATAAATTCATAACCCGACGACGACGACGATGACGAAGGTGACCACGAAGAATGGAATGTTTGCGTGTGTAATTACCGGTTGTCACGGGATCCGGCCAAACAGCAGCCAACAGCGAGCCAGGAGGGGTCAAGTTTCCATGAAAAATAAAAACAAAGACCCTACCCGCTAAGAAGAACGCATGAAGAGGTTGTTTTTTTGCTAAATAAATTGTGACGTTTTTTATAAATTCGATTATGGTTGAAAGAGGAACAAGATTGCGTTTCCTTGTGAAACACGATGAAGCTTCAGCAATTTGTTTTAATTGATGGAGACGCATTGTGTACCTTACGAGAAGCTCACTAGACTAACAGTTTCGTCACGTCTGTTATGCAGTATCGACTTTCTGTTTGAATCCAACTAATGCATTACATTTCTTCTTTCATTACAGGTGAGTGCAAATAGCAGTTATGCAAGTACCAAAAACATACATACAAGGGAGTACAGTCTCTATTCGCAGATAATCTCGCATACAATACAACAAGGTACACTTTGAAGTTTGAAGTATGCTGTATTTTACAAAATTATTGTTTGTGACATTATATCCTGAATGATGTTATTACTACTTACCTATATCCGTAAGTATAGGCCGATGGTAAGAGAAAAAGTTGATGAATACTTTACATCTAAGATCTGGAATATGTAGCGCAAAGGCCGTGACTGGTCAGAACAAACGTGTTTGCTCTTATTCCTTTTAATTATTCGAAAATCTAATATCTTAACTCCATCTGTATTTGAATTGATGGCCCTGAAAAAGGCCTTTTGTTTTTCCAAGCAAAAGGGCCGTTTGTTGTTTTTTTCTTGGTGTCCATTGAAAGAGTTGTTGGAGTTGGAGGTTACGGAACGAATAGGTGCTAATCGCTATTGCCTTTTGGCGCTCCTTTTATTTTGGCGCTATTTGTTGATATTGCTGTTGTATTTGCTTCAGTGGATGGAGAACTAACACGAAATGCATAAACGTGCTACCAATTAACGTCTGTGGGTAGGTTTAGAGCTGGATGATTTACGCAAGTTTATTCTCTCACGGAGACTCAATGATCTAAAGCTGATAGTGATTTTCCGAACACTGATTGATGATTCATTGTTGTTATTTCTTTCCATGGTTCAAAATTATTTCAATTTTGCGAACCTGTTTTACCCACCATCTAGAGATCGTAAATGAAATTCTGCAGCGTAGAAATATAGTGGCCCTAAAAAGGCCATTTGGGATCCAATAGATTAACATGCTGGTACTTTCGGGATGGCGTGCTTACACTATTACAAAGCGGTTGAAATCTTGCAGGTGATCAATGTTGTAGTCAGCCTAAGGAAACGACTGCAGTGGAACGTCCGAAAGATGGCAAAGCTACTCAGAGATGTACTCCGATGTCCGCGTCCTTCACAGTCCTACCAAATTTGGGGTGATCATCTGTCGCAAATGAAACTGCCATTTTGGATCGAAGCGACCAAACTGGTGTACTTAAGTATCTCCAGAGACAGCGTGCTCAGTTGGCTTTCCTAGCAGCAGCATTACGCAGGTGATCATTGTAGTCAAACTCAGCTGTGTAACGTTCGAAGGATGTCGTTGCCGTTGGTAACATTCCGATGTTAGCGTCCACTTTCTGGGTATTTCAAATTAGTTGTCACGACTGTCCCCGCAGCTAATGGAATTGCAACTGATCACGTTCAGTAGTAGTAGTAAAATTATGTTTATTTCTGTTGATTATGGTAGTACATTGATTTATCATTTTAATTGATTAGCCTACTTGGCTCTTCATCTTTGTTTAATTTTATATTCTAATTTAATATTTGCGTTTTTCAACTAGTTTACAGAATATCCCTTTGGGGATGTGTTTAATTTGAATTGAAAAAAGTGATAACCTACCTAACTACGAGTATAACTTAACCTAACGTGCTAGATCACGTATGATCTGATGATTTGATCTCAGACAGGTGTCTCTGAACCTTTCCCAGATTGGCATACCGCACTCGATTACAGGAAGGATGATTTGTTTGTAGACAACAAGCTTATTTTTCAGGGACAGGGTTGACTTCTTGTTGATAAGTGGATACAACGATCTTATCAAGATGTTACACTTGGTTTTTGTTTTGTCAACATGCTCCCTGAAAAGAAGCTTGCTGTCTAGTGTTAGCCCGAGGTACACGACCTCTTTGGACCATTCCACCACTGTGCCGTTCAGGCAGATCTTGTTATTCTCCGACGGAACAAGTCTAGGAGATTTAGAGTGTGGAAAGATAATGACCTGGGTCTTTGCCGCGTTGATACGGATCTTCCAGCTGTTGAAGTATTCAGACAGGACGTCCAGGCCTCTCTGAAGTTTGGCAGTCAGAGCTCCGATGACCCTACCCTTGTAGACGATGGATGTGTCATCTGCGAACAGAGACAACGATCCACCATCAGGGAGAGCCGGCATATCGGAGGTGAACAGGTTGAATAGGATGGGGCCAAGGTTGAATAGGATGGGGCCAAGGTTGAATAGGATGGGGCCAAGGATGTTGAAAGCATCCGATGTGATGCCATTCAGAGAGACTCGGAACGTTCTGTCTAATAGATAGTTGTTTATTATCTTCACTAGGAAGATTGGAAGACAGTACTGCTGCAATTTGAACACCAGGCCATCATGCCAGACATTGTCGAACGCTTTTTCAACGTCCAACAACGCCATGGCAGATGTTTTCGAAATAGACTTGTTCCATCTGAGAATGTTTGTTACTCGAGTCAGCTGGTGGACGGTCGAACGACCTTTCCGAAAACCAAACTGTTCCTCGAGTAACAAGTTGTTTTCATCGGCAGATGTTAGGAGCCGGTGGTACACTGCTCTTTCGAACAGTTTTGATAACCCTGAGAGAAGGCTGATTGGTCGATAACTTGAAGGAGAGGACGGATCCTTCCCAGGTTTCCGGATGGGTATGACTTTAGCTGACTTCTAACACGAGGGGAAGTAGCCAAGTCTGAGGCACTGATTAAAAATCAGTGCCAGATGGTTGTAGAATCTGAAACTCAAGTGTTTGAGTTCCAGATTCAAGATGTTGTCGAAAACTGGGGCCTTCATGTTTTTAGATTATTTGATATAGGCCAACAGTTCGTCAGCCGTAATCTCGGATTCCTCTGGAAAAATGTTAGGAATCTGAAGAAGATTGGTTGCATTTTCAGGAACCTCAGATTCATGAGGGCTGACGATGTTTTGTCCGAGATTATGGGAGCTGACGAAGTGTTGACCTATCGCGGCAACCTTCTCTACAGGAGTTATCAGATGAACCACTGGGTCGCCGGGACGATCCAGTGGGGTCAGTGATGGAATGGGCCTAGGCTTGTTTTTAAGAATTTTTGTAAGTTTCCAGAAGGGCTTAGCACAATCTGGGAGAGAGCGGATCTTACTAGCAAAATCGTTATTTCTGAGATCCACCAACCTGGCCTGAATGAACTTTGTTAATCGATTACAATTGGTCTTCAAGTTAGGCAGGCCAGTACGCTGGTACTGCCTACGAATGGTGTTACGGAGTCTAATGAGATCTTTGGTAGGGCTGTCAAGGTTCAGAGTGTTACTCACCTGTCTGGATACTGGCACACGTTGTTCCCTGGCCCGGGAAATCGCCTCCTCGATGGTTTGTAGACACCGGTCAACATCTTCCGACGTCCCCGGTTGGACATCGTAGTTGATGGTTGTGGCGACGCAGTGTTGATATTGCGCCCAGTTGACTCGATGGTAGTTGCGCCGGGAGCTTCGAATCGGTTAACCGAGGATCCAACTTCGGCCACCATCGGGGTGGGGGCCCGAGCTCAGCTCCTGGAATGCCACAGGTTGCGAGACGTTGTGTCCCATGTTGCTTACGAAGATGTCGATGGTCGCATGGACCCCAGACCGACTCAACCGGGTGGGAGAGTCCGGGGTCAAGATGGTACAGTGGCCCTCTTGCAGGTCTTCATTGAGGATGATGCCGTTTCTATTGCTCCGACCGTTGCCCCAAGCTTGATGTTTTGCGTTCAGATCGCCAGCGATGATAAAGTTCCCGCTCCTCCGGGTGAGTTTGATGATGTCTTTCCGGAGGGCCACTGACGACCCGTCCCTGATGTTGGTTTGCTTGGGGCAGTAGCCGCAATGATGGTGATTGGGCCAAGTGATGTGCTCACCTCCACTCCGATGGCTTCAATTGTTTTCAGCTGGAAGTTTGGTAGCAACCGGCAACTGATGTTCCGTCTTGCAGCGATGGCCACTTCTCCACCTCCAGAGCAGGTGCGATCAAGTCTGACGAGCCAGAAGTCGGGAAGGAATATGTTCAGTTTGGGCTTCAAATGCGTCTCGGTGATGATAGCAATGCCGACCTCCTTGGTGTTGAGGTAATCGAGTAGCTATGCTTGTTCGTCAGTGAGCAAGCGTTCCAATTTGCAATTTTTATAGCTTCACGGTCCATACTTGGTGACGAGTAACAAGGCAGCATGAAGCTGTTCAGATCGAGTCTTGCAGGTGCGCATGATGATGATGACCTCGGCCACGAGCATCACAAGTTCCTCCGAGGTGAACGGAGAATCGTCGACAGACTGACCTGAGACAGCACCAGCGTATGATAAACCAAGGGCCGTGAATGAACCTGGAATTGGCTGGGCCGCAGCAACAGCGAGACGATGCTGAACTGTCCGACTGTTGGGAACCATTTGGATACTCGCAGGATTGGCTTGTTGGTTGTTGAGCGGAAGCGGGGCTAGGTTCGGAACATGTCGACGGGGCTGGAGAGCTGGGTACTGGACTTCCGTTAGTACAGGAGGCGAACGATGATTACGAAGGCGACCGAGCTGGTTGTTGATTGTGGCCTTCCGACGGATATCAATGAACTCCACTCGCTTGGGACATCCGCGATTGGAGGCTTGGTGGTTTCCACCGCAGTTGGCACACGTTGGCTCGATGTCATCGACTTGCTCACAGGACGCAGTTGAGTGAGTTCCAGCACACTTGCCGCAGTTTGTCTTCATGTGGCAGTTTTTGGTGCCATGGCCATATGAAAGGCAGTTCATACACTGCGTTACATCACGATGTTGGGGTTTGTAATGCTCCCAACTGATGATGACCTGAAAAAGGTCCCGGATTTTGGATCTCAGGGCCGCAAGACTGGTGGATCCTTTCGTGAAAAGCACCAGCAGGAACCTATTTGTTTGTACTCCTCCAGGCTGGAGCACATGATTTTGGTACCGATGCTGCAAAGCGAGGCAGCAGCTTGTGTTTTGCCAGTTCGGCACCCAGCTTGGCAACATCCTTCACCGGCATGAAAAGCAGGGGAATCCACTCTCGTCTTGCAATGGGAACGGCGCCACCATCGCCATTTTCTTCCGGGAGTACTGCATACTGGTTGGCTTGCAGTACTCGTTTTCCGGCGTCATCCTGCGACGCGCTGGGCTTGATTAGCACTTTCTTTGAAGGGCCCCGTTTACGCACCATTTGTTTCGTGTTTGCAAGTTCAATTAAACTTGCCATAACGCGAGAAGATGGCAACACTTCCACGGCGCAACGCGACAGCACAAAACGAAACAAAATCGAATCGAGAACTCGAGCGAAAATACGGACTGAACAGCTCGACAGTCGAGCAAAGAATGAACTGATGATGACGTTCACCGAATCGCAGTCTGTGTTTTGCTTGCAAAATAGCTAATAAGGCCCCTCCCTTTTGGAGTATTTTTCGTCAGAGCGTTCCTAGTTGCAAGTATAAGGCAACATTTACACCAGACCAATACTTGCTCCGACAAGCATTGAATTGGATTGTTGTGAAAGAACAACTAGCGCTACTTGACTCTTTCACACCAGTGCTAGTTGATGCCGACCGGATGACGGTGGCCCAGTCATGCTGCCTATTGCGGGAAGCCTTTCCTCTGGTCGATGTGGGTGCATTCTTCGTCGTCTTCGTATTGGTGCGATGCGTGCTGTTCCACTCATGTGAGCATGCGCAATGGGTCATGTGTTCGATTTGCGCTCTATCGTTACGTCTGTGTTTGGGATTTTTCTTTACATGTCTGAATTTTTATTTTTTTAATGTGACCTCCAGTATAGAAATTAAAGACGTAGTCCTACGTAGCCAAAATGAATTTCTCGTAATAAATATCGATGAAGAATGTAAGAATTCCATGCTTAGATGTACATGCCTTTTATTTTGTGTGAAATAACCGATCACGATCATATTAAGAGGCTTTTATCGTTGTCGTTGGAAGTGAACATCTGGAGATTTCAGTTGAAATAAAGCTGACGGTTCAAATTCAGCTTCGCAAATGGATAGCAAAACTCACCATGGGTGGAATTGCCAAATTTTGTGAAAGCGCTGGATACCGTTAAGATGATAGCTACTTACCGGACTTCGGAGCAGAAAGCATTGTTCCTAAGTCACCATTGGCATAGCTAATGGGGTGTCAAGGGGACCATGCCCCCTCCAGAATTGTTGGTGTTTTTTAATTACCGGTATTTTGTCAAGCTTGTCAAGTTCGGTGTTACTTTTTTTTAAAGTCCTTTATGTTGACTATTTTTCGTATGTTCTGGACTAGAAGCAACAATTTAAGGAGCTTCGTAGAAGTTCAGGGAACCTTATTTTATTTCAGGTAAGCTCATTTTTTATCGGAAACCTCTATATAGCTTTAGGGTACATTTTTAAACCTGATGGACTTGGAATAGTTGTGAAAATTACGTACAAATTTAAGAAATTACGTTCTCGAGAAACGTAGAAGTGCAGAAAATTTTGTAGAAGTTTTGCGAATTTATAGCATTTTGAGGAGCTTTATACAAGAATAAGTTCAAGGAATTAGCGGCGCCGGTGGTGTAGTGGTAAGCGTGATTGCCTCTCACCCCAGCAGGCCTGGGTTCAATCCCAGTCGGTGCCGCCGGGATGTTCTGAGGCATAACATCTCTGATCACGCCTTCCTTCGGAAGGGAAGTAAAGCCGTTGGTCCCCGGTTCATGAGTTGATGGGTCGATAGGTAGGGTCTAGGTGTGGGAGCTGCCTTCCTGGCGTCGGTAGCATTGGTGCTCAGCACGGAAAACAAGATCAACGGAAAACAAACCAAAGGAAAAAAAAAAAGTTCAAGGAATTTGGTAGAAGATCTAAACATAGTTCAATAAACATCTAAGAACTTCAGGGATCCTCACTTCAGTTTAGGGAACTCCATTGCAGTTTGTCAACGATCTTACTTCAAAAAAGCTCCATGAGCTTTTCAGAAGTTTTGGGAACTTCGTTAAATTTCAAGGAACTTTCCAAATGTTCAAGAATTTTTGTAGATGATAAGTGCCTTTCCAGAAGTACAAATTTGTTCAGAGATCTTGGTAGAATTAAGGGAAATTGAAAAGAATATGGAATTTGGAATAAATTCAGGGGACTTCATAAAAGTTGCGGAAATGTTGTAAAACTTTAGGGAGTTTTGTATATGTTCAAGAAGCGTTGCATAAATTATATATATTTTTTCAGAAATCCTTCCTAGACAGCAAGAAAGATTCAAAGAGATCTCCATATAAACGTGGATATTAGTGAAGTTCTCTGGATATTTTTCCAAGACTTCAGGTCTGAGGATCTCCAACTGTTTAAAAATTCAATGTTCAGAATCTGATGGAATCTTGAATTATGACTCTAGATTTTATGGACATTTTTGTACATTCTCTATAGCTGTAACGAATGTTTTATGCTCTTTGCAAACAGCAGCTTAAGCGCCACTCTCCGAATCGAGAGACTGCTGACGGTGATCAAGAGGCCCGGCTGGAGGCTCTCTTCAGGGCGGGTCAATAATGCTCAAACACCGATCCCAATTGAAGTTTACGAGGGCCGATTAAATTTGCTTCAATACTACTAAAACCAAATAAAATTTAAAGATAACGAAATGAAAACTATTCAGCAAATAATAGAAAAACTAGTCTATTAAACCCTGTCACCAAAAGTGAAGGCATCACCCAACAAACAATTTGAGTTGATCAACAGCTGAATAAGCTATTTTTTACCTGGATAAGCTTGTTTTTGCCTGAATAAGCTCTTATTCAACATTCAATGTTTGTTGGGCAACTCTCCAAATCGAAAAATGATCTACTAAGCTTTAGAGAAAATTCAACGACTTTAAAGTGCTCTATATTATAGGGGAATTCAATCTTCTCTTAAAGCTAGGGTGACATCACAACTATGTACAGGGAGTTCTTCGAGCTCATAAAAAAAGAAGTTCTGACCTTGATTCGGTGGATCCAAAAGGGGCGATGACTTACGGGGTTACGGGGGCGGATGTCAGCAGGCAGGCCACACAAACATGCAGTGGCACGGAAAAGGGTCCGATTCCGGTCGTGGACCTTCTGGACCGTGCTCCGATCCCGTAGCTGGTTCAAATCGGACGAACAGTATCCAACACGTGTTCGAGCAGTTGAAGCGTAATACCCGAGGCGCACGCCGAGTCGGACGAGGTATCGCTATCCAGGACACACACCGAGTCGAACCGTTTGGCTGATGTCGACGACAGGCACTCGAACCGACCGAACGGGAAGCTTTCCGATTGCCGCAGTTCCAACGACGGCTACTACTGGCGCCACAAGCTATCGAGGTGGTTGACGGATACCTCGAACGATCAATCGTGGAGAGCTTTGATCGGGCGTCGTTGGGTGGTTGTCGGATCGGTCTCACTCCGGTGAGAAAAGCTTCGTCCCAGGGTCGAAAGGCGGGTATGCACTACGGATGCGCAATCCTGTGCGAGGTTCGGTCCAGCTCGCAGGCTTCCAAGCCCCAAACACGCACCCACGTGTGGGTTAAATCTGTTCAACATGCGTCAAAATTGAATTAGTGCACCGCATTCACTTGATTTTTCTAACTTTCGAAATATTACCCGACTTATTTCGTAGCGGAATTCACAAGTACACGCAAACCAAAAATCTATTACAATGAATGTTAGTTCCGTTTCCTATCATCCTCTGTTCATGAACATCGCAGCGAATGTTAGAAGTTGACCTTACAGGCGATGTAATGGTTTTTTGTCTTTTTCATTTCGTGTTCAATCTACGCTTTCGACTATACCAGTAAGCTTGTAGAACGACGCACATTGTAGAACATTGTAGAACGATGCACACACTTGCCTCGAATCTCTCCAGCAGAAAAAGCATACGAAGTCGAGTATGCGAGAAAATGAGCGCTTCATGTTTACTTTTAGGCTATCCATATTCAGGAGCATGGAGAGAGCAGTGGAGAAAGCAGAGGTCTGACAATCGAAGCGTTCTTGGTTCGAGTCCAGTCGGCAATCGGATTCCTATTTTTTTCGACATAACTAATTTACCTTACTAATACACTCTACATTTTTCGGTCTCCAATTTTCTTGCATTGGACCGCAGCTAGGTATATCGCATCCTCGGTTCATGCGGTCTCCACTAACATCCTC
Organism: Ochlerotatus camptorhynchus; assembly: GCF_037179485.1. NCBI lineage: Eukaryota > Metazoa > Arthropoda > Insecta > Diptera > Culicidae > Ochlerotatus > Ochlerotatus camptorhynchus. Next base: position 4,417,434 of record NW_027040887.1, on the reverse strand, counting down.
TGATGATGAATCCCACATAATTATAAGCGAATCTTACATCCCTCGGTTGGGTGTAGATTAATCGCTAATACTGAATTAACATTTGACCCGGTTAAGGTGTTTTGTTGTATCGGAAAAATGAAACTAAATAGTGTGATTTGATTACCATACAATTTTCGACCATTTTTTATAACACATGCCTTAAGTGTCCGAAATATGAATCAGAACGGTACCTCCATCATTTTCTTGTCTATTTGATGTATGTTTCACAACGAAGATGCGTCACACATACCAAAACGGCCAGGCCTACTGTGCGGCAAGACGATTCAGAAAACATCGGGCTTCAGAATCCAATAAATGGAAGAAACGTGGACATCTCGTACCGTACTCAAAAAGTCTAAAATTAAATGACAAAAGCTATCCTACAATCTAAAGGACATTTTGTCGCATCCCTCGTGCGACTTCAACATAGTGCTTCGAAGGACTCACGGTAAATGGCAGACATGCCAAACCGCAGTACGCCAAGTAGACCGAATGATGTGACGTTATAGCAGCGCATAAATGCATACAAATTCTCCAGGGAGGCCGTCCGAGGGAGGGAGATAAAAACAGCCCACCATCATGCAAACGACGATGTATGCTGAATTTAATAAATATCGATTATAAGTGTGCAAAAAACCACGTCAATTTGCCGGGGTTATTGCTCGTCCCACATGAGCCATGGAGGGAGAGCGAAACGTCAGGCTTTTGAAGTGCAACGTTCAATGTAGAAGGTTTTTAGCAAAACCCACATGCAAATATCCGTGTTCGATCGTTATCCATGGTGTCTGAAATTATGAATCGAAAAAATAAGTCATAAAATTTGAGCTTCTGCTTGTTATCCTAACGGATTGAGATGAGTGGAATCGATATTGTTTTCCGATTTGTAGGGGAAATTGCTCCGATGGTAAAAGCATTATCATCAGTCATCAATCTAAATTAAAAGTTAATGGCAATGACTAAAGGCAGCAACAAATGCGATCATTTCAAGAGAAACCACCCCTCCCCCCCCCCCCTCCCCAAAACAGAAGGTCGATACAATCGAACCCAGTGTCTATGTATCTGCTATTGATTAAACATAGCCGTCGACCAGCTGTGGATGATACTATTTTGTTGTGTTCTATTTTCTCCTTGCCAAAACATTCTATCCTGTCATAATTATACTACAACACATATCGAGCAATAATCATTGAACCAAACTGAAAACAAAAAACCCCCGCACCCCGCCCTCTGGCTGTTTCTTCCCCGAATAGCATTAATGGGAAAACAAGCCGAACTGATTCGCCCTAGGAGCGCACTATGGGGCGGCTCCATACAAAGTGGTGGCCAAAAATATTTTATTGGTTTTTCCGCACTTTTTGATGGTATTATAGTAAGTTTAGCATAAAATTAGTCATATTTATGTATTTTCATCGCATCCGAAAGGTGTAACTAGTATTAAACCCAGTAATGAGCTACTTATTCCTGAACAATAAACTTAAAAGTTTGTTCTTAATTTTAGGGACAGTTCAAATGCAAATCAAAACTAGAATAAGGTTGGTGTGCATAAGATTAAATAGGAAAGGTGGAGGTGGAAACCCCCCCCCCCCCTCCTAGCCAAGACCTGACCCCTCCCCCATTTTTTTATATATGTGATATAAGAGTATTGTTTTACCAATCAGGTATTTTGATGAAGAATTATTTGTCTATCGAACCTCCCCTCTACTGAAAATATTTTTTCCGTCCAAATCTCGCCTTTAGCATCATAAGGGCGTATTTGCATTGATCGATTTTCTCTTTCGTTAATAACTTGGCCAAACCGAAACCGATCGACGCAATTTTTGGACTGTGGCAAGATGTTATGATCAGTGCTGCGATTTGTCATTTTCATTTAGAAAACTTCAGTGGATATAGACAAAATTCATTTCAGCAGCAACACTGATAGAACTGAAAATCAAAATTTCCTTTGTCAAAATCTCACTCTTTTCTTTGTCAGTGACAAAGATTCCCTTGGTGAAAAAACTGTGAATTTGCGCATTCTGTGTCACATTATTGTTCTCCAGGCTGATAATGATGATGATTCGTATTCACTTTGATGGTTCTATGTAACTGTTTTGCTAAATTAATTTGATTTCGATAGTAATTCAGCAAATGAAAAAACTGCACATCGTCGTCACTGATAGTAATATCACTGACAATTGATATTGATTGCTACTGATGGTGACTCTCTGCTGAAATGAGTGACCAGGGTTGTTTTGTTATTATCAGTTTTTAGTGTCGAAATTTTGCAGCAGTGATCCTTTTCCGTCATTAAAAAAATCACTTCGATCGGCTTCGTTTTGGTCAAGTTATTAACAAAAGAGAAAATCGATGAAGACAAATCGATCAATGCAGTTATGCCGTTATGATACTCAAGGCGAGAAATAAATCATTAAAGCTAGTCGAAAGGATTATTTTTTTTACTATGTTTCCATTATTTTTACTGAATACATATCAACATCGTTAACTAAGTTGAACTACATTTTTTATACTGCAGGGATGAATATACTACAAAATAAAACATAATTTTCTTTGACTAATTGTCATAATAAAATTTATTTAATAACTTTCTCTTAAAACTAAATTAAATTCACAAGCAATTCTACTCATTTTCTACATTTTCATCAAGACCAAAATCATCATCCAGTTGTTCAACATCATCCATTAATGCATCTAGTGCATTGCCTTCAGTGTTTATATTTTCAGAGCTGTCAAGATCTTCGAATACTAAAAGTGATTTCACAACATCTGGATATTCAAGTGCTATCTGCTTTCGGATTCTATTACCTAGATTTATTGAACTTATCAAAGGATCAGATGAGTTCATAGCTCGAATAAAGACGTCATGTAGATTATCAACTCGTGACCTTTTCCTAGCATGATGGGTACGACATTTTTTTTAGTAGTTTATGTTGGCACTCTGCTGCTTCCTCAGCTAACATGCCAAGAGGAGCAGGTGAATGGATTATTATGCTTCCAGCGTGAGCGAGTACTTTATGCACTGTTGCTGGAATTTTATACCAATCATACAAATTAAGATACCGCCGATATGTTTCCATACAATAGTCATCCATTTTTTTAGGATTGCTCAGGTCTTGGCAATTGATTACTATTAAAATATTACGAAATCTAATAATAAGCTCTTCGTCGATATCCAAAACTTTGGAAAGTAATTCAGGAGTTGAAAATGCTTTTCGACACACATTTCCTGTTGTACTGGTCCCAGCTCCGCCTGCCCTGGGTTGATCAACTCGTACTCCGAACGCTTCGTACATTTTTTGAGTAACGAGTTTTTTCCGTTCAAGATATTTGGCCTTTAAATCCTTCGTGATCTTCCACGTTTTAATTTCCATCCTATAGGAAATATGTAATAAACACTCAAAAAATCGCATCCAAGCGTGCAGTGGAGATATGCCGTAATGCAGAACATCTTCGTTCGAATCGTATCCTGCTTCAAACTTCTGTAAAGTATAAAAAAAAACATTGTTATTTTTATGGCCCTTAAAATTTGAAAAAAAAAATATTACCTCTATATCACTCATTGCATTCGGAGTAGCTCCACAAATTGGACAGTTGGACATGGAAGAAGTATCAGTTACATAATTAAGAACTTTGCCGTCGATCATACTCACAACGAAAATAAAATCAACCAAAACATATTCACCATTCGATAATTGGATTTTTACTGGAACAAGCTGACTTATTTGATTTTCAATATATCTCTTGGTGTTAAGCACCATCTCTTTTGACTCTTTGATAAATTCCAGCATAATTGGCCTACAGAACCGAATGCTTTGGGGTGTTAAATTATGCCACAAAATGTTTTTCTTGTTGTTCTTATAATAAAGTTGTATAGGAGTAGTTGTCACTGAAAAGACGTCACTGTCATCTTTTTGATTTGGCGTTGATAGCGCTTGGTTGTATTGTGAATAGCCTGTTGAGCCATCCATACCCCAGCTGCTTAAAAGCACTAGCTCTGTGTCATCGTTGATATTCATTTGTTGGACGATTTCCGCATCGATGATTTGAATGATTCTTTCTGTTGTATGATTCATGAGTGCCTGTAATTTGACCTGAAAAGAAAGAAACATTTAAAGTTGGTGTACTGGAAAAATATGTGGATATTTATGTCTACCTGAATTTTTGATGATGACTCTTCGATTGACTCGGCTGAAGGTGAGCATACTTGTTTCATACTCTTAATTACATTGTAGCTCGGAAATCTTGATGGGTTCTTTTTCACTGTTTGCTCATATGCATATTTAGTAAAATTGCAGTCTAAAAAATATTCGAACGCCTCTTCAGGTGACATCATTCCATGCGAATCTTTGAGAGTCGTAAACATTTTAAATGCACTTTCTCGATTTTTGAGAACATGGCCAATCAAATTCACCATATTTGAATCCCCATGTCTATACGCAATTTGTCTTGTGAGTAAAAGAGCCCTTTCTATAGTGCCAACATTAACGCCAAATATTTCATCGGTTTTCCTTCGCTTACTTCTATCACTAATAGCCGATGTCTTCAACTCCGCTTAAATCTTAAACCAGGTTTACCCATATAATTAAACCTGGTTTAATGCTTAAGCGGAGGTGAAGAAATCGGCCGTAAGCTCATCAAACTGTTTTTGTGGACGTCCGCGTCCATCATGGCCAGTTGACGTTAAAGGTGTTTCTGCGATGTACTCTGCAAGTTCCAAATGACTATCGAGCCAATCCTTATTGTATTTCTCAAAGCGCTCTTGTAGGCGGTGAGCCTTTTGCCACGCATTGTAAAAATGTTGTGCTACGTACTTCAACTTTTTAAGAAGTTGTTCTTCTTTGGCAAGATCAATATTATATTTTTTCTTGATATATTCAAATGCTTTTGTTGCATTGACTACTTGAGATTCTTTTGGATCAAAAAGTAACACGATGCTCCTATGATCCATATTATCACAAACAATTGTTTTCAGATTTTTGATTAAACTACTGCACAATATTGTTGTTAGCACACACACGTTGTTAGCGTTACAGCCGAAAACAAACTCATGATTTGAAAATATTGTCCTCGTCTTTTAAATGCAAGTAGGTAACATCAATCAGTGTTCACTCGGCTGTCGACAAAAGCAGGCCACTCTCGATGTGTGCTACGCGATCGTCTGTTTACTCGGCAGCAACCATTGTGTGGTCCTCCTCATTGTTCTTCATCAGCAGTTCTTTCGGTCGATGCGTCGTCGACTTTGGAAAGCAACCGTTTCGTGATGAGTGTGTGAGTGCTGACCACGTTTTGCGTCCATTTCTGCAATGGACGCGCTCTGACCCTCGTTGGCGTACAAGAATTTGCCATACAATGAAACTACTGGAAGCGGCTCCAGTTCTGATGGAGGAGGCTTTTTGGATAGCGGAAGATAAAGTGTTTATTGTGTTGTACCTTTTGACTATAGCTTTAAGATGTATTGTATAGTGACCAAGAATCCTCGGCTCTGTTAAGTTAATTCGGTTGAGCCTTATCAAATAAATTAATAAACAAAAAAAAAAAAGGTAACATCAATAATAGTTTTACCTAAGTTTGTGGGTAGAAATTGTAAAATGGCACTCGAACAGGTAATTTCCTTTTGGTAGTGGTCTTTCTTTTTCCGTTGGTTATTATGTATTGAAAATATCAAAAGGTTATCGTGAAAACATTGAAAACTTTTTAGTCCAGTTGGGTAGATACGGTTTCTATATGTAATGATAATTTTCGGTCTGTTTTTACCCATTTTTAACAACAATAATAATTAAGTGTGTAACATTTTTAAGACCAAATTTGACATTTAACAGTTCCACTTTTCAACCAGTGTTTAATTTGTACGATTTTTTGGTTAATGCTCGTATAATCGATATATGTAATTAACAAAAAAAAAACATTTAAAACATCATTTTTACGACTTTGTGCCAAAATGACGCTCATACGCAGCTATACGCAGCTGGATCCTTGTTCCGCAGATAGTATAGACCCTAAACTAAAACGTAGTGGTGGTCTCTTGAGACTGCTCGGCCCTGCTCGTTAGATATAGTTCAACTTAGGCAAAAAAACATTTTTTTTTCAATAATTTCCCATTTTTAACCAATTTTAATTAACCGTGTAACCTTATCAACATACCCATTTTAAAGTTTAGACAATTAGCTTTCCAACGGTGTATTAAATTCAATGTTTAGACCGTTATTCGCTGAGAAAATTGCATTTGTTTCAAATGCTTTTTTTCTACAATTTTCAAAATTTTCTTTAGTCTGATGTCTGTGGCGCAATGAGTTTTCATCACAGAGGGCTGAAATTTTGGGCATCTAGGTTTGAACTATCTGGCTATCAAATGGTTTACAAGATACGTCATTCAAAGCAAGTCAATTTTTCGATTTTTGGCCACCACTTTCCCCATAGTAGAGCGCCCGCAGAGCTGCTCCAATCGATTGGCAGTTGGTGGTAGGTATAGGTACCTAGGTAGGCAGAAGCACGAGGAAAAATGTGTCGATCAATGTTTTGTCTGTGTTCCCTTCGGTCGCCGGTGGGTTGGTTATCCGAAAGCGGGGGGAAGGCGATGAAAATAACAACAATAAAAATCGCTTTCCCGGAAGCGTGCCACGCCGCCCGCACGTTCGGTGGCAAAGAGGCGAACCAGGAGCGGCGTGGATGAGCACTCTTCGAAGTTCCTGAAGCACACACAGAGGGCTGCTTCCGTGATCACGTTCGGATAAATTATGCAGGTGTAATCTTCGTTGCTTCGCCCGCCAGCCCGCTTATGAATAGATTAATCGGAGACTCGCTCGTGCAGCGCGTGATTGTTGTCAATCAGGGATCGTTTTCGGTTTTTAAATTGAATTTAATGATTATTATTTAATTTAGAGGAGCACTTACGGGCAAGCAATGCCTATGTGGCGAATTGCTGTTATTGGTTTTCTAAGTAAAATTGGTGCCTCTTGTTTTGCCTAACGATTCTTGACGAAGATGAACTCTAATACACTATGTACTATGTTTTAGAATTTTCTTATCAGGCAATGCTTAATTCACCATTGATCTTTGAATTTACCTATCTTTTGAATTGCAGAAATTGAATTCAGCCTATCATTGTTGAACAGATAATTGGGAATTGGGATTTGTTAATATGGTTGCTTGGGTATCTATCATAAGAAATGAGTGTGATATTATAATCAGTATTCCGGAATAGGTTTTCAAGTTGGACGATATGGCTTTCAGTCTCATATGCTCAAAAACGAGTTTCAAGTATTTCAAGCTGAACATTGCATTAGGCCCTAAGTAACATTGTTCGATTCTCTTCATCTACTTTCTCTTTCGTTAATAACTTGAGCACATGACCGTTTCTTGTTGTGTTTGTCGTATTAAATGCTAGATAAAAGCTTCTTTAATCGATCAGTGTTCTGAAAATACCTACACAGTTCGAAAAGTAGTGTAAATTTCTGTTCAATATGATGCACACAAATGGAGCGTCATATTTCATATAAGTTTACATTATATATCATGTAAAGTTCTAGCACAATTCATGCAATGTAGCAAATATTGTATACAAAAGTCCATCTTTGTAAACAATATTGTTTACAAGTTGCTCGGTTCTGGAATTTGATACGGGATCGACGGTTAACATGCTCTCGTCGGTGAACAGGATTACCGGATTTTTTCGCTTAAGGAAGTTCAAGATTTTCTTGCATCGTTCGACTCGTAGCTCCCGGATGCGGTTGGTAATCAGGTGAGTTTTTTTCCGTGCCCTCGACTTCGCTCCGCAATCTTCCTTTACGATCTTCCGTGCCGAAAAGTCACTGATCCCTTGTTCCTTTGCCATTTTCCTTATTGAACGCACTGGATTCACCCGAATCTTCCTTTTGATAGCAGCGATAACCCTCGGAACCCTAGCTGACCTCGGACGATCTGTGGCCACCTTCGAGGATAGTTGTCCTTTCTTTTCTCGGTCTAAAACCCTTTTGACGGTCCACCGGGAGACTCCCACGGCGATTGAAATGTCTTTTTGTGACATTTGCGCGTGGGACAAATCACGAATACGCTGCCACTTCGTCATGGTGAAACTGTCAAACTAAGTAAATCATTTTCTTTTATACACAGCCTACTACGGTATGAGCTATAGGTTACGTGCATGCAAAGAAAACCAAGGCATTGTATGCACAGGTGAAACGGGAACCTTATTTGTACGATGGTGCAAACATTATCACGCATACGGTACATGGGATCGGAATAGCAATTTGCTATCGAGGGTGAGACCAAGGTAGACTACTTCACTCAATCATTTAATGGAAGTGCTATCTGTTGCGCCCTTTCTAGATGTTACGCTAGACGCATACGCGAATCCACCCCTCCAGAGAAACAAAATTACCACTGACGTTCTGTAATTTGCGCATCATTAATAAAAACACGTTCTTCAAAGTACGCGGTCGTGTATACTTTCATTCTGTCCGATTATCCTGGTTAAGCCTGTCCGTCTGGTTCCGTCGGTTGATTGTCCGCCAAAAGGTTATGGACCCAGTCTAATTCGTGATTGCGGAATTCGGTTCGTACGCGAGAAAAGTTGTGGAACGGTTCGCTTTGCGGTCGAGTGTTTGTGGCTTCGAGCATCGGCTGGTGGATTCCTGCAAGCGGCAAAATGGCGGATTCGCAGAGGTTTGCGATGCAGAAATTAAACAACCACAAGTACCAGTCGTGGAAGTTTAAGATGGAGATGCTGCTGATCCGGGAGGATACATGGCAGGTCATTTCAAATCCACGGGAGAACCCAGTGACTGAAGCGTGGACGAAAGCGGATGCAAAAGCTCGGGCGACAATCTGGCTCTGCATTGAAGACGACCAGACGAGCCTAGTGCGCAGTTGTGCGACTGCGAAGGAGGCATTGGGATGCCTTGAAAACGTACCACGACAAGGGATCGGAGGTGTATCTCTTGAAAAAGCTGACGCACTTGGAACTCAAGGAGAGCGGCGATATGGAGCAACATTTGCAGACGTTTTCCGATTTGCTGCAACGGATCGCGGACGTTGGCGATGCAATTCCGGAGAAGCTGCAGGTGGCTATGTTGTTGTGCTCGCTGCCGGACTCGTATGATTTCCTTACGACGGCATTGGAACAACGGCCACGAGAAGAATTGACACTTCAACTTGTGAAATCCAAGCTGTTATCAGAGGCAGAAAAACGCCGAGAGCGCAGCGGAGGTGCCAATTCGAGCAGTGGACAAGCGTTGTGGGTGGAACATCGTCGCCGACGAGTGCGTGGTGCTGGTGGAAGTAAGCAAACAGAAACGCGATCTTGCTTCCAGTGTAAACAACCGGGGCACCTGAAGAAAGATTGCCCAAATGTTGCAGCTGCCGAATCAGGGAAGAAGCCGGAAGAACCGAAAGCCAAGCAAGCACAAGCAGTTTCCGAGGGACCGCTGGCGTGGATGGTGGGGCAAGCTGAGCCAACAAGCTGGTTCATCGACAGTGGTGCTTCTCGGCATATGAAGGGGAACCGAAAAGTTTTTCAAGGAGCTGGAGAAGATCGGCGGAACAACTGTGATGTTGGTTGACGGCGAGAGAGCTGAGGTAGCTGGAACTGGCCGTGGAATCATTGTCGGTGTGACCGATACAGGGGAACCGATAGCCATCGAGTTGAGTGAGGTGTTGTATGTGCCGAAACTTACCAGTGGACTTGTGTCGGTGAGTACCCTTGCGAAGAAGTGCTTTGACGTGATGTTTAGTGAGAATCGGTGCGAGATACGAATGCGTAATGGACAGATGTGTGCGGTAGGTGAACGGCATGGAAGTTTGTATCGTTTGTGTATTTCGGAGCAAGCGATGATTAGTGTCCAGACGGCGCACACGTCGCATTGTCTGCATACGTGACACAGACGCCTAGGCCACCGAGATCCCGATTCATGCAAATAAGTAAGCAACTGGCATGAAGCTGGTGGATTGTGGCATACGCACTGTGTGTCAATGTTGTCTCGAAGGCAAAATGGCAAGAGCACCGTTCCCGAAGAGTGTCGATAGAGGTTCGAAGGAGAAGTTGGACATCGTACACGCCGATCTTAGTGGACCGATGAAGTGCACGCCGAGTGGAAACCAGTATTTCCTTTGTTTGGTTGATGACCATACACGAATGGCTTTCGTGTACCTTTTGAGGAAGAAGTCGGATGCCGCGTCGAAGATCATGGACTTCATTTGCTTCTGCAGGACGCGGATCGGCAAGAAACCCCGAGTTTTGCAGTCTGATGGTGGAGGTGAGTTTATCAGCAAGGATTTGCAGGATTACCTCCGGGCAGAGGGTGTAGTGAGCCAGTTCAGCGCACCCTGCTCGCCACAGCAAAATGGGGTGGTAGAAAGGCGGAACCGATACCTGAAAGAGATGGCGCTCTGTATGTTATTGGAGGCAAAGCTGGACCAGAAGTACTGGGGTGAGGCGATTCTAACAGCGACCTAGGTCCATCAAAATGAGCTCCTATGAGAAATGGTACGAAAGACTTCCGTCGTATGCGCACTTCCGGATCTTCGGCTGTGATGCGTGGGTGCATATTCCAGCTGAGACGCGTAAGAAAATGGAGCCTAAAGTGCGAAAACTGATGTTTGTAGGCTACTCCAACGAGCATAAGGCCTATAGGCTGCTGGATACGGGTTCGGGACGAATCACCATCAGCCGGGATGTGAAGTTCCTGGAAGATTGGCACATGGATAGTGAAAGCGGTGCCGATCGGAAGCTGGAAGTTACTGAATCGACAGTCGAGTTGGAGCCACTATCGGTTCCGGAAATCACGCGTGAAGTTGCACCTGTGTCTGAATCCGAAGAAGATCCTGAAGTTGAAGAGGACTTTGATGGATATGAATCGGCTGAAGATCTGTATCACGGTGAAGATATTCCTGTTCCGGAGGATGAAAATCAGCGGGAAAATCCTCGTCAGTTTTGCCAGCACGATTCGGCGATTATTTTGTTGGAATGGCAACGGTGGACCAGGATGAGCCGACTTCGTACGAGCAAGCTGTCAGCTGTGCTGAGAAGAAGGACTGGATTGCTGCGATGGATGCTGAGTACGATTCATTGGTGTCGAACGATACATGGGAGCTTGTGGACCCACCGCCTGCTACCAACATTGTCGGAAGCAAGTAGGTGTATAAGAAAAAGATGGACGCGGACGGAAAGGTTGAGCAAATGAAGGCCAGACTCGTAGCGCAAGGATGCAGTCAGCGCTCTGGGTCTGATTACGAGGACAAATTTGCTCCTGTGGCGATGTGTTCTACCTTTCGTGTACTGTTGACTGTTGCGGGCCATCGGAAGATGTACGTAAAACACCTAGACATAAAATCTGCATACCTGTATGGAAAGCTGGATGAGGTGGTGTTCATGAGGCAACCTACGGGGTACAAGGTGCCTGGATCTGAGAAGAAAGTGTGCAGATTAAAGCGGAGCATTTACGGCTTGAAACAAGCTGCAAGAGTTTGGAACAAGACGCTTACGGATATACTGAAGCAGCTTGGTTTCGAGCAGTGCAGTTCCGATCCGTGCCTTTATCGGAAGCGTTTTGGTGAGAACGGGTGGATGTATATTAGAGTGATGCAAAATTTGAAATTTTCGCTCCACAATACTTAAACGATTCCAAATCGGATCCTGACTAACCTTTCAAAATTTGAACCCATTTGGTGAGAAACTGAGATGGCACAAACCATTTGAAATTTGTATGGGAATTACTATGGTAAAACCAAGTTTTTTGTTCATGTCTATCTAATAATTCACCATATCGGTCTGCTTCAAAAACTTTCAACTGTGCTTGTAGGAAATTCTTCCAGCTACAACTTTGCTGAAGACCACTTTTTGATTAAATGCAAGGATCGAAAGTTATCAATGGTTCAATGCACTGATGTCTTATGATCATGCTCAATCAACTGATCAGCAGGCAACATTGGTGTTTCTGGGGCGTTGAATAGGACACAAATATCATGGCTACTATGTCACACTGCAAAATACAGTGTTGCCTACAGAGCAGCTGCTTGATCATGTCATAAGTTTGTCAATCTCTTAAATAATTAATAACTTTTTCCTGTCTCGTTTTACATAGAAACGATCTTGGGCAAAGTTGTAGCTGAAAAAATTTTCTATAAGGATGGCTATCGAACTGTTTCGCAGCTCAATATGGAAAAAGACTAGAAGGCAATGAACAAAAAGTTGAGGTTTCCCATAGTAATTTACATGTAAACTTCAAATGGCTTGTGCGAAGTCTGTTTCTAACCAAATGAGTTGTAACTTTGGGAGGCTAATCAGGACCCGATTTGAAACCATTTAAGCACTGTGGAGCGAAAAAGTCAAATTTTGCATCAGTCTAATGTATATTCTCATATATGTGGATGACTTGCTATTGTGCTGCACACATGGGGAGGAAATCGACCAGGTCGAGCAAGTTTTGCAAGATCGACTGAAGATTACAAGGCTGGGAGATATCAGGAGCTTCTTAGGTATTCGTGTGCGAAAGAATGCGGAAGGTTTCTATGTGATTTCCCAGAGTGGTTTCATCAGAAGAGTTGCAACACGATTCTGGTTGGACAACGCTAAAGGGTCGAAGTACCCAATGGATCCGGGATACTATAAGGTGATCGAGGGTAGCCCGAAGATGGAAATCAACGAAGAATATCGCAAGTTAATCGGTTGCCTGCTATACTCGTCTGTCAACAGCCGTCCAGATGTCGCAGCGGCTGTTGGAATATTGAGCCGGAAAGTTAGTTGCCCATCGGTGACGGACTGGACCGAAGCCAAACGTATTGTACGCTACCTGCTACACACGGTTGACTGCGGATTGACGCTTGGAAGGAGTGATTGTGAGCTACACACTTAGAAATTATTATTTTTACACGAGACGTAATTCAGCTTTGACGTAAATCATGGAACGTAAACAAAAATGGCATGTAAAATTAAGTGTCCTGAAACTGAAACATAGGCAACTCGACGAAAAGTGCGTTTGATTGAATTGATTTTCCCGTCCTTTTCAACTGATTCTTATGTCAAAAGGGCCGCTTGCATGTGTCGGTCTCAGGGTACTGAAATTTACATGTCTTTTTCGTAGTGTGTACTGTTGTCAGGATATTGCGATGCGGATTGGGCTGACGACAGCACTGACCGTGAATCCTGTACCGGCTACATGTTGAGTCTAGGAGGAGGAACCGTGACTTGGGTGAGCCGGAAGCAGAGCTGTGTGGCCATGTCTACCATGGAGGCCGAATATGTGGCCCTCTCAGAGGCTACGCAGGAGGTTGTTTGGTTGCGGCGTTTGCTAACTGAACTGAACGAGAATCAATGGCGGCCGACAGTTATTTTCGAAGATAACAGGAGTTGCCTAGATTTCGTCGCATTGGATCAGCAGAAGAAAAGGTCGAAACACATTGACACGCGGTACCACTACACCAGGTTCTTCTAGTGATATCGAGCTGCAGTACTGTGCATCGGAGTATATGGTTGCGGATATCTTGACCAAGCCACTCGGGTCAACAAAGGTCAAAAGATTCGCTACGAAGATGGGATTGGCAACCGTGCCGATCGAGGAGGAGACTGTTGAGGAGACTCGGGGTTAAATTCGCGAGGAGGAGTGTTGCGCCCTTTCTAGATGTTACGCTAGACGCATACGCGAATCCACCCCTGCAGAGAATCAACATTACCACTGACGTTCTGTAATTTGCGCATCATTAATAAAAACACGTTCTTCAAAGTACGCGGTCGTGTATACTTTCATTCTGTCCGATTATCCCGGTTAAACCTGTCCGTCTGGTTCCGTCGGTTGATTGTCCGCCAAAACTATCAAGATGAACCTTGACGTTAGCAGGCGAAACAACCCGAGGTGAATTCGAGTGTGGATACATAATCGTTTGTGTTTTAGCTGAATTGATACAAATATTTCAGCTCTTGAAATAGTCGGATAGAACATCCAGGCCTGATTGTAGTTTGCTCGCCAGAGCACGGATCACTCGATCCTTATAGATGATGGAGGTGTCATCTGCGATCATTGACAGGATACCACCACCCGGCAGGGGAGGAACGTCTGGTGTGAAAATGTGGAATATGATATGCCCAAGCAGGCTACCCTGGGAGACGCCTGCATCAACGTTGAGCGTATCAGAGGGGACATTGTTCAAGTAGACCTGGAATGATCTGCCCGACAAGTAGTTTTTGATAATCTTCACGAGGTAGATCGGAAAGTTGTATCGATGCAGCTTTTAGACCATCATGCCAGACATTGCCGAACGCCTTCTCGACGTCCAACAATGCCATGGCAGATGTATTGGAAACGGACTTATTCCGCTTGATGATGTTAGTAACCCGTGCGAGTTGGTGGATGGTAAAGTGGCCTTTCATAAACCCGAATTGCTCTTTGAGAAAGATGTTATTGTCATTTGAAAACACCAGCAGACGGCTGAGTATCAACTTTTCGAATAACTTCGAGAGAGAGGACAAGAGGCTGATGGGGCGATAGCTTTTGACACTGGTAGGGTCTTTGCCAGGCTTGCGTATTGGAATCACTTTGGCTAACTTCCAGTCGATTGCTGTGTCCACAGAGCGCTGGTACTGCTGCCAGTTGACACGATGGTAATTTCGGTAACTTGAAGCTTATTGGCCGCTATGGCATGCTATCATTTGATGTTTGAGCGGTTTTTATGAGTTTTAAGCTGGATTGATCATTTAGCGTTGTGACTATGAGTGCGTGAAAAAGCATGAGAATCTCAAGCGTGAGATTTGATTGCCACATTAGTCAGCGAGTTTATTCTCTCAGAGAGGCTCAATGAATGAGATTTGAGAATGATTTTCCGAACACTGACTAAGGATATCCCTTCTGGGTCCTCTATGTTTGGCTCGTGGGTTCTATAAATACTCCAGGATCGCAATATTGACAACAAAGCGTCACCCAAACAGCATGCCTCCAAATCACGCAATAATTCCCGGTTGTGCTTTACCACATAAAACGACAACGCAATACGTCGCCGTGCCGACTTCCGTAAACATGCTTTCTGATTTGTCCGAACATCAACACTTTCCTAACACGAATTACGTCAACACACACGCCATTCTGCCCCTGAATTTATACCCACTCAGACGACACCATTTCCATTATCACGTATGTGATTATTATACAGCACTCACTGTAGCACAAGTCGGAAAGAATTACCCAAACCAGCCGTGCATGACCTTGCACCACATTTCCACGAAATGGTGATGTGCCGAAAAGTTCACTTCGACACCCTGACAACCGGGCGACCGCAACATCCCACAGCCTGTAGTATTGCTCTAACAGTAATGTCATCATTTGCCATTTCCGTAATGTTGCCATGCTTGCTCATGCTTGTTAACGTTCACCATATTGGTCCTCCTTCAACGCCAACGACATCGCGTGGCACAAGGCTCTATATATGCGAACAACCGACAGCTTTGCTGCTGTCTCGGCCACGTAACATTACAATGACTGCCAAAGTCAATTGTATTGTAGCACAGGAAAGTGCTGGATGAGCGAAGCACAAAATCACGTTGACATTTAGCGCGTGTGAGCCGATTTTTTCCGGTGATATGCATATTTTGAAATGTCAGTGATTTCATGAAAATGTTTAATAGCGCATGGCCGATAAAAGTAGCTCCACTTTTTTAAGAAAATTTACTCAGTCTCTGCGTTACTTTAATGTACCGTGAGCTTATAAAATCATCCACCAAAACGGAGACATGAACCCGCTTCTTCCCGGATTCCACCGAGCACTGCGACACCACAGTGCTGATCACGAAATCGCGCGCGAAAATCGCTGCTAAATTGAGTTAAAGTGGCCACACTATTCCATGAGCTGCCATCTATTACGTGGCTGTGACCAATATCGTTTATTCTCACATAAATCTTCATCAACTGCTTCAACCGTCAAGTCAACCAATGGAATGAATACATTGCTGGTTGCGGCTGCCGATGACGCTGATGATGGTGTCGGTGTCGGGTAACTCATCTTGTCACACATTATAATTCCGCATTCACTTTCCTGTACACAGCACACGGATCGGTCATGGGAGAAGAAGGAGACCAGACCGAACCAGTCGAAATAATGTCATCGTATGAAGTTTGGCGGGAGTAGGTATGTGAGAGGTACACATGTATATTTAGTCTACCACGGGCGGCAATTTGGGGGTCTGAGTAAATATATAAAACTATCGTAAGCAGTTTTGCTTCCTTCCTTGTGCAGGTTTCAGAAAGGAACAAGCCCTAAAGCAGGGTATATGAGCGAAGCTTAAATATCAGTATCCTTGGAAAGGAGGCGGAATATTGTTTTCCTGACCAGGCTAGTAGGAACGGATTTAACGAGAGAATTGTATGTTTCCAAACCGCATGACCTCGTCATGGCAGATAAACACGATGCTGTTGGGTGGAGGTTGAACTTGAAAATTAACGTAACTAAATAATTGCATTTTCGGTTGTTGTATTCTGCTGGGAACGGTGAAGTCAAAACAAACAAATTGCTTATAGAGCTACTACGATAACAGCAAACATTTATGAGCTGACAGTGAGTGATTCATACTGCGGATGTTCAATTAGCATTACAAACAAATACAATTTGTAAATTCTACTACAGCAAACTGAAATTACTCAGCCGTCTCAGAATGGAGTGTTAAACCTAATTTGCACGATACAAGGCCACTCGAAAGTGTTTGATAAAACTTGATACAACGAGTATTCACACATTCTTCTACAAAATTGCAGTTAAGTTAATTTCAAACAACTAAGTGAAGGAATCATTTCTCCTACCTGTTAGCGTTCTTATTTTATAGCATTTTTTATAATTGACTTAGGGTGCTTCTGGAAAAATCGTTTTCTTGCTTATATTTGTTGTCGTAGGGCTACGTCCTTGTGGACTATACTGAGGCGCAAATAAAAAAAAAAACGCGTTACGAAATAGTGTTAGGTTTTGAACGCTTATAACACGGTCATTTTTAAATGAATTTCAATTTCAATTACACCATTTCATTCAAATTGGATGTAAGATTTGCTTAGTATAAAGATGATAGCTGTCTATCAATGGTTAACAATTGAAAATTGATTAAACTTATTGGCCGTAATCAACCAATCACCTTCTCGCTCGCTATGACTATCGAGAGAACTTAGATACGAGCCAACTGCACGATAAAAGAGCGTACCAGTATATTTTGTGTCGGGGCATTCTCTGCTCTGACCGTCAAGCAGTTCAGTTCGGTTTTAGCTCGCTCTCGAGTTGTTCGGAAAGTTCGTTGCGATAGTGTTCGCGCTCTCTCCTTCGCGGTGTTTGGTGAAGCATCGCACGACCCCATCAGATGCCGCCGACGCTCAGTTGACATCGAAGAAGCTTCAGGCGAACAACCGTCACGCCATATTGGCCAATGGCAACGAACCGAAGGTGGAAAGGAAGGAGAAACTTCGTAAAGGGATTCCCAGACGGCTTGCGGGAGACTATGGACTTTTACATTAGTAAAGGTCTCCTAATTACCATCCGCTTACAAGCTACAAGCTGATGGTCCTAGCGATGAAACACTACAAGGCGGTTCAAGCCATGCTGGACAAACTGAAGGTGGAATATTTCTCCCACGATCTCGAAGCCAACAAGCCGCTTCAGGTGGAGCTGCGGGGGGTCCCGGATATGGATACCGACACACTGTCGGATGAATTGAAAGCGAACGGCCTCAAAGTGGTGCAAATTTACAAGATGGCTCGCCATGACGCCACTCATAAGTATCGTGATCAGCTGCATCTGGTCCACATCGAGAAGAATTCAACGTGCATGAAGGATCAATGTTCGAGCCCTATTCCACATCGTGGTGAAATGGGAACGGTACAAGCCGATCCATCGTGACGTCACTCAATGTACCAACTGTTTACTGTTCAGGCATGGAACCAAAAGTCACTGCAACAAATGTGACAAAAAGTACAACTCCGCCGCTTGTGAGATGATGGAGGAAGCTGTTCCCATATTTACTGCCCACAACGAGCGGAGTTCGTTGCAATCCGCAAAAAAAGTTTCCACAAGCAATCAACCAGGCCACAGGTACCGGAAAACAACGGGCAGGACTTCCCTGCCATTGACCAACGGTGTCCGATTCCGGTGCGTCCGCCACTCCCACTCAACAACCGACTGGCTGCTGCTGCTGCCGAGGGGAACGACAATCTCAATTCTAGATGCTCAAAAAATCTCACACTAGTGAATCAATCTTCGAAAAATCATCTTTAATTTCTCGCATCTACTTGCATCGTGCTTCATCTTTTTGCAGGAAATCTTCAAAATCGACATAAATCTTCCTTCTATCTACTCAGCATGCGTGCAGCTAGCCACAGCAAAACACAATCTTTTCTGCATCGTAGATAGAGTCGCATCAGTCTCGTTAACCGCTGGGGTGCCCAACCCTTCGTTAAATTCGAATCGTCAAATATATGCGGCAACCGCTGCATCCCGCAACTGAGGTCTTCCCCTCCGGGACTATCGAGGCGTTATGATGATGCACCACCACCAAACGAAAACACAGATGCAGCGGAGTAGCTGATCCCCGTATTAAACCAACTTGCCACACGTTTGCGCAGTTGCAAAACCCGTTACGACCAGATTTACACTCTGGGCCTTTTCGTCATCGACCATGGCCTCTGAAGTGTTGAATCTAGTCAACTGGAACGCTTGCTCGCTCAAGAACAAGAACATCGCGTTCGTTGAGTTTCTCAATGAACGAAACATCGACATTGCCATCATGAAACTGCCACTGAAACACTCCTGAAACTCGAAATTAATTAACCTTCCCGATTTCCGGCTCGTGAGGCTAGATCGAACCAGTTCTTCGGGAGTAGGAGTGGCCATTGCGCTAAGGAGAAACATCTGCTGTCGACTATTGCCAAGCTTTCAGCTTAAGAGTAGTTTCTACTCCTGTCGGCCCCATTACCACAACTGCACAAAACAAGTTAACATCAGGGACAGGTCGGCAGCAGACCTGCGACGAGATATTTTCAGCTAACACGACGGCGGGAAAACTTCATCATCGCTGGCGACCTGAACGCCAAACATCAAGCCTGGGGCAACAGTCGGCGCAATCAAAACGGCACCATCCTGAACAACGAACTGCAGGAAGCGCAGTACAATATCTTGAACCGGACACTCCTAAACGATTGAATCGGTCAGGAGCTCACGCCACCATCGACATCTATATCAGCAACATGGACTACCGATTCGAAACTTCCCGGCGCAACTTCCATCGTGTCAACAGAGATCGATATCAACACTGCTTTGACACAACCATCGACTACGATGTCCGACCGGAGACGTCCGACCGGAGACGTCCGACCGGAGACGTCCGACCGGAGACGTCCGACCGGAGACGTCCGACCGGAGACGTCCGACCGGAGACGTCCGACCGGAGACGTCCGACCGGAGACGTCCGACCGGAGACGTCCGACCGGAGACGTCCGACCGGAGACGTCCGACCGGAGACGTCCGACCGGAGACGTCCGACCGGAGACGTCCGACCGGAGACGTCCGACCGGAGACGTCCGACCGGAGACGTCCGACCGGAGACGTCCGACCGGAGACGTCCGACCGGAGACGTCCGACCGGAGACGTCCGACCGGAGACGTCCGACCGGAGACGTCCGACCGGAGACGTCCGACCGGAGACGTCCGACCGGAGACGTCTGACCGGAGACGTCCGACCGGAGACGTCCGACCGGAGACGTCCAACCGGAGACGTCCGAAGACGTTGACCGGTGTCTGCAATCTATCGTGGAGGCAATATCCCGGGCAAGGGAACAACACGTGCCAGTATCCAGACAGGTGAATAACACTTTGGACCTTGACAGCTCTACTAAAGACCTGACTAAACACCGTTACACCATTCGTAGGCAGTACCAGCGTTCTGGTCTGCCTGAAGTCCAATTGTAATCAATTAACAAAGATCATTCAGGCCAGGATGGTGGATCTCAGTAATAACGAATCTAACCAGAACCTTAAAAAATAAGCGCAGACCCATTCCACCACTGGTTCCAATGAATCGTCCTGATGATTCAGTGGTTGATCTGAGAACTACTGTTGAGAAGGCTGCTGTGATTGGCCAACACTTCATCAGGTCCCGTAATCTCGGGCAAAATATGATTAGTCCACATGAGGCTGCTGTCGCTGAAAATGCAGCCAAACTTACTTTGATTTCCAACAACTTCCCCGAAGTTTCAGGGTTTTCAGCTGACGAACTGTTGGCCTATATCAAATCTTCCAAAAACATGAAGACCCCAGGTTTCGATAACATCTTAAATCTAGAGCTCAAACATACGAGTTCTAGATTCTATGATTACCTGGCACAGATTTCAGTGCTTGGCTTTTTCTCCTCTTGCTGGAAGTTAGCTAACGTCATACTGATCCGTAAACCTGGGAAGGATCTTTCCTCTCCTTCCAGCTACAGATCTATCAGCCTTCTCTAAGGGTTATCAAAGCTTCTTTAAAATGCGATATACCGGCGTCTTGTAACATCTGCCGACGAAAATAATACCCTACTCGAGGAGCATTTTGATTTTCGACAAGGTCAAATTTTCGTAAAAAATTGCACTTTTTTTGATTGGAAGTAGGGGAAATAGCTCTAATGTTAACTATGGATCTAAGATTGGGCCCATCGCTAAAAATCTATCAACTTTTGGAAACAATATGTGTTAGGCCCTTTTCGCGCGAACAGAATACGCCCATGCAAAACTGTTTACATCATATTTACGATGCAGCATTGATGGAGCCGTGAAATAAAATGAATATATCTTATGAAAGTTCACCTGGAAAAGTCAAAGATACACATCAGTCTGATCGTATAAACGTTTTCTTCTTCAATTCGAATGTTATATTGGAAGGATTTTACGCTGGCTTGATGAAAATTATGATTTTAGGCTAATTTTCACGAATTTTATATGCAGTCTGTCAACATTATCATCATCATGAAGTGGCGACATCTGCGTTGAGCTTTTGCGGCATTCTTCCAATTATCGTTAGAAAATAGAAGCATTTTGTTTAAAATTGTGATCAGTTGTTTCTATTGAGGGTTATTAGAAAATTTTAACGATTAGTGGCGCTATTTTATGTCAATAAAATAATTAAAAAAAAATTTTAGCATTGCCATAGACAATAAGATATAACACATTGAACATTTTCCATTGTAAAACATCGTCCCTAAAACACTACTGCCATCTGTTGATTATGAGCGCCACATTGGTGGTACTACAAACTAAGAAACACATAAGTTGACTGTTAAAAGCGATATCGATGACCATTTGTAGGATGTAATGTCTGCTTGTCTGTGGTATTATAGTTCAATTGTCTCAGGACATTCCAGAATACGGTAAATAAATTACTAGCATGTTGAAGCTTGGAATTTCTTCTTCATAAATATTTGTAACATCAGCAAACAAGGTTCACACAGTTCATTGCATGATTGCCTGCATTTATATTTTCTATTGGTTTATTTAATTTATTTACCTATGAGTGAGTGAGTAAAGAAGGACCTTTTTTGATAATATCCGAGTTTTCTTTAAAAAAAACCCTGATGATTGTGGGCGTCTAGATGGAATACCTGTATAAAGAGAGAGAGAGAGAGAAGAGAGAGAGAGAGAGAGAGAGAAAGAGAGAGAGAGAGAGGGGGGGGGGGAGAGAGAGAGGGGGGAGAGAGAGAGAGGGAGAGAGAGAGAGAGAGAGAGAGAGAGAGAGAGAGAGAGAGAGAGAGAGAGAGAGAGAGAGAGAGAGAGAGAGAGAGAGAGAGATAAGGATCAGTAATTTCCAGCGTCTGCTCACCATGGAGGTGCGGCTCAAAACGGCGTCTGTTCTCCATGTTAGGAGCGGCTGATCACCGTCCTAGTGCCAGCGTGGGACTCTAAACAGAGCTGTGCACGATGGTCCCCCGGCGAGACAGGGGGTTGGGGCAGGCCCAACAAGCCGCCCTGGAAAAAAACAAAGTTGCAAATACCGAAGAAAGAAATACGGATCGGAACAATCGGCACAGACCTACGCGACGAAATAAGGACTACGATTGGAAACTCGGAACATGGAACTGCAAATCGCTCCCCGGGTTGCGATAGGTTAATCTATGACGAACTTCAACCACGCAACTTCGAAGTCGTAGCACTGCAGGAACTTTGCTGGACGGGACAAAAGGTATGGAAAAGCGGGCATCGAGCGGCTACTTTCTACCAGAGCTGTGGCACCACCAACGAGCTGGGAACCGGCTTTGTAGTGCTGGGTAAGATGCGCCAACGCGTGATTGGTTGGCAGCCGATCAACGCGAGGATGTGCAAGTTGAGGATTAAGGGCCGTTTCTTCAACTACAGCATCATCAACGTGCACTGCCCACACGAAGGGAGACCCGACGACGAGAAAGAAGCGTTCTATGCGCAGCTGGAGCAGGTGTACGACGGCTGTTCGCAACGGGACGTCAAAATCGTCATCGGCGACATGAACGCTCAGGTAGGACGGGAGGCAATGTATAGACCGGCAATCGGGCCAAACAGCCTGCATGCCGTATCGAACGACAACGGCCAATGATGCGTGAACTTTGCAGCATCTCGAGGAATGGTAGTTCGAAGTACCTTTTTCCCCCGCAAGGATACCCACAAAGCCGTCTGGAGATCACCTGACCAACACACAGAAAACCAAATCATTATCAACGTCCGCACGTACCGCAGTGCGAACATAGAATCCGGACCACTACCTAGTTGCAGTATGCATGCGCTCAAAACTCTCGACGGTGCATAACACACATTGAAGTCGAACGCCGCGACCCAACATTGAGCAACTACGGGACGCTGGAGTTGCCCAGGACTACGCGCAGCAACTGGAAGTTGCACTACCCACGGAAGAGCAGCTTGGCGCAGCTTCTCTTGAAGATGGCTGGAGGGACATCCGTTCAGCCATAGGTAGTACTGCTGTAGCGGCGGAACAGACAGACAGATACGGCGGAACAGATACAGACAAGCGCGGAACAGACAAAACTCGGTTTTCCGAAGGAAGAAGCGTCAGCAGGAAGATCGAGATCGCGAGGCGATGGAAAATCTGTACCGCGTAAACGACACACGGAAGTTCTACGAGAAGCTAAATAGTTCGCGCAAAGGCTACGTGCCGCAAGCCGATATGTGCAAGGACTTGGACGGTAACCTTCTCACGAACGAGTGTGAGGTGATTGAGAGGTGGAAGCAGTACTATGACGAGCACCTCAACGGTGAAGCAGCAGAAAACGAAGGTGGCACGGCAACAGACCTTGGAGCACGCGCAGAAGACGACAGGCTACCGGCCCCTGATCTTCAAGAAGTTGAGGAGGAGATCGGTCGGCTGAAGAACAACAAAGCAACTGGTGTAGATCAACTACCAAGTGAGCTATTGAAAGAGCTATTGAAATACGGTGGTGAAGCACTGGCTAGAGCGCTGCAGTGGGTAATTGCCAAGATTTGGGAGGAGGAGATATTACCGGAGGAGTGGATGGAAGGTGTCGTATGCCCAATCTACAAAAAGGGCGACAAGTTGGATTGCTGCAACTACCGCGCGATCACACTGCTGAGCGCCGCCTACAAGGTACTCTCCCAAATTCTATGCCGCCGTCTGTCACCATATGCAAGAGAGTTCGTGGGGCAATACCAGGCGGGATTCATGGGTGCCCGCGCTACCACGGACCAAATTTTCGCGATTCGGCAGGTTCTGCAGAAATGCCGCGAATACAACGTGCCCACACATCATTTGTTCATCGATTTCAAATCCGCATACGACACAATCGATCGAGATCAGCTATGGCAGATTATGCACGAGTACGGATTTCCGGATAAACTGACGCGATTGGTCAAGGCGACGATGGATCGAGTGACGTGCGTTGTTCGAGTATCGGGGACACTCTCGAGTCCCTTTGAATCTCGAAGGGGGTTACGGCAGGGTGATGGACTTTCGTGTCTGCTGTTCAACATCGCGTTAGAAGGTGTGATCAGAAGAGCTGGGATAGACACGAGTGGCACGATATTCAGGAAGTCCATCCAGCTCCTTGGTTTCGCCGATGACATTGACATTATGGCACGGAACTTTGAGATGATGGCGGAAACGTACATCAGACTGAAGGCTGAAGCTAGACGGATTGGACTTGCCATCAACACATCAAAGACAAAATATATGAAAGCAAGAGGTTCTAGGGAAGACAATGTTAGCCTCCCACCCCGAGTTCAGATTGACGGTGACGAAATCGAGGTGGTCGATGAGTTCGTGTATTTGGGCTCACTGGTGACCGCCGAAAATGATACCAGCAGAGAAATTCAAAGACGCATTATGGCAGGGAATCGTGCCTACTTTGGACTCCGGAGGACGCTCCGGTCGAATAAAATTCGCCGCCGCACGAAGTTGACTGTCTACAAGACGCTGATTAGACCGGTGGTCCTTTACGGCCACGAGACCTGGACTATGCTCGTGGAGGACCAACGCGCCCTTGGTGTTTTCGAACGGAAGGTGTTGCGTACCATCTACGGTGGAGTGCAGATGGATGACGGAACGTGGAGGAGGCGAATGAACCACGAATTGCACCAGCTGCTAGGAGAACCATCCATCGTCCACATTGCAAAAATTAGGCGACTACGGTGGGCTGGGCACGTCGTAAGAATGCCGCACGACGACCCAGTGAAAATGGTTCTAGAAAGCGACCCAACAGGAACAAGAAGAAGAGGCGCGCAGCGGGCAAGGTGGATCGACCAAGTAGAAGGTGACCTGCGGACCCTTCGCAGACTACGAGGCTGGCGAACTGTGGCCATGGATCGAGTAGAGTGGAGACGACTTCTTCGGACAGCAGAGGACAACAAGGCCTTAGCCTGTTTGGTAAGGTAAGTAAGGTAAGTAAGTAATTTCCATTTAATTCTACTGAATATGGAATATGCGTATCTGTCAAGGGTAAGCAAATAAGGTAGTGGAATTAAATGGAAATTACTAATCCACCTCTCTCTCTTTTTATTTAAAAAGTTGGAGGGTGGTGTACAAGACACAACCGCATTGTTGACGTAGGACTACGAAATTTTTTACGGTTCGGACGTTTTCGAAGATGTCGCGCAGCAGGAGAATGCATACAATGAAGGTTTCTCAGTTAATGAAAGTGAAACGGAAAAAATAACGTTTTAACTACAAATAGAACATAATTTTTTCCCGAACAAATTATTTGATTTTTGAATCATTTTGATGTTCAATCCCGGTCAACGCTGCCAGGAAGTTCTGAGGCATAACGTCTCTGATCACGCCTTCCTTCGAAATTCCCGGTTCATGAGTTGATGGGTCGATAGGTAGGGTCCAAGTGTGGGCATGCACAGTTGTACTGCTCATTTGGTAAAAACTTTTCACTCAGATGTTGAAATTTATTTTTCTTTGAAGTAATTGATAGATTCGGCTCATAGTTAGTTTACTATAGATATGCGAAGATTAGGTAAAGCTTAACATTTGAATCAGCACTAATCAATTTAACACTTAAATTCCGAGATGTGTAGTAAGCATTTCTCACCTCATTTTTACAACGCAAAAAACAAATACAGTTTACTACTAGCATTAAAATCTGCTTTATTTTACATATCTATAACAAGCTTACACTCTATTCTATCTACTGCTTCAAAAAGAACTATGTTCCGTCAACTGTGTGCAAAGTTATTAGCAAATGAGCAGTTCGTGACCAAAACTGTGTATGCCAAGCATGGGTGTGGGTAGCATTGGTGCTCAGCACGGAAAACAAATCCAAGGGGAAAAAAACAGCATTTAGTGTGGTCGTTGGGGGCGTGTGGTTCTGAATTGGCAACAAAATGTTCCGCAATTGTATCCTCCCTATTCGTACACGCCCGAAGATCGTAGGCGAATGTCACTTCGACTTGTTTCATCTAGGAACCATTCTCTGATGACTGTGTTGGGGAAGCAGCACATGCATGTACGTAATTGGTGGATTTGTAAGTTATTTAGAAGCTTTTGGACAATGCTTGACATTTACCACTTTTTCAATAGTTTCAATTTGAAAATCAACAGTCAATAGTATTGTTATCGATGCGTAGAAATGTTTCTGATCGATTGGTGATAAAATAATTGAAATTGGTTCTGGGGCAGCTAAGTTATTGACGTTCAAAATCTTTCATAATTTCATTTTTCGCTTTTCATAAATTGTACCCCCATCTTCCCGAAAGACGTAGTCCTACGTCAAAAAAATCACTGAATCAATTTCCTTACCATTGCCCATGGAATATTTTTGCTTAAATTCACAATATTTTCTTTAATACCGCATGCGTGATAATATTTGCACCATCGTACAAATAAGGTTCCCGTTTCACCTGTGCATACAATACCTTGGTTTTCTTTGCATGCACGTAACCTATATAGCTCATACCGTAGTAGGCTGTGTATAAAATAAAATGATTTGCTTAGTTTGACAGTTGCTCCATGACGAAGTGGCAGCGTATTCGTGATTTGTCCCACGCGCAAATTTCGCAAAAAGACATTTCAATCGCCGTGGTACCGTCCCGGTGGACCGTCAAAAGGGTTTTAGACCGAGAAAAGAAAGGACAACTATTTGCGAAGGTGGCCACAGGTCATCCGAGGTCAGATCGGGTTCTGAGGGTTATCGCTGCTATCAAAAGTAAGATTCGGGTGGATCCAGTGCGTTCAATAAAGAAAATGGCAAAGGAACACGGGATCAGTGACTTTACGGCACCGAAGATCGTAAAGGTAGATTGCGGGGCGAAGTCGAGGGCTGCGAAAAAACCCACATGATTACCAACCGCATCCGGGAGCTACGAGTCGAACGATGCAAGAAAATCTTGAACTTCCCTAAGCGAAAACATCCGGTAATCCTGTTCACCGAGAGCATGTTTACCGTCGATCCCGTATCAAATTCCAGAACCGACAAGAACGTGTATCTGACCAAGCATCCTACTAGAGTTATGGTGTTTGGATTGGTGGCTGCCGATGGCAAAAAAATGGACCCGGTGTTCATTCCAGAAGGCGACAAGGTCAACACGGAGGTCTACATCGGGATTTTAAGTAAGTATGTTCTTCCGTGGATCAAAGAACAGTACGGTCCGAAGCCAAATGTTGTATTTCAACTAGATGGGGCTCCATGCCACACCTCTGGGCGAAGGATATGTGGCCGCCATCCAGCCCCGATCTTAATCCGCTGGATTACTCAATATGGCGCGTCATGAAGGCCAAGGCCTGTTCTAAACGCCACCCGAGTACAGCAAGCCTCAGACAAACATTGACCCGTACCTGGAGAGAAATGGATCCAGACTACATTATTAGAACCTGCCGTGCATTCCGGAAGCGTGTGGAGGCCGTAATTGCAGCAAGTGGAAACTCGATCGATCACGCATACGGCACTTGTTCATCCTTAATTCGTTGATGTACATTTTTATTATGATTTGTTCGAGTCAACGTCGATCCAACTCCACAGCCCTGGTCAGTAGAGTTGTTTAAAATTACATCTTCTAATAACTTGCCTAGTCGCACAATTTTGAACTAAAATGATGTCACCAAATGTAGGTCTAGGTACTAAGGCTCAACTTTGCTTAAGACACAAGGCTTCCATAACGCAAACCTGAGGAGCTATTAATGTATGCCACGATTTGGTACTTATCGAACCACTGGGCCGGCGTAGTGGTTAGCATCCATACCTCTCACGCCAACGAATGATCCGAAAATAATAAAAAATTAAAAATGCAAACCTAGCGTTCAGAATCATAAGGACCTAATGATTTGCATTACCATAGTTGTTCATTGAACCAATTTTTATGATGATATTCAACGAAGCCCATGCGGTTTCATTGCTCCAAAGTACACCTTAAGGGCAAAGGAAGTCGACCACCCGCATAACAACGTCCGATTTGAATTTTTTGGATGAACCGTTCGCAAGAATGAACCAATTACATACACATATCCAAAACAGCAGAATGAACACAAGCGTTTGACTGTTCTTATCCGAAAAAGTATTGTTATCTAAGGACTGATCTCATTCGGTAATAAGTTCCAGAAATAGAGCAAGACCATGTTGGTTCGATTCCCGATGCAGTCTTAGAATTTGATGTATTTCAAAATAGCTTGTCTTTCCTGATCATAAGATATCATTGTAAATGCCATAAAATATGAAACTAGCTGAGTGTGCCCGGCCTTGCTCGGAATTCCATATAAGATTGAGTTGCTTTATTGTAAGTAGCCCCCCCCTCTTATCTAAGGCGCTACCCCCTATGACCATCTCCTTATACCTTCACATGCGAAATTTGGTTCCATTTGCTTTATTAGTTCTCGAGTTATGCAGAATAGAGAATTATTTTCCATCATATTCTTGTTTTCGTAAGGGGTCATTCAAAAGTTACGTAGTATTTAGAGGCGAGGGGTGGTTTGGTCTTTTTTTCGCGCCTTATCAACCGAGACAATTTTATAGCTTTTTTATAGGGTTTTTCTCCAAGTATAATAAGATATGGGTATTTCCGGAACCTGCATGACATCTAGAAGCCGGAAATGCATGTTTGGCGTCATTTTTACTTCCAATATGGTGACTTCCGGTTTGCTGAAAAGCTGCGAAAACTCGTCAAATACCATTCAATATGGGAGTTTCCGGAACGGTATGACATATAGAAGCCGGAAATGCATGTTTCGCCCCATGTTGAAATCCAAGATGGCAACTTCCGGTTTGCTTTAAAACTGCAAAAAATCGTAAAGAAATAGGCCTGGATAATATAATTATCCGGATAGACCTATCCAGTGGATAGAAATAAACGGAGTCTATCCCTATCCACATTTCTTTCCCTCCGGATAATATCCAAGTTAAAATTATCTGGATAATTTTAACTTGGATATTATCCATTATTTTTCCCTCCGGATAGTATCCGGAGTACTCCGAACAGTTTATGTTTAGAATAGGGATGTTTGATATCAAATATGAACTCCTAAAAATGGGTATTTTTAGAATCGGGATTATGTCCAAAGGCCGGAAAATGACATCCGACGCCATTTTGAAATCCAAAATGGCGGCTTACAGTTTCATAGAAAGTGGGAAATACTGTCAAATACCCATCAATATGGGTATTTTTGGAATCGGGGTGATCTCCAGAGACCGAAAATTGATATATGACGCCATTTTGAAATCCAAAATGGCGGCTTCCGGTTTCATAAAAAGTGGGAAATACTGTCAAATACCCATCAATATGGGTATTTTTGGGATTGGGGTGATGTCCAGAGTCCAAAAATTGGTATTTGACGCCATTTTGAAATCCAAAATGGCTGCTTCCGGTTTGATAGAAGATGGAAAATACTGTCAACTACCCATCAATATTGGTATTTTAGGAGTCGGGGTGATGTCCAGAGGCCGAAAATTGATATCTGACACCATTGTGATGATGTATGATACTATCTTAGAATCCAAGAATCCAAAGAAAAAGTGGCAAATACCTTACAATATGGGTATTTTCGGAACGGGGACGACGTGTAAGTGCCGAAAATTAATGCCCGTCGCCATTTTGGAATCCAATGATGCCGGCCATTGGGTTCAGAAAGTTTGCAATACTCAATAATATGCGTATTTTCAGAACGGGGATGACGTGTAGATGCCGAAGATCGATACCCGATGCCATTTTGAAATCCAACATGGCGGCACTCGGATTAAGAAAAAGTGTAAGTGCCGAAAATTAATGTTCGACGCCATTTTGGAATCCAATACGGTGGCCAATGGGTTCAGAATGAGTGTCAAATACTCTACAATATGGCTACTTTCAGAACGGGGACGGCCGGTAAAAGCCGAAAATCGATGTCCTACACCATTTTGGAATCCAACGTGGAAACCATCGGGTTCAGAAAAAGTGGCAAATACCCTGCAATATGAGTATTTTTGGAACGGGGACGACATGTAGATGCCGAAAATCAATGTCCGACACCATTTTGAAATCCAAGAAAGCCATTAGTTTCAAACAGAGTTTCAAATACCCTACAATATGGCTACTTTCGGATAGAAGACGACGTGTTGAGGCTGAAAATCGATGTCCGACACCTAACTGGAATCCAAGATGGTTGCCATTGGTTTTAAAAACCAGTGAAATACCTCAAAATATGGGTTTTAGTGGCAATCGGGTAACGCATGAAGACCTAAAATCGATTTCCAACGCCATTTTGAAATATAATAAGGTGGCCACCTTTTTTATAAAATATGTTAAATATTATACGATATAGTCACCATATTGGATTCCTAAATGACATGAGACATCAGTTTTCGGCAGCTATACGTCATCCTCGTTCCGAAATAACCAATATTTAAGGGAATTGGCCACTTATTTTAAACCCAATGGCCATCATCTTGAATTCCAAAACGGCATAGGATATCATTTTCCGGCCTTTGGACATCACCCAGATTCCTAAAATGTCCATATTGATGGGTATTGACAGTATTTTCAATTTTATATAAAACCGGAAGCAGTCATTTTGGATTTCAAAATGGCGTCGGATATCAATTTTGGGCCTCTGGACATCACCCCGATTTCAAAAATACCCATATTGATGGGATTTGTCAGTATTTCCAACTTTTTATGAAATTGGAAGCTGCCATTTTGGATTTCAAAATGGCGTCGGATATCAATTTTTGGCCTCTGGACATCACCTTGATTCCAAAAATACCCATATTGATGGGTATTTGCAAGTATTTCCCACTTTAAAAAAAAACCGGAGGCCACCATTTTGAATTTCAAAATGGCGTCGGATATCAATTTCTGGCCTCTGGACATCACCCCGATTCCAAAAATACCCATATTGATGGGTATTTGACAGAATTTTCCAATTTCTATGAAACCGGAAGCCGCCATTTTGGATATCATTTTCCATCTTTCCGATTCCAAAAATACCCATATTGATGAGAACATATTTCATATCAAACATCCCTATTCTAAACATAAACTGTTCGGAGTACTCCGGATACTATCCGGAGGGAAAAATAATGGATATTATCCCTATCCACTTTTTCCTTCCTCCGGATAATTTTAAAACTTTTCTATCCGGATAATTTTAACTTGACTATTATCCGTTTTAAAATTATCCGGATAGGGATAGGGATAATATCCAATGATAGATTGGATAATGGATAATGGATAGGGATAATTTTGATGCCTGCAAATACCATACAATTTGGGTATTTCTGAAACCAGTGTGACATATAGAAGCCGGAAATGCATGTTTGGCCCCATATTGAAATCCAAGATGGTGACTTCTGGTTTCGTGTAAAACTTCGAAAACTCTTCAAATACCATCCAATATGGGAGTTTCCGGAACGGTATAACATGTAGAAGCTGGAAATGCATGTTTGGCACCATTTTGAAATCCAAAACTTCCGGGTCTGGCTTCTACATATCATCCTGGTTCTACATGTCAACCGGTTATACATATCACACCGGTTCTGGAAATACCCATATTACAGGTATACCTCGATATAACGTAACTATAACTTTGACTTCGATCGTAAATTTTTGGCAAACGATCATTCAATCAAGCAAATTAACAACACCATCGGATATATGAGACAATTACCCATCTATTGGTAATGTTGATTTGTATGATTGAATTGTTATTTGTGAGATATCGACGATTGAAGTAAAAAGTAATAGTTACGTTATATTGAGGTATACCTGTATATGATATTTTACTAGTTTTAGCAGTTTCTCAACAAACCGGAAGGCTCCACCTTGGATTTCAAAATGACGCTAAACATGTATTTTTGGGTGCTACGTGTCACACCAGTTCCGGATATACCCATATTGTATGATATTTGACGAATTTAACAATTTTCCAGCAAACCGGAAGTTGCCATATTGGATTTCAAAATGGCGCCAAACATGCATGTCCGGCTTCCGTATGTCACACCAGTTCCGGAAATATCCATTTTGTATGGTATTTGACGAATTTTCGAAGTTTTCCAGCAAACCGGAAGTCACCACTTAGATAACAACATGACGCCAAACATGCATTTCGGCTTTTACATATCGCACTGGTTCCGGAAATACCCATATTATTTTTCGTGGTTTTTTTTCCAGTTTTCCCGGTTTCTCTAGATCAACTTTTTTTGCACGATTTCTCTATGCAACACTTTTGCACGGTACGTATCCTCGTGCAAAAACAGAATCGGGTCGCGCATCTACCAACTGAGTAAAAGAAGTTCCCTCATCTTATTTAAATTTTGATCATCGCACAATTTCGCATTCTTAAAAAAAAAGAAAGATGCTTTTGAATTATGATTCGATGAGAAGTACCGCATAATGGGTTTTGATGAACGTTAGACACTGGTAACTTACGCAGGGACACTCGGAAGATGTCCAGGTGTCGCCAATGTGGTCCTGGGCTGTCGTTATAACCATCATCGATCTTCTTTTCAAATTGCGTTGCTTTTCAAATTTTATCAGTTTTCTAAGTTCTTAGAAGCGAAAGGTTCAAACGGTGCCACTGTCAAGAGCCACCCTAATCATAAAATGAAATGAACTCCTACTTGTTATTTGCTGTACACATTTATCCTACGCCGCGCGCATGTGTGTATGGGTAAGCATGATAGAAGTGATGATCTAGCACCTATGATTAGTTGGTTTTTTCATATAGAAGTATGTGATTATTTTTATACCAAAACGTTCTTCGAATCATAAGGAATCTAATGGTACCAATAATAGCCCACAAGTAGAAAGTTTGTAGCATACTTTTTGAGTTTTCAAATCAAATGAAAACGATTCTCGCTATAGACCATCGTGATGTGGAAACCAAGAAACGAAAAAAAAACAGCTGCTGCAGCGCGTGTTCATCCAGCAATGCACACATTTCCATTTTGAATAGATTCGGATTGCGTCAGAGGGAATCATTTTACAATGTATGCTACATGCTCGTTCTTATCTAGAAATTGTTTCCACTGTTTCAACCAATGAGCTAGGCATTGTAAATGTACCTAGTCTCCTATGTGAACCGCGAGTATACGCTACAGAGGGCCATTGCAACAAGTTGAAATTATTTCCAAATAAACCGAAAAAAAAAGTTCATGTAGTCGTTCAGTAAACATTTTATACAAACCCCAAAAGAAATCATCTGTGTCATTTAATTTACATTTTTTTATGGAATAGTTATTTGATATGAATACCTTTCTGAAATATTGATTCTACACACAGCTAAAGATATAATTGAGAATTTTTATAAACAAGTTAATTGCTCAATATAATCATAAATAATTATTTCATAACTTATACAACAATACTTTTTCTTTCTTTGATTTTTTTTCCGTACTAAGTATCAATGGTACCGACGCCAGGGAGGCACCTCCCACATCTGGATCGTACCAATCGACCCATCAACTCATGGATCGGCTTTGCTTTGCTTTCGAAGGAAGGTGTGATCGTAGATTGTATGCCTTAGAAAATCCCGGATTGAACCTAGGCCCTTTTGGGGTGAGCGATCAACAATACTTATATATGTTCAGAAATAGTTTAAAAAATAACTATCCTGAATTTGTGGGCACTAATCTTGGTTGTGGCTGCGAGCGTGTATGAGGCCAGCGATCTTGCGGCTTGGAAGCTGGTAAATTCTGAATTCCAAATTGTTAATAACTTTCTAACAACTGAAATCAATATTCAGTACTCAACTAGTTTATTCTAGACAATTTACAAACGTTTCAAAACATATTCAAAATAAATATAAAATTATTTCAAGTTTCAATAAGCAATGTCATAGTTACGATCCGCTTAGTCCTGAGGCGTGTATGATGTCAGCAAGTTTGCGGCTGGAAAGCCGATAAATTCTTAATTTCAGAATGCTAACAACTTTTTACTAACAACTTAGCAGCACCGGTGGTGAAGTGGTAAGCGTGATTGCCTCTCATCCCAAAGGACCTGGGTTCAATCCCCGTCGGCGCCGCTGGGATATTCTGAGGCCTAAAATCTCTGATCACGCCTTCCTTGGGAAATAAAACCGTTGGTACCTGGATGCGTTGTGGGTCGATGGTGGGTCCAGGTGTGCGAGCCGATACATTCTGAATACAAAATTGTTTTACCAATTTTGTTGAAAACTTTAGTCTTATGTTAAAGTATAAATTTTTATTTTTTCAAGAGCATTGCCATTTTCTTTTAGATATACAGGCATGTTTTAGAATGGCAAGCTTCCGCCCTGGAAGGCTGGTGATACTGATTGCTAAATAATTAATGAATTTAAGCTTATATGCTAAATCAATATAAAAAAGTTATTTTTCCAATGTTGCTTAAAATTTCAGTTATATTTTAAAGCACACTTTTTATTTTACATGTGCATTTTCATTTATATCAACAGGCGTCTTTTAGAGTAGCGAGCTCTGGAAGGCTTGTGATAATGGTTGGTAAATAATTATACATTTTAGCAAATTCCATTCCTAACGATTAAAAAAACATGTTTGGCAATGGTTTGTTTCAATATTATTTATACAGTTGTGTTCAGAATAACAGCATGCTGATTTTCTTACAAAACGGCCAACTTTGACATGCTGTAACTTTGTCCTCTCTTCACGCCAGAACAAAAAATATGCTCAACTTTGTATATATGAAACATAAAATTTTTCGTGGTCTTTGCCGGAAAGTTGGGGTCAAAGCAATTTTTTTAAATAATAGCAGCTTTTGGTTTGCAAATATTTGCTCTGCGAAAATTTTATAATTTTACAACTATGCTGCGTATTTGTTGATTGGGTGACAATTGTTTAATCATGAGTACTGCAACAAATTATAAATTCAAATCTTAACAGAAATACAAAACATTGGAAATGCTGTTATTTCGAACAATTTACCTAGTATCTCACTTTCCGACAGATGTATATTTTTTTTTTATAATTCGTTTCTACCAAATTGAACTGTAGTTCTGCCGTGAAAGATTGAACTCGATTGATCAAAAGAGAACAAAGTTACAGCATTTCAAAGTTGGCCATTTTGTATGAAAATCGACATGCGCTGAATACAACTGTATATATCTAGGGCAGCTATATATTTACAGAATCTATTAAATTAAAATCTAGCTTCCACTAGGGCACCAGCTGGTCCTCTGGCAAAGCCGGGAGATCCGGAACTACCGTAAATTGGGGAATTCATGAAATTGGTCCTAGAGCTACGAATTTTTCGAAAGCACTTCTACTAGACTCATCAGATAGAACTTGGACTTGTGACCAGAAAATAGACCGTGGTGGCCATGAAGGGACATTTCGGAGGATCCGGAACAACCGTTAAAGTGGTCGATTCGTGAAATTGGTCCTAGAGCTCTGCGCTATTTTCGAAAGCACTTCTAGAATGCTCATAAGAATGAATTTAGACAGGTGACCCTAAAATTGACACTGGAGGCCACTGGGTGTCATTCCGGAAGATTTGGAACAACCGTAAAAGTGGTCAATTCATGAAACTTGCCCTAGAACTCGTTTTTTTAAAGCACTTGTAGAAGACTCATTAGAATGGATTTGGACTTGTGAGCGAGAAATGGATACTGGCGACCACTGGATGACCTTCCGGATGATCATAAAATTGGTCCTTGAGCTCTGTGGTTATCTCGAAATCACTTATGGAAGACTCATTGGAATCAATTCAGACTTGTGACCGAAAAATGGACCCTGGGGCTGCAGGGTGACCTTCCAGAAGATCACGAACAACAGAAAAAAATGTAGTTGAAGATGCTAATTTCAAATAACAGACTGTAGTGGTAATTTTTATACGATAGATGGAGTAGATGAAAGCATAGAGTTGATAGTTCCGTTAGAGTACGGCAGTGTGAAGATTGTATATAGATATTAGACAAGCGAGCTAGGACAACATTTAAGGAAGGTACAAATCGGTTTTTTCATCTCTCTTTACCAAACTCCCCCTTTGGAGAGGGATGGTGAGGGGTGTCCCCCCCCCCCCGCCACCACTGGCAAAAAGAGATGAAAACCGACCCGCTCAAGTACCAACTGTGTGTTTGAAACAGTTCTACCGATTTTTTACCGCACTTCAGTTGTTATTTGAAGGAAGGCATCCAGTCGTAGGTTTGGAAATTGCAACTATTGTTTACCCCTACCACGATATGTGCTCCTGTCATCGTCGACTTGACGATCTCGAGGGGACACGGGTGGGGTAGGTGCTGCTACTGTACCTTTCGACCATTGACAGTAATTGATGGTATGCTCCCATCCAGAGTTATGTACTTTGACTATATGTTTTTAGTATTACTTCTACGTGAAGTCA
Organism: Ochlerotatus camptorhynchus; assembly: GCF_037179485.1. Classification (NCBI taxonomy): domain Eukaryota; kingdom Metazoa; phylum Arthropoda; class Insecta; order Diptera; family Culicidae; genus Ochlerotatus; species Ochlerotatus camptorhynchus. The sequence continues at coordinate 4,381,199 of NW_027040887.1, read as the reverse complement.
ACGATTTACATAGTTGAAGATGCTAATTTCAAATAACAGACTGTAGTGGTAATTTTTATACGAAGAAAAAATGGTCAATTCCTGAAACTGGTAGTAGTAGCTCGTGGATTTTTCTAAAGTATTCAGGGTCTATTTTATTTTATTTTATTTTATTTTACTAGTCTTCGAACTGATTGTACAGACAGATATTTCTATTCACTAATCCTATTTCTAAACATTGTCTTAGATACATTAAAATCAAAAAGGACAAATACTTCATTAAGACGACGACAACAAACATCAAACGGATGGTTCTGTCCATAAAGAGTGCGGTGCACAGGAAGGCGGAGAAAATCTGCAGGCCGGATCGTTCTGGCAGGAATGTTTACATTTATATTGCTACGTATAGCAGTCTACGTTGCTCTTCAGGATGTCGAATATAAAAAGCCGCTGCCAAGGTCGGTAGATGTAGGCGCAGCGATGCTCGTAGGGTGGTAATCAAACCGGATCATTCCACGGAAGTAAACGAGGTGCAAATTGAAGAATGTTCCTTTGAATACGCTCGATCCGGTTAATCTGAACGACATGGTATGGCACCCACACCAGCACTCCAGACTTTTCAATATAGACTTTTCAAGCAATGAATGTCTTCAAACTGCTGCGTGTTTCGTTTGATGAATCCAAGCACTGCGTACGCCTTGGCGGTCGATAGAAAGAAATTACATTACATTTTCGGGCATTTACATCCATTTCGTTTAGCCTGCACCAGTGTAGTAACGCGTCGATGTCAGCTTGTATGGCACAGAAATCAACTAACGATGAAACTTCCCGAAAGAACTTCAAATCATCGACAAACATTATAATTATTTTGATACATATGTAAAGTGGATAGAAATAAACAGGATCTTGGGTTCCAAAATAGCGCCAATCATTGATTTCCTTCCTTCCACGTTGTCCTTGTACCGCAAATACCCATATTGTGGGGGTACTTGACACTTTTCCTAACACCGATGACGTAGGACATCCTTTTTCGTCCTCTACACGTTGTCCCGTTTCAAAAAATATCTACACTAAGGCAAGTGAACATAAGAATTCCATCAAGTTCCACTTATGAACGACCCATATGAATTTCATAAACATGTCACAGTATAATTGGGAATGTACCCGCGTACCGAGGTGGCAGTTGTGGGTTCAAGTCCCACCGGTTTCCGGTAGCCGGGTTTTTCACAAAATTTTCTCCCATACGTGTGTTTCTGGCAATGTAATTTGCTTTTCAGTATCTCACTTTCCAATAAAACATAAAACAACATGACTTATGCAAGGTTTTCGTCTAACATGAGGTAGCTCTTATTCGCCTTTAGCCGTTCCATTCTTCTTAGCGTTGACAGATGAGTAGTCATGATACAGGCCCTGTAATCTCAACGTCCATGGTTCGGTTCCAGTCTGTTTATTATTTTTCATAAGGCATATCAGTTAAATTCATACCGATTTCTTGTGGTTAAAATTCATAAGTGGTTCTACTGGAATTCTTAATTTCTTTGGCTCAGTGTATATTGTGGTTTTTCGACATTTCTTCTCAAACCGTAATTTGCCATCGTGGATTCCTAAATGGCATCAATCATCGATTTTCGGCCTCTAAACGTCGTCCCCGTTCCAGAAATATCCATAATGTGGGGTATTTGACACTTTTTAACAACCCGGAAGTCACCATCTTGGATTTCAAAATCACATGATATACAGTTCCGGAAATACCCACACTGTAGGTTAGAAACCACGGAACTTTAGGACCAATTTTATTAAATGACCACTTTTACGGTTGTTCCGAAACTTCCGGAAGGTCACCCAGTGGCCTCCAGCGCCCATTTTCCGGTATCAAGTTAGAGTTCGGTCTAATGAGGCTTCTGTAAGTACTTTCGAAAAACGGGAATCTGTTGGACACATTTCATGAATTGACCACTTTTACGTTTGTTCCGGATCTTCCAGCTCTCCCAGAGGACCCTAGTGGCAGATAAATTTCACCATCTATTTGCTCAATAAGTTTCCCCAATACTCCAGGACATTATATTTCCAAATTGCTTCAAAATCAGAGTTCGGCCCCAATTAGGTCAAATTTCATATGGACCTGTATTCCCATAGCGTGGTTATACCGCACTATAGGAATCTTATTGTATCCGCGCTATAGGAATCCAGCATTAACGAATCCGCGCTTTGGGAATCTTGACTGTATGTGTTAAGAGGATGAAATCAGTTTTTTCTAATTATGCAGGAGAAGTTGGCAAAATTTTCGATGGAAGAATAATAGCGCCTGCTATAAGTTTATTTCGATTTAATTAAATATTTGCTAATAGCATCGAGATTCAAAAAATTTAAATACAATTTGGATTTGGATTTGGAAACGAAGATAAAGAAAAAAAAAGTCAGAAGATACTTGATCTGAAAGAATTCAATATACTATACTAGATTTGACAGAAATATTTTTTAATACAAGCTGTTCAATAAAATATTTGTTAATAAAATCCGTAATACTGACTTCGATTTTATCCGCAAAAAAAGAATTATCCTTCGGAATTCTAGCAACCTCTATATCACTAGGATTTCCACCATTCACGAAGGCTATGTAGCACATTGTTGCCTTTGTCACAGTCATCGTGGCTTGAGCTTCCAAAACATGCTTGCTGTCTACGCAAATTTTATCATTTTTAGTCTTGAATCCAAATCCTGCTGTATTGTTCGCTGCTTCTCTTATATGAAGAAACTTCTTCTTCATGTGTTGCAGCTCTTTTCTCTTAACAATTATGACAGTTGTCCCATCTTCCGATAGACCTGTAAAAAATGCTATGGACAAATATATGCTCTTATAAAAATATAAAATTTATGGTAAAATAAATTGTTGGAATATTTCGGCGTAAAATTTTATTAGTTGATTAGGAGCAGAGAGATATAATTTTTCTTGATGTGGAATCTGAAAGGCCACATATTATGCAACATTTGAGGATGAAATCGGAAGATTTTTTTTCTAAAAATCTAAAATTGAATTATATTTCATGAGAATCAAGTCGAAACAACATACAAAATGTAGGTTTTCACTATATCTACAATTCTTTCATACACAGTTTTAGTGAGAAAATTTAAACAAAAGAGTTAGAGCATAAAATATGGTTATCTCACTGAAACTGTGTATGAGAGGCTTTTATATATATATATATACAGTCATTCCAAAGCAAAACGATATAGTGGTTTTCAGAATTTCGATAATTTTTTTTAGTTTTGTTCCTTATTGCAAAATATTAGACTACTGTTTTTTTGTTTTGTCATTAGGGTAACCATTTATTGTTAGGGTGGTCCAAAAAATCGTTTTTTTCGATATTTTTTCTAAATCGCCATTTCCATATGTTCAGATCAAAATATTAAATGAAAGGTAATTAAAAGTTATTTTAAGAAAACGTACAATAATATTAAAAAAAAAATCGGATTTTGTACTGTAAACATTGATTATACTTGTTTTTTTTATGGTTATCAGGGTTTGTAGACAGAGGGAGTAATATGTTTTTATATTCTTCATTGAAAAGTTATGCTTTTTTACATAACATATAAAAAAAATAAACGATGTGTTTTGTTTCGTTTTTGAGTTATATTTTATGAAGTTATCCAGTTTTGGCTTTTGGAGTATTGAATACTCCTTGCGACCAGGGAATCAAATCCACCGTTTCAGATAAAGATAATGTCATTCTCATTTTGGTTACACTCATGATCATTACAAACCCAAAATTCACAACGGACAGTTCTGGAGATATAATGCGATTATCATTTGTGTTACAGGTTATGATCATATGAAATAGCAATAACCTCCGTTCATCATTATCAACTGGAACTGAAAATTCCCCACGTAACACAAGAAAACCAAAAACTCTATAAAACGGGTAATTTCGAAACGGGATGATGTATATAGATCGAAAACCGAAGACCGCCATCATTTGGAAATCCAAGATGGTGGCTGTCAAAAAACTGTCAAACACCCTGCAATATGGGTATTTATAGATCAGGGATGACATACAAATGTAGAAAATTTGCTGCCATTTTGGAATCCTAGATAAAGCAAAAGCAGTACCTTACAATATGGATAATTTTGAAACCGGGATCACACGTAGATGCCAGAAGTTGAAGTCCGCTGCCATTTTGAAATCAGTGATTGATTTATGAAAAACTGTCAAATAACCTACAATGTGGGTATTTTTTAAATCAGAATGATATGTATGTCGAAAATCAATGTCCGCCGCCATTTTGATCAATTTATTTTACAGTTTTATCTAAAACCAACAGTCGTCATCTTGGATTTCAAAATGTCAGTGGACATTGATTTTCGGCCTATACACTTTATCTCAGTTCCAAAATGCCCATATTGTAGGGTATTTGAAAGTTTTTCTGAAACCAACGGCTGCCATATTGGATTTCAAAATGGCAGTGGTCATCGATTTTCTACATCTACATGTCTTCCCGGTCCATATTGTTGAGTACTTGACATCCAAAACAACTTTGCCGAAAACAGCAAATTCCTAGATTTCGAGATACATTACACAGTGATTGTTATCATTTCAGTGGATTATCGTGGATTATCGGATTATCAGTGGATTATCGTATGATCATGATGTGTAACACAAATGATAATTCATGATCTCAGATGTACACTGATCATGATTCCGTAAATTATTATTATTATACCTTATTATTTCAAATGCTACGTAATAAAGTGTATTGTTTTGTCTAACCAAAAGATGCCTGTACAGCGTTCTACAACTCTCTCTTTGACACCAACTTTCTATCTGGTTTAGTTTTGTTGCAATATTGTTCTAAACACATCATTTTGGGGTCGATAATTGACGGTTGCCTAGGCAGTATTTAAAAAATTGAGACAAAAACGTTAGCGCAAAAAAAAATATTAAAGGCTGAAATTTTTTTCAAATATGGTCGAATAAAAGTGGGAAATATGGTGCCTTGAACAAAATTGCTTTAAATTACATTCTGTTCAACTTTGCTGAACACTGCATATGTATATAAAAAAGTTAGGTTATGCATTCATACTTAAATGAAAGCCACCCTAATCAGCTAAATATTGCATCAAAATAAGGACACATTTATTCCAAACAACTTCTAGAAGGACACTTATTACCAAAAATGAAGAAAAAAATGTGTCGAGATTTTTTTTCTTGCTAAATGGTCGCTTCGGACCCTTCAGGCATGTTCCAAGTGCCCTTGGGGAATTGTCCAGAACCGAACTAGAGTCCACCATGCCTCCACCAGTCGGCGCCGCCGGGATGTTCTGAGGCATAACATCTCTGATCACGCCTTCCTTCGGAAGGGAAGTACAGCCGTTGGTCCCCGGTTCATGAGTTGATGGGTCGATAAGGAAAAGGCCCAGGTGTGGGAGCTGCCTCCCTGGCGGCGTCGGTAGCATTGGTGCTCAGCACGGAAAACAAGATTGACGTAAAACAAATCCAAAAAAAAAAAAAAAAAAAACGTTTGTTAGTCTGAAATATAATTGTAATTTTAAAATAAGGCAACTTTAAAAATTCGGTTGATTTATTATGCATCCAAAATTTTAGTAATTATTTTGCGAGCAATGCAACCGCCCTTCTTGTGCGTGAGCTCGCTTGTCTAGAAGACGTGTGTTAGTCTGAAATATAATTGTTATTTTAAAATAAGGTAACTTTAACAATTCAGCTGATTTATTATGCATCCAAAATTTTAGTAATTATTTTGCAAGCAATGCAACCGCCCTTCTTGTTTAGAAGACGTTTGTTAGTCTGAAATATAATTGTAATTTTAAAATAAGGCAACTTTAACAATTCAGCTGGATTATTATGCATCCAAAATTTTAGTAATTATTTTGCGAGGAATGCAACCGCCCTTCTTGTGCGTTTGCTTGCATGTTTAGAAGGCGTTTGCAAGTCTAAAATTTAATTGTAATTTTAAAATAGGGCAATTTTAAAAAATCAGTGGATTTATTATGCATCCAAAATTTTAGTAGTATTTTGCAATCAATGCAACCGCCCTCCTAGTGCGCGAGCTCACTTGCCCATTACACATTCCTTGCGAGCTTAGGTGTAGAAAGATGTATTATGTTTTAATATCTCCGTACAGCGGCGCCGGTGGTGTAGTGGTAAGCGTGATTACCTCTCACCCCAGCAGGCCTGGGTTCAATCCCAGTCGGCACCGTCGGGATGTTCTGAGGCATAACATCTCTGATCACGCCTTCCTTCGGAAGGGAAGTAAAGCCGTTGGTCCCCGGTTCATGAGTTGATGGGTCGATAAGGAAAGAGCCCAGGTGTGGGAGCTGCCTCCCTGACGGCGTCGGTAGCATTGGTGCTCAGCACGGAAAACTAGATCGACGTAAAAAAAATCCAAGGAAAAAAAAATTCTCCGTACATAGAGACATTTTAAAATTTCTGAAATATGTAATATTTTTATGATTCAAAATGAAAATAATAATATTCGAAAGGATTATTTATGAAATTCTTAAAATAAGCTTAAAAGCTTAGCTTAAAATAAATCAGCTATCTGATGTGTCAATTTTTTTAAATTTTTGTTGCATTGGAAGTTTCAAAGCTGCATCTAATATCTCTTGTACTTGGACGTGAAGTTCAAAACATAATTCAGTGGATGAATTATTTTGCAGATATCTTCGTCTCAGTGTTAAATTATTTACTTTATAAACTAAATTTTTAATAAGATATGTGTCTAACAAACAACAGTTTTTTAAAGTTTTCGTTAAACCTCGAAATTTTTCAAAGAAAATCGTGAAAATCTGGAAAGCTCAAGGAAAATGTAAGTAAGTAAACATTAACTCTTCTAAATTATTGGCGCCCTCAAAGCTATGAAGCGCCCCATTTGGTAGGCGCCCCCCCCCCCCCCAAATGAAGAGGGCTGCGCACGCCTGTGCACGTAGCATATGGGATTAGAGCTAATTGGGGACAAACTCTCATGCCGATGCCACTCCAAAAATAAATGAATAGGTTATTTTTTAGCTAAAAATTAATAATTGTTACCCACATTCATCAGCGTTCCTTCGAGTAACTTATTGCGTTTTTGGGTAACAGTTGGTCATTTGTGCGTTAAAATCCATTACCCATCTATTGAACATTCAGAAAGAAAAAAAAAAGGAAATGTAGACTTCTTTCCATACTAAATCTAGCCTCGCCGTTTTCATTCATTCGATGCATAAAAGTGGAATAGTAATGGCTTGTATAAATAAGTAAATTCTTTGGTTTTTATTTAAATACTTTATGAACATGATTTTTAGCCAAAAACTAGTTCATCATGGAGAGAATTTACACTGCTATGCATACTTTTTAGTCAAATGTATTTTAAGAGTATTATAATGTTCATCGTGAGTTTTGTCATACATATAATTTATTTTAAAGATTTTAAAGTAGGAAGGAATGGGTAGTTTCCCATAGAACAAGCAGAATTGTTGGGTACCGTAAAACGGGGTAACTTTGGTAATTTTTAAAGAATATTATAAATATTTTTTACCACAACTAATGTTTGCAAAACAATTTTTTTTTTAACAAGTACTGAGGATCGAGAAACGAAGTGCTCAATTTTGCACCTTATTTTTATATAACATAATATCCATTTAGCTAATGCGATCGTACAAATCATGGGGTAGCTATATTATGGTCAACCAATACATTTTGCAGATAATTTCAGATGTTACCGAGAAAAAGCACTTCGGGCGATGATTTTTATTTATTTACTAATTCTTCACCAATCAAACGTCGACTATTTCAGTTATAATAAGTTTATAACGTCTGTTTTTTTATACCAACTTATCTGGCTCAACTCGAACATTTTTAGCATACTTTTGTTCATTGTCACGTCAATTGTTTCGCAATAATCGTTATAACAAAACATCATTTTATTGAACGTCCCATTTCTAGCAAAGTTCCTTCTTTGATTGTTGACATGAAAGAAATGTATGCTTCTTAGAGGACGAGTAGGAGCATAAATCTCTGTGGTGTTCACCCTTTGCACAATAACATCGTTTATCAAAAGCTATCATTGCAAGCTCTCTTCGCCTCTATATTAATTAACATACATCGCGATGGATGTTCCAGATCTTCCGGAGTACTGTCCCCTGGATCCCAGGGACAATGTTCTGCTCACATCTCCAAATTCATATTGATAAGACTTCCATACATAGTTTCAAAAAAATCTAATTCTAGAATCAGTTTCTTGAATTGACCACACTGTTCCAGATCATCCAGAGGTCCATTCTGTGATACCCAGGGTCCATATTCCAGTCACATCTCCAAAATAATTCTGAAAAGACGTCTATGAGTGGTTTTGAAAAAAACACAGAGTTCTAGAATCAATTTCATAAATTGATCACTTTTACGGATGCTCCGGAAATTTCGTAGCTGCTTATTGTGTCTATCGCTACCCATAACGAAAATGAATGCAAAGTAGATGAACATACGCTGTGGGTTGTTTTTATTTCTCGGCTTTCCACTTCACACTGCGTGCTGCTGCTATAGCGGGGAATGTTTGCGCATGATTTGGAAATCCAAAAAGTATGCTATGAACAGGGCTGGCAAATGTCATTTTCAATGAAAGATCTCACGCGATATTTACAGAGATACTTTTGTCACTATCATCGGATGAGAAAACGATGATAGAGATTTTCTTCAAAATATCATCGAATTTTGCGTCATGACAAAACGTGACAGTGTTGTGATCATCGTAATTACTAGCTCATTTATTGCTTTTAAAGTTACTTGTACCGAGAAAATCGTAATAATATATTCACTCTATCGATTACATACGGTTACTTGCGTGAATTAATCTAAATCAGTTAGAAATGTAGATGTTAAAACCGCAATAGAATTATTCTCATGAGTGCTTGATCATTGGAAAATGACGAGAAAGCTAATGATAGGTAGTGTCGTCTCGTGATAGTGAGAGGACCTGTTTTCTCATTCTCACATGACGGCCGTGATGTTTACCAGCTCTGGCTATGAACTTATTATTTGTGTTCTATAATTGGCATCATTGGATTGCTTTTACTCTTAGTAATTATTTGATATAAAAAAATATACATAGTTCCATATAAAAATTTCAAGCAATCGTGGGCGTAATATGATCATGTCCATTTAGCGCACCTATACAAGCATATTCACCGCACGGGATAAATGCGTGCACCAAGAAGCAGTTCATTTTTACAATGATTAGGGTGGGTCTGTGCAATTATGTTGGTTGAAACTATCGTTTCAAAGACAAATCAAACTGAATAGTAGGCATTGTTAGAAATTGAGGTAATAAGAAGTTATGGTAGGGTTCCAATGTTTAGCAATTATCCATGTTCTACCCCGTTTTATCATAGCACTATTATAACACCGTGCAGCTCTCTTTGATGTAGTAACATCAGTGCAGCTCTATTTGACGCGGTATGCCATATGGAGCTTTTGTTGTCAGGAACATGTAAACTAATAACTTTTAAACAATTCTTAAAAATTGAGGAATTTCAGGAAAATGCGAACAAATTCTGAGCATTCGATAAAATAAAATCGTCACCAGAAGGCAGGTCTAATTTTATGAAATGCCGCACAGTGGATTGCTCCGATGATTCATTTTGATCATTTTGGTCAATCTCGATAGGCTCATGAGTCGCCTCGTAAAGATGGTAGTATAGTGATGGCTAATTTTATGATAAATCTGGGATTTTTTGTATTGAATTAAAAGTACATTCTCTAATCCCAGTGAAAGTAATTGGGCAATATTATATTACTAAATTGTTCTTTTGGGAGTTGGCTATCGATGGATTGACATAAATATCCAAAAAATTGCCCTGGCCCGGTGTTGAAACTAGAAAACCAAAGTAATGTCGAGTACTTTTGACCATTTTTTTCAGTAAAAACACATTCCTGTAAAAACAAATAGATTTATCAGTATAGTTTGTTCCCAAAAAATGATCTCTAATCAGTTCCGGACAGACAAGTGGAAGAAAATCCCAAGAAAACTTGCTCAATTTCTAGAAATTAGTAAAACAGTTCTCCCGGGCGCCCCGCTTCCTTTGCCCTTAAACATCCATCTTGAAGATGAACGAGAAAGATTTGGAATTACGGTTATGTGAAATTATTGGAAAATTAAAGTCTCATGCGTCGAGGGGCTGATTAATTCGGCACATAGCTGTGTAGTTTTGTAGCTGTGGGATGGTCCATTAATTATGTCACGCAAATTTGGCCCATTTTCAACCCCCCTCACCCCTTTGTCACATTTTTTGTATGAACCTTAATTTTTTTTTGTATGGCTCGTCACAGTTTTCAAAACCCCCCTCCCCCCTAAATGTGTGACATAATTAATGGACGACCCCTGTGCAGTAGTGTAGTGAAAGGATGTATTTGCTAGCAAAAGCAACATCCAACGCACTGAGAAATCTCGCGTCACTTTTCAAATAGACCAATATATATTGATCGATTCTCTTCATCGACTCGCTCATCGGCATTGGAAATCGATGAAGAGAATTTATGATTCTGAACGCTATAAACATTGCTTTGTACAAGAGAGAAAACGTTAACTCACATTTGATGCATACGGTCCATGCAACAACTTCAAGTGACGTGACATACGCTTGAGCATTCGTAGTAGTACTAGCAGCACGTACATCGCAAGGGGTGTCCATGCCACAGCAAGTCGAAATTTAAAGAAGACTAGCTATCGTACCACTGTCATTCATGTCTTGACCACCCAAGTTTCGCTTCAATGATTTTTTTTCAAATTTTTAGTTGAAAAGCAAATCAGTTCAGTTTGATTTCTCTTCATCTTTCATTCAACAAAAAAAAATCACAGATCCAAGAAAAACCGAGGAAAGATATTTCGAAACATTTTCTCACCACACCACAGTCTTTGCATTTGTACCATCACTTGAAACGATTGCACAGTGTGCTCACTAAACCACTCGAGAGCCGGAATAATTATGGCACACTGAGATCAGGGTGCAATGTTTGACAAATTGTTGCCAAAAACATCAACGATTATCATCAGGGCAGGTTACCTTAAATATCATTCTTAGTGTTTTCAGCATTCAAGAATATTACTTTTAACAATTTTTAACGATAAATTAACACCGTGTTGATTTCTTCTATCGCCGACATGAGCTAGTAGCAGTAGGTAATTGAATCAACCGTACTCAACCAAAGCAAATCCCATTCATTCAAACGGTGCATAGCATATGTACACACTGAAAAAGCCGCAAACAACTCACACAGCTTTAAATCCTCACCGAGGAGTTTGACGTTAACTATTCGCAGTTTCGATCGCACTAAACCATCTCACTCTACCGACAACGTGTGTGTTAGGTGAGCGAATCATTGAAGCCGACTTTAGACGCGACAAGTGATTGTAATTCAACTTACCTCAGAACTGGCAGTCGGCGTTCAATTGACTTGAGATCGACTAGAGCAAGTCCGACATCGACCAACATTGTCGACGTCTAATTTGCACCTCAAGTAGGTTGAACACGGAATTGAATCATCTAAACCGGGCTTAATGGCTGGCAAAATCCAAATCGAAGATGTGCTGTTGCTGTTACTGTAATGTCTGTCAGTGGTGTCTGACGAGACTGACGGTCGGATGTGTTGCAGTCGTTTTGCTGGCTACATTTTTGTTGCGCTGTTAGTGCCGCGGTCGTCGGTAGCGCAAATTATCCAACATTCTACGATTGTGAGAAATAAAATTTGACCCCTCGCAGTAGCAGCGAATGCGACGATAATGTTGATAAACAGACAAAATAAGTTAATCGAGTGAAAAATTATCCCCCACTACAATGCCGCGCGGGTTGTGCTGCTAGATCGGGGTAGATTTTTGTGGGTCAACGTAAGCCGTGTGCAGTGTACCAGGCGCGTCAAGAGAAGTGTCAGTGGAAGCCAAGTGAGATGCACTGTTTTGTGCGTGTTATTGTCATTTCCGACCCTGCCGAGTGAACGGGTGGCTGTTTTCAATCGGAATTATTTACATCTTGAATGGTTTGCAGCGTTTGCAGTGCGTGCTAATAGTAATATTATGTGATTTCATTCGTGCTGCGTAATGTCACAGTGCTGGTAAATGGTGGTCACCAATTAGTGGGAAAAGAAAGTGTAGGGAACGAAAATGTATGCAAGAAAGTCGCCGTACAATCGTGTAGTAGCAGTTTCACAACAACTACTGTGAACTGTAGTGAATATGTAATTAGCAAACGAAGAGGTGAAGCCAATTGATAAACAAATCCAAGTCAACAAACACGTGACATGAGAGTGTGTCAACCGGGTAAAGGTGATTCATATGAGTGGTATTGTTTGTGAATTAACGGACTTAACTGTATTGTTTTCGTAGCGTCACGATATTGGGTACATATTTTAGTTCAGTGGTACTCATGCGAGTGCTACACTGGTACGCAGACCGTTTATCATTATCATTAATTTTTCATCGTTATCGATTGGTTTGATTAGAATGGACTTTCTATATTTGAAAAGAAAGAAGTATCACTTGTCAATGGCTACATATGTGTGTGCTTCAACCATGTCGGCTCAAGCAAACCCCACACGTATCGATACATTGACGCGAAGGGGAATTATTGACAATAATATTGATGATGTGAATAGAGAAATATTTTCAATATCGATGTAGTGACGCCAATATAGAATGAATGGACAAAATGAATATTGTCATTAAAAGCAATCATGTAGTGTCTACTTCATACGGACAATGTTTCCCACGTCAATCTAAACGTGCGGTGTTATTATTGGTGCGCAGTGGGTTGAAATTAGTTTTTTTTTTTAAACAAAATATCTCACAAAGTATCGATTTTGTAGCTTTGGGATGCCATACACAGATAAAAAAAAAGTAAGAGGTTGTATCCAAGGTACGACCGTAGATTTGACGTAGGATTACGAAAGGTAGTTTTGATGTCACAGCAAAAGTATAGTAAATATTAAATTGATTTCTTAACTCGTTATCAGTGAAAAAGTTCGATAGGTTGAAATTCGGAAGCAATTTGAGAGTTCTGTTTTTAACGTACTCAGTCGGTATCCATCCTGCATGATTTGTCTTGGATACAAGCTCTTACTTGAACTCTTTAGTTAACTCTATTATCAGTCATTTGTGGTCCTGAAAAGGGCCGATGGGTTTTGAAGCTTGGAAGCCCGTTTAGAACAATGCTGTGGAATTTTTTCCTCGATATTCTAGAGATAATAGCGGTGCGGAAATGAAATATTTATTAAAGAAAACACATCAATCACAGAATCTGATCATTCCGGACGGTACCTACGTTTATTTAAAGATAATTCGGCAAGAATATTTTTTATGGGACGAGCTTAAAATTTGCAAAATATTAAAAGACATAAAGATAGGTACCGTATGGCATGCTCAGTGCTCGGCGACTGTGTTAGGGAAACCACTTTTCCCATCACAGAACCGCCTCATTTTCTGATGACAAAATTACGCATTTTCGTGCACAAAACGCACGGAATTTTTGGCTTATTCAATAACTAAAAAACGCGAAAATTAATTGGAGGAATTTCTTGCTAGATATTCGCGATCAATCATATAATTTTTTTTTCTAGCGTCCTTGAGAAAACCTTACCTTAATTCGAAGTGTTTCTGGTAAATTGACATGGTCATGTGGTATTTGGTCATTGTGGAAATTTGTATGTACCACTTGAATACTGGACGCATTTGACCACAAACGTTTTTTTGCTGGGTACATTATCAAAGAGCTTTGGGAGTGATGTGGCTGGCAGCAGGGCATGTGTTCAACACGGATGAAGCTGATGAGCTGTATGTTGTTTGGAACGAGGGTGAGGCGCTTGGCTTAGATGGCCCACAGCGGCTCACGACGAGCAGCTGAATCCGATCAGCGGTTGAGGGCAGCCTTTCGTTGTGTATTAGGGAACACCTCCACACGCTGTGATTGAATAAACACCGTTCGGTGTGACCGGATGGAATTCAATTTAGAAATCTGTGTTAGGGAAAGCGCTTTTCGCAAGCAATCGGTTAAAATTTTAAGTGCCGTATTTTTTAATAATATCTTTATTTTTACAGGCTCAATCAAATAAACTTTACAGAGCCGAGTTATCATTTTCGTTATACGTTATTACTGTCTTATATTTAAAGTTAAAGGAACTGGACCGAATACTCGTGGTTGTCTCGAGGTTAATGGAGATTTACAACGATTCTCCTTTGACGTCCATTTTTGCTAGAGCCCGAATACACATCTACAAGGCTTTCACGGGATGGATTCACTGTCATAAGTGATGCGACCGGTTAAAGCAGATTTTGTTTTTATTAAATCTATTGGGACAATATTAGGCATAGTAACAAAGGAAAATGATGGACCTCCTCATTCCTCGTTGACGTCTCAAGACTGAACTTTATTTGATATGTATAAGAAATCCGATTCTGAAATTCATCCAAGTTTGATCATTATTAAAAATCTCGTGAATTATTCATAAACAGATCAGAGTTACATTTATGTTCCTTCATATGCGAAGTTTGCGACTTTCGGAATTGGTTGGAAATGCTATCTAAAAGCTTCATGCTTTAGTGTAATAATTTATTAGCTAGAGAATGGTCTTCGAAGAGGGTAGGTAGATAGTTCCGTTATGCTGGGTTTAGACTAGGCAAGTCAAATGATCAACTCAGTTGAATTCAATTGGCTTGAAAAGTTGAGCCTGGTTCAAATTTTTTCAATTCAAGTGAGTTGATCAAGTCAGTTGAATGACATGGTTTACACGTTCAATTCGCGTTCAAGTCAGTTGAATTCAACTGACTTGAACAATTGACTTGCCCTGTCTAAACCCAGCTTTAGAGTACGGCAGCATGAAAATGAGCGAAGGGGCATAAATGCGACAGTGCAAGACAAGCGCACACTTTTTCCTAACCCAAACGATGTACGCGGTGATTTGAAGTAAGCATTTCCAACCAACTCTGAAGATCAGAGTTGTTAATCGATAAAAGTCGATAATGTCTGCATTAATCTTTGCGTGCCTAACGTCTAAATTAGCATAGATTTCAAAATTCAATTAGCTCTAAAAACATAATTTCTCAATCTTTTTCTTCACAACAAATTGCATTTTGTGGGGAATCTATTGAAGTTTTTGAATCCATCTGAAAATATTTGGATCAATACATGGTTCCGAAATTATTCCGGTTCCCTTTGGGGTCACTTTTGGACGACATTCGGCTTTACTATTCTGTAATCAGTATACACACGATGAACATCATGTTTTTTCTCACAAACGATGTAATTGGACCAATAACAGCTATACCGACGGTCCACATTGGGCATCCCGGAAATGTTCTGGTGCCCTCTGGAAAGTGGTCAATGCTCAACAAGAACCAAAACCCATCGTGCGACATATCAAACTTCATGATTTGACAAATCTTGGCCAGTAATGGTCTTATTGAGAGTCCATGGTCACACTAGCCCTCCCAGACATGTTCTGGTGCCCCCTGGAAAGTGGCCAATTCTCAAAAAGAACCAAAACCCATCGTGCGACATATAAAAATTCATGATTAGATAAATTTTGGCCGGTAATGGCCTTATTGAGAGTTCATGGTCACACTAGCCCTCCCGGGAATGTTCTGGTGCCCCCGGAGAAGTGGCCAATTCTCAACAAGAACCAAAACCCATTATGCAACATATCAAACTTCATGATTTTACAAACCTTGACCGGTAATGGCCTTATTGAGAGTTCATGGTCACACTAGCCCTCCCAGACATGTTCCGGTGCCCCCGGAGAAGTGGCCAATTCTCAACAAGAACCAAAACCCATCGTGCGACATATCAAAATTCATGATTTTCCAAATTTTGGCCGGTAATGGCCTTAATGAGGCTCAAAGGTCACACTAGCCCTCTCGGGCATGTTCCGGTGTCCCCGAGAAAGTAGCCGATTCTCCACAAGAACCAAAACACGTCATGCGACATATCAAACTTTATGATGCTGCTGAACTCGGCCAGTAATGGTCTTTTTGAGAGCCCACGATCCCATTGGCCCTCCCTGGCATGTTCCGGTGTCCCCGGGTATATTTTCAATTATCGACAAGAACCAAAATCCGTCGTGCGACATATCAAACTTTATGATTTTGCACGGCCAATAATGGTCTTAGGCAGTCCACAGTCCCATTAAATTGGCCCTTCCAGACATGTTCCACTGCCCCCAGGAATACCTACCCCCACCCCCTCTGGGTAGATATCCAACTCCCAATAAGAACCAGAACCCCTCGTGTGACATATCAAACTTCATTATTTTACGAAACTCCGTCCGTAATGACCATATTAAGAGTTCAAGTTTGCTAACCCAGACACGATCCGATATTCCCAGGAATGCTGTTGAATTTAGAACTTCATCAGGAATTGCTTCCATTCTCATTCGGGATTTTTTTTAAATTAAAAAGCGTGATTTCTTTTGGAATTTAATTCGTGATTCTTTTGTAATCCCAGCCAGGATCCTTTTGTAAATGTATCCAAGATTCTTCTGAGATTTTCCTATAGATCAATCCTGGTCAAGAATCCTATGTAGAATTCGACAAGAATCTTATCTAAAATCCAATACAGGATTCTTTTGGACTATAAGATACTGATACTGAAAATAAAGTGTTTTTTGTGCTGTACCTTAGGACTATAGCTTGACGATGTGTTGTATAGTGAACAAGAATCCTCGGCTCTGAAAAATAAACTCGATTGAGCCTTATCAAATTAATTAATAAACACATAAAAGAAGATGAATTCCGTCACGTGTAAAAGTAGTTATTTCTAAGTGTGTAGATAAGATGCCATAAGAATCCTGGAAAGGGTTCTAGAAGAATCTTGGATGGGATTCTAGAAGAATCCGGATAGGATTTAAAAAAGTCCTGGTTGGGATTCTAGAAGAATTCTGGTTGGGGTTCTTCAACCAGGATTCTTCTAGAATCCCAACCAGGATTCTTCCAGAATCCCATCTAAGATTCTTCTAGAACCCTTTCCGGGATTCTTATGGCATCTTATCCACACACTTAGAAATAACTAATTTTACACGTGACGGAATTCATCTTTGACGTAAACGATGAGACGTAAACAAACATTTCATGTAAAACTAAGTGCTCCGAGACTAAAAAGTTCGTTACTCGACGAGAAGTACATTTGAATGATCTGAATTTTGCGTCTGTTATGACTAAATTTTATGTCAATATTGACGCTCGTATATGTCAGTCTCAGAGCACCTAAATTTACATGAATTTTTCTTAGTGTGTAGGACTCTATTAGAATCTTATCCAGGATTCTTCTGGAATTTTGTGATCACATTAAAATTCCATGCTTAAATATTCTGGAATCAAATGCAGTAGTAATCATATTGATATTTTTTCTGAAAACACGATCTGGATTCTCCTGAATTACCGTCAAGGATTTTGATGTTGTTTCTCTCAATTGCTAGACTACTACCTTCTGCCATTCTTGTGACTGAAAAATCTGTTCGTGAAACGTCTAGAATCCCATCCAGGACTTTTCTAGAATCCCATCCTGGATTCTTCTAGAATTGCAGACTAGGTTAGGCTACTACCTTCTGAAAAATCAGTTCTTGAAGCGTCTTATAAAATGGTTTGTAATACATTGATAATCAATATAGGGGAAATGTATGTAATGTTGGCCTGTGTGTCCCTAATTTGGGCCCATACATAAATTCAGCAATCAACTAAATTTTCAATAGCAACCAAAAATATCCAGTAGTACCGTCCCAATGACGCGTTCATCTAGATACAATTGATAAATTGCAGATTTTTAGCGATGGGCCCAATCTTAGATCCATAGGCCAACATTAGAGCCATTTCCCCTATGAAGGCAAAATCCTGCTCAAGAATGAAGATATGAAGTTCGAAATCCTGATCCGAATTGTCGAGATCTCAAGAAAAATCAATTATTCAAGACTCTGGACTTCGAAACATTTTGAAAATTCAAGATTTTATAATATTTTCGATTTTCCAAGATCTTTGATATCATAGATTCAGACAAGCTTATTTTGGTCCCTAATTTAGGCTTGAATTGCAGATCATATACAATTTAAAAACAGATGCAGAACCTAGAAGAAGAAAAAAGTAAAGATTTCAAACATAATCACTTTTTTTATTATAAAGGGTGTATTCGATAGTAAATGGCACACACATATTTACTCACCAAAATTAAACCGATTAAAGGGTGATACGGTCAAAATTTGGTCAATATCAACTTGACGTATTTCTTTCAATTTTGCATTTAAAAAACCTGAACATCCCTCATTTTGAAGGTGTGTGTGTGTAGAATGTTGCTCCTATTTTGATTTTGGAATTCACTCTTCAGTTGTCAAAATGCCGTCCAAGCAAGAAGAGCAGCGTATCAAAATTTTGCTCGCGCATCGCGAAAATCTGAGCTACTCGCACGCAAAGTTGGCAAAATCGCTAAAAGTTGCCAAATCAACCGTTACAAATGTAATTAAAGTGTTTGGGGAACGTTTGTCGACAGCCAGGAAGTCTGGATCGGGGGGAAATCGAAAACCGGAAGCCGCTGAGACGACAAAGAGAGTTGCCGGTAGTTTCAAGCGAAACCCTAACTTCTCTCTCCGAGATGCCGCAAATAAGCTGGGTGTATCGTCTACAACCGTGCATCGAGCCAAAAAACGAGCCGGACTATCGACTTACAAGAAGGTAGTGACTCCAAATCGCGATGATAAACAAAATACGACGGCCAAAGCGCGATCCCGGAGGCTGTACACGACGATGCTGACGAAGTTTGACTGCGTGGTAATGGACGACGAAACCTACGTCAAAGCCGACTACAAGCAGCTTCCGGGACAGGAGTTTTATACGGCAAAAGGAAGGGGAAAGGTAGCAGATGTTTTCAAGCACATGAAACTGTCAAAGTTCGCACAGAAATATCTGGTTTGGCAAGCCATCTGTACCTGTGGCTTGAAAAGCAGCATTTTCATAGCTTCCGGGACTGTCAACCAAGTAATTTACGTTAAAGAGTGTTTGAATAAACGTCTGCTGCCTTTCCTGAAGAAACACGGTTGTTCCGTACTGTTTTGGCCGGATTTGGCATCTTGCCATTACGGTAAAAAGGCCATGGGGTGTTACGCTGCCAACAACGTGCAGGTGGTTCCCAAGGACAAGAACCCTCCAAACACGCCAGAGCTCCGCCCAATTGAGAAATACTGGGCTATTGTCAAGCGGAACCTAAAGAAGACCAAAAAAACTGCTAAGGGCGAGCAGCAGTTCAAGGCAAACTGGCTTTCTGCGGCGAAGAAGGTGGACAAGGTGGCTGTACAAAATCTGATGGCAGGGGTCAAGCGTAAGGCCCGGCAATTCGGATTTGGAAAAGCGGAAGCCTAACTGAATATTTTTCCTGAATTTTATACTAATTGAACTTGAAAAAGAAATTTAATTTGATTTTTTAAATAAACGATTTCACCGATTTACACGCGTTTTCCCTTGACCAAATTTTGACCGTATCACCCTTTATATGATTTTCCTGAATTTTTCAGGGAAGGAAAAACTACTAATTAGTTGTGATTTACAAAATTTGTTTGATTTAATTTCGTCTCCCATCCCGAATGCCCGCACCTTCATTTTCATTAAACCTATAAAATTTTCTTCAACTCCAGCTCTGTTTTAATAGTTTTGGGATGTTTGCAAAGTTCAGTGTTCATAATTTCCCAGAATTTTGGGGAAGTTCCAGTGAATTTGGTGGCTTACTATATTTTGGCACAAAATTGACTCCGTTGGCTCGGTACCACTCCAACACGTTTCCAAGAGTAGTGGCAGGATGCTAGATAGTATAGCATAGCATAGCATAGCATATGCGATTGTACAAATCGTGGGTGGCTGTTTAATGGTCAACTAATACGTTTTGCAGAAAATATCGTATGTTGACGTAGAAAATATCACTTGGGATTAGTGATTTTCCCCACACAAACATAAAATCTACAAAACAAGCATCGCATTATACACCTGGCCACATCCTTACAATCGCAGGGGACGGGAGGGAAAGTTAATTCAACATCTACTTAAGAAGGTGCAGGGAACCCATACTACCTTCATAGGTGTCACAGGACGGAAAGAGTTGTGTTAGTGGGAGGGTGAATGATTTGGAAGCTCTATTTGTCAATATAGAGCATTTTATAAATCAGTGACACAAATGGAATCTAAATAGATAAAATGAAAAGATCTCACCCGATTGGCCTAGTTACTTTGCAGCGTCATGTTTCGAAAATGCTTTATTTAATGTTCCTTGAACCACCGCAATCACTGATAACCCGTAGTGGCAGGATGCTAGATCAGGCCAAAACAGAGTTGATCCTTTGTGCTTCCTTATGAATGGCAAGAGACGCTTCTTAAGACACTCTTCTGTGTAAATCCCACCGTTGATTGTTCCGGAAGTGATGAAGGGAGCGCTTATTGCACCACATCCGCAAATCGCCTGCCAGATCAGGAACCTCTTTGCAAATTTCGATACTTTCTTCTTTCGAACATCCTCCGGAACATCGAACTTAAACTTGGCAATGAAATATTCTTGCCCAGTTAGTTGACGAAAGTCGGCCTTGACGTAAGTTTCGTCATCCATCACGATGCAACACGATTTGGTGAGCAAATTCGTGTAAAGTTTCCGGGTGCGGGTTTTCGCAGTGATGTTTTGCTTTTCATTCCGGTTTGGGGCTTTTTGCACCTTGTAAACATGTAACCCAGCACGCTTTATGGTTTTCTGCACAAAACCGACTGACAGCTTGGACTTTTTAGCGACATTTCGAATTGACATATTTGGACGATTCTTGAACTGTTTCACCACTTTCTTGGTCATTTTACTGTCCATTGAACCACTTTTAATACCACTCCCCTCCCTTCCTTCGGGCACTCAGACGCTCCTTGAAGGTTCTGATCACACGAGACACAGTTGTATTTGAAATTCAAAGCTTTTTAGTGGTTTATCGGTGGAACACCTCTTGATTTTGATTGAAAGTGCACAAACATTTTTCACGGACAATTTCTTGTTTCGACGACATGACTACTGTATGAATAACTATGAAACTTGACAGATGTAAACAATTCACTATAAATAAGATTGACTTAAATTTTCAGGTTTTTTACTCATACGGTTCAAAAGTTACAGAAGATTTTCGGTGTGCAATTTTTATCGAATACACCCTTTAATAGAAAAGTGTGAAAAAATGCCATACTTTAAAAAAGTAGCAGATTTTGGGCTTGGAAAAATGATCAAGGTCCTAGACATAGCATTTAAATAGTGGCGCTGGTGGTGTAGTGGTAAGCGTGACTACCTCTCACTCCAAAGCGTCTGGGTTCAATCCCAGTCGGTGCCGTCGGGATTTTCGGAAGGCATGAAAATATCTGATCTGATCTATTAAGGCAAGGTTAAAATACTAATTACTGCTAAAAAAATATGTTTTTCGGAATTGGAACTTAAAACCTGTCAATTTTGCTTTCTACTAGTCACTATCAGCAATTTGCTATGCGCTGATTGATTGAATGAGTGAGTAATCACTGATTGTGACTATCATTAAGCGAAATTGACAAGTTTCATGTGTCACGCACATAGTGTGCAAGCTCTTCTTGTATCTTACAATTAGAAGATATCAAGCAGAACATTGCATTAGGTCCTAAATAACATTGATCGATGCTCTCCGTCGACTTTCTCTTTCGTTAATAACTTGAGCACATAACCTCTTCTTATTGTGTTTGTCGTATTAGATACTAGATAAAAGATTCTTTTATCGATCTGTGTGCTGAAAATACCTGGAAATGTTTTTACATGACCGTAGGGATGCGAAGAGAAAGTCGACGAAGAGAATCGGTCCATGTTACCACTTCCCTTACCAATCAGGCTAAGGCCTTGTTGTCCTCTGCTGTCCGAAGAAGTCGTCTCCACTCTATTCAATCCATGGCCACACTTCGCCAGTCTCGTAGTCTGGGAAGGGTCCGCAGGTCGCCTTCTACTTGGTGCGTGGTTGAAGTTCGTCATAGATTAACCTATCGCAGCCTGGGAAGCCGAGCGATTTGAGGTTCCATGTTCCGAGTTTCCAATCGTAGTTCTTATTTCGTCGCGTAGGTCTATGTCGATTGTTTTGATCCGTAAATCTTTCTTCGGTATTCGCATATTTTTTTTTTCAGGGCGGCTTGTTGTGCCTGCCCCAACCTCCTGTCTCGCCGGGGGACCGTCGTGCACAGTTCTGTTTAGAGTCCCACGCTGGCCCCAGGAGGGTAATCAGCCGCTTCTAACATGGAGAACAGACGCCGTTTTGAGCCGCACCGTCATGGTGAACAGATGCTCGGGTTTGGTGAAGCATTTCCTCTATCCCCGTACTATGGTTACCGCACCAGTGTTCGCGTCGCACCTCTTCACTTTGCTATTGCCAGACTGGAAACATTGCCCATGCTACGCCACCCAGCTGTGTCCATGTTTCAGCTGGTAGTATTTTGTTATCATACACTCAAAAAATAAATCACATTTCCAATGGAAAATATCCATTAGAATTTCACATAACTTTCATGTGATCTCATAATTGGGAAAAGCACTACAAAATCACATGAACCTCATGTGTCCAATGAAATTTATGTGATTTATCACATAGTATTCATGTGATCATATAAATGGTATGTGAATTTCAGATAAAAATCATTAATTTTGTTATTGGAAAAATATCATGTGTGTTCCCAATGGAAACTATATGAAAACTTTTTTTCGGTGTATGGCTCGGGGAGGCGTGAGGTAGGAACATGTGAAGACCAGAGCTAGGTATTCCGCTCCTTCCAGGTTACCAACTCATCATTTTGTAGCCGATCGGTCAATGTTACTTAGGACCTAATGCAATGTTCAGCTTGATATGTTCATAGCATCTCATTATTCATAATTCCGTATGTAATGTAGGGGAAATGTAGGTAATGTCGGTCTACATGTCCCTAATTTGGGCCCATACATAAATTCAGCAATCGACTAAATTTTCAATAGCGACCAAAAATATCCATTAGTACCGTCCTAATGACGCGTTCATTAGGATTCTAGATAAAATTGATAGATAGCAGATTTTAGCGATGGGCCCAAATTAGGGACATGTAGGCCGACATTACCTACATTTCCCCTATGTAACGAATATTTGCAATCTTGGTTCAAGGCTACTTTGATTACTATAACATTCGCCGCCATCAAACCCACCGTGGTTTTAACGAGTATGATTGTTTCAAGCGTATCATCTCCTTCCCGTCGTCGCGTCGTCGCACGTCGAACGTTGCACCAGCCCCAGTCGCTACATGGCCAATGAGAGTAACTGAAAATTGAGTCGAATTTGACTCAAAATTGCTAAAATGTGGGGGTTACCTAGTGAATGAGTTTCCTCATATTCGTGAAGTTTTCCCCGGAAAAGTGAGATACAATTTACTTAACCCCACTTTTTGCGATTTTGAGCTAAATCCGACTTAGTTGCTGAGTTACTCTCATCGGCCATGCATTAACACTGGATAGTAGAAGATACACATGTAGGTGTCAGTGTACAAGCTACTCTCAATTTTGCTTTGCTCGCAGTTCACCTTCAGCAACGATGACCAGTAATAACAACAGTAAACGTACACAGTAAAACAAACGAAAGGAAACATTTACTTCCAGTGATCTCCGGCTCGCGAGAAAACAGTATTTTCAGCTATTTTCGGAACAGCATGTTGTCACACAGCGCACCCGTTGAGCGGAAAAGTTTTGTTTTTCTCATTGAAAATGGAAACTGGGCTATCTTCTCCTGTTACTGAGTGGCAGACACATTGAGATATAAATTCCAGTCACATATGGTCGCGATGTGAGCGACATTTGTTGGGACGTCACACTCACAAGCTTGGTTGAATTTTGTTAGAACACCTGTTGCTATGCGATACGATGCTTTCGAGCAGTCCGATACCGAACTGGATTTCTGGATTTAAATATTATCGAGGGAATCCCCAATGTCTTAAAAAAACTGCCTCTGGGGTTGAACCAGGTAAAATGAAACCACTGAACAAAAGATCCTCTACAAGCGAAAGCGATGACGCATCTGTGGTGTCACTCAAAAAGAACCTGCTTCTGGCGACGGCGACGGCGGCATACAATACATCATTCACCTGGCTTATAATGACTCCACCGCACCTAATGACTGTACCAGCTCAAATAACCACACATTGAAAATCCGGAAGATTCGCTGGAACAGTTTTATAAATCGTAATTTTTCACAACAAACATATGTGGAAGCACTAGCCGGATCACTGCAAAATCGATACAGAAATTAAAATATTCCACATGGACGACGATTTCAAGCACTTATGATGAATAAATTAATCAGGAAAGGTGAATATTTAAGCCTTGATAACTCTTTGGTGGTTCCGCTGTTCAGCACCACAGACCGAAACGATCACGTAGTTTCTTTTGGATTCGACTATAAGACGCTGTTTTCTCGAGGGTCTTGAAGAAATAAAATATCAGAATATTTGAAAATGCTAATTTGAAATAACAGACTGTAGTGGTAATTTTTATACGATAGATGTAGTAGATGAAAGCATAGAGTTGATAGTTCCGGCAGTGTGAAGATTTCATATAGATATTAGAATAGCGAGTTAGAACAACTTTTAAGAAGGTACAAATCGGGTTTTTCATGTTTCTTTACCAAACTGCCCCTTTGGAGAGGGATGGTAAGGGGTGTCGCCCCCCCGGCACCACTGGCCGTGACAATGCAAATTTGTGTTCGTTGAAGGAAGTATTAGAACGACAAAAGTGCATCACGAAATGGGATGCAAGGCTTAGGAAAAAGCAAAACAACGGAACCCTGTGGAGGATCAAACAAGCATGGTGGGAACAGTCCAAATACATTGTGGAATTAAAAAAACAAAAGCTAAATACGTGAGAGGGAGAGGGGGAGAGAGAGAGAAGAGAGAGGGGGGAGAGAGAGAGAGAGAGAGAGAGAGAGAAGGAGAGAGAGAGAGAGAGAGAGAGAGAGAGAGAGAGAGAGAGAGAGAGAGAGAGAGAGAGAGAGAGAGAGAGAGAGAGAGAGAGAGAGAGAGAGAGAGAGAGAGAGGGGGGGGGAGGGGGAGGGAGAGAGAGAGAGAGAGAGAGAGAGAGAGAGAGAGAGGAGAGAGAGAGAGAGAGAGAGAGAGAGAGAGAGAGAGAGAGGAGAGAGAGAGAGAGAGAGAGAGAGAGAGAGAGAGAGACCTTAATAAAAACAGGCAGTTAAAAAATTCAAGGAGATTGCAGAAACCTTACAAAAGCTTCAAGAAAATTTCCGTTAATATCCGGAAACTTCGGTTTGCTCAGAGAAAATTTCTGGAACGCATTAAAAATAATATGAACACCCGAAAATGTAAGGGTATTTCAAGGGTGTTATATCATAGAATTTCAAGATCTAAAATTTTCGAAAATTTTGCTAAGTTGATAAGACAACATCAACGAAGTTCTATTAATTCCGATATTTTCAAGAAAATTTCAGAGAACTTCTAAGAAATTTTGTTATTTTTAGATTGTTTCGTTATATTCAGTGAAGCTCCGAGTACTTTGAGAACGATCAGATAACATCACAAAAAAACCATTAACTTAAAGAAATTTGCAGCGTCTTACAAGGAGTTCCTTGGAATTATGGGATAGGGGAAATGTCTCTAATGTTGGTCTATGGCTCTAAAATTGGGCCCATCGCTAAAAATCTGCTATTTATCAATTTTATCTAGATGAACGCGTTATTGTTACGTTACAAATGGATATTTTTGGTTGCTATTGAAAATTTAGTCGATTGCTGAATTTATGTATGGCCCAAATTAGGGACACCTAGCCGACATTACCTGCATTTCCCCTATTTCGAGAATTCTATGATCGATCTGAAAACTTTAGAAGATTCAAGGAATTATACATATACATCAGAAAATTTACCGGAACATTTGATCAATTTAGAGAAATTAAGGTAAGTATAGAAAACTTTAGGGCTGGACCATCCGGGTAAAATTATTGATTTCGTGGTTTCGTTTAGTTTCGTGAGCGTTTATAAATTTTATACAACATAAGGTATATTGTAGAACATGCCGCGACCGACTTTGACGTCACTTTTTCAAAAAGACCAGTCTACATTGATCGGTTCTCTTCATCGACCCTCTTTTTCGTTGATAACTTGGCTGCATTCATATTTCGGGTTAATTTGTCTACATACACTGATAGGCAAAATAAAGTGCCCACCCCATCATTTTTTGAATTTCTCTCATTTATTTGGTTCAAATTAAAGTAAATACACTGTAGTATTTTTTATATCTTATTCTTTATATTCTTTTTAAGTTTCACTTATAGAATACCAGATAAAAAGAAGAGACTGACTCGAAGAAAAAAAAATCAAAATGGGTGTAAAAAAGAACAGTGACAAAAAAAAGTGCCCACTGCATTTTAACTCCAGAAAACATAAAATAAAGTAAAAGAATACCAGCCTAATAGTTAATGTGTCCTCCTTTGGCCTTCAGGACCAGCTGCAGGCGCTTCGGCATGCTCTCCACTAGATTCTTCAGGTGCTGTGGATCTAGTTCTTCCCAGGCGCGCTCCAGGGCTTCAAAATAGTTATTTTTATTGGTAACACCAGTTTTGTCAACCCTGGCATCGAGAATCGCCCACAAATTCTCGATGGGGTTGAGGTCCGGGCTTTGTGGAGGCCATTCCAGTGGTTTAATTCGACATGACCGGAAGAAAGACTTAGTCTTCTTGGCAGTATGCTTCGGATCGTTGTCCTGCTGGAATACGAATTTCTCCTCAAGGCCCGTCTGGATCAGCGAAACTTCCAGATTTTCCCGCAGGATGTCGATGTAGGAATCTGCCGTCATTATCCCGTCGATTTTCACCAGGCTTCCCACTCCACCCCACGAAAAGCACCCCCAGACCATCACATTTCCTCCTCCATGCTTCACCGTGCCTTGTATGTGGCGCTCCTGAAGCTCCTCACCCGATCTACACCACACACGAACCCGTCGCTTCCGGTTGAACAGTTCGAATTTTGATTCGTCCGTCCAGAGAACCGTTTTCCAGAACTCTAGGGGCTTATCAGCATGCTCCTTAGCAAACTTAAGCCGTTTGACTTTGTTTGCCTTGCTGATAAATGGGCGCTTCCGAGCAACTTTGCTGTTCAACCCCTGTGCTACGAGACGGCGACGAACAGTTCGACTGGAAACTGTTAGCTGAAGAGCCTCCTGGATCTCGCGGACAGTTACCTTCGGGTTCTTCTTCACTTCACGCATGATCTTGGTGTCCGTTCTCGCATCCGTTTTGCGCATCCTGCCTCTGCCAGGGCGATCCACCACTGATCCGAACGATTTCATTTTCTGCAGAATTTTCCCGACCGCTGTTTTGCTGATATTGTACTTCCTAGCGACAGACCGGTGCGATTCACCGTTTTGCACATCACGAACAACCAATTTTCGGATACACACGGGAATTGCTTTCGAAATCACTACGTCCTCCATTTTTTTCAACTGATTCAAATGCGATCACGTGTACAAATGCACCAGTTCCACCCGTTTGCTTCAATACATGTCAAACTTTCAAAACAAAAACAATCGAGGGGTTTTCCGATGGAAACTTATCGAAAACATACCGATTTTTGAAGTGGGCACTTTTTTTTGTCACTGTTTTCTTTTTCAATCCAAATTGATTTTCTTTTACTTCAAGTAAAACTTTATATTTTCAGTATTCCATAGGTGTAACTTTAAAAGAATAATAAAGGTAAGACATCGAAACAGACTACGGTGTGTTTATTTGAATTTGAACCAAATAAATGAGAGAAATTTCAAAAATGATGGGGTGGGCACTTTATTTTGCCTATCAGTGTAGTCTATTAACAGAAACTATTATTAAGCGAATTAGGCGATAAGAACAGCTGAACAAGTTTTTGGAGCCGAGTTATTAACAAAATAGAGAGTCGATGAAGAGAATCATCAATGTAGATTGGTCTATTTGAAAGTTAATGCGAGAAATGTCCAGAAAGTACTCTTTAACAAATGTATGCTGGACCGTTTTGTCCAGAGCATATAATTATTGACTGCTTAGGCTGAGTGTGAAACCACTGTACCACAGACAAACAGACATAACACATTGAATATTTGTCACTGTAAAACATCGTCGCTAAAACATTACCGCCATCTGCTGACCACACTGTGATGGGCAGTACGCTGAACAGATGGCGGTAGTGTGTAAACGTCAAACGCAAGGGAATTGACTATGCGCGCCACAGGTGGCGGTACTACCAACTACGATACTTTTAAATTGGCCGATAAATGCTTGTTTGATAAACAACTTACTAGTGTTATGTCTGTTTGTCTGTGACTGCACTATTAAATGCATTGCTCTGTGCAGACCGTTTGTACCAAACGGTAAAAGACGAGGCAATGACAGACACAACAAAAACATTCCGTCACTCACGAACAGGTGACTCACACCACTTGCCTTCGCGTTAGGATTGGGCGATCTTGGATCGATCTTTGGAAAATCGATCTTTTGCATCCCGATTTCCGATTTTTCGGATCGATTCTTTGTTTAATGGTTTAAATTTTTAAAGTGTATTTACATGAATACAGCAACATTTGAAAGGTTTGCGCTAAAGAGCCTGAAATTACAAAAAGACGAAAAGTCAAAATTGGAACAATCGATTATCTGTCAAAGTCATGGGAAAAGTTATTCCAATCGAGCAGAAGACCTGTCAAATGGATAAGGTGTCGCCTCTTTACCCAATTCAGTCTCTTTAGTTTGCGCTACCTCCCTCCTGTGCTCATTGCTCATTGCCGACACATTTTGTTACACGGAGAAACAGAATAATACATTTTGATTGATTAATCATTAATGATTCAAAACTACGCAAAAATAGTGAAAATTTATTACCGAACTGAATTAACACGCACATTGACAGTGAGCAAGTGTGACGTTCATTTCCTCTTTGTTTTCGTTTGCTCGTTGCTTTGCGCGCATTTTATTCAAAGAAAATTTCTAGCTGGTGATTTAATTGTATATTATATAGGAAATAATGTCCAACGTACAAACGGGTACCAACGTAAACAAGCGTATTAATAAAAATCTATCTACCAAAGATCGATTCTTTGGTACTGATTTAATCAGTGGATCGATTCTAGAGCCAAATATAAGATTGATCTTTCTCTGAAGATCGCCCAGTCCTACTTCGCGTACTCGCTTGCCTCGTGTACTGTAGAACAATCTACAACATTGGACACCACAACAAACCACACGCGGTGATTGAATAAACATCGTTCGGTGAGACCGGAGTGAATTCGATTTTGAAATCTGTGTTAGGGAAGGCGCTCTTCTCAGTCAATCGGTGATAATTTTCAATTTTACAGCAACAGTTGCACATTCGTGCAATTTTCAACAGTGACCTTTTGAAAATTGATAAAGTGTTAATTTTAGCAGATTCGTAGATGACATTCCAATCGATTGGCTTGTTTAGAATTAATATCCATCTGCTATTGAAAGAGATATAAGTGATCAAATCCTGACAACTTTTCGTAACGCGGTCAATTTTGGTTTTTCGAAATTGCACCCCAATATATTGCCGCAAGTGCTGTTAATTTTCATATTATTCGATTGAAGATGAACCTATACAACCATTCAATCAATTCTGTGAAAATGAATTCTCACATGACCATAATTTGAAGGGCCCCTTTCTCATTCGAAGCTCATTGTCACTGTCAATTGAGTCACTCACTATCATTTGATATACGATAGTGGAGTATGGAAGAAACCCAGCACCCGATGTTGGATTAATGTAAGGCAAATTTAAGGTCGATGCCGACGCAATGTAGTGTTGTTGCGGGTCAATTTTGGGTTTATGCCAGGTCAATATCGGGTCAAT
This sequence comes from Ochlerotatus camptorhynchus, assembly GCF_037179485.1. Lineage (NCBI taxonomy): Eukaryota > Metazoa > Arthropoda > Insecta > Diptera > Culicidae > Ochlerotatus > Ochlerotatus camptorhynchus. The sequence continues at coordinate 4,351,338 of NW_027040887.1, read as the reverse complement.
TTCGGGTCAACTTCGAGTTGGGGTTTGGTAGAAGTCAGGTTGGTGTCGGGTTGGCTTAGCTTTTTCACCTGAATGTTGACCTGAGCTCCGTTTATGTGTAGGTTACACTCAATTGAATGATATCAAGCGTTTCTCAAATGAGAATGATCCATGCCTTCGTCAAATAACTAAGTAACTGATATAACCCATTCAAAGGAGGTCCCCTTGTGTAACCCCATGTTTGTCTTTTTCATCAGTATGTCGCTTAGTTCGAAATCAAGAGCACCCTGCCCTGCCATCCATTTGTTACAATTCGTTACCCCCGCTTTACTAACGTTAGTTTTAAGTAACTTTGTTATCTAAACAATGAATATCGGCTCCTCAAAGCAAATGAGCCTGGAAAAATAAACGCATTATAAAAAAGAGGTCCAGTTTGACAGTGGATAGCTGCTTTTCTTATTTTCACCAAAAAGGTTAAATTGATTTTGAGAATTTATAGCACTGTCTACCGCACAGGAAAAGAATATTCCTGGACACGTGATGCCTTAGTTAGGATCTAAACGCAATATAAGCAGTATTTTTTTCAAAGTGTTTTTATATATTTTTTGTGTTTTTATGTTTCAGTACGTTTTTATCTGAAATTCTTTGAAATTCCCATAAGCTTTATAAATTATCTGAAAATATTATAAGTTCCCTGAAGTTTAAAAAATTCTTTGAAGTTGTGTAAATACTTCTAAAGATCGGCAAACTTTCTCGAAGTTCTGTAAGTTTTACTGAATGTTTGCAATTTTGTCTAAAAATGTACAAACTTCATGAAGTTCTACCGATTTCTCTTAACGTCTTCGGACTTCTCTGAAGTTCCTCAGATCTATCTATTTCCAACTTCCATAGAGTTCTGCAAAATATGGGACTTTCGTACTTCGCAGAGATTTGTTTTTGAAATAGAAGTACTTTTCTGTAGATCTCACATTTTTCTGAAACTGTGAAGCTTTCTGCATGTCTCTCAAATATTATAAATGAACAATATGGTTCACTCTTCTATTATCCCCAAGACACGATTTTTCCCGACACTAGCGGCACTAGTGACACGAAAGGTGACTAGTACACTGTAAATTGAGCACTTCGCAGTAGACAGCTCAATATCAACAAGTCTATCAAAAACACCTCACAGTTGAGTAAAATTTTACTCAATATGTACTGTGAAAAATTACCTATTTTAAAGTATAGTACAATTTTATTCAAACTGGAGGTTATGGCAAAACAGAATATAATATGTAATATTAAAAAAAAAAAAAGATTGGTCTTACACGATTTTTCACTTATTATTGAGTACATAAAGGGTGTCCACGATGAAATTGCCACACACAAAATTGATTCGCAAAATTCGAGTTTTCATCCGATTGCCATAACATTTTCAGGGATTGAGAAATAACTATAACGTATTTTATTTACAGTCCATACGCAAATGCCCGCACCTTGGCCTTAACCCCGGCCATAAGATTCTGCACAACCTGTGAATCAACCGTTTTTTGCATGTAAACCCATACTTTCTTCAGTTCCTCGACTGTCTTCACTACCTTAGGTCGTTTAAGAAGGTGCTGCTTCATAATCGCCCAGTACTTCTCGATGGGGCGGAGCTCCGGAGTGTTGGGAGGGTTGAACATTTTCGGCACGAAATTGACCTTATTGTCCGCATACCACTTCAGCACGTCCTTGGAGTAGTGGCATGAGGCCAAATCCGGCCAGAAGATTGTTGAGACGTTGTGGGCCTTCAGGAGAGGAAGCAGCTGCTTCTGGAGGCACTCTTTTATGTACACCTGTCCGTTCATCGTGTCCTGGGTCACGAAAGGTGCACTCCGCTTCCCGCACGTGCAGATGGCTTGCCAAACCAGGAATTTCTTCGCAAATTTGGACATCTTCTGAGTGCGGACATGCTCCGGAACGCTGAACTTATCCTTGGCCGTGAAAAACAGGTTGCCGGGGATCTGTTTGAAGTCGGCCTTCACATATGTTTCGTCGTCCATGACGCAGCATTCAACTTTCGTCAGCATGTTGAGGTACAACTTCCTGGCACGGGTTTTGGCGGACTTGTTCTGCTTCTCGTCGCGATTAGGGGCCTTTTGTACCTTGAACGTTCGAAGCCCAGCCTTAGTTTTGGCCTTCTGGACAAAACTTCGGCTTAGGTGCAGCTTCTTAGCCACATCCCTAACGGAGGCGTTCGGATTTCGGTTGAAGGCCCCAACTACGCGGTTGTGATTTTTGGTGTTGTACGGAATACTTTTTCCTTCACTTCTGGGCTTCCGATCGGTGGTCAACCGTTCCTCGAACCGCTTAATCACTCGCGACACCGTGGAATTCGCGATTCCCAACGTTTTAGCGATGGAACGATGCGAGAGATCCTTGTTCTCGTGATGAATGCGCAAGATTTTATCACGCACGAGCTGTTCTTTCGATTCCATTTCCGCGAGTTTTGATCACAGGACTTTAAAACTTGCAGGATGTAAATAATGCACTATGAACTAAATCCACCCAAATTTTCATAAAATTCTACCCAACGGTTAAAAAGTTAGAGCAATTTCATAGTGTGGCAATTTCATCGTGGACATATATACTCAAAATTGGGTAACATAAACGTGTATGCTTTTACCCAACAGTGCACTATGAGCTATTTACTTAATTTTAGGAACTTTTTACTAATTTGTTACGGAGATGAACCAGCGTCTGGCTGAAAATCTCCTTAATAAAGACAACCAACCAACCAACCAACCAACTAATGTGTAGGGTACTTTTTTCTAACCATGTATGATGGCTTTGACGTATGATAGAGAAAGCTAATAACTAGAGCAACATGTGAAAAGGGCCTAGGTACCAAATGTAAGCAATGACTTCAAACGTAGATTTCTCGTCCATATAGACTCATTCTGGCAAACCGACACGAGCATCTGACATATAATTTGCTCTATCACATGTTTGACGTTTAAATGCATTGCTTAATTTTGGCTTGTATGCGTTTTTACATGTTGTTGGAGAACGTTCTGGTGACCTAAAATGTGCACAGTAAGAAAATAGTACCCAAATTGGAGTTCACTTTCACTGGCTTCCGTTGGGCTAGGTAAAATTAAGTTAATATAAAGATAACTAAATTTTGAGCAATCCTGATCAATAATCCACTGAGTGAAAATTACCTAACGATCAATCGAATGCAATATTGGAGCACGAACGAAAGTGATGGAGCACACAAAAATGACAGCATCGACGGCAGCGCAGGTTGCTATAGAGTACTTTTAACTGAACATTGAATTCTTTACTACTTTGAGTCGCAGCGTGTCTTACTTAAACGAAATATATTGAAAAACATTTCGATATATTCTTCGTGAGCTCTTTTATGCAACACAATTTACAAAAATTTAATACATCAATCGATAGTGAAAAATATTACGGTTTGAGCTTAACAATGATTAACAGCAACTTTAATTTGAGTTCATCTATTATTACTCAATAGATGAGTTGAGTTTTTTTATACTTAATTTTGAGTGTTTTTTCTTACTGTGTACGTATTTTGATTACCCAAATTTGGGTTAACGATTCTAAGCGTGTTGATAGTTTGCTTCCTGTCAGTTGACAATGTGGTATGTAACGAGGGATGGCAGATACAATCTGCCTTTTCTTTTATTTGTTTGGCTCACATTTAAGCTTATAGTACATTCAGACTATAGCTCATATCACGTAATATAGGCTTCATGCGTTATACGTTATTGATATCTCTGAACGTAGTATAATTTGTCTGAACGTAGTATAATTTGTCATGACGTCAGGGTAGGCTTGTAAAATGTAATGACAAAGCTAATACTGTATGCCACCGGAAGAGGGTATTACTGTTGCGTCTTTCCAGAAACATATGGGAATTCGGGAAGTGAACCATATTGTTAATTTATAATATTTGATGCCTCTGAAGGTCTGCAGATTTCTCTTCATATCTACCCTTCTAAAGTTCTTCAAATATCTTTAAAGTTCTGTAAATTTGTCTGAAACTCCGTAATTCTATTCTCAAGATCTTCTCTTGAGGATGAATAACTTTCTCAGTAGATCTGCAAACTTATCTGAAGTTTTGTAAATTCCTCTGTAGGCTCTCGGGCTTCCCTGAAGATCTTCTAAATTACCTTAAGATCTCAAAATTTATCTGAAAATATTTCAACTTCTTTGAAGTTTTAAATGTTTCTCTCAAATCTACAAATTTCCCTGAAATTGTATAAATATTTTTTGTAATCACCGAACTCCCCTGAAGTGCTGAAATTTCACTGAAAATCCAGTAAAATTTCTGATATTCTAAAAATGTATCAGGAAATCTGCACATTTGACCATTCTTGTGATTTTTTCAGAAGTTCTATATTTTTTTTCAAAATTCTGTAGCTTTGTTATGAAGATCTACGAGCTTTTCTGATGTTCATTAATTTTTCATTAGATCTCCAAACTTCTGTTAAGTACTTTAAATTTCACAGTAGATTCTTGAACTTATCTTAAGTTCTGCGAATCTCCCTGAAGGTTTGCAAAATTTTCCTTATAGTTTTACAGATTGATCTAAAAACATTTTAGCCATATTGAAGTTTCGACAATTTCTTTGAACATTGTGATTTTTATGAATTTCTGCAAATTTCTTATAATTTCTGTAAAATTTTCTGACGTTTTGTAGCTATGTTCTCAATATCTACGAACTACTCTGAAGCTCAAAAACATTATCAGTTGATCTCCGAACATCTCCAAAGCTCTAAAAAAAAATCTTAGTATGCTCTCAGACCTTCTTGAAGGCCTGAATATTTCCCTGAAGGTGTTCTGTATACCCTTATATTCTAAAAAATTATCTGAACATATTTTATTTGAAGTTTTAAAGATTTCTCTGAAGATTAACGAACTTCCGTGAAGTTGTGTACATATTTAAAAAAAAAACAAATGGTGAACTTCTGCAAGTTTCTGTAAAAATCCAGTAACAACCCTGAGATCCTGATTTATTTGAAAATCAGCAAACTTTCTTGAAGGTCTTCAAATATGTCTAAAATTCAATGATCTTTCTTGTGATTTTTTTTCTTAAGTTCTGTAAATTTATTGAAAATTCTATGCAGTTTTTTAAAATTAAGTAGTTCTACTGTGGAGATTTAATAAATTCCCTGAAGCTCAACAAATGTCTCTGTAAATCTCCAAAGTACTCTGAATTTTTATAAATTTCTTTAAGGGGGAGTTCACCGCTCCGAAAAAAAAATAATTGCGTTTTGATTTTTCTAAAAAATATTGGAAAAAGGTATCAAAAATCTTAAAGCTCAAATTTTTTTCTAATTTTTCAAAGAAAATTCATGTGCAAAAATATTTTTTATAAGTCATTAAGGCGTAAAGTTGGACTGAAAAAACCACAAAACATCGATGTTTTTTGGTTTTGCTGAGGGTCCAATTTTTTTTCATGATGAGAGAGCAAATATTTTTGCATGTAATTTTTGACAAAAATCTAAGGAAGATACTGATTTTCTTGGATTTTTGATAATTTTTCGCAATATTTTAGAAGAATATAAAATAAAATATTTCTTTTTATTTTCGGGCCGGTAAACTCTCCCTTAAGCTGTGTAACATGGTCATTGGCTAAAACCGGCTAGATAGAACTAGTAACTTTAAATAATAATTAAAATTTTCAAATCAGTGACGTCGCCTTAACCTCAATCAACCTGTGCACCAACTCTCAAAACATAAACAATTATCAAAATATTGCTTGCAATGGATATATATCGAGTTAACTAGAATATTGAGTGTATTTTTCAACCGATTCGAGTATGAATATGGCATTAAATCTGTTTTTGAAAGTTGGTACACAGGTAAACAGTGAGGTTACGCGACGCCACTGTATTCAAATGAACTAAAGTTGAAAAGACGCATCTGGGCATAGGTCACTCCGCACCCCAATATTTAGTAAACATTTTCCTCAGTGTGCCACAGGTTTGCCGATTGTGCCGGCAGTTCCGGTCATAGAGCAAGCTGAGATTATTTGTAAAATACGAATATTATAATATATTTGGCAACCCGGTATTCCTGTTGAATGTTTTGGTTTGCAATCGCAAGGATATCATTCTAACGACAACCAAGGAGGAATGCTGGCGAGATGGACCGTGAACGGTCTAAGCCGTCCAGCAGGACACAACAAAGAAAAAATGCTAGAGAGCAACCGGAAGTGTCCCCGCATCGAAAACCGTTGGATCCGATAATTGAATGGCCCCGAAAATGTCGAATATCGTGATCGATAAAGATTCCTTCTACATTCTGACGGCGGTCGGCGTAGACGAGGAAACCATCTACAGCAAATCCACCTCGCTGCAGACCTGGCTACTGGGATACGAGCTAACCGATACGATTACGGTGTTGTGCTGACCAACAAGAAGAAGATCGACTTCGTGAAGCAGATCGAGAAGGACGGTGTGGAGGGCATTCCGTCGGTGAAGTTGATGGATCGGGACGATAATGACAAAGACAAGGCCAGTTTTGAAAAGCTGCTAGAGGCGATCAAGGGATCCAAGGATGGCAAAACGTTGGGCGTCTTCGTCTTACCCCAGTAGTTGAACCAGGAGTTCTTGATTAGCCGGTAATCTTATCCTTTGAGTTTCCGTATCCAACCGCCACCACTAAATGATCCAATCCATCCAAATGGTTCTTGCATTCTGGTTCATAGTACACTCCATTTGCGTAGCAGCTGAAAGACTTGTGACCGGATTCGATAGCAATCGACAGCCCTCGGAAGCTTACATTTCGAATTTAAATATTAACTAAGAATGTTGTGAACAACTTCAATGACAGCTGTCCAGCAGTGCTCCCATTAGACTGATGCAAAATTTGAAATTTTCGCTCCACAGTGCTCAAACGGTTCCAAATTGGGCCCTGATTAGCCTCTCAAAATTAGAACTCATTTAGTGAGAAACTGATTAGGCATGTAAGGAACAAAAATTATTAATGATTCAAGTAACTGAAGTCTTATGATTATGCTAAATCAACTGTTCAGCAAGCAACATTGGTGATTATGGTGGGTATAATAGAGGACAAAAATCATGGCTTCTATGTCACACTGCAGAATACAGTGTTGCCCACAATACAGTTGCTTAATCTTGCCATAAGATTATCAATATACAAAACAATTAATAACTATTTAATTTGACGTTTGGCTGAAAAATGATTTTCGGCGAGTTGTAGCTGATAAAATTCCCACAAGAATAGCAATAGAATTTGCTAACAGTTCAATATGTAAAAAAGCTAGAAGACAATGAACAAAAAGTTTTGTTTTCCCATAGTAATTTCCATGTAAACTTCAGATGGTTTGTGCCAAGTCAGTTTCTTATCAAATTAGTTCTTTTAAACATTCGGAGGCAAATCAGGACCCGATTTGAAACCGTTTGAACACTGGGGAGCGAAAATTTCAAATTTTGCATCAGTCAAGCTCCCATTTTATTTAATGTACAATCCAATGCCTACGAGATTGTGCCGAAGGTGTGCCGATGGATGTGCCCAAGCTATGCCGAATCTAATTTCGGCACACTGTGCTGAGTGACCTTGCATCTGGGTCACTTAAAAAATTCAATCATTCAACCACACAAATTCAAGAAATAAGCATCACTTAAAGTCTAAAAAACCATGCCATGATCAAAGCCATTACGGCATCTTTCGGCCAATAATACTGGAAAATAAAAATCACAGGACAATATTGAACAGTGAAATCGGTTTACATTGCTGATGAATGGTTTACATTGCTGTTTTCATTGGATGAAAATAGGCTGTAGTGCGATGCAGGTATCATTTTCTTAAAATCGTTTGTAGACGTTAGATTCCTAGTGTCAGCTACATGATTTGTATGCTAAAAACAATCCGTTGAAAAACTCTTCTTCCAATCGGATACAACCTGTAGCCATTATGCACTTACCTTCCTCGTTGAGCTTTCATTATACATATCACATTGTTGCCCTTCTTGAGTTCAAATAGTTTCGACGACAAGGCAAACCACAACTCAGTAGAAACGTGTTAATGACGCGCACGAATTTGGCAACCAGTTCACCTCGCCCGAATCGCGCTCTTGCTAACTACCTCTGAATGCAGCGTTACGTGCCAGATTGGATATCGTTGATTGTAGCTGTCAAGTTGTTAGGTGATAATTTAAGGTAAACATCCTCACAACAACAACAAAAAAGTGCTCGGTAATGGGAAGTGATTCAATATTCTCCTGAAATTAATGCTTCAACTAACCGATGACGTCCTAACTGCGATGGCACGTTCGAAATAGATGGTCGGGATCTATACATACCAGAATTACGCAATATTTATAGGTTCGCCTAGACCTGGTCACATCGTTCTGTTCACTTGGTCTTGCTCTTCACGCTCCAGGGTGTGTGGGTGTGATTTCAGTAATTAGTAAGACGAAGCGTTTCATTATCGGTAAACACTAGCGTTTAGCAGATAATTTACTTTGGTATTTGAAGGTTTTTTTTTTTGGTTTATGATTCGAGTTACGTCAATCGCTTCAATAATTCGCCTTCAAACATCCCTGCAAGGAAAAACACTGAGCGCTACGCTGAAAACGAATCTTATTCAGATAGTGAGTCACTTTTACTCATTCGCATGCAGCATTTCCAGCCCAAAACGCAAAACAAAATGTCAGTGTGAAACAATGCTCACATGTTCGCTGCTACCAATGGTTGCATTATTCATCTAACTACAAACTTTTCAAAAAATCATACCATGAAAATGATTAATCTGAACGAATTAACATATTAGAATCAGTTGTATGTAATTATATGCTCTTTGAGAAAACAATACACTGAAGGAAAAAAAATCATAGTAAAAAATCACAAAACATTGATTTTCTCAGGAGGGTCTCCATACATCAAAACTGGTTTATTCACCACTGGCAGAGTGACATCTGTCGGTTTTGACGGTTGACAGTAGTATTCAATCGAGCAAAAGATTCTACCCACAAATCTAAACTAGTTTTGCGGTATGGAGATTTTCGAAAAATCGTTCTACATTTTGTACTTTTTAGTAATAGTGAGATTATGTAGACATAATATATCGGACAAATTGCACCATTACTAAGATGTTTAATTAAAAGTGAATTTCGCCATACATTCTCAAGTCGATTGAAGGCAGCTCGCCCTCTGGTGGTGAGTGCTGTCGGAAGTAGCATGAAACACGTAATTCGTTGCGGATCATAAAAATCTCCACTGGCGTTGACACTGTTTCTAATCAGCTTGCGGGCGTGCACTTTTATGATGCCTCTCTTTCCCGGCCTCCAATGACCACTCATAGAGGGCGCTTTTTAATTAAGCCCCAGCAACTGATACGGCTCACAAATGTCTCTTGATTGTCTCATTGTTCGCCGCCCGCCGATCGTTCACATGATGAATGGCGAATGACGCAACATATCGCTGCAACTTTGAATCGGCCTTCCTAAACAAGACGAGCTTCAAGTTTATATTTAATGTGCTGCTGTACTGTTTATGGACCTGCATCTACCATAGTTACCACCCATGTGATTGCTGTACGGATGTTTATAGTTAACGCTATTCATTGCCCCCCAACTGAATACACCACGGAACGCCACCACACCGGCACCGGTTTGGCATGCAATGGAAGAGTTATGCCGGTCTGTGAAGTACAAATTGCATGTGTAGTTGTGTTTGTTTTACACCGTATAACGTTATTTCTGTGCAAAATCCAGCTGGTCGATTGCTGAGCTATGGCGTCAAAACAAAACAGTTCACGAAAACAGAACATTTCTCGATGAACATTTCAAATGGTCCTATCTACTTTGATCGATTCTCTTCATCGACTTTCTCTTTTCATAACCTTTGCTATGCAAACAGATTTTGCGCTAATTCTATCATATAGTTTGATAAAGGGGGTTCTTATCTAGCGTCCAAAACGTCAAATACAACAGGGAAAGGTTTTGCAACTGAGTTATTGACGAAAGAGAAAGTCGATGAAGAGAATCGATCAATGCAGATAGGACCTTTTGAAATGTTTATCTAGATTTGTTCAGCGACGGCCGCAGTATGCATAACACACTTTTTGAAGTCATCACTTAGGGTGTATGTCCCTAACATCGGTCTAACATGAAGCCTTCAATTACATTTTATGCGATATCTTATTTAACACTCCGAATACGGTGGGTAAAAAACTTTACGCCGCTACGAAGCCTCCGAAAAACGTGTAACGGCAAGGTTGCAATGGCACAACTAAGCCATTTCTCAATTAATTTCAAAAATTGTGGTACCTTTAGAATTCTTAGGGTTTGTAGATGATTTTTATTGTAAAAATATTGAAAACAGAGTCGTCTACTTTTTTAAAAAGCAAAAAGAGTTGTTACACGTTTTTTTGAAAGGTGTGTTTGTAGGGTTTTGCAAGTGGCGCAAGATCTGTAATTTAGATTATTGGGCACAAATGTTCATAATTAGTCAAAATACAGTCATGGTTCCTATATATGGATCCTGGAAACAACGGAACGGTCCTCGAAAAATCCGGAACATCCGTAAAAGTGGTCCATCCATGAACCTGATCCTAGAGCTCAGCAGTTTTTTTTTGTAAACATTAGGAACTGTGATATAAAAAAAAAAACATTTGGGGGTTGTGACATAAACATGTACATGGATGGCCATGAGACCGTCCGCCGGAAGATCCGGAACATCCCTAAAAGTGGACAATCCATGAAACTGATCCTAGAGCTCCGCGTTTTTTTAACATTAGGATCTGTGATATTAGAATGAATTCGGGTCATGGACCCAGATGGCCATCGAACTGTCCAGCGAAAGATCCGGAACATCCGTAAAAGTGGTAAATCCACGATCCTGATCCTAGAGCCCCACGTTTTTTTTTTTGAAAACATTAGGAACTGTGATGATAGAAAGAATTTGGCGTTGTGACATAAACATGAACCTGGATGTCCATGGGAACGTCCTCCGGAAGATCCGGAACATCCGTAAAAGTGGTCGATCTATGAAACTGATTCAAGAGCTCCGCAGTTTTTGAAAAACACTAAGAACTGAGATGATAGAATGAATTTGGGGTCGTGACATAAACATGGACCTAGAAGGCCATGAGACCGTCCTTCGGAAGATCCGGAACATCTGTGAAAGTCGAAAATTCACGAAACTGATGCTAGAGCTCCGTGTTTTTCTTGAAAACGTTAGGAACTGTGATATTAGAATGAATTTGGGATCGTAACATAAACATGGACCCAGATGGCCATCGGATAGTCCTCCGGAAGATCCGGAAAATCCGTAAAAGTGGTCAATGTATGGAACTGATCCTAGAGCTCCACGATTTTTTCGAAAACACTTGGAACTGCCATATATAAATTAATTTGCGGACGTGACATAAACATGTACCTAGAAAGCCATGGGACCGTCCTCCGTAAGATCTAGAACATCGAAACTGATCCTAGAGTTCTACGGTTTTTTTCGAAAGCATGTGGAACTGCGGTATAAGAAAGAATTTGGGGTCATAACATAAACATGGACCCAAATGGCCATAGGGCCATCCTCTGGTAAGTCCAGAACATCAGTAAAAGAGGTCAATAAAACTGATCCTAGAGCTCCGCAGTTTTTTTCTAAAAACATTAGGAACTGTGATATAAGACAGAATTTGTGGTCGTGACAAAAACATGGACCTGGATGGCCATAGGACCGTCCTCCAGAAGATACGGAAAATCCGTAAAAGTGATCCAGTGGTTTCTTATATCACAGTGTTTAAAAAAGTATTGCAGAGCTCTAGTAGCAGTTTCACAGTATGACAATTTACGGATGTTCCGGATCTTTTGGAGGACAGTCGCATGGCCATCCGGATCCATGTTTATGTCACGACCCTAAATTCTATCTTAAATGACAGTTCCAAGAGTTTTCTAAAAAACCACGGTTTTTTTTCACAGTTTCATGTGCCGAACGAATATATTTGTGTCCTGATTTGTGCCTTTTTGATCCACTTTTACGGATGATCCGGATCTTCTGGAGGACGGCCCAATGGCCATCCAGGTTCATGTTGATGTCTTGACCCTAAATTCTTTCATATATCACAGTGCGAAGTGTTTTCGACAAAACTACGGAGCTCTAGAAACAGTTTCAAGAATGGACCACTTTTACGGATCTTCCGGAGGACTGTCCCATGGTCATTCGGGTCTATGTTAATGTTAAGACCCCAAATTCATTAAAATATCACAGTTCCACTTTTTTTTCGTTCTTGGATCAATTTTATGGCTTGCTTGCTTGCAATCGGGCTAAAGCATTGTTGTCCTTTGCTGTCCGAAGAAGTCGTCTCCACTCTACTCGACCCATGGCCAGACTTCGCCAGCCTCGGGTCCGCAGGTTGCCTTCTACTTAGTCGATTCACCTTGCCCGCTGCGTGCCTCTTCTTCTTGTTCATATTGGGGCGCTTTCGAGAACCATTTTCACTGGGTCGTCGTGCTACATTCTTACGACATGCCCAGCCCACCGTAGTCGCCCAATTTTTGCAATGTGGACGATGGATGGTTCTCCCAACAGCTGGTGCAATTCGTGGTTCATTCGCCTCCTTCACGTTCCGTCATCTATCTGCACTCCACCGTAGATGGTACGCAACACCTTCCGTTCAAAAACACCAAGGGCGCGTTTGTCCTCCACGAGCATAGTCACGGTCTCGTGGCTGTAGAGGACCACCGGTCTAATCAGCGTCTTTTAGATAGTCAACTTCGTGGAATTTTATTGGACCGGAGCGTGTAAATGTTATACAGGATGAGGCCAATGAGGCTACTTTGAGGCACACCCGCTGGAACCTCGTGGAGTTCTGAGGTGGCACCTGAAAGATGCACTCGAAACGTTCGATTTCTCAAATAGTTTCTTACCATTCTCGTGAGTTATTTTGGGAAGTTCACCTGCACCATCTTATGGAAAAGTCCATCGTGCCACACATTGTCGAAGGCCTTTTCCACATCCAAGACTTCCATGGCTGTGTTGTTAGAGAGTGACTTGTTCCGTTCAATGGTGTGCTCCACTCGGACTTGTTTATGGACGGTAGAATGCCGAATTTCTCCGGTATGATGACGTGGTGTTTCTCGACGTGTTCCATCAGATGCTGGAGAATAAGCCGTTCGAATATTTTGCTAACTGCTGATAGCAGCGTGATGGGCCTGTAGCTTGATGGAGCAGTTGGATCCTTTCCAGGTTTAGGAATAGGGCTGACTTTCCCTGTCTTCCATCTGGTTGGGAAGTAGCTTAGCTGGAAGCATCTATTAAATATTGCAGCCAGGAATCGGAATGCTTTGCTGGAGAGCTTCTTCAGAACCAGATTGAAGATGGCGTCGTTGCCGGGGGGCTTCATGTTATTGCCGCGCATCACTGCTGCACGTACCTGATTTTCGGTCACTTGACCGACGAATGGAGCATCGTCGACTTGCTCGTCAAGGTGGTTGATTGTTTGTTGCACTGTATCTTCGTTGGCACCGGTGTTGTGTGCTTCGATGAGTTTGTTGGCGATAGCGTTGGCTTTCTCTGATGGGAACACCGATATGCCTCCGGCGTCTTCTTTCAGTGGACGAACCAGTGTTGGCAAAATCAGAAATCAATTGATATTTTTCCGCTCTCATGCGCTCGCAATATCACGCGTGATATTGGAACAAAATATCATGCTTGATATTGATTTTACAACCTCCTTTGATATTGCGAGACTATTCAGAACGTGCAAAAATCAAGCTAAGAGTTGACTCGACACAAAAATGATTCCATTGCACATAATTTTCTTAGAAAGATAAAGCATAGTTTGCTATCTCTTTTTAATCTTCACCGATGGCAGACGCGAAGGGACTGCTGCAAGCCGTTATGGAAGTTTCGGTCGCATTCGGGAGTAAAACAAAAATCATTAAACTCAATCTCACCACAGTTTGGTGAGATTTGCAGTTGGTGAGTTTTGTTAGCTTGATATTCCGAGCTGCGATATCACAGCTTGCAAAATCAACCGCAGTTGTTTGCTTGTTGATATTTGTCTACGAAAATCAAGCGTGATCTTGGGCGTTGGTGAGATTTGATTTTTTGATATTTTCCCAACACTGCCCAGAGGACCGTTTTCTGGCCACCCTGCAACTCTCCTGATTGTATGCAATTAAAAAAAATCACAGATCTTCAGGTCTACTTTCAGGAATTGACCATTTTGCCGGTGAAGCTACTGTTGGCCTTTTTTTCATGATTTTGGCCACCTTCCAGAACGGCCTCGAGTAGTCGCTAAGTTGTTCGATGTTGTTGGAGAACTGCTGGTTGCTGATCAACATCATTCGATCCCTAATCAGGCAGTTGAGGAGAGAGACTTGTTGTTTTTTCAGGAGGCATCTGGTTCGCTGGAATATTTGCCTGACGGGTTTTGCGGGTACCGTGCTATTCAGTAGCGCAGGAAAATCCTTCATAGTCAGCGCAGGTGCAGCAGGTTTCTGACTTCCTTCCGACCCGGCTGGTTCGAGGTTGTTGCTTGTTGTCGAATCCGAATGTATTCGGCACGCTTGGGGCAGCTACGATCTGTAGCCAGATGAGCGCCGTCGCAGTTGGCACATCGTTTCGCTGGTGCACTCTTTGTCGAGCACTTCTCGGTAGCTCTTCAGGTGGCAGTTTCGGGTTCCGTTGCTGTGATAAAGGCAGTTCATGCACTGCGTTACGTCGGCTCGCTTGAGGTTGGTGTACCCTTTGGCAAAGTGCACCAAGTAGAACGATTCATCGAGGTTTGCACAGTCCTCCTTCCTTTCGATGATGTGAGCCACCTGGCCGATGAGCTTGTGTTCCTTCTTCAAACGGTCCAGGAGCTCTTTTGGGTCAACCAGCGGAAGACCACGAAGCACAACCCGGTAGGGTCGTTCATTTGGTTTGTCGTGCGTGTAATATTCATACCAGGAGTGGTTGCTTTCCCATTGCGGGGGCATTTTCCGAAGTTGAAACCACCGGGGTTGGCTGACTTTTGGTGGTCTGGGATTGATGCTCCAGCGTGATGAATGAGTTGTTATTCAACAACTGCTGCTGCAACTTGTCTATGTCTACGACAGTTTGCATTTCGGTTTTTTTTTTCGCTTGGGCTTGGTGCCCGTGTGGAAACCAGCCGCGTAGAGCGGCCTCTGATCTATGTCCATCTCCTTTCGATGCGCGCGAAGTTTTCAGAGCGGGCGAAAAACACGTCCGAACGTGCCGCTTGTCGGTATAGGCGCAGCTACAAAGCAAGACCATACTGGAGGTGGCTGGGTTCAATTCCTCTAGGAATTCTTCGGGTTGGAAAATTTCTCGACTTTCCTGGGCATAGAACTATTATTTGAACTTGCCACACAATTATACCAATGCAAAAATGGTACAGGCATCGAAAACTCTCAATTAATAACTGTGGAAGTGCATCTAGAACACTAAGTTGAGAGCACGCAATAAGCTAATATGCGATATGCAATAAGCTTGAAATGCGAAGAAGAAGAAGAAGACGTGCCGCTTGTTTGACAATGAAAATGATGATTGATGATGACGAAGAAAACGATTTAGCAAGCGTTTTTATTACCGCTGCTTTTCTCCTCCTTTCCTTTGATTGGTGAAATGGTGAGCGGTCAACTGAGCGTTGAGCTCGCTCATGTGAGCATGCGCAATGTGTCGTGAGTTCGGTTTGCGCTCTATCATTACGTCCGTGTTTGGGATTTTTTGTTACATGTCTGAATTTTTTTTATGTGATCCAGTATAAAAATTAAAGACGTAGTCCTATGTCAAAAAATCCAAAATGGCCGATTTTTGCAAAAATGGGAATAATTGCTCATAGCAAATAATTCAAAGTTTCAAATCGTAGAAGGTCAAGTCTAGTTGATTCCTTATTTGGCGTGAAACTACTGAAATCAGGGTGACCAGTTAACCGGGAAATCTAAAAAAAACAGGAAAATGCCGTAAACTCGATGTCACCGGAAAAAAAACGGGATCCCAAATTGTAAAAACAAAGTACAGCTTTCCCCCGAAGAACGCATTACCCACTGAGTTCTGCCCACCGCTTTGTCTCGGTTGGTTTTCAACCAAGCGCTCTGATTTTCTGCGAGTGACTAGTTATCGATAGACCCTACTCACATGCAAAAAATCAGCCCGACTTGTTGAAATCCCACCGAGAAAAAGCGGTGGGTGCAACTCAGTGGTTAACGCGTTTTTCGGAGGAAAGCTGTACTCCTTCCTTTGAAAAATGTCGAGACACTTGGGCTGAACTCAATTTCAAGGATAGTTATTTTGAAGAATTGTTAAGAGCATTTTTGATTTTTTCCAAAGTAATTTTGAACAGCAAATTGTTCATATCTCTGCCATTTTACGTCTAATTTTGATTAATTAGAGGTCATTTAAAAGGTATTGAACAAAACTTATTTTCAAGGTATTTTGCTAAAAATGTTTTTCCAATTTTGTACACTAAAATTTTACCTTTAATCACAACATTGGTTCGGCAAAATTTTGAAATGAAAGTGGTAGTAGAACCCGTATTCTATACCTATCCAGGAACCTTAGTGACAATTTGGTGGACAAATTTAGAAAATATTTTAAATCAATAAACAAGCAATGTTATCGATCATAAGTTTGGGGTCATCCACAAAAAGGTAGGATAGGAAAATAATTTTAAAATTTACGTGTACGATTTACAATCTCTCCAACGAAAATCATTCAAATTCAAGCCTTGCTTAACCGCGTAGGATAACTGACCATCAACTAAGATCACAAGTCTGCGAATCGTCACGCTCGCAAAATTCTAGAAAAAACCCACTCAGATACAATATTCAAGTGGTACGATGGTGATGAGTACCAGCTGGTGCCCCGGCTACCGGACCACCCCCCGCCCCGTTCGTTGACTGAACCGAGTGCAGTAAATGAATCTAACGCTCCAAACACGTGTGCAAATGCAACAAACAGAAAACACCGACCGAATGACCGAGCAAATAGCAAGTTCAATACCAAATCGGCGTTACAGTTTACAACAACAACAACGCCGAACAATTCGCGGTCACGAGTGATTTGCGCGCATGCCATCTTGTATGGAGAGGGACACCTTCTCAGATATCGCTTAGTGCTAGGAGTATGTAAACTGGCACACGCAAACTTGCTCGTGGCCGAGTTGTCCGAGGTTTTCTTTTACTGTCGTCTGTTGCAAATACCTGGAAAATGCTGCCCTGTCCCAATGATTTGGGAAGGGGGAGGCGACACTGGATGTAATATATTGTACCCATTATCGTGACTGAGTCAATTATTCAGGAGGGAGAAAAAAAAAAGAACCCTTCGGAGGAAGTTCAAGCAACCGTACTAATCAATATTTTCCTCAGTTGAAGATTTGCAAACGAGCAGGTGAAAGGGGTTGAATGTTTAGGTTGGGTTTTAAAGTGAAAACAGGTACCGTCACGATGGCTTGCGTAAGAGTGTTTGAAGAATCGTCAGTGCTTTCAAAAATGTTCCAAGAAGAATTCCAAACAGTGCACAGTAAGAAGCATCATTGTTGTTCCCACTAAGTGGGAAGATGTGGACGAGTGATCTAGTTCAATTCGGAAATTTGAGAACCGAACGGCATTTTTATGATACGTCGTCGTTGCCACTTCATCAACATTCTGGAGATCGGTTGTTGAAGGTACCAGCAACCATAGCAGTGTGATAGCCAAAGCTAAAGTGTAGAGCAGGTGCTGCAAGTCCACGAAAATATGCAACAGGTGCGGGACTTCCTGAACGGAGTCACCATCAGGATCCGGAGAAGCCATAACATTCCGCAGTTTTGCTGGAAGAAGCAGGTCAAAGCGAGGCGACGAAGTAAGTTGAAATTGTATTTGTTTGTTTTTGCTGTAATGCAGGTAGATATAAGTAATCGATTTACGTTTCAAGCCTAGTTTGAGCACCAAGCGTTCCTTATTTCAACAGTTTCACACAACCCTGGTGAACCAGCAAACCAGAAAAACAGTGCTGTCATGGTAAATTGAGAGCTGGTTACTCGTAGAATTTTCATATCTCCGCCTTTTAACCACCTTAAATTCATGCACTCTCTTTCTTTTTTTTCCATGATTTGTTTTCCGTCGATCTTGTTTTCCTTGCTGCACACCAATGTTACCGACGCTACGGAGGCAGCTTCCATACCGGACCCTACCTATCGACTCATCAACTCATGAACCGGGGGACCAACGGCTTTACTTCCCTTCCGAACGAAGGCGGTGATCACTGATCAGAGATGTTATGCCTCAGAACATCCCGGCGGCGCCGACTGGGATTGAACCCAGGCCTGCTGGGGTGAGAGGCAATCACGCTTACCACTACACCACCGGCTCCCTTTCACGAGCGTCCATTATTTGTACGAATGTGTAAATACATGTAAGCGCAATAAATTTCCCCCTCAGACTCGGCTTTGGACTTTCCTGAAATCAGAAGTTATCAGAAGTTTCCTGGACTTCCCATAAATTCCATGGACTTTTCAAAAGCTCTCTGGGTTTCTTTGAAGTCTTCAGAATTACTTAAAGGCTCCCTAAATTGTCCCTGAGGTTAATGGGTCTTACATTTTTTTTTTGTACGGCTCTGAAGTATGCTAAATAGCGGCGCCGGTGAAGTAGTGGTAAGCGTGACTGCCTCTCACCCCCAAAGGGCCTGGGTGCAATCTCAGTCGGCGCTGCCGGGATTTGCTGAGCCATTAAAACTTTGATCAGGGAAGCAATCCCGTTGGGCCCCGGTCCATGAGTTAATGGGTCGATAAGTAGGGTCCAGGTGTGGGAGCTGCTTCCCTGGCGTTGGTAGCATTGGTACTCAGTACGGATAATAAATCAAGAAAGAACACATTTTAAGTCAATTTGAACCGCATTTCTTGTTAAACAGTAATTGAGGTTATTTCTTTTGAAGTCTCATACTCATATGGTTTGATGGGTCGTATGATTAGTTTTGACTCAAAAAAGATTCTGACCACGTCCTCAAAGGCACTCGGAACATGTCAGATGTGGTCATTGAGATCTCTTTGAATTTGTAACTTGATCTAATAAGTCACCGATCGATTTTTTTAAAATTCGCTTGTATTCTGCAGGGTGGCAAGTGAACCTGGAAAACCAGGAAAATGTCGGGAATTTTGTTTTACCAGGAAAAACTGGGAAGAACCCGGGAATTTTTAAGCAAAACCAGAAAAATAATAATTTACAGATGCATGTCGGTTTGAAATGATGACGTTACTATTTACGTGTGATGCGTGCAAAATAATTGTTCAGAGTAAAATTAGCATTTGGCGTCAGATTTGACAACCGAAATTGACACTGACAGCTGCTTTTGAGATTTTCGAACACTGAACCAAAACCATCAAGAGAAGTCATTTTTTACAAAAGCTGTTAGGCCCTAATTCCAGCTCTATCTAGATATATGTGAATCAGCAATGTTCAATACACTTTGATAATCGAGCAGAAAAGCATCAGATGTTTCGTCGCTGCTGTCATGACAACGCAACTTTGCTTTATGTTCTCAGGCTGTGTTCCAATTGGTTAATTTTCACTTAAATTTGACACTTCGAAACTAAATTAAGATGTTCGAAAATCCCTCTGTTGTCGACCTTCCTATTTTCGAGAAGGTGTTTGTCAAAATTGATTCCTGGTCTGTCAGAAAAAAGTCTCTCAGTGTCAGCGTTGCCAGTATTCCAGATTTATCTGGATTATCCAGATTTTCAGTCGTCTTGCCAGGTACACAGACAGATCACGTATATTTCCAGATTTTTCAAATATATTCCAGATTTTCTCAGATTTTTTAAATATGTTGCTTTAAAAATATTACTGCAATTGAAGGACTCTGTAATCAAAAAATAAAAAGCCGAACTTACTACTTTATTTATTAAAGGCCATCAACGCTGGACATTATTGCAGCATAGTACTTGGAATTGTTACAACAGGTTTGCAATGGGTTGCAGAACCATGAAAATTGAAACATTTTCTAAAGATTATTGGCTGAAAAAATCTCAAATTATCAAAACATATCGAGCCTGCTTTTTTTTTTAATTTGGAGAATTATGAGCTGCCCTAGAATTCAGAATTTTAAGGTAATTATGAAAATAATTTACAGTGAAGTGTGAGGCGAATTCCTTGTGAAACCAAAGGAGAATTTCAAGTTAAATCTGAGTAGAGTTCCATCCAACTCCGTGGTCGTGCGGCGTCACCTGTCGTTCAGGCGTATTGTGATTCCCGGTGTGTTGTCAGTTGTCTAGTGTTAAGTATGCAGTCTATGCAACCTCTTGTTGACACATTGTATTTTAAAAGCTCTGATTACAATTGCATGGAGATTTTGTGAAGAAAGGAAATAGTTAGCATTCGGAAGATAAATCATAGAAAATTCTTAAGATGAAACTTAAGAAGTGTGCTGATACGAATCGTGAGAATAGTTTCAATGGAATTTTGTCCAATCTTTCTATCGAGATTCATTTTTATCAAGAGTATTTCAAAACAATTCTAACATTACGTACAAAGCAGTTCAATAAGTCTGAAAGGAGTGTGACGGTCAGTCTGAAGAGTGTATCAATGAAATTATTAATAATATTCTAAGGGAATTTCATAGAGAAAAATTATTTCCAGTTTGAGGGAATTGTTGAATCAGAGATTGATTTATAAGAGATTATTAGAGATCATGCTAAGAACTATTAGAATGTTACTAAAACGTTTGGATTAATAAAGATAATTTTAAGGGAATTAAGGAAAGAAGTGTGATGGAACCTAGGATGAATCAAATTGAACTCTGAAAAAAGGACGAAGATATCCTGTGAATAGTTCCAAGGATATTCAGAAAAATATAAATTCCAGAATTTAGAATCACTTCGAGAGCTTGAGACTTCAAAATTTTTTTAGAGCATTCCAGATTTTTCCAGATTTTATATTTTAACTGGTCCAGATTTTTCTGAAAATGACCTGGCAACGCTGCTCAGTGTTCACTCGGCTGTCGACAGAAGCAGACCACTCTCAATAATGTGTGTCACGCGATCATCTGTTTACTCGGCAGCAATTGTGTGGTCCTCCTCATTGTTCTTCATCAGCAGTTCTTTCAGTCGATGCGTCGTCGACTTTGGAAAGCAACCGTTTCGTGATGAATGTGTGATTGCTGACCAAGTTTTGCGTCCATTGCTGCAATGGAAGCGCTCTGACCCCCGTTGGCGAATCTGCCATACAATGAAACCACTGGAAGCGGCTCCCATTCTGGTGGAGGAGGCTTATTGGATAGCGGAAAATAAACTATATATTGTGTTGTACCTTTTGACTATAGTTTTAAGATGTATTGTACAATGAACAAGTATCATCGGCTCTGTTAAGTTAATTCGTCAAATAAACTAATAAACAAAAGAAAATAAGGCTGGTACAATAGCAGGTTTATTTGAAAATTTTCCACGTGTCAAATTTAGGTGAAAATTCACCAAATGGAACACAGGCTCAGTACAAACACGATGAAACCTCATATAGATCAGTGCACGGTCCCTTACCTCACAATTTGGTCTTGTTGTATCCCTTTCATTTAACACCAGAGAACAAGTGATGGCAACAGATAACTACGAATGTGAACCGAAACAAACCACCCAAAATTGTCAAATTTGACATCTACGTGCACTGATCTATCACAAATCTTGCTTTCGGTGCTGTAGACGTGATTGACAGGAGGAAGTGCGAGCTTTAATTAGCTTTCGTTGTTGAATGAAAACTGTTACGCTTGTTTACCACTCCGAACACGTTGTCTCCGGTAAAATGTGTAGCAGAAAATTGGCAATGTTTGAAAAATCATTGCTCTAAAATTTATCTATAAATTTTAAATCTATTGATACCGAATAAATTTTTTTTAAATATCTAGTTCCAGATGGTGCAAATAAGTTTGAAATTTGTCAATAAATGACTGAGCTATGATTTTCCAAACATTGCAAGTTGGCCGTTACACATTTTACCGAGGCTTCGGGTTCGGAGTGTTAATGACATATATAGTAAATGCCAATGTCGCCAATAAGGGTCAATGTACCCATTTAGTTAAACCAGGATTAAGGCTTGAGTGGAGGTCAAGAAATTGCCCTTAAGTCGCTTGATTACAGTAAACGTTAGCTAAGTGGATTGTCCTTTGGTTGGTGAAAAGTCGACACAACTCAGCGAACCTTGAATATACGTAATGAAATAATTATTTTACTTCTGTTTTTTTCAAACCAGTTGAGTTTACATACGAAGCATATAATTTGAAGTATTTCACCAAATACATATAAAATATACTTAAGACATTTCTCTCATGTAGAAGAATTAAAGGAAATCTGCAAAACTGATAGATTAAAAGCTTTGTTAAAAAACCAGGAATTTTTATGGAAGAAACCAGAAAAACCGGGGAAAAACCAGGAATTTAAAATCAGAAATACACTTGCCACCCTGATTATGCTTAGTTTGTTAAGGTCTGAGGTCACGTGTCAGCCATTTTTGATGCTGCATTGAAAAACTGGGAGCGGGAAATTTCGCCGAAAGACGTTTCGCCTAAGGACGTTTCGCCGAAGGACGTTTCACCGAAGAACGTTTCGCCGAAGGACGTTTCGCCGAAGGTCATTTTGCCGAATTTTACCCCTCACCATCCCTCTCCAAAGGGGGAGTTTGGTAAAGAGAGATGAAAAAACCGATTTGTACCTTCCTTAAAAAGTTGTCCTAGCTCGCTTGTCTAATATCTATATATAATCTTCACACTGCCGTACTCTAACGGAACTATCAACTCTATGCTTTCATCTACTCCATCTATCGTACAAAAATTACCACTACAGTCTGTTATTTGAAATAAGCATCTTCAACTATGAACTGCTCATGTTTAAAAGAAGGAAGCATTCCTATAAATCAAAATCATCTATTTGGGGAAATGGATGTAATGTCGGTCTAAATGCCCCTAATTTGGGCCCATACATAAATTTTCAATAGCGACCAAAAATATCCATTAGAATCGACCCAATAACGCGTTCGTCTAGATGAAATTGATAAATAGCTGATTTTTTGCAATGGGCCCAATCGTAGATCCATAGGCCAACATTAGAGCCATTTCCCCTATTTGAAAATTGCAGAAATCAGTACAGCTCAAAAGCTAAAAAAAGGAAGCATTACATTTGAATAGCTTTCCAGGTTGAAAAAATCGAACCTTTTTAAGATTTTTCGAAACTGATTTCAAAATTTACTGAGCTTTGAGAAAAGTTCAAAACCGTAGAAAATGGCTTGCTCTTCGGCGAAATGACCCATTTGGCGAAATAACCTTCGGTGAAATTTCCCGCTCCCAGTTTTTCAATGAACCATTAAAAATGGCGGACACTTGACCTCAGACCTTATGGCACTAAGGAGAATACAAGCGAATTAAAAAAAAACGATCGGTGACTTATTAGATCCAGTTTAAAATTTAAAGATAATCTAAGGACGAATTTCATGAACTTTTTGAAGTGTGCTGCAAAGAATTGGTGGATTGTTAAAAATACATTTTCAAGGGACTGTCAGAGAGAATCTCCAATATATTTTGCATCTGAAAGTAAAAGATATCATGAATGTCTTCTTCTTCTCCTTCTTCGTATTTCAAGCTTATTGCTTATCGCATATTAGCTTATTGCGTATTCTCAACTTAGTGTTCTAGATTCACTTCCACAGTTATTAATTGAGAGCTTTCGATGCCTGTAGCATTTTTGCATTAGTATAATTGTGTGGCAAGTACAATCATATTCAATGCCCAGAGAAGTTGAATTTTTTTTAAATTGATTTCTTGTAGAGGCTCAAATCGAATAAACTTTACAGAACCAAGTTATCATTTGCGTGATAGGGGAAATGGCTCTAAGATTAGGCCCATCGCTAAAAATCTGCTATTTATCAATTGTATCTAGATGAACGCGTCATTGGGACGGTACTAATGGATATTTTTGGTCGCTATTGAAAATTTAGTCGATTACTGAATTTATGTATGGCCCAAATTAGGGACACTTAGGCCGACATTACATACATTTCCCCCACATACTTAAGGGGGTATTCCCGATCTTTTTTTTTCAAAAAATCAAATTTTTTTTTTTCACGTTTTTTTGTCTTTAGACTATATACTTTCATCCCCCCAAGCCGTTTTCCGATCAGCGAATTCGGTGTCCAGGCATAGCTGATTAATGGTAAGAACCCCCAAATGGTTTTAACTAAAGTCAAAACTTTAAACGCGTTTTTCTCGAAACCACATTTTTTTTATCGGGCGAAGATTTTTCTCAGAAACTATAAGAGATATTGACTTGAATCTTTGCGCATTTTGTTCCTTATTAAATTCTTTGGAGCTTCTCCCACTTTCAGCCAAAAATATTAACATTTAACATTGTTTGAAGCACCTTAAAGCTGCAAAAAAGCGGGCTAAAAATCGCCTGTTTTTTCATATGGCCGCCATTTTGTTAATTTGCAAGATTTTTTGCTGCCAACGGGAGAAGCTCCAGAGAATCTTATGCAGATTATTAATTTCATCACGAAATCTGATTCAGATGAAGCCGTTCCAGAGAAAAGTCTTCGCCCGTCCAGGCGTTTGCGGCGAACAGGGGTCTGTTTGCCGCCATTTTGTGACGTCAATAATGTCTTTTTTTAAGTCGAAAAAAATTTATTTGTAAACTTTAATGTTCAATAAACAAGAATCCCAAAGAGTTAGGCGCATTACTATTCATTTTCCTTGAAAAAAAAAAATTAATTGAAAAACAGGCCGAAAAAAGGCAAAA
The DNA here is from genome assembly GCF_037179485.1 of Ochlerotatus camptorhynchus. Lineage (NCBI taxonomy): Eukaryota > Metazoa > Arthropoda > Insecta > Diptera > Culicidae > Ochlerotatus > Ochlerotatus camptorhynchus. Next base: position 4,326,642 of record NW_027040887.1, on the reverse strand, counting down.
GATTGGGAATACCCCCTTAATCTTAATCTTAAATCGTCTCGAGGTTGGTGGAGATTTACAATTGTAGGGATGGGGGAAGGAGATTTGAAATATTATTTACGATTCAAAGTTGAGAAATTTTACAATCCGAAAAATTCCTAGACCAGACCGGGAATCGAACTCAGCCACCTCCAGCGTGGTCTTGATTGAGCGATGGGAGCCCTCCTACAAAGAAGATTAAGTTTGTTTTCAAATAACAGTTCATGACAAGATTTGTAGATCAAATAATGACAATCATTGGAATAGGCACACAATAGCGCGTAATAAGTATTCACAATCGATAAAGAATACTCGTTGTGAGTATGTTCAATGAAAGATTGATCAGCATCAAAACAACAAAAGAGTTGTGGAAAATTTTGAAATCTTTATTGAAACCTAGTAATTGCAAACCGCGGTCCATAACTTTTAATGGCACATTAGAACAGTCAGAACAAGTAGTAGCATCTAAATTTGATGATTATTTTGTCGACAGTGTTTAATTGATTAATCAATCCATTGAATTGGTCGATGAACATGGCGAAATAAAACAACCAGTTAATAGTAGTTGTAGATTTGAAGGTTTTCACCCAATTACATTAGATGAACTCAGAGTTCTTTGTTTTACATTAGGAAAATCGACTGGAGTAGACCATGTTAATGCTAGAGTTATTCAAGATTGCTTTCATGTCATTGGCTGGACCTTAATAATGAATCATTGCAAACTAGACATGTGTCACAAATTTGGAAGGAATCCTTAGTGGTTCATATTCAAAAAGTTGCTGGAACGATTAAAGCCGAAGAGTTTCGTCCCATCAACATGTTGCACACATTAGAGAAAATTTTAGAACTTGTTGTTAAAGGCCAGCTGTTGGAGTATTTAAATAGAAATAGTTTGTTGATATCAGAACAATCGGGACATCGGGAAGGTCATTCTTGTAAAATCGCGTTGAATTTGGTATTAGCGAGGCGGAAAAATAACTTGGAGTGTAAAGATACGATTGTTGCTATTTTTTTGGATCTAAAACGCGCTTTTGAAACAATTTATAGGCCCTTATTGTTAAGATCAATCAAGCGCTTTGGAATAACGAGTACTGCATATAAATGGTTTGAAAGCTATTTGTCTGACAGAACTCAACGGACTGTTTTTAATGATTCTGTTTCCCGCCCGTGAGGAATAACCTTGGAGTGCCCCAGGGAAGTGTATTAGAGCCCCTGTTATTTATTATGTATATTAACGACGTGCGACGTGTTTTACGATTTTGCGACATTAATCTTCTTGCAGATGATACTGTGTTACTCATTGCAGCTAAGGATTAAGATGATGCCGTTTTACACTTGAATGAAGATTTGCGTTCTCTAAGTAGATGGTTGAAGTATAAGCAGTTGGAATTGAATACAAGTCGAACTAAATTTATGGTAATTTCACGGAATCGATTAAATGAGAACGTCTCTGTTGTAATTGATGATGAGACCAGGACCCAACAAAGTCACTTTCAATTGAAAATCGTCCAGCGACGACGAAACTGTCAACTATCACTTTCATGAAGAGCTTTGAGTGCACTGATGAAGTCTGCAAGTAGTAGACGAAATACGCGTATCTGTCAAAAGATAAGCAATTATAACGGAATTTAAAGGAAATAAACCAACCCACTCAAAGCTCTTCATAAAGGGATTCCGTTAAGAGGTTCGACAAATTTAAAGGATTCGTCACTTTCAATTGAAAGTCATTCTGTCTTCTCTTCGACCATTCCCCCTTCAACATCAGCAGAACCACTTTAGATCAGTTTTCATACTGTTTGTATTGGCTTGACTCTTGCTCATTTCGTCTTCCATTGTCAAATGAGCTTACTTTCGCATTGAAGCGAAGCTATTTGATTAAAATTCGCACTGTTTTCCTGTTGATTGTTCACTCGGTCCATTTAAGCGCATGCGCAAAAGATCTGTGCACGTGGATGTCCAATTTATCATTGTCGGGTGGTTTGTTAACCCATCAATATGGGTATTTGTGGAATCGGGGTGAAGCCTAGAGGTCGAAAGTTGATATGCGACGCCATTTTGAACTTCAAGATGGAGGCTTCCAGTTTTAAAAAAAGTGGGAAATACTGTGAAATACCCATCAATATTGATATTTTTGGAACTAGAATGCTGTCTAGAGAATGAAAATTTAATTCCGACGCCATCTTGAAATCCAAGATGGTGGCTTCCTATTTCAGAAAAAGTGGGAAATAGTGTCAAATACCTATCAATATAGGTTTGTTTGGAATCGGCATGTCATCTAGGGATTGGAAATAGATATGCGACACAATTGTGTAATCCAAGATGCGGGCTTCCGGTTTGAGAAAATGCGGAAAATACTGTCAAATACCCATCAATATGGGTATTTTTGGAATCGGGATGACGACTAGGGAATAAAAATCGATATCCGTCGGCATTTTTAAATCAAAGATGGCGGCTTCCAATTTAAGAAAAAGCGGGAAATACTGTCAAATACCCATCAATATGGGTATAAGACTGATGCAAAATTTGACTTTTTCGCTCCACAGTGCTTAATTGGTTTCAAATCGGGTCGTGATTAGCCTCCAAAAGTTACAACTCATTAGAAACAGACTTCGCACAAACCATTTGAAGTTTACATGTAAATTACTATGGGAAATCGCAACTTTTTGTTCATTGCATTCTAGTCTTTTTCCATATTGAGCTGCAAAACAACTCGATAGTTATTCTTATAGAATTTTTTTAGCTACAACTTTGCTGAAGATCGTTTCTATGTAAAACGAGACAGGAAATAGTTATTAATTATTTCGCCCCAGAAACACCAATGTTGCCTGCTGAGCAGTTGATTGAGCATGATCATAAGACATCAGTGCATTGAACCATTAATAACTTTCGATCCTTATATTTAATCAAAAAGTAGTCTTCAGCAAAGTTGTAGCTGGGAAAATTTCCTACAAGCAAAGTTGAAACCTTATGAAGCAGACCGATATGGTGAATTATTAGATAGACATGAACAAAAATCTTGGTTTTACCATAGTAATTCCCATACAAACTTCAAATGGTTTGTGCCATCTCAGTTTCTCACCAAATGGGTTCAAATTTTGAGAGGTTAGTCAGGATCCGATTTGGAATCGTTTAAGTATTGTGGAGCGAAAATTTCAAATTTTGCATCACTCTAATGGGTATTTTTTAATCTGGAGGCTGAAAGTCGATACCCTACGTCATTTTGAAATCCAAGCTGACGGCTAGATGCTGAAATTTGATATTCGATTTACGTCAATGTGGGTATTTTCGATATCCCAGTACCGTCTAGAGGCCAGAAACCAATGTTTGACGCCATTTCAAAATCTTACATGGAGGGTTTGGTTCAGAAAAAATGTGATATACTGTCAAATACCGATCAATGTGATTATTTTTGGAATCGGGGTGACATCTAGAGGCCGGAAATCGATGTCCAACGCCCTCTTAAAATTCAAGATGGTGGCTTCCGATTTCAGAAGAAGCCCTACAAATGGCGTTGAATATTGATTTACAGCTTCTACGCGTCGTCTCCGTTCCAAAAATACCCAGATCTTACGGTATTAGATACTTTTCTGAAACCCAATGGTCGCCATCTTGGTTTGCAAAATGGCGTTGAATATTTATTTTCGGAATCTACATGTCGTCCTTGTTCTGAAAATACCCATATCTTAGGGTATTTGATACTTTTTCTGAAACCCGATGACCTCCATCTGGATTCCAAAATGGCGTCGAATATCAATTTTTGGCATCTACACGTCGTCCCCGTTAAAAAAAAATACCTGTATCTTAGGGTATTTGACACTTTTTCTGAGCCAGACCTCGATTTTGTGCACCTTCGCGTCGTCCCCGTTCCGAAAATACCGATAGTGTAGTGTATTTGAGACTTTTCCTGAGCCCGATGGCAGCCATATTGGACTCCAGAACTTTCGGACTAAAAATAATCCGGATGCCATCCCTATCGGCACCCGATATTGTGCGAATTCTATATTTTGATGCCTGATGACGCGACGTGTGACAAATCGAATGAGTCCGAATTATAGTGAAAGTGGAAAAAACGAAGTAAGCCGTTTTCGAGTCATTCATTGCATCAATTGAAACAAGTATTTGCTTCAAATGAAATGAACTGATGCACTTGACGAACGAAACAAGCCATAGTCAAGTCATGTTTGACAGGAAGAATATTCATAGTGACTCGATAACAAGAAACACAATGAAATGATATTGCTCAAAATGAAGCGATTCTGCGGAGAGTTCATTTTCTTTTCTTTGTTTCGAAAATGCAGAACTCTAGACGAGACTATTGATCGCGTTCGGGAAATTAAATATCTTGGCGTGATTATTGATGACAAACATAAGTTCAACTCTCACATTGACCATGTCATCAAGAAAATTTCCAAGAAGTATGAAATTCTATGTCGACTGAAAAACGATTTAACTATTGCCAGTAAAATACAGCGATACAAATCAATCATCTCTCCTCATCTAGACTTTTGCCCTTCCCTTTTATTTCCGGCCAATGCAACACTAATATCGAGATTACAGCGCTTGCAGAATGCGTTTGATTTTCACAGTCCGCATCGTGCTCTCTTGCCGTGTGGATCTATTTGCTTTTTGCTGAAGGAAGTGTTACTACTACCTAAAGCTACAACAAATTTAAACAGCACTTTTCAGTGCTCAACCTGTAAAAATTTTCTACCTTGTTCAACTCTTATTCCTCTTCGATCCTTGTTTGGACCCTACCCGAGGTAATCCTTCTTGGATATCGATTTGGAAAATTCCTCTTCGATCCTTCAGATTCTTATAGTAATCTGCTTGGAAGTCGATTTGGATAAAAATTTACTGCCGCCATGGCGCCTAAACGCAAAAGAAAGGGGCAAACTCTTGACCCCCCTTCTGATGAAATTAATTTGAATAATCAATTTGATTTGCTCACGGATGATGAGAATGATCCATCATCCAAGAAAAATTCTAGTAAACTTTCCCGGCTTAATGCCAAGAAGGAAAAGATTCCCCCTATTGTGATAACCACTACCGATTTCCATGCTCTTCGCATGGAACTTTTGAATTTCGTGAAAGTTAAGTTTTCACTTCAAATTGGACGTCGGGGTGAATGCCGTGTATTAGCTGAAACCTTGGACGGATTTAAATGTCTTCTCAAGTATCTTACTGAGAAGAAGCACAATTTTTTTACTTACGACACCAAAACTGAACGTGTGTTCAAGGTTGTCATGAAAGGACTGCCCAGTGGTGAATCCCTGGATCAGATCAAAGATGAACTGGCAAAATTACTTGGAGTTGTGCCACTCCAAGTAATCAAAATGAAAATGAAATCCCGTCCTGGCGATTCGCGCAACGGGATTTCTAATGATTTTTATTTAGTTCACTTCAAGTCTAGTGAACTAAACAACCTTAAGGCCTTAGAAAAAGCTAGCCTTATGCTCCATGTCCGAGTGAAGTGGGAACACTTCAGGAAGACTGGAGGAAATTTCCAAAACCTCACCCAGTGCCGTAAGTGCCAGGGATGGGGTCACGGAACTAAAAATTGCTACATGCCAGCTAAATGCATGAATTGTGGTGATTCCTCTCACGCAAAGGACGACTGTCCTGTGAAGGAAGATCCTAAGAAATTTAAATGTTCAAATTGTGGTGAAAACCACAAATCCAATTTTTGGGAATGTAAGACTCGCAAAGCGATCCTACAATCTCGTTCTAACCGTCAGGTAGGAAACGCTCCACGTTTCCGACCAGGTACAAATTCCTCTGCTGTTAACAACGGTCAGCGAGGAACAAATTCTACATTCGTACCCGTAGGTACAAATATCTCCCCTGCTTCAAATGTTTCATCTGTACCTACTCCCCTCGCTGCTAACAATATTCAGCGAGTTAATGGAGCTACCTATGCTGCTATTGCAGCGGGTAGAAATCAAAATACTAACCAACGTTCTAACGGAAATTTTGACAATTTTGACTTAGGAAGCATTACTGCCCCCAAAATGGAATTTTTACAGAATTCATTAATTGACATGATTTCTGATATGCTTAAATCTAACTCCATGTTTGATGCTATTCAAACTGGAGTAAAATTTGCAAATAATATTGTCATGACTTTAAAATTCAGTAATGGATTTTAAAGCATTAAATATTGTAAATTGGAATGCTCGATCTCTTGAAGATAATGTAGACGAGCTATTTAACTTTTTGATAGTTCATAACGTGCATATTGCCGTTATAACTGAAACGTTCCTTAAACCTGCCCATAAGGTTAAGAAGGACGCAAATTACTTGATTTATAGAAATGATCGTCTTGATGGACCCTGTGGTGGCGTTGCCATCATTATTCATAGACGAATCAAACATAAAATTCTTTCTTCATTTGAAACCAAAGTTTTTGAAACTTTGGGAGTTTCTGTTGAAACAAAATTTGGACAACTTACGTTTATAGCTGCCTATTTGCCATTCCAATGCGTAGGCCAGCAAAAGAATTTTCTCAAGGGTGACCTCCAGAAACTTACCCGTCATAGGTCTAAATTCTTCATTATTGGTGATTTTAATGCAAAACACCGCTCATGGAATAATGCTCAAAGCAATTCCAATGGTAATATTCTGTTTGATGATTGTTCTGCAGGTTATTACACTATTCAATATCCAAACAGCCCAACATGCTTTTCTTCTGCAAGAAATCCCTCCACTATTGATTTGGTCTTAACTGATTCATGTCAACTTTGTAACCAATTGGTTACCCATGCTGACTTTGGTTCTGATCACCTTCCAGTAACTTTTGAAATATCCCAAGAAATAATTTGTAATCCCAACAGCTCTACTTTCAATTACCATAGAGCTGATTGGGAGCAGTATCGAACATTTATGGAATATAACTTCGATCCAAACATTCCTTTGCAAACCAAAGATGAAATTAATTATGCTCTTGAATCTCTGACTACTTCTATAGTTGAAGCAAGAGCTGCCTCAGTACCAAAATGCGAGGTTAAATTCGATTCAATTATAATAGACGATGATCTTCAGCTCTTGATCCGTCTTAAAAATGTCCGTAGGAGACAATATCAAAGAACACGCGATCCTGCCATGAAAGTTATCTGGCGGGATTTGCAAAAACAAATTAAAAAGCGATTCTCTGCTCTGAGGAACAAAACTTTTGAAAATAATATTTCTAAATTAGACCCGAGTTCCAAACCCTTTTGGAAACTCACAAAAATTTTGAAAAAACCTCAAAAGCCTATTCCAGCGCTTAAAGAAGGTGGTAAAATTTTGATCACAAATTTGGAAAAAGCTCAGAAACTTGCTAAGCAATTCGAGAGTTCCCATAATTTCAGTTTGGGTCTTACTAGTCCTATTGAGAATCAGGTTGCTCGGGATTTTCTGAATATTTTCTCTCGGGAAAATATTTTTGATGATTCCTGGGGGACTGATTTGGACGAAGTAAGGTCTATAACTAAAAATTTTCAAAATATGAAAGCTCCAGGTGATGATGGAATTTTCTATATCCTCATCAAAAAACTCCCAGAGAGTACCTTGTCTTTCTTGGTAAAATTATTTAACAGATGTTTCCATTTGGCATACTTTCCTGATAAATGGAAAAATGCAAAAGTTGTTCCAATTTTGAAGCCGGATAAAAATCCAGCTGAAGCTTCTAGCTACCGTCCAATAAGTTTGCTTTCTTCAATAAGTAAACTTTTTGAAAAGATAATTTTGAATAGAATGATGCTTCACATCAATACGAACTCAATTTTTGCAGATGAGCAGTTTGGATTTCGCCATGGGCATTCAACTACTCATCAACTCTTAAGAGTTAACAATTTAATTCGTTCAAACAAATCTGAAGGCCACTCAACTGGAGTTGCTCTTCTAGACATAGAAAAAGCATTCGACAGTGTTTGGCATGAAGGTTTGATTGCTAAATTGAAAAAGTTTAATTTTCCACTTTATATTATGAAATTAGTTCAAAATTATTTAACTGACAGAACTCTTCAAGTAAATTATCAAAATTCCAAATCTAATCGACTACCTGTTAGAGCAGGAGTTCCTCAGGGTAGCATTCTTGGGCCTATATTGTATAACATTTTCACTTCGGACCTCCCTGATTTGCCTCAGGGTTGCCACAAATCTGTGTTCGCTGATGACACAGGCATTTCCGCTAAAGGAAGAAGTCTACGTGTTATTTGCAGCAGACAGCAGAAAAGTTTAGATATTATCTCTTCTTATTTACAAAAATGGAAGATTTCTCCCAACGCTTCCAAAACTCAACTTATAATATTTCCACATAAGCCTAGAGCTTCGTTTTTGAAACCAAGTAGTAGTCACATAGTCACTATGAACGGAGTTCCAATTTCCTGGTCAAACCAAGTGAAATATCTTGGATTAATACTTGACCAAAAATTAACTTTTAAAGATCACATTGAGGGCATTCAAGCCAAATGTAACAAATATATAAAATGTTTGTATCCTCTTATAAACAGGAAATCCAAACTTTGCCTGACGAATAAACTTCTAATATTTAAACAAGTTTTTAGACCGGCCATGCTTTACGCATGTGCACTACCAGGAAAAAAGCACTTCAAAGGATTCAGAACAAAATTCTGAAAATGATTTTGAAGTTGCCTCCCTGGTACAGTACAACCGAAGTACATAGAATTTCGAATGTTGAGACTTTAGCACAAATGTCCAACAAAATAATTAATAATTTCAGGCAAAAATCGTTGCAATCCTCAATTGCAACGATTAATTCCCTTTATACTTAGATAAGATTTAGTTTTAGTTTTTAGTTTTAAGATATCAATTGTTATACTGACATGCAGGAAAAAACCTGTTTAAAATACTGAATTGCCAAGACATGAACAATGTAAAAACACTTAGATATATATCATAACAATTAAGGCTGGTACGTTACTGCAGTAACTGGAGCACCTAGGTTAAAATGAAATGTAATTTATTTTGAATTTAGAACAAATAAAGAGTAAAAAAAAAAAAAAAAAAAAATGCGTTTGATTTTGAGATGTAATAGATTCACTTCCTCAACTTTGATGTTAGACGCCTTACAATGGTGAAGCAAAGAATTGTATATTTGACTATGGTGTTCATTTTTAAAGTAGTTAACGGTTTGCTGCCTCGATATTTGTGTGATCGAATTGAAAGAGGAAGTGACTTTCATAGATATAATACTAGAAACGCGGTTGAAATAAGAACACCACATTTCTGGACTTGTGCTTCACAAAATTCATTATATTATAAAGGAATAAATGTTTTCAATTCGATGCCTAGACATATCAAACGTTCAGCATCACTTACAGAATTTAAAAGACACTGCATTTCCCACGTTAAAACCGTCGTTTGAACAGTTATCCAGTGATTTTTTTTTTATGAATTGACAAATTATGTATCTTGACGAAGTTATCTCTAACGGATTATTTTGTATGGATAGCTGTCATAATGACTTTTTAATAATTATTGTAGCACTGAAAAAACTATTTTTGTTCGCCACGATGGTGATGATGGATTTTTAATATTTGATTTAATAGTAGTATATTAAAAAAAAGTAGTGTGCAAAGGTTTGAGCCTCGCGTGCGTATTACAGATATAGAGGACTAAATTTAACATTTAATAAAAAAAAAAATGCAATTTTGAAGCTTATTTGGAAGATACCTTGAGTAAGAAGTAAATTTTCTGGCAAATTTCGGGGGTTTGTGAGCATTCCTGACATTGCTGAAAATTATGATAGCATCAGATTGCGGAGTTGCTAGTGTAATAGGATGCTTTGTTGATTGTTCATTAACTCTTGATTGCTTGTAATACTTATGAATATTTTAGGTGGACAATAAGGCGAACTAAGAGGTGGACGCCTGAGCTTTTCCACATTTATATCGCTGCGAAGCAACTGTAAACTCTAGAGGGAATTTATATCTGTAACTGTAACCAGTATGATTTTGTTTGCTAACCTGATTAAAATGTCATATGTAATTATCTTAAAGATAAATAGTCCAGCTCAACCCTTTGTAGCGGTAAGAGGTGAGACCATCATCATCATCATCATAAAAAGAATGGAAATTTTCCGATTCGGTCAAATGACCCATCATAAAAAAACATCCTTATCTAAACCCAGCTAAGCCTTTGGTTCTCATCTTTAATCAAGGAAGGTTAAGCTTGTTGGCTAACAACAGGTAATGAGAGAAAGAATGGAAAATTTAGTGATTTTTCATTTAAATATGAACTATGCCTATCGTTCGTAATGCCTAACGTCTATTATTCCAACCATCCATCATGTATTCCTTACTACGATGTTTTTTTTTAATATAACTTATAACTATAACTTAAAAAAACTAAAAAAACACATTTTTTTTGTAAGTAATAGTGGGTTAGTTAAAGTGAAAGTGATACAATACTGGTAGAATTAAAAAAAGAAAAACAACGAAGTAAGATACACAATGATTATACTAAAACGCTCATCAATCAATTTCGAACATCCATTATGCCTATTGTACATTATGCCTATCGTATTTATACGAGCTTTGTTCGCAGTCGCCCCACTGTGCGAGCGGGTGTTTCTCTCAGCAATGCTGAGCTTTAGTTTGACGTCATCACAATTTCACAGCTAGCAGCAGCCGCAGGCAGCCTTGTACAGCCGAACGAGCGTCGATACGCGTTATCCCTAACTGACCTACTTAGCGTACACAAGTTGCCTCAAAGAACAATAACAAATCAATATGCTCAAACACGTGCTGTGGCGTTCGGCCAGCCTGCACTCTAAAAAAAACGGGAATGTCCCTGCTTCTTCCACCGATGAAAAACTGCATACTACAAAAACGGCCTGATCACATGAATATTTATATCGCCTCTTGTGCTTTTTTTTTTCGACCCCAATATGGCGTCATCATATGTTCACTATGCAAAAGCCTATCACTGGGGTGGGGTGACAGCTAAGCATCGAACCCTTGGGGGTGTGTGCGGCGAGAGAATAGTGCGGAAGCCCATAAATTTACACACATGAAAACATCCACTTGGGGTGCAGAAAGGCAAAAAAAACCCACTTGGTCCATATCGGGAGTGACTTTTGTCATTCTATTTCCACCCACCCATAGCCACTGCCACCGCCAGCGATGCCATATGTATCTTGATTTTTGTACACGAAAAAAGTTGGGACCGCCTTGCATATTTTGATACCGTAAGGTACTGTCACAAGTTTGTTATCCCAAAAAATAGTTCAGAAAATTGTTCCAGAACCTTATACGGTAGCAAAATAAACAAGGGGGTCCCAAATTTTTCGTGAACAAAAATCACGATACATGGCATCGTTGGTCACAGCGTTCGCAGTCCAAGTAGAAACTACAAACGCACCATGCTCGCTTCCATATATGTACGTCCAATGTTTATGTTTTCATTTAGAAAGAATTCGCATCTGCGCAATAATGGTGGCGACAAAAAGAAATCCCTTTTTTGGATTGCCTTATAAAGGATGCATACTACAGTATTGTCAACGTGTTCTGGTCTCTGCGAGTATCCTTAACCTAGGGCCACTGCATGCATGCGCCTAGGTTTTTATAACATTCGAATGATAGCGAAATACTAGACCAAAGCGAAAGCTGAACAAAAACAACAGCTCCCTCTGGGCTCGGTGTGCGGTAGGTACAAACACTAGTGTGCAGATGGAAACAGTACGGGAAACTCGCCTGTATTCCTAATGCTAGCCCGAAGGGTGGTTATGCATACAATCAAAAGCAAAAGGAGTGTACTATCGTTTACTCTCTCCATGGTCCAATGTCCATCGTTTACTCTCTCTACACACTAAGATTTTTTTACAGGAGTCAGTATTTTTTTACTGGGGTTTTGAATTGCTGAAAAAGTCGGTAAAAATTCAAATGACCGTTATCCGTAAGGAATCAATGAAATCGACCAATTTCATTTTCTATCATTAAATGGAGTTAATAGAACTAAGTATGCACAAGTTTAGAACAAATTTTCTCATTAATAAATTTTCCACAATTTTTTAAACTTTTACCGAACAGTTCCGCAATTCAAAAACTCAGTAAAACCGTACTGACTCGATTAGTGTGTATCTCTCTCAATTTCTCTTGGCGATGTGATTGTACACTCGCCACGTTGAAAGGATCCAAAGGGATATTTTGGTTGAAGATGAAGATATCTGCACGGTTGATGAGATCAACTTAAAACTGATTGGCTTTTCACTCAAAATCGCAAAAACATAGCTAACTCATAGATTGGGTAAAATGTGCCTCGCTTTTCCTAAAAAATCTGCCAGAATATGAGGAAAATCTTCGAAAATTTTACTCAGTCTAGAAGTATACTAATAGGCAGCCTTTTTCGATTTTCCTCATATTCAAAAAGTTTTTCCTGGACAATCGACGAAAATTTTGCTTAGTTTTTGCGAATTCGAGTTAACGGAACTCAAATCTAGATAGAGCTGGAATTAGGGCGTAAAAGCCTTTGTAAATAATGGCTTATATCGATTATTTCTAGGTATTCAAGCCACGCCTACATAAAGCAACATATCCATCAATAGGGTAAGTCTTCCCCTACTCTATGGTGATGTCTATTTGCCAGGGAGAGCCATGGCTTTCATGAAATCATCGAGAGAAGCCATTGTTTACAAAAGCTGTTTCGCCCTAATTCCAGCTCTATCTAGAAATATGAGTCATATTCAACAGTGGTGTAGCCAGCAGTACACTCAGATTAACAAAAAAGGACAATCACATGTATGCGATTATTTCAGAATAATAATTAACCATCATCCAAAGTACTTCTTATAAAATGTTCTGAAATAAGTGAAGGATCAAACCAATGATTTTGGATTTTGGGACCACAGCACTAGGAACGAAAAAAAGGGGGTGCAATAAAAATAACGCCACCCTTGCTTTTAATCGAATTAAGATTTTATTTATCAAAATACAACTTGAAGGAGTACTTCGTAATGCGTGTAGGGGAAATGGCTCTAATGTTGGCCTATGAATCTAAGATTGTGGGCCCATTGCTAAAAATCTGCTATTTATCAATTTTATCTAGATGAACCCCTCATTGGGACGGTACTAAGGATATTTTTGTTGGCTATTGAAAATTTAGTCGATTACTAAATTTATGTATGGGCCCAAATTAGGGGCAATTAGGCCGACATTGCATCCATTTCCCCTATGAGCCACTTGAATTAGTCGCGACTTCATGGACAAAATACGTTTTTCAAGAGTATTCTGCTTAATCTGCTCCCAGTATTATCGAATGTTTTATCATTTTCGTAAACGCGACGAGCAAGTATAGACCAAACGTTTTCGATGGAATTTAGATCCGGAGAACAAGCTGGCCACTCGAGAACCTTCATGTTTCTACCATAACCAAAAGACGATGCTTGGGACTAGCAATCATCTTTAATGTGTAAATGCTGGTGATCTAAAATAAGGCAATACCAGCGCCCATTGGCGAAGCTAATGGGGGTGCCAAGGGGGGCAGGCCCCCCTCCAGAATTATCTAGCCCCCCCCCAGAATGTTTGGTTTTTTTTTGACTCAACGGTATTTTGTCAAGCTTGTCAAGTTCGATTTTACTATTGAACAACGATTAATAAAATTGGACCACGAACAACGATTTTTTTTTAAACCCTTTATCCTGACTACGTCTCGTATGATCTGAACTAGAAGAAGCGATTTTGAGAATCTATATTATACCGATGGCATAATAAGACGTCTTCAGGCTCAACAAATTGGCCATGAGCTCAGGGATTTGACTTTTTAAACTTCAAAGACTTCTAAAAATAGCAGGGAACATTGTAGAAATTGAGGAAACTTAGTAGATATTCTGGGAACTTCATAGATTTTCAGAAAAATTCGTAGAAACAAGGAACTTGGAAAAGTTCTGAAAACTGCGTAGAAGTGGAAAATTTATTTAAGTTTGAGGGGCTTCGTAGAAGTTAAGGAAGTTTATTTCAGATGAGCTCATTACTGATCGATAGCCTCTATATAATTTCAGGGCACTTTTTGAAGCCTCATGAACTTGGAATAGTTTTGGAAATTACGCACAAATTCAAGAAATCTTCGTTCGTGGAACTTCGCGGAAAATCAACGAGAAACGTAGAAGTGCAGCAAACTTTGAACAAGTTTTGCGAATTTCGTAGCATTTTGAGGAGCTGCGTAAAACTTCATATAAGTGTAAGGAATTTTGAAAAAGTTCAGGGAATTTTATGCAAGATCTAAAAATAGTTCAATACACGTCAAAGATCTTCAGCGATCCTCGCTTCAGTTTAAGGAACTTCGTTGCAGCTTGTTACAGATCTTATTTCAAAAAAACACCATGAACTTATTGGATGTTTTGGGAACTGCGTTAAATTTCAAGGAACTTTCCATATGTTCAATTCAGGGAACTTCTTAGAAGTTGAGGAAATTTTGTAAAACTTAAGGAAACGTTGCATAAGTTACATGATATTCTTTCAGACATCCTTGATAGGCAGCAGGAAATCTTCAAAAGATCTCCATATAGACGAAGATATTAGTAAAGTTCTCTGATTATTTTTCCAAGACTTCAGGTTGATCAAGTTCTAAGGATCTCCAACTGTTTATAAATTCAATGTTCTTGCACGACTGTAGGTTGTTCAGGAAGTATTCAAAGTTTTCCAGCTTATTAAATCTGATGGAATTCTAAATGATGAATCTACATAATTTGGACATGTTTCTACATTCTCAAGAATTAGCACTTCAGCAGCTGAATTCCGGGCATACATTTCTACGAAGAGATGGAAATTTCTAATTATATCTGATATGTTACAATTAAATCTTTTTGATGAAATTTATGCCCGAAATTCAGCTGCAGGATAGTTTTAATGCTGAGCACATACAAAATCCATACCAAAACTAACTCTATTTAAAATCTAAAAAAATTCCCAATGCTTTTGTAAAAATAAATTCAATTACAATCTAGTTACAAACAGGGACACAATCATTCAAGATTCGAGTTCATTCCTTTCGATTAGAATTAATGTTAAATCTTGATTTTATATATAATTCCGAATGTTAGTTAGTCCGATGCATCGAATAAGAAATTGTTCTGGATAAATGCTTTATCGCTATCTTTTATTTTCAAATATCAGAATCATGACCAATTTTAGCTTGATTTTTCATAATTTTTAGCAGATGTCAAGATTTTGTTAACTTAATTTTTTCTTACTTTCTTATCTCGAAGAATTTTCCTCTCGAAAAATGCTGTAAATCTCAGAATCTAGGTATGTTTACCAAGATCTTGAATTACGAATTTTGAAGTCCTGGAGATTCAAAGCTTGTCTACTCAAGTAACATTGCTGTTGGGGGCGACCCCGGCGTAGTGGTTAACATCCATACCTCTCACGCCAAAGTCACGAGTTCAAATCTCATCCCCGGACAAGTCACGAATGACCCAAGAGTGTTAAAGCGACTATACAAGTCCAAATCATAGTCTACAGAACCCTCACAAAACCAAAATTGTTACTTGGGTAAGCCTATGATATCAAATCCTATTTTTAATCCCTAAAATTTATTTTGTGGAGTTTTTATGAAACTTTTTAGTAGGTCAAACATATTGTTATTATTGAAATTTATATTTCATACGTTTTTAATATTCATGTACGGAAATTTTTATTAAATGACTGCCTATGAAGGATCTTGCAATTTTATCTTAGTTTTAGATTTATGACAGTTGAACTCATTTCGTTGACTTTTATTTTCATTTATGCTCGAAAAATTTATACTTACAATCTGTATCAGAGATATACATATTATTAGTTATAAAATCTTGCAACAATATGGGTTTGGAATCTCAAAACTATTTATGTTTTAACAAAGTCTTAGTCAAAGTGTTATGAATTGTGTACACACTTAGCTTATTTTACCGAAATCTGTGAAATTTTACCGAATATCTGTGAAAACTTACAGGAAATCTGTGAAAAATCACCGAACTGTTCACCGAACGTTCAGCTGTTGAGATCTCGGTAAAATTTCACAGATTTCGGTAAAATAATCTTAGTGTGTATGGACATATATCTTAAGCATTTTCCTAATTCCCAAATTTATGAGATTTATTCTGTGTGCACTTTACTTTGTTTCAAATTCAAACTCCTAGAGTTTAATTTTGGTTCCTAAGTCTGAGATTTAAATGATGCTAAAATGTTCAAAATCTTAAAAAAAAACGCTTGTTATAAAATTCATAAAATTACCTAGCTCTGAGATTTTTCTTAAGTTTCGCTTAAATTTATGAAGAGATGAACTAGCCTTCGGCTAAAAACCTTTATAATAAAGATAAAAAAGGCTTAAATTTATGACATCCTATGTGATTTCATTACAAAAAGGTTGAACAAACGATCGTTGCTTGTTCAAAATCAGTAAGCTTTTAAGGCTCCCCCAGTCGAGCTCGCAATCGTTGTTATGAAATAAATATAATGAAATGTATTGTTTCACCATTATATTAAAAGTAAGCCTAAATGTCATATTATTGTTCATAGAAAAAAAATTTATACCCAAAAACAATTAGCCTTGACACAATGTGATTGCATAGCATCTTCGCGAATTTTTTTTTTAACCGTAGTTTAGCAAAAAAAAAACAACAGGCCTCCCTAGGCCTCCTCCAGATAATTTTTCTAACTACGCCAATGCCAGCGCCGGCCACGTCCGAATGCTGGTCAAAAAAGGAATGGGTAAGAATATTTATGTTGACGTAATACTCGCTTGACTGAAAGCCGAGAGCACCTGTTGGATGTTGGATAAAAGGGTTGGGATTGCAGCAGGATTCGTTTTGGTAATCAATATGCTGAATTGATGTTCTAACGATTCAATATCGCGAAGGAGCTTTGGTTTGAACCCACGGTCTTCTGCTCAGTAAGCAAAATCGGTCGCGACCAGCCCACCGAGCTCCTTATCTTACAACACAATTACGATCTAGTTACCGTTCAACTTGTTGTTTGTAACTAAGTTTCGATCCCGAAAGCGACCTTACCGATGACGAAAACAGCTGCTCTTGTGAAGGATTTGAGATGAATTTCCGATCATCACGTCTTTTCTTAAACTCAAATATTACTTCTTTTACATACCCGTCCCATCAACTTAATTCCATTACACTTCATATCATATTATTAAAGAAAGACGATTTGAAGTATTTTTTTTCCTCTGTTCATGACATAACACTACTGCGACCAGTAATGTGATCTATTGTAGTATATCCAGTGTCCTTAGTTTAGTGCATGTCGTATTACTCCATCACTATTGAGAAATGATGAAGTATTCGGTTTTGATACAGTTGTCATTCTTGCCTTCATCGCAAGCAATCGATTCTAATTGGAAGGTCCCGCTATTTATTCCCTTTAGAGCTGGAACACCCTCCCCTTTGTCAGTCAAAATTGGATTCCTTAGCAACAACAAGCTATGATATCGATAATGACCATGCATCAGAACCCTGCTCTTAACCACTTCAAACCAGGGAACAACGAATAAAAGATAAGGAATCACATGGGTGAAGACTAACTAACTCAAGAGATGAACTAGCCCCAGGCTAAAAATCTCTATAATAAAGACTAAAAAAAAAAAAAAAAAAAAAGACTAACTAACTCATTTTTTGACATGTTTCAAGATCATCCTCGGTTCACGCAACCCAAGGACTTATCACTATCAACAAGGCATAAAAAGTAACAAGGACTAAGATGTGTTCCTTTGATTACTGAAAAATCCTGTTCCCCTAGTTTGAAGTAGTCAAGACTAGGAGTCGGTGGTAGATCTTACATCCCGTAACGTACCACGAAAAGGTGATCTATCCACGTTACGGGGCGATATTGAAGGAGCTTGGGATTGAACCCATGATTTTCTGCTCAGTAAGCAAAATCGGTCACCACAAGGCCACCGAGCTCCTCATTTAACTGAACAATTACAACCAAGTTTCTGTTGAACTTTGCTGTTACTAGATTTCGATCCCGACGGTGACCTCACCAACGACGGTAACAACTACTCTTGAGAAAGATTTGTTATAGATTTCCGATCAACACGTCTTTCCTAAAACTAGAATATTGCTTATTTTAAGTAGCCGTTCCTCCTTCCGAATTTCGCTTTATCTCATATTAAGACATAAACCCGGTCTAGCGTTAGCGTTAGCGTCAGCGTTGTAAAGGTATACTTCGTAGATTGGATATAGTGGCACTCGCGTCTCAGCCACCATCTATACCGTTACTAGGGATATGGAAGGAAATGCTGATGTAGTACTTACTTAACGATTAGGGTATTAGGTCAGGATTCGCTTCAAGCTGGCGATTTCCTTCTCGCTGATCGTCACCCACAGAAAGACCTTCTTCGGGAACTAGGTACTTACCTTACCAATCAGGCTAAGGCCTTGTTGTCCTCTGCTGTCCGAAGAAGTCGTCTCCACTCTACTCGATCCATGGCCACACTTCGCCAGCCTCGTAGTCTGCGAAGGTTCCGCAGGTCAGCTTCTACTTGGTCGATCCACCTTGCCCGCTGCGCGCCTCTTCTTCTTGTTCCTGTTGGGTCGCTTTCTAGAACCATTTTCACTGGGTCGTCGTGCGGCATTCTTACGACGTGCCCAGCCCACCGTAGTCGCCCAATTTTTGCAATGTGGACGATGGATAGTTCTCCCAGCAGCTGGTGCAATTCGTGGTTCATTCGCCTCCTCCACGTTCCGTCATCCATCTGCACTCCACCGTAGATGGTACGCAACACCTTCCGTTCGAAAACACCAAGGGCGCGTTGGTCCTCCACGAGCATAGTCGAGGTCTCGTGGCTGCAAAGGACCAACGGTCTAATCAGCGTCTTGTAGACAGTCAACTTCGTGCGGCGGCGAATTTTATTCGACCGGAGCGTCCTCCGGAGTCCAAAGTAGGCACGATTCCCTGCCATAATGCGTCTTTGAATTTCTCTGCTGGTATCATTTTCTGCGGTCACCAGTGAGCCCAAATACACGAAGTCATCGACCACCTCGATTTCGTCACCGTCAATCTGAACTCGGGGTGAGAGGCTAACATTGTCTTCCCTAGAACCTCTTCCTTTCATGTATTTTGTCTTTGATGCGTTGATGGCAAGTCCAATCCGTCTAGCTTCAGCCTTCAGTCTGATGTACGTTTCCGCCATCATCTCAAAGTTCCGTGCCATAATGTCAATGTCATCGGCGAAGCCAAGGAGCTGGATGGACTTCCTGAATATCGTGCCACTCGTGTCTATCCCAGCTCTTCTGATCACACCTTCTAACGCGATTTTGAACAGCAGACACAAAAGTCCATCACCCTGCCGTAACACCCTTCGAGATTCAAAGGGACTCGAGAGTGTCCCCGATACTCGAACAACGCACATCACTCGATCCATCGTCGCCTTGACCAATCGCGTCAGTTTATCCGGAAGTCCATACTCGTGCATAATCTGCCATAGCTGATCTCGATCGATTGTGTCGTATGCAGATTTGAAATCGTTGAACAAATGATGTGTGGGCACGTTGTATTCGCGGCATTTCTGCAGAACCTGCCGAATCGCGAAAATTTGGTCCGCGGTAGCGCGGGCACCCATGAATCCCGCCTGGTATTGCCCCACGAACTCTCTTGCATATGGTGACAGACGGCAGCATAGAATTTGGGAGAGTACCTTGTAGGCGGCGCTCAGCAGTGTGATCGCGCGGTAGTTGCAGCCAGGGGTTGAAACAGTTGACGTTTTTTACTACACTCGCTTCGTTGTCGTGCGCGACAGTCTGGTTTTATTCCTACACTCATGTTCTACCGTCGTCTCTCTCACACAACACAACCGGTAGAATAACATTCGGGGGAAAAGAAAATTATCAAATAACTATCATATGGCATGAGTAATTTCGTTCTAATTCCTCAATTTGGTGTAAATTAAACCATTTCTGATCAGAAATGTTATTCCTAGGATATCATTGCTTGCTATTTTCAGAACTCACACAAGCACAACATCAGCAGCTCTTATTATGAGAAAAACTAAAATACATACATTCGTGACGGTCTTCGGCGACAGTGTCATATGACAGAGCCTATCGTATGACATTTGAGTTTGGTACTGTACTATGATAGCTTGTTTTCCAAGTGTCGGAGACAAAAGCAGTCGATTATCACAGAAAATGTGTCGACTACCGTGACCGCTTACAAGACTGGTTGCAGCAATCCAACTTGTCGCCCTTTTTGTAGATTGGACATACGACACCTTCCATCCACTCCTCCGGTAATATCTCCTCCTCCCAAATCTTGGCAATTACCCAGTGCAGCGCTCTAGCCAGTGCTTCACCACCGTATTTTAATAGCTCACTTGGTAGTTGATCTACACCAGTTGCTTTGTTGTTCTTCAGCTGACCGATCTCCTCCTCAACTTCTTGAAGATCAGGGGCCGGTAGCATGTTGTCTTCTGCGCGTGCTCCAAGGTATGTTGCCGTGCCACCTTCGTTTTCTGCTGCTTCACCGTTGAGGTGCTCGTCATAGTACTGCTTCCACCTCTCAATCATCACACTCGTTCGTGAGAAGGTTACCGTTCAAGTCCTTGCACAATATCGGCTTGCGGCACGTATCCTTTGCGCGAACTATTTAGCTTCTCGTAGAACTTCCGTGTGTCGTTTACGCGGTACAGATTTTCCATCGCCTTGCGATCTCGGTCTTCCTGCTGACGCTTCTTCCTTCGGAAAACCGAGTTTTGTCTGTTCCGCGCTTGTCTGTATCGCTCCACATTCAATCTCGTGCGGTGTTGCAGCATTCTCGCCCGTGCTGCATTCTTCTCCTCTACTAACAGTTTGCATTCGCCGTCAAACCAGTCATTTCTTCGGTCCGGGATTGCAGTACCTATTGCCGCTGCAGCAGTACTACCTATGGCTGAACCGATGTCCCTCCAGCCATCTTCAAGAGAAGCTGCGCCAAGCTGCTCTTCCGTGGGTAGTGCAACTTCGGGAACTAGGTGTGGGAGATATATTTGATGTCATCGCTTACCTCCTTGGTGGGGGACTTAAATTACCCGGTCCCCTGCCAGTCGTTGCCGTCTAGCGTCAAGTAAGTCTCCTCATCCATTACGACCACGTCGTTGCGCTCTGTCAATTGCGGATGGATTTTAATTCTTAACAAGCCAATCGATAGGACATGTTTCTACGAATCTGCTAAAATGAATACTTCATAAGTTTTCAAAAGATCACTATTGAAAATTACACAAATGTCCAACTGTTGCAATGGTGATCAAAATTATCACCTATTGCCTGCAAAAGGCGCTTTCCCTAACACAGATTTCGAAATCGAATTCCATCGTTTCTCGCCGAACGGTGATCATTCAATCACCGTGTGTGATGGTGTCCGGTTGGTTATCATCAGCAGCAGCAGCAGCAAAACATTGTTCTCCAGTACACTAAGACGAGCGCAGCCCACATGAGCGTCCATTCACCAAAGAAGGAGGAAGAAGCCCCCCCGCTACTGATCGGATTCAGTAGCTCTTCGTGAGTTGCTGTGGGCCATCTATGCCAAGCGCGTCACCCTCATTCCAAACAACACACAGCTCACCAGGCTCATCCGTTTTGAACACCCTCAGCATTGCTCAACCATCACGACAAAACAGTTCTTTTCAGGATAACCATAAATTATTGCTGTTTAAGAGTTAATTTTCATTGAACGTTCCCTCGCCTTGCTACCAGCCACATCACTCCCAAAGTTCTTTGAGAATGTACCCAGAAACCAAACTTTTGTGGTCAAACGCGTCAAGTATTCTAGCGGTACATAAACATTCTCACAATGATCGAATACCACCTGACTTTGTCAATTAATCAGAAACACTTTGAATTGAGGTAAAGTTTTCTCCAGGACGCTATAAAAAGCAAAAAAATCTCGAATTTATTTGATTGATCGCGAATATCTCGCGATTGGAAAATTTTTGCAAGAAATTCCTGTACTCCATTTTTGACTTTTTTTGTTGTCTATTGAATAAATAAAATATTTCGGGCGTTTTCTGCACGAAAATATTTAATTTTGTCATCAGCTTCCATGATGGTAAAAAGTGGTTTCCCTAACACAGTCGCCGTAATCCTACGTCAAATCTACGGTCGTATCTTCGATATAACCTCTTACTTACTTACACAATTTTTGGTGATGCATAGGTGGATTCACCACCAGGTGGCAGGGTAATCGCATAAAAAATTGCTAAAATCAGTTCATTGTTTAATGCATAATTTACTTCTTCAAGATCGTCCTACAAGCATGAAAAAATGTCTATGTTTGTGATCTTTCCATCTTGGAAAATTTACCGCATTCCAGAATAATCAGACTGTTGCGAGCTAGTAAAACTGTCTAGGTCCCAGAGTTATGATTTTTTTCTAGGTATTATAGAAGTTTCTATATAAAAAAAACTACAAGTGACAGCCCTATGGGGTTGTACGCAATGGTGACGTGGTCTTATATAATAAATCTGATTTGCTAACTGCAGCTGGAGTTTGTGTTTCGTGTAGGAATAGGAATTTGAGCAGGGTTCTCTCTGTTTATACTCTTCAGTATGGCGCGCTTGACATAGATGGCCCACAGCGACTCACGAAGAGCTACTGAATCCGATCAGTAGCGGTACGGCTTCTTCCTCCTTCTATGGATGCTCTTGTGGGCTGCAGCTCGCTGCTTGCAGGTAGCCTTTCGTTGTGTACTGGAGAACACCACCACTCACCACGTGGTGATTGAGTAAACACCGTTTGGTGAGACCGAATGAAATTCAACTTTGAAATTGTTAGGGAAATCGCTTTTCGCAGGCATTTTAATTATCATAGCAACAGTTGCACATTCGTGTCCTTTCCAGTAGTGACATTTTGAAAAATGATAATGTCCAGATTCGTAGAAATATTTCTGATCGATTGGTGATATTTTTTTTAAATTGAACCAGGGGCAGCTGAGTTATTAACGTTAAAAATCTTTCATAATTTTGTTACACCTTCCATTTTCGGTTTTTACAAAGTGTACCCCTATATAGAAATGACAGAGAAGTGCAGAGAAGTTATACAATTCTAGCGTTCAGAATCACATGGGACTAACTGCGATAATCGATTCTCTTCATCGATTTTCTCTTCGCATTACAACAGTTTAGTGAACCAATTTTCCGAAAACATCACAATTCAATAGGGTGAAAGGTTGTATTAGCTAGCAAAATTAACATCAAACTCACCGATACATGTTGATCCGGACGAGCTATTAAAAAATGAGAAAATTTATGAAGAAAATCGATCATCGCAGTTAAGCCCTTATGATTCTGAACGCTCGAATTCTAACCTCTGCTCATGTTTTATCTTATTCAATTAATTCTTATTTTTTGAATATAAATTTATGGGATCCTTCCTTATACTAGGGTAAATGGATGTAATGTCGGCCTTAATTGGGCCCATACATAAATTCAGCAATCGACTTAATTTTCAATAGCGACCAAAAATATGCATTAGTACCGTCCAAATGACGCGTTCATCTAGATAAAATTGATAAATAGCAGATTTTTAGCGATGGACCCAATCTTAGATCAATATGCCAACATTAGAGCCATTTCCCCTATTTGTTTAATTTTCACGGCTGAAAGTCTCGATAGGGGGAATGGCTCTAATGTTGACCTATAGATCTAAGATGCGGCCCATCGCTAAAAATCTGCTATTTATCAATTTTATCTAGATGAACACGTCATTGGGACGGTACTAATGGCTATTTTTGGTCGCTATTGAAAATTTAGTCCATTGCTAAATTTATTTATGGGCTTAAATTAGGGACATTTAGGCCGACATTACATCCATTCCCCTTTTTTAATAAAACTAAACTAATCTTTGTTCTATTTTAATGAAGCATTAGTCAGCTCATGTTGGGTATGTGAGTTCTTAAAATTTCTCGAACTGGATCGCAATCACTCGTTTAACCTTTCATCGAACAAACCTTGCCCGGTGAGGAAATTTTCGTCCTTTTGCAACCCAGCTCTAGCATCCTTCTCCTTGGCCGAGTGTCTATCTAGGTTCGATAGAAGCAAAACACAACAGCAAAAAGAGCAAACGGATCCTTTGAAGGTATGCTCGCACGTGACGAGTCTAGTCTGCATAGGTGTGAGTGACACCGCGAGCGCCCTTCGCAAGTAAGAGCGAGAGAGAATGAGCACACCCAGAAGGCAGGCAAGCAAAACAACTACGGTAAGGTGCGGCAGAGCCTGAAAATGTCCTGAATTCCTCGCGTTGTTGTGTGGTGAGAGCGAGTAAAAGCCTTCGCTCAAAAGGTCCTCTGCCCGTCTGACATATCGCATTCGAGCTCCCTGACTGAAAAAAGTGGTTTTCCCTCAAGTTCTTGCTCCAGGTGATGTTGTGATTTTGCGAGTCCTGCGAGGTGGTGAAATTTGTGCACATTTTTTAAAACGTGTGATAATCCTGGATGGGAAGAAAGTGTCAATTGTCGCATTGGTTAGGCAGCAGAAAACCCGTCGAAAACAATCATTTCGAAATTTTCGAGGTGGAAAACGTCAAACTAAGCAAACATATGCTTCATCGTTGCTGGGGTTCTTCGATCCCAGAAGGTTGAAGCGAGTGAAAAAAGCAGGCCCAGATTTTTCCGTCCGTCTGGTTCGGGTTTATTTGGGTTGTGAGAACAAGAGGAAAACGTGAAAAACAGGAAAACCAAGTGATAATAGCTTTCGGCTTTTCTTTTTTTTGGAATGATGGAAATGATCGATTTGTGTTGGAAAAGTGCTGAACAAAAAATGCTACCTACTTGAAGCAAAGTGTACAGATCAATTACCGGAGAAGTTTAGGGCGGAGGCATTATTTACTGTCCAAAAGGTTTCCAACCACAACCTGCCGTATGTTACCGTTTCGTGTGTGTGTGACGCGCAAAGTGTGATTAGTGTGTCCGTTTGAATGTCGAACGAAATTCGTGCTTTGCTCTTATCAAGGGGGAAGAATCTCATCAAGAATGAACGCTAATGAGTGAAAACCCGCTGACGATTGGGTGGAAAAATCCTTTTGTGAGCCAAAGGAAAAATTCAATCTCGCAGCAGAAACTACGACCAACTCGAAGATGGCCTTCAACACGATGTACCGTGCACTGAGGCTGCGTCTTGTGAACCGTAAGATACTTCTTTGTTGTTGTTGTTGTTGTTTCTGGTTCATCCTCTTTTGAACGATTCTCGTATTCATTCCAAGGTTTACAATCCATTTTTACCGTGGTGGTGCCGGTAAGCTTTGAACTTGCTTCCGCTTGAATCAGTCAACTCGGATCGATATTGCTTGCTACGTACCTACCCACAGCATGACCGACACCGCAGTACACCTTTCGAACCTGATGTGTGTTGTTGCGGGTATAAATAGAATTGGCATATCAAAGCAACCCCGCAGAAGAGCTTCCTTTTTTTTAGGTATCCTTGGTTTTGAAAAAATTAGATTGCTTTTTCCTCTGGAACGGGTGCAGTCCGGAGCGAAATGCGAAACGGAAACGGAAGAACTCAACAGCATGACTAAGTTATATGCGTGTCGCGCTAGGAGCAGCAGCATCGTCTTCGTCGTAGTCGTTGATGCGAGCCTGTTTCGATGAACGCTGGTCCTGCTGGTTGGTGGGCTGAAGAGCTGCATGAGAATGCTAAAAAATGGAAATTATTGCGGAGGCAAGTAAAAGTAACGTTCAAGAAAAGGAGCAACCGAGCGAAAAGATGTCGGTGGAGGAATGATTAATTCAACTAGTGCACGTGATGGGTTATTTTTAAACATACGGGGGGAAGCAATACCAAGAGTGTCATTCATTAATGGGAGGCACATTATTTACAATTAGATACAGCAATGACCGTGACCAGGTTCGGTTTAGCGGAGGTGTTTGCACAGTTTTGCAGCAACAGTTTCAAGAAACTTTCAGCTTCTTGATGATCTTAAACAATCAAATCTCCCCTGATGGGAATTTTACCTAGCCTGAAAAGCAGGGTTGCTTCCAGTCACTTCGCTACAACATTTTTTTTTTTCGAAATAGTTAAATCGTTGGATGTTCAAATAATATTGTGTACTTGTAACTTAGAAAAAGCGTTGCCAGACCTACCCATGGCGGCCAGCGCAGAACCGGGAAAAATCAATAAATCCTAATGTTTGGTCGATACTGTTGTTTACTGTTTCGCGATCCACCTGCGAGACTGGCCTGGATTTTCCACGACCGCTCCTATAATTTGCTGTCGAAGCACTTCTTGTTCGGAAGCCATCTCGATAACCACTTGACAGATTGTGACCAGATTTTGCACATGTAAACATTATACTCTAAACTAGTTTTACTCAAAATTTCTGCAATTTTTACCCATGCAATAAAAAGTAATGAGCACGAATTCGCAAATCGGTTTATTGTTGTATTTTTTGATTTGGTTGAAAATTTGGGGAAACGTTCCTTATGACCGACAATGCCATTTTGCATCTTCATATCGCCATTTTGAATCCAGTCTTATTTTTGAAAAGGGCATATAGAAAAATATCAAGCTTCTCTTCAGAAAATTTTTACTCGAAAACTGTTTGTCCGATCGGTTTGGTGTCTGTGGCAATATTGCAAGGTAATAGATGAGACTATTTAAAAACATGCACGCTAAAAAAATTTACCCAACTTTTTTTTTTAATTTTAAATAAAGTTCAGATGTAGCGGTTTGAAAGTAGATATGTTTAAAATGTTGGAAGTGTTTGGACAATTCGCGGTTCTCCAGTTCCGAAAATATTTTTTTCCGAAAGATCAGAAAATTTTACAATGAAAATGCTCTTGGTGGACGATTCTGAAGATTTCCTGCAAAAATATTATGCGCGATGCAAGTAGATGCGATAAACGAAAGAAGATTTTTCGAAGATTGATTCGCGAGTGTGAGATTTGTTGAGCATCTAGAATTGAGATTTAGATGTGTCGCCCCCCTTGGATTTCACATAATCCTTTTCCCTTTGTCCTTTTCCTTTTCCTTACCCTCTTCTCTTATCAGAAAGCGAGTAATGGCGCTATAGCCATAAGTTATAAAAGGCTAGGACAAGAGTTAGTGCTCATGTCCCAACAGTCAGAAGAAAATGGAGCATCACTTAACCTTTCTAGCTTTGATACTTCCAACGACCAATCATATAATTACAGAAATCGGAACTTACGGTACGTGATGTCCACGTTTCATCCATTTATTGGATTCTGAAGCATCGTGTTTAAATCTTCGACTTAAACAGGCCCGATAACTGTAGGTGGTATTTTGGAAAATGCTTATTTTTTCAATAATTCATAACTTTTTTGTTTATGATTTGCCCATAAAATGCACAGTATCAGTAGGTATAACTTTATCTAAACTACAAAATAAATATAAAAAAATAATTTAAAAAAAATATGCAAATTGAGTAATTTTAATTGTTTTTTGATAATTTTGATTTTTTTTGTAAAAAAAATATAATTTTTTACAGTGTATATTTTTTTCTTGAAAGGCACAATACTTGTCCGCAACTTCTTCCAAGACACCATCTCAATCAAACAAATCGTTCGCAAGATATATGTTTTTCTATTGATGCGTATCATTTTTGCATAAGCCCTTTTCAAGTGTTAGTCGTGTACAAAACTAGGGAACCAAATATGTAAAATTGCATGTTGGACAATAACAAACCACTGTGCAAAGTTTCAACATAATCGTAGATGGTCGATCCGAAACGATTTGCGAATCTGTGTGGAACTGCTCTCCTACACGCTAACTTGAAAGTACTCATTAATGAGTAAAAAAGACCCATTTTGAAGAAAAGTGGCTTAACTCATTAATGATTAAACAATTTTACCCATTAATGAGTATCTGTTACCCATTAATGATTAACAATTACTCATTAATGGGTAACAGATACTCATTAATGGGTAAAAAATTTACTCATTTAATGAGTTAAGCCACTTTTCTTCAAAATGGGTCTTTTTCAACCATTAATGGGTACTTTCAAGTTAGCGTGTATAGCATCACATGGACCTTTTTTTTTAAATATCTACCTTCAAACCGCTACATCTCGAAAACGGTGCGACTTAGAAAAAAATACCTGAGTGCTTTTTTATTGTAAATTTGGTGTACTTTCATTATATAAAGTCAAAAAAGTAATTGGACCAAGTTTTGAATATTTTTGCAAAAACTTGAGTTTTTTAAAAAATCATAACTTTTTTCTCCTTTATTTCTCTATCTCGACCTATAGTGCAATAGATGGCATTTTTTGTCCCCTAATACATATCAACAAATAAAACAATACAAAAAATCTTTTGTTGAGAAAAATTGGTTTTAAGATTCTATTTGAAATAAAAAAAAGCTGGGTAATTTTTTTTGGAGTGCATATTTTTACCAAAAAGTCTCCATTATTCATTACCTGCAATATTGCCGAAGACACCAAACCATCGGGCAAACCGTTTTCGAATAAAAAATTTCTGAAGATAAGCTTGATATTTTTCTATAGACACTTTTCAAAAATAAGGCTGTATTCAAAATGGCGATATAAAGATGCAAAATGGCATTATCGATCATAATCTAATCTAATCTAATCTAACACCAACACATCCAGTTCTTGAAAGCATCCTGGAAAATGATGGATATACCTCCATCATTTTTCTTGTCTATTTGATATATGTTTCACATCGAAGATGTGTCACACATATCAAAACGGCCAGGCCTACTGTGCAGCATTTAAGGGGCAAGATGATTCAGAAAAAAATTGGGCCTGTTTAAAAAGAAGATTTAAACACGATGCTTCAGAATCCAATGAATGGAAGAAACGTGGACATCTCGTACCATACGTTCCGATTTTGGTAATTATATGATTGGTAGTTGGAAGCATCAAAGCTAGAAAGGTTAAGTAATGCTCCATTTTCTTCTGACGGTTGGGACATGAGCACTAACTCTTGTCCTAGCCTTTTATGGCTTATGGCTATAGCGCCATTACTCGCTTTCTGAAAAGAGAAGAGGGAAAGGAATAGGAGAAGGACAAAGGGAAAAGGATTATGTGAATTCTATGAACATAAACAATATTTTTGATGTGAAATATACAATATAGAAATGCAGAACGGCGCGGTGGTCACTACCCGAATCTTGTCACTATTATCAAGTCATAAAGAGTAACAAGCACTAAAATGTAATCCTTTGATTACTGAAAAATCCTGATTCCCTAGTTTGAAGTTATCACGACTAGGGTACGGTGGTAAATCTTATACCAGTAACGCACCACAAAAAGGTGATCCCCCAACGTTACTGGTTTGAAAAGATAAAAATTTACAAAATAGACAAAATGGCATTATCGGTCATAAGGAACGTTTCTGCAAATTTTCAACCAGATAAAAAAAAAATACAAAAATTAACCGATTTACGAATTCGTTCTTATACACAAATGGAAGTGTTGCATTTTTTCTAGTACAATCTTTACCAATATTCACTAAGCTCAGTTTGAAGACTTAAGTTAACCGTTTGTACGAAATAAATCACTTTGAACTAAGCTCCACTGGTGTTTTTTCCCGACCCATTCTTTTCATTCTCATTTTTTGAGGCCAACTAAGGATGTTCTACGTAATCCGGAAATACCGGAAAATATCCGGGAATTTTAAAAGTTATCGGGAAAAATACGGGATTTTGACGAGAGAACCGGGAAAAACTAAATTAACCATGCCATAGTACCAAATTTTTACAGCAGAATTTCAGAATATAAGGCCTGTACTCGAAAAAATGCCCCAGACAAAAGTGTTCGCCAAAAAATTATTTTAAGTCGCATTTTCTTGAAACTTTCAGGGAATGAACTAATACACATGGATTATGTTTCGGCATAATTACTTTATTCAATTTCCTTTGCATCGCTGAAAGCCCACACCTTTCCCTTAAGACCCCTCATTACATTTTGTGCACTGGTGGAGCCGACCTTTTTGGTCACTTTCATCCACTCTTTCTTCAACTCCAGCTCGTTCTTAAACACCTTGGACAATTTTCGAACTTTGGCCTTCATTATGGCCCAAAATCTTTCCACCGGACGAATCTCTGGTGAATTTGGGGGGTTGACGGGTTTTGGAACAAAAAACGTTATTGTCTCTGTACCAATTCAACGTCGATCGCGCGTAATGGCATGATGCCAGGTCCGGCAAAAATAATGTCTCGCCTCCGTGGGACCGCAGAAAGGGCAACAGATGATGATGTACGGTTTACTCAGTTTACCGCATTGGCATATGGTCTGCCAAAGCAAGTATTTTTTTTGGCGAATTTGTCCACTTTCTTCTTCCTTATGTCTTCCGGAACATCAAATCATGATTTGGCAACGTAGAACTTCAGCCCCAGAATCTGCTTTGCGTCTGCCTTGATGTAGGTTTCGGCATCCATAACCAAACACATCGGTTTCGTTAACCACTCTCGATACAGCTTCCTTGCGTGGGATTTGGGCGCCGTGTTTTGTTGATCACTCCGGTTCGGTGCCTTCCGGACCTTGAATACACGAAGCCCAGCTCGTTTCATGGTTTGCTGAACGAACCAGGTGGTACACTTTGCCTTCAGAGCCACGTCGCGAATCGAAAGATTCAGATTACGCTTGAAATAATCCAACACCTTCTGGGCATTCACAGGGTCAGCTGTCTTCGATTTTCTTCCACTTCCAGCCCGCCGCTCGGTCGTCTGGGACTCCTTAAACGATTTTACCACCCGAGACACAGTTGTATGGGTGATTCCCAGTTGTCTTCCGATCCATCTCATGGTCGCAGTCGGATTTTCCATGACGGCGCGCAAAATTATCCGGCGATTTTCTTCTTGTTTCGATGACATCTCAATAACCACTGAACCGATTGTTATGAAATTTTGCACATGTAAACAATTCACTCCAAACTAGTTATACCCAGATTTGCATCAATTTTTACCCACGCATAAAAAAGTTACACACGGATAAAAATGGTGCGTTTTTTTCGAGTACAAGCCTTATACAGAGTGATTCTTTGTCTTGTCCTGCTCTATTTGCTGCATAATTTTCTTCAGTTTCCCGTCTTATTATTTTTAGAATTTAATCACTCAGCAATATCGTCAATTTCAGATGTAGTGCATGGGCCTTAAAAGAAAATATCGACGATGCAGGACTTTGGAAACAAATATTAGTAAAAACCGAAACTGAATTATTCTTTTCCGGGATTTTTAATTTTTCGTTATTCAAAATTCTCATGAAATGAATTCCAGAAATAATATGGAATTTTGCCCTGAATTATAATGGAATTCTTCTGAAATTAACCAGAAAACACTCCGCGTAATAATTACCATTGAATTCTTTTTTGAATTTCCTTGAAGCCCCTTCTATGAATTTGATTGGAATCCTTTTAGAATTCCCTTAAACCTATTCGGAGACTTTGATCCCTTTGAAATTCTTTTCTAAATTTTGTTTTAACTCTGCTCAAAGCAGCAGAAATTTTTCAAAATCTAATTTAGAAACTCCTTGGAGCATTTAAAAAATTAATTTGCAATTAATTTTGTTGGAGCTCTGTGGAGAATCTTTCGCACTAGGGTTGAAATTATCCCCAGAAAACTCTCCCTGTTTCTTGTTGAATTCTCATCATAATTCTCTTGAAATTCTTCTTAAAATTAATCTGTCATTTTCCTCACGATCCCCATACAAATTTCTTCAGAATCACGGAAGAATTTTCCATTCTTCTGCAAAAAAAATCCCTTAAAATTCATCTAACAATTTCTAACGACTTCATGTCAGAATAATTCTGGAATGCTCAGAACTTCTCTTTCGAACATTATGTGGGAATCCTCTTCAATATTTGTTTGAAATCAACACTTTGAATACTCTTAAATTTTACTGAATATTCCAGGATTTGTCAGCAACATTCTATAGATTGTTCTGTAATTTGTCATAATCCTTAAAATGCTTCCAACAAAAGTTCTAGTTTCAGACTCAACTGTCAAAGCCCCAGAATTTTGGAAATATTCTTAAATCAAATTTGTTTTTACCCTTTCAATAATATTCTTCAAGTATTGGTTTATTAAATTTCATGAACCATGTTTAGTTTCACGTTGAGCGAGTTCCAACGTCAGTAGGTTTTTACATATTTTTGTCGTGTTCAACTTTGTACATCAGCGTGAATACTAAAAGGTTAAGGCTTATGTTATTATGGACAACGGAGTGAAGACACATTTTCTTTATCCGATATCCCTAACAATTTCCTCTAATTCTCATTTGTATCAAGTGCATTTTTGTAATTAAATCTCTTATCCTTCACAATTCTGCCTTATAACCTGTTCATACAGATAGCTTTTGGCCTTGTGATCTTAATCTCTGTTACTCAATAAATTCGGGGGCTTTGAAATCATTAGATGTATCGAGCATAACAAAGTGATAGAAATTGATTTTCCAAAGTATCTCGAAAGATCAATGATTTGTTTTGAATACATTACCACCCGGCCACCCTGTTTTACCAAAAGTAGCAAATTTTGAAACGCATTAAAAAAGATATCTTCAAAAATCTGGAAATTTTCCTTTGAAGTTCTGGAAAAAGCTGGAAATTTCAAAGAATTTCAATTAGCAAAATGAGTAGACACAAATTATATAAATGGCGCTAAAATTGCTTAGTGATTTTGAAACGCTAAATATATAATATTGGTTTAAGAAGCATTAAGCAGTAGGTCAAATGTCGGTTTCGGCACCCATTTACTGTTTTCGGCAGCACAAATTTATACGGTAATTCAACTGTATTTTCTCACCTAAATATTTCGCTGAATGTGTTCAAAGGATTCCTTAAACTTTCAGCTGTTTACAGTTACTTCTCAAAATTAAACACACACACACAACACTACAAAATGCTGCTGATTTCGAGTTGCCGATAATGAAGTAGCATATTTACATTCAAATCAAATGTAAAGGTTGCCGCATAAAAAGAGGCTGCCGACAATAATTACACTCACCTGAGAAGTTTTGAGTGTTATAAAAGTGTTTTAAACAGTTTTGGGCAATTCTATTGATTGAATTTTATAAAGCATCAGGCAACAGCTGAATGTAAACAACTAAACACGGCAACCCATAAGGGTGACCCACATTAAAGTGCATCATGGAAAAATGCTGTAGAAAATTACCCATTTGGTATTTTCTCTTGTAAATTTGGGTAGAAGTAGTTTAGAGTGTATTGTTTACACTGCATCGTTATCGTTGTCAGTTTTTCGAAAGTTGGAAAAAATGGCGTCACCCGAAAAGCAACGTCGCGAATTGATTTTGCGCAAGCACCTGGAAAATCCTCAACTCTCTCATCGGGACATCGGAAAACAACTCGGAATGGTGCAGTCAACGATGAGTCGTGCGATTAAACGTTACTACGAAACTCTGAGCATCGAACGGAAGGAGAAATGCGGTCACAATGGATGTTTTATTAGTTATCAGGCTCACAAGCGTGTCGTGAAAGCTTTTAAGCGGAATCCCAATGCTTCTGTTAGGGATGTGGCCAAAAAATTGAATCTATTCAAGTCTGTCGTTCAGAGAGCCAAGGACCGGAAGGGACTGCATACGTACAAAGTACAGATGACTCCAAATCGTGACGAACGGCAAAATACGGTGGGAAAGTCACGGGCCTAGAAATTGTACACCCAGTTGCTGACGAAGGTTCATTGTCTCATCATGGACGATGAGACTTACGTCAAGGCGGACTAACAGCATTCCGGGGCTACTGCTCTTCACCGCCCAGCACAAGTTTGATGTTCCGCAGGAAGAAAGGAAGCAGAACCTTTTGAAGTTTGCCAAGAAATAGGGTTTTTGATCTAATTTCCGTCCTACTAAGCACAACCCGCGCTTTACCTCTCTTTTCTGAACGAGTTTAAACGAAAAATGGAATATTTCTGTCAAAGATGACTTGCAAATTTATTCGCCTTTCCATACGTACCGTTGGATTTGATAAAGAGTCACAAACTGTTGAGATATTGGCTATAATCTAACATTGCTTCTTGATTCTAAATTCGTTCTACGGGTTTCAATTCCGTCCTAACGCATTGAAACGCCATTAGATTTTCTTCGTCCTATGGATAAGCGTAGAAAAAGGAGATTCGCTAGGAGCGCTTCTTTTGTTTTGAGAACAATGAGTGTAAATATTCAAACAATGCGCTCTAATAGGATTTATGTTGTAGCTAATGAACTAACACATCGAAATGAACCTAGTATTGATTTGTGCATGGTGAAATCATTGATATTATTGGGCGATTACGACGAAGTAGCGCTCTACCCTACATGATTTGACAAGCGATCTGCTCATGTGGCAAACGGAGTGCGCCCTTCGTGACTACCGGGACTGTAAACGGGAAGATCTACCGCAAGCAATGTCTACAGAAGCGGCTGCTTCCTCTGTTGAAGCAACACGAGGGCCCTACGATCTTCTGGCCGGATCTAGCTTGGTGTAATTATTCAAATGTTGTCCTGGAGTGGTACGAAGCCAACGGGGTCACTTTCGTACCCAAAGACATGAACTCATCCAACGCACCGGAACTAAGGCCCATCGAAAAATACTGGGCTATTATGAAGCAGACACATGATGAAAAAGTGGGTTTCCGTACAGAAGAAACTGCAGCAAGATGTTGTACAGAACCTAATGAGTGGTGTTAAGCGTAAGGTGCGAGCGTACGGTTATGGTATTGAAGTTGAATGAAATAAGTATGCCAAAAGCTTACTAATGGGTTATGTTTTATTGTCTGAAAGTTTGAAAAGGATCGGTAAACTAGGTAATTTTCTAATTTGATGTGGGACACCCTTAAGTAGCGTGGACGCTGCTTAGATTGCCGAGAATACGTAAATTCCGAGAATAAATAAATTCAGACTCCATTGACAGTTTGGTAAACAGAAATCAAAGATATGAATTTGACAACGTCTCTGAGTACAGAAAAATAACATTTCAAGCATACTTACTCTGCTAGATTCTGCGCTACAGTTTTGTTTTCTCATCCTACTAAGAAATGCACCGGTACTTTCCATAAACTCATTCCTCCCTAAGCTCTATTTATTACTGCCCTATGCTAATGTCCACCATCCGTGCTACCGGGTAGCTGATGCATGAAACATTTTAAATTGTTCCACCCGGCCAACCGGCAGAACCCATTCGTACATCCCGAGCCCTGTACTTTGCTCCGGCGATTACAGTATCCTTCAGTGATGTCAAGGATCATCATACAAGAGCTGAAGCCACTAGCGTGCCCAGCAAGGGAAGGGCGGCAACTCACTGTAGATTAGTACTTTTAGACTAATAAAAGTCACATACCCATTTAAGGTGTTCCAGAGACCCACAACCAGAGTTTTGGCCACCTCTTCTGGGCACGCTAGTGGATATGAACCCCAAGCCGTCCAACCGACATACGCGTACCATGGCATCCCACCGAACAACGTACATAGGTCACCTCAGAGAATATGATATCATTAAAGCAGAGCACAGCAATTGCAGCGATAGGACCAACACCAAAACGGCGGCTCTGGCTACAGCATGGAAGAGGGGGGGGGGCTCATTTTCATCGTTGTTGGTAACGCCCGAGTGCACCCGGGGGAAAAAGACAGCAGGATATATTCCGCTGGCATTGCACTATCCGAAGGCTTTTCTATGCGCTGGGAGTATGACTATTTCTCTCTCTCTCTCTCTTCCTCTGCCTCGTTGGCTATCGAACAGGAACGATTATTTCCCCTGTGGTGCATAAATTTTAATATATGATCAGCTGGCATCAGCATAAAACCCCAGAGGTCGCTACTGTGTCAAACCCTGCTCACGAGACGAGCAATGCCATAAAATCGAATCATTCGTCTTCGTTGGAGCATCTTTTCGATTTTCTAGAAGGTGGTTCCTTCAATTCCATAATATAGATGCACCTCGATCATTCCGTAGGCCGATAGCAGGGCTGGTAGCGAGTCACTTTTTAGTGACTTTGTCATTTTTGTCAAGCCAGTTACTAAAAAGTCTATTTTTTTAAGCCGTTAGTGTCACTTTTTCTTGTAATCAGTCACTATTTTCAACTTTTTTAGCGTGAATTTATTTCAAGATTGATCATTTTTTGCTTTGGGCGTTTAATCGCCTTGCTCTATCTACAGGGTGTCTTTTCATTTTTCTAAATAAAATTATCTTACTTTTCCAGGGTTTTTCCAGTATTTTAGCGGATAAATTCCAGGTTTATAATAAAAAAGCTAAATTTTAAAATGCGTTAAAAATATTCTGTTTTTTTTTGTAGATCAAAAACAAAAGTTCAACAAAAACAAAGTTCGATCCGATAGTTTCATAATAATCCCATTAACTTAAGCAAATTTGCAGAGACTTACAATGAGTTCCGTGGAATGGTGGGGTATTCCATGAATTTTATGATTGATCCGAAAACGTCAGAAGCGTCAGTGAATTATAAATATATATCAAAAAATTTGCCGTATTATTAAACAAATTAAGAGAACTTCAGGTAACCACTGATAAGTTCAGGGAAAATTAGTGAGCGTTTATAATCGCTATAATACATAAGGGAAATTGTCAAAGCTTCAAGGCAAATAATTTAATTTTAGTTAAGTTGCGGGTTCTTAAAAAATACTGAAAATTCAGGCTGTCTAGCGAACTTTAAGAAATTTAATAATCGTTTAGGCAGTTTAAATACCACCAGGAAAGTCTAGACAATTGAAGAAGTGCCGATAACTTAAGGGAAGTTTCATGAACTTCAAAAAAAATCTTGAGAACTCCAATGAAAATCATAGAACTATATTAATTATTTCGGTCCAATTCCATCAAAATTGCAGTAGCACAAAAGTTGCAGAAATTTAGAGAAACTTCGAAAACTTCACAGAAGAACGGTGGTCTTCACAAACATTTCTACACCTTCATAGAAATGTATACAGGGTGCGTGACGAATTTTTGCAGTAAATGACATATTTGAGAAAAATTACACCAGTTAGCTATTCTAGCAATGAATGTTATGTGATTTATTTTCTTTCGCAAAATATGGAAGTTGTAACTAATTTTATTCAAAAAAAAAATCGTTTTCCCTTTCGACGACTGTAGCTAGACGCTTCCGGAAACTGCCATATGCACGTTTTACAATGTTTTAATCCATAGATGTCATCACTAACTTGATTTTAGCTTGTAGGGACTTAAGTGTGGTGTTAGGGGTTCAATTGGTATTCCGTTCGACGATGCCCCGTACAAAATAATCCAACGGATTGATATCGGGACTGCTTGGGGGCCAAATTTCTTTCTCCCAAAATTCCGAAATATTTTCCGCTGTTTTATTAGCAGTATGAGCAGGTTCTCCGTTTTATCACTTTCCCAGGCCTTTTTTATATTATACACTGTTCTTTCAGACACATTTATCCACCGAATTATTTCTATTACGCTTACTCCGGCGCGCAACAAAGCGACAGCGGCTGACCGATTGCTCTTTTGTTTCGACATCTTTACGTTTACTCAACACTGTTTGTTTACATCTTACATCTAACAGTATGAGCAATTCAGTGCTGCCAAATATATCTAAATCATGATCCGCAAGCATGAGAAATTACTATTTGAAATTTACTGCAAAAATTCGTCACGCACCCTGTAGAGTTTAAGGAGAGATCCTCGAACTTCAGGAATTTTTATGAACATTGGGGAGGCCAGTTCCTTTAGTTTCAGATAATAAGGGGGAAGTTTAAAGCAGTTCCCAGATTTTCGGATAACTTCAGAGACGTTAAAAAGTTAATTGAGGTCTTCGCATACGTTCAGAAGCTCTCTGAAGCTTAAAATTTTTTAGGGCAGTTCAATTAAATTCAGCGCATTACTACAAGGTTCATGAGAACTGCTAAAACGTTAGAGAAATTTTGAGAATTTCAGAAAAGAACAAAGAACCTTAGAGCAGTTCCGTTAACATTAGAGAAGTCACATACATTTTAAAGAAGTTTAGAGAACTTCAACGAATTGTTAAACGTTCAGAGGAGATCCATGATCGTTAGAAACATTGAGGAAACTTCAGGAAGTCCTAAAAAGTTCAGGGAAGTTTAAGAATTTGATGAAAAGTATTGTGAGCATTCGGCTAGTTTATCAAACTACAAGAGAGCTTCAAAGCAGTTTCAATAACTTCAGGAAAAATTTGAAAACTTTCAAGTATTTCTGAAGACCTCAGATTAGTCCATTTTGATTATCATTGAAATATTCCTCAACATTTCAATAAAGCTATCCTCTGAATTCAATTTTCTTTTCGTTTTCCTCGGAATTATCTTGAAATTCTCCACAATAAGAAACCCTTTGGAAAAATTCTCCGAATATTCATTGAATTCATTTCAGACTTCCTTTTGAATCTCACTCCTTCCCTTGGAATTCTACTCAAACTGAAAGTCTACTAAGAATTCATGGGCATTTCTTCTCACAAATTCCTTAGATTTCTTCTCATAATTTGTTTGGCGAATGCTCCTGAATGTATTTTCCGAATTCCTTTGAAGATGTTCTGGAGTTATTCACAGATTTAATTGTAAACCTCCTTTTAGGTTTTTTTTTCGTTTTCTCCCACAAACACAAAATTATCCTCAGAAGGCCTTTGGAACTTTGCTCTGAAAAAGTTGTGCTCCTCGAATTTTTTTAGAGTTTTCATTAAAATTGGCTTTCAATTCAATTCAGGGCTTCTTGAAATGCTACTCAAAACTATCAGGCTTCACAAGAAATCTAAAATTCATCAGAACTACCTTAAGCAGATTGCATTTGATGTTTTTTTCTGAAAGATTTTTCCCCCTGAACTTCCTTGAAATGAGATCCTTAGAAATTATAATAAAATTCCACGAGCTTTTAAAACTGTGCATGGATTTTGACTCCAGATTCTTGAAAATGTCTTGAAGTATTATAGCTGTTAAGTCCAGAACTAGTTCAAAATAAAAATTTCTAGGAAATATGCATGTTCCAAAAAAAAAACATTTCAAGCCTCTGTTTTTTTTCATTTATTTGTTACTGAAGATTAGTCCACTGTGGATCTATAAAGTTCAAAGTGTGAATGAAAATAACGAGAAAAATTCAATGCTTGTGTTATAAAATTCATTATTTTCTTTAAAATATCCTTAGTTAGAAAATTATTGATTTCTCTGTGCCTTCCAGGTATTTTTAGGATTTAAAATAAAATTTTCGTGAGGATTCCTGCTTTTCCAGGTTTTTGCAGTTAGCAGACACCCTGACCGTGGGTTTGGCCATAAACTTTCTATTGAATCTTTCGCTTTGAAGGTTCATATCGTACATAAGTGTTTATGAGATTCTTATTGAATAAGTTTTAAACATCAAACATTTATTTTCTCTTAGGTCACTTTTTAGTCACTACTTTTACCACTATAAGTCACTATTTGGTCACTTATTTCTTCAACATGGTCACTAAAATCACTATATTTGACAGCAGTGATCGCTACCAGCCCTGCGATAGTATATCCCTTATCGATTTGTGAAGAGTGTACTGCATTTACTATATGATTTCCAGTCATTCTAATTATGGGTACACTACAGGAAAAAATCGATTAGATCCAGAAAAAAAACCTAATGTGCTTAACAGTTGATGAAATCATTAGGAGCGCAGTTCCATTCCATATTCCAATCGATTAAAGAGGAAATTAAAAATTTAGGCCTAGCGGCTTCACAGTGCTCTCTTGTGTTCTTTTTTCCAAGGTCCATCGAAGCACACGGTGCCTCTAGTAGGATAACATTATTATAAAATAAATCAGTATCGCTGAAACACCCACCAAACGCAATCTTAGGTACCGTAAAACGGGGTAACATTGATAGTTTTTCAAAAAATATTCTAAATATTTTTACAGCAATGCATGTTTTTCAAATTTTATTTTTTTTTTAAATCAAGTACTGAGGATCCTGTTTAACGGAAATTAAAGCATTTGCACTATGAAGTAATTAAATTGGGTTGTTAGCTGAATGCTTAAATAAAACAGCAAAAAAAGGTTCCATTTATTTCCACTTAATTAATTTTGGTATCCATGACAGATACGTATTTCGACTACAATGTGCAGTCTTCATCAGTGTCATTCCCACTAAAGAACTTATCAAAATCTAACCCACTTAAGTACTCATCACCTAGGTAAAAAAGTCAAGCATTATCAAAGATACCCCGTTTTACGGTACCCCTCTTTCGTTTGAAGCTTGTTTCGAAATGTTCTGTTGGGGGTCATTTTTCCATACATTGTTTGGGCTTCAGAGTCGAGAGACGTGATTTATACTTGAAAATCCCTAAAAAATAAAAATTGTTCTAAACCCATCGATTGAACATTTCCATACTATTCTCATATGAAAAGGGTCACCCTAAGCTTTCGTTTGATGGGTGTTTTAGCGAATCTGATTTTTTTACCTTATTACGTTGTTTTTTTTTTTCTTTTTATTTCTTTTACTATTGTATCACTTTCATTTTCACTGATTCACTTTCGCTACTTACTTTCACTATCATTTTTTTATATAACAGATACGTATTTCTTTTACTACTTGCAAACTTCTTCATTGAGGAGACGAACCAGTGCTTCAGCCCTGGTCTCCTTAATAAAGATATAAAAAAAAAAAACTTCTTCATTACTAGACACTGAAGAAGTTTGCAAGTAGTAAACGAAATACGTATCTGTTGTATTAAAAAATGTTATAGTGATAGTAAATAGCGAAAGTTAAATAATTAGTGAAAGTCAAAGAGAGACCACAGACAAACAGATGTAAATCTTCATGGTGTATCTTCGTTCACGCATTTAACGGTTGATTTGAATATTATCAGTTCCGTGAACTACTCGCCGCAGCGCTGGCATCGGATCACTTTGACGTTTCTATACATTTTATAGAACTTTGCGAGTTTGCGAGTTAGCGAGCAAGCTTGTTTTCCGCGAGAAGCCTATGTTTGGAGATACTATGTTTTCAAGAAAAACTTTTTCAAAGAGATACGTCTGTTTGTCTGTGGTGATACTACCAAGTATGCTTGTAGTAGAATTAAAAGGAAAAACAACGCAATGAGGTATACAATTATTCTACTAAAACGCTAATCAATCAGTTTAGACTGTTTTTTTTTAATAAGTTTTTCTTCCAGAGGCACCGCGAGCACAATCATTTGCATTGATCGAAACTATATTTACCGGCTGTGAACGAAACATTTGCTAAATGGATATTAGTTATACATATATGACCTTTTCTTCCCCATCATCATGCAAACGCTTGAACCTCATCAGTCATGGGTTAAGGTTCTAGCATTCCATACGTCTTTTCCGTTTCCTTCGTTCCGTTCTGGCCGTTCCGAGCGATCCGACCGATTGATGGAAGTTTTTAATTTCCGCTTAGTCTTGCTAGCAGTGCATCGGCTAAACGAAATGAACAAGTACTGCGTGATACGGATCTTGGTCGAGCAGGTTCACAAATGTAACTGTCCGATAATTGCGAAACAATGTTTTCCCATGCATTAATACTGCTAATTTGTTTATGTTTACTCGTACCTACTAACCTTCCGCGTTTCCTTCATTTTTTTTTTCTTCTTCTAGATGACGACGATGCCACGACGTCCGGAGTAACGTTGGACGATACTGATAAGCGTGTGATACTGTTGAATCAAGCTCAACGACAAAAGTACTGCAACAATCATATCTCGACGGCAAAGTATAGGTAAGTGTATTCAGGTACCGGCGGCGGTGTAAATCATTTAGCATCAGAAACGAAGCGATATTCACTGTTTGCTTGCCTTAGTGCAACTGTGCCGCAACTGTGCAGTACAACTGTGCAAATGTTAATTAGTCTTGCTGTCAAAGTTAGCAGGAACCCCCTAACTTTCGTCTGACGCCAAAATGTGTTGTCAACCATGGAGATAAGCATCAATCTTCTAAGGAAAGTCTGGATAATGAGGCAGTGCCGTATTAACGGTAGGTCGATGGTGGGCTAAAGGCGGGGCCCCCAATTTTGAGGAGACCCCCAACTCACAGACATCAATCATAATGTATGTGAATGAAGTTGATTTGGAGAAACGTTTTAATGCTGCCATGGCACCTAAACGCAAAAGAAAAGAGCAATCTCTTGATCCCCCTTCTGTTGAAATTTATTTGAGCAATAAATTTGATATGCTCCCGGACGATGAGAATGATCCATCATCAAGGCGAAATTCCACTAAACTATCCCGGCTTAATGCCAAGAAGGAAAAGGTCCCCATAGGGGGTATGAAGAGAAGTAGGTTGTGCGTGCGTACAGATGTGAAGCTTGTTTTCTTTTCGTATTTGAAAATTTGGAAAAATTTAAAATAAACAATTTATGTGTAATAGCTTGCCTCGTACCTAATTGGAGCACATTTTCCGCGGTTCGAAAGTCCAGTGATGACCTGTGTTATATTTATACTTGGGTGCTGATCCGGTAAACAACTACCATAGATGGACCTGGATTCGAGAGATTCAAGATGTTATTTTCACGAGCAGCTCAATTCCTGGCGCAAATGGCCAATCATCAGCAACGGAAGATCTTCCATTCGGAACTCCACGCGGGCACGTACATCTACGGTCTGCAGGACCTACAATATCCCCCAGCTTATTCCTGGAGCCGCTGTCAAGCCACCAAACCCCCAACGTCCCATCGTTCAGTGCGATCATGTTGCCGAGGTAGGACTTTCAAGTTCCAGAGAGAAGCTTACAGCTGATAAACGTCAAATGGAAATCGGGAATTTGGTTAACATTGGAGGCATTTGGTGAGATCCTTTCATTACACTGTATTTTATATACCTTTCATTACATTGCATATTACTGTTACATTCACTGAAGATTCACGAAATGCATCGCTGTTTAGATATACCATGCCAGCACCATATTTGACGCGTTCCTTATGATGACGCACTCGTTTAATTTGACAAGCTATTTTTTAAAACCTTGTAACACCATCATCCCCCTAGAGCACTGAAACTAATATTTGCAGAAGTAACATTTCAAAAATAATTATTTAAAATATTCGAACGTTATGGAGTGCTTCGATTTAGCAACTGCTTCGAATATGGTGCCTCCACGGTTTATTTGAACTCGATTCATTTCACAGAATCATCTTTGCGGCAAATGCAACGCAGCAGGCCTGACCGTTTTGATGTTTGTGTCATATCTCAGATATGCTGCAAACATCAATGTTGACAAAAAA
Source organism: Ochlerotatus camptorhynchus (assembly GCF_037179485.1). Lineage (NCBI taxonomy): Eukaryota > Metazoa > Arthropoda > Insecta > Diptera > Culicidae > Ochlerotatus > Ochlerotatus camptorhynchus. The sequence goes on along the minus strand of NW_027040887.1, from coordinate 4,283,581 downwards.
AATGATTAATGATTAATGATTTTCCAGGATGCTTTCTCGTACTGGCTGCGATTGTATTGGATTATATTAGATTAGATTAGAAGGAAAAGGTCCCCCCTATTGTGATAACTACTTCCGATTTCCATGCTCTTCGCATCAGTGTTTGAAGTTTTCACTGTTCACTGAATAATTCACGTGTATTTCCGTTACCGTTGAACCCCCATGTGTCAGTAAACTAAACTGATTTTCTTGTATCGGCGAGACGACGAATCATGGCACATAAAGAAATAGAGCAAATAAATCTTGCTATTAAGATGAATTTGTCCCTACGCTTGCGGATGAACGACAGTACACGCTTTTTCAGGCATTCTTCGATGTTAACTTGGGATGTCATCGTCGAGGATGTGACGAATGGTTCCGTGTTCAGGCCACAACTGCAAATCGCTTGCCAAAGCCTTCTTCACGAACTTGTCGGCAAACACGAACTTGAATCTTCCCGGCACATTGACCGGGAAGCTGATTAAAATCGACTTTGACGTATGTTTCGTCATCGATCAAAGTGCAGCCCTCGTGTTTCGTCAAAACACGGTCGTACAAAAGCCTTGCACGCTTTTTGGCCACGGAATTCTGCTTCATGTGCCGGTTCGGATGTTTACTGGCTTTGTACGGCAAGAATGTTCCGCACCGTTTGAAAGTTGGCGTTGTATCTTCTGGCCACATTTCGGATCGAAAGACCGGGGGTTGGCTTTAACGCACCTAAACACCTTGCTGACGATCCCTGGTTCCAGGTTTTTCATAGGTCCGCTGATTCCTCTCCACACTCAGGGTCTCCTTGTAGGTTTTGAGTACTCGACAAACTGTCGTTTTCGGCATCTTGAGCACTTTAGCCAGCTTGGAACCGGACCACTCCGGATTTTCCAGGTGCTTGTGCACAATATTTCTTCTTCTTTCGAGTTCCACTTGACGTTATTTCTGAACGCGATTGACTAGTTTGATCAAACTTGCACCAGTTGTTCTCTATAGAAGTGTAAACAAACCATGTAATTATCTTTGTGACAGCTGGCATCATCATCCAGAATATTTACGTGAGCGAGTATTTGAACAAATGTGTATGTGTATTGCTTATTATTTTTATTAGAAACCACTGAGCTGTATTGGACTGATCTCGTGTCTTGTCATTGAGGTAAAAGTGCATGAAATTATATGGAACCGGCCATTTTTTAAATATTGAACATCACGAGAAACCTCAAGAAGGATCCAGAATAAGTTGATAATTTGAAAAAAAAATAATGTCCTGCTGACTTAATTTAACAATACAATAAGTTTGGGTAAAATTAAATGGAAGGGGTTAACAGTGAAGCTCGGGAATTCAGTTTTGGCAAAGCATTGATTGAACTCCACAATATCCGGGTTTCATGTGAGAGTAAGCTGCCAAAATAAAATAAATAGATGATTAATTTATTAACATTATTTTTCTACACTTAATTTTGTGTGACTACTTTTTGCTCGTTCCACAATTTACGTGTGCAATGTTTTTTTTTTCTTTAGTTTAGGTTTTATTGGTAAGTGTTCATTACCAGGGGGTGTAACAAGTACGCTTTTCATTTGTTCAATTATTTATTTTGTTAGTTATTTATTTATACAGAATTCATATTCATGCAATTTACTCACTTAATCAAATTGCATGAAGTTACGTTTTTTACAGTTAAATCGTAAATGTGTTCCCCGCCAAGGAATGTCCTCTTATGTAGAGTTACACTTGTCATACAACAAGCAATGAGTTCCCAATACGCTCAGCCAATTAATTTAATTTGACCCGAATACGCTATCTGTTCGTTAAAGTCCGGGGTATGAATCCGAACCGTGCTCTCTTATAAAAGAGTAACCGAAAATAGATTTGAGCAAGACAGTATATTGCCAATTCAGAGAAAAATTAGGTTAGAAGTTACGTGCGGTCAACTTTTTGTGTGTGCAAAGTGTGTAGAAAGGTAAGGTGAATAATGTCTTTTGTGTGGATATTTCACTTAAATGTGTCGAACAGCCGTTCGACGGCTTTCTGTGCAGATTGGAGATTGCCCCGCATCGCTTCTAGCGATACATGGCTTTGCTCGGCACACCGCACCCATGATAAAAGTTCGCACTCTCTTGACCCCACGCTTCAGCGTCAAGGTTCCCGGTTTGGGAAGAATCCGGAAGGGAGACAAAGTTAACCTATTCTCCGACAGAGCGTTGGCCAAATCCGCCAGCATCCACCACGTGAACTAACGTGCTTTCGTGCATAACTGACGATCCCCTCGTCGACATCTGCGCCACCGGCAATCGGCGCTAGTTTCAGTACCAATTCGAGGATTCGATTGGGAATTTCCGCACCATACCAGTACGGAGTGCAATGCGCAAGACCAACACCGTTGAATAGAAGTTGAATGAATAATTGGTACCGTGAGCAGCGTTGCCAGGTCATTTTCAGAAAAATCTGGACCAGGTAAAATAAAAAATCTGGAAAAATCTGCAATGCTCCAAAAAATTCTCTTTTTAACATAATGTTATTGAAATCAAAGTGATGTGCCAATCTCCCGTAAAAATAGGTCAGTATGATCATGTGGAATTAATTTAAAATACTAGAATGGTTATAAATTACATGTTTAAATAAATTATATAAAGCAAATAACTTGTTAGCATTGCTAAAATCATGTGCCCAAAAAGTTCAAATATCTATTACGCAGCATTTCAAAAATTGAGTTAAATGTGGGTAAAAACAGGAGAAAATATGGTTCGAATTGATTTTAAAACTGTAACTTTTTTTAAAAATAATGAGAAGCAAAGAATCAAGGGAATTTGATGGGATGGATTTTTTGAACTAATAGTCGATGTAGTCCTTACTATTTGATGCAGTACCAGAATTTAAAGACTTTATTAGTTCTAAATAATTTTACTATTACTCTGAGGTTGATCAGATTTACAGATTAATTCTTGACATCATACAACACACAACACCCAGCAGACTAGTAGGCAATTTTATTTTGAAGCAAAATTCACCGGGCTGAAGTGAGAATCAAAGCCTAAGCCATCGTGGAACTCACACACAGTTTACCTAAACTACGGGTAACTCCACTATTCGCATGACCATTATGCCAAAGAATAATTTTATTATATTACTAAAATGAAAGTCTGATAGTTTCATTTTTGAAGTCTCAGGATCTTGCAATGATTCTAAATTCCGGAATTTATATTTTTCCTGCGTCCCAGATCATTGGTTAGTTAGTTAGTTAGTTAGTCTGAATTTACTCCACTCTTCACAGGATATCTTCGCCTTTTTTTAATTCAATTTGAATCATCCTAGAATTCCATCATATTTCTTTTCTATATTCCCCTAAAATAATCTTGAAAATATCTTAACTTTTCCAGTAACATTCCTCTTGAAATCTCTTATAAATCACTCTCCAATTCCACACCTAATAATTGGACAATAATAATTCCCAAGAATTGGCTCAATTTTGTGTCCATAGAGAAATAAAATTCTTAAAATATTTTTAACAATTTCCTTGGTACACTCTTCAGAATGACCGTCACACTCTTCTCAGACATATCCGGTAATTCCCTTTAAACTGCTTTGCAGGTAAGGTTAGAATTGGTTTGAAATCATTTTCAGTATTACCTAAGTACTCAAGTACTTTGCCAAAATGGTTTTGAAAGTCTCCCAGAAATTGCGCTTAAAGTATCTCCATAGAAACATTGGACAGAATTCCATTGAAATTATTCTCACGATTCGTATCAGCATACTCCTTAAGTTTCATCATAAGATTTCTCTTCCGGATTGTATTTCCTTTATTGACAAAATCTCCATGCAATTGTACTCAGAGTTGAAAAGACAATTACACCGTCTTCAACCAGAGGTTGCACAAACTGAATATTTAACACTAGACAACGGACAACACACCACACCCATTAGAACAGTAGGGAAATTTTCAGGTTGCCAAAATTTGCACCGGCTGGAGCGGGAATCGAACCCTTACTTCGTGGCACTCACAAAACGCCTAAATGATGGGTGACGCCGCACGACCCCGAAGCCCACAAAGATGGATGTAATTCTACGCAGAAGTAGCTTGAAATTCTCCTTTGATTTCACAAATAATTCGCCTCACACTTAACTGTGAACTATTTTCAGAATTACCTCAAAATTCCAATAATGTCCAACGTTGATGGCCTTTAATAATTAAAATAGCAAGTTTGACTTTTTTACATCTGGAAATATACGTGGTCTGTCTGTGTACCGTGGACCGTATGACCGTTTTTAATCTGAACACTTTTTAATTTGAACCCCGTTAATCTGCACGACATGCAAACTAAAAATGGTTCAAACGTCATAACCATATGACACTTAAACATCAAACACATGCTGCTGAATGTTTACGTTTCGGTTGAGCCACTAGCAACAAAACAACCTTGTCGATAATTTTATGATTATATCGAGGGGGCGACACATCTAAATCTCAATTCTAGATCCTCAACAAATGTCACACTAGCGAATCAATCTTCGAAAAATCTTCTTTCATTTCTCGCATCTACTTGCATTGCGCATCATGTTTTTTGCAAGAAATCTTCAGAATCGTCATCAATCTTCTTTTTGTCTTCTCAGCGGGCGCGCAGCTAACCAAAGCAAAACACAATTTTTCCTGCATCGTAGATAGAGTCGCCCCCCTCGGATTATCTACATTTTCAGTGAAAATGTAGGGTAGGATGGTGCAAAACGCACCGTTTAAGCAAAATCGTCAATTGCTGGCGTATGAAAGCTAAAATCAAGAAGAAAGTAATGGTGTTTGGTTCATTACCATGTTTTCTACGAAGATCAAGTGATTTCGAACTATAGAACGATGCATTTTCATGATTTTCAAGGTATTTTATAAATTGGTTCCAATATGATAGCGGGGCAAAACGCCTGATTCATGGTGATCTGACGCCTGATGATTATTCCTTTATGTTACATCAGAAATAAGGTCGCAATAGAGTGTTAAGCTGTGATGCATTAAGTAAAACATCTAAAAAATATACGAAAAGTGAATTAGTTCAATTTTTTGCGATATATGCTGTTAAAAGCTTAATTTGAAGTCGACGATTTTAACAACTGTATCATATTTTGCACAAAATGCTATTTTCTAAGGGAATCAGTAGGTCAAAATATGATTTTATGATCAAGAATCAATTGTGAAACCTCTAGTTGAAAACAAACACAATCCGTTACCCGGAAAATGCATCTGAGGAAAAGTTATCGCTGTTTTTCTATAAGTGGGCATTTTACCCCAAGGGTGCATTATGGGCTGTTCTCCCTTACATGACAAACAAAGCGGTTTGCTGATATCCCAACTGAAATTAAATAATAAAGAATCCAAAGAGCGAAATCGATACTGCTAGCCTCGTATCCATGGAAGTAGAATGTGCATTTAAGGGTAACAGTGTCAAACCATAAATCTATTTGCTTGCGAAGATAATAGTCACATCATAATGAACATAAGGGGTGATTCCACCGAAAATCCCTCACAAGATTGATAAGCCCAATACAGATTTAAATGCAATCAGTAGTAAATATTCTTTGGATTTTATTCAGTTTTACCCAAGGTTTAATGTTGAGGGGCCTCATAGCCTAGTCAGTAAAGGCACGGTATTATCAAGCCGGAGGCGGCGGGTTCGATTCCCGGTCCGGTCGAGGGAATCTTTCGGGTTGGAAATTTTTTCGACTTCCCTGGGCATAGAGTATCATTGTGCTTGCCACACAATATACAAATTCATGCATTGGTATTGGCATCGAAAGCTCTAAGTTGAGAGCACGCAATAAGCTAATATGCGCTAAGCAATAAGCTTGGAATGCGAACAAGAAGAAGAAGAAGGTTTAATGTTACCCTTTCCCACTCAAAATGTTTTTCACAGTGTTAAAATTATATGGACCGAAAAGTTGTGTAGAGGTGATCTATGCTACTGTGAATGAGATAAAGATGGAGATTCTTCCTGTGTTGAACGCAGAGCTTTCCATATGCTTTATCTGGAACCAATTCTAATGACATCTAAGTATCCATACACATTATTTGAAACCTATCTATAGACAGACACTACACATCATCGCCAACTACAGGATGAGCTGACTAAACTAACTAACTAATTCTTAGTAACGGACAGAACCGTAGAACTAAAGGGTGATACGGTCAAAATTTGGTCAAGGGAAAACGCGTGTAAATCGGTGAAATCGTTTATTTAAAAAATCAAATTAAATTTCTTTTTCAAGTTCAATTAGTATAAAATTCAGGAAAAATATTCAGTTAGGCTTCCGCTTTTCCAAATCCGAATTGCCGGGCCTTACGCTTGACCCTTGCCATCAGATTTTGTACAGCCACCTTGTCCACCTTCTTCGCCGCAGAAAGCCAGTTTGCCTTGAGCTGCTGCTCGCCCTTAGCAGTTTTTTTGGTCTTCTTTAGGTTCCTCTTGACAATAGCCCAGTATTTCTCAATTGGGCGGAGCTCTGGCGTGTTGGGAGGGTTCTTGTCCTTGGGAACCACCTGCACGTTGTTGGCGGCGTACCACTCCATGGCCTTTTTACCGTAATGGCAAGATGCCAAATCCGGCCAAAACAGTACGGAACAACCGTGTTTCTTCAGGAAAGGCAGCAGACGTTTATTCAAACACTCTTTCGCGTAAATTTCTTGGTTGACAGTCCCGGAAGCTATGAAAATGCTGCTTTTCAAGCCACAGGTACAGATGGCTTGCCAAACCAGATATTTCTTTGCGAACTTTGACAGTTTCATGTGCTTAAAAACATCTGCTACCTTTCCCCTTCCTTTTGCCGTATAAAACTCCTGTCCCGGAAGCTGCTTGTAGTCGGCTTTGACGTAGGTTTCGTCGTCCATTACCACGCAGTCAAACTTCGTCAGCATCGTCGTGTACAGCCTCCGGGATCGCGCTTTGGCCGTCGTATTTTGTTTATCATCGCGATTTGGAGTCACTACCTACTTGTAAGTCGATAGTCCGGCTCGTTTTTTGGCTCGATGCACGGTTGTAGACGATACACCCAGCTTATTTGCGGCATCTCGGAGAGAGAGGTTAGGGTTTCGCTTGAAACTACCGGCAACTCTCTTTGTCGTCTCAGCGGCTTCCGGTTTTCGATTTCCCCCCGATCCAGACTTCCTGGCTGTCGACAAACGTTCCCCAAACACTTTAATTACATTTGTAACGGTTGATTTGGCAACTTTTAGCGATTTTGCCAACTTTGCGTGCGAGTAGCTCGGATTTTCGCGATGCGCGAGCAAAATTTTGATAGCTGCTCTTCTTGCTTGGACGGCATTTTGACAACTGAAGAGTGAATTCCAAAATCAAAATAGGAGCAACATTCTACACACACACACCTTCAAAATGAGGGGTGTTCAGGTTTTTTAAATGCAAAATTGAAAGAAATACGTCAAGTTGATATTGACCAAATTTTGACCGTATCACCCTTTAGAAGTTAGTCTCCATTCCTCTAGATCAGTAATAGCATCAAAGCCAGTAACAAGATTTGGCGAATTTTACATAGGAGTTGATTAGAGAAATGCAATAAAAGATTTTTGATGGCAACAAAGGGAAGTGTTTATTCAAACATGGATTCAAACATTTATTCAAACATTAATTCAAACTTAAAAACGATTTCATCAGTTAGAAGTCAAAACATAGTAATAACAGATTTCATCTCAAAATTGTCTGCGCCGTTTCCACTCAAGCTCGATCGATTTGCTTCTGACGTTGTTCAGCCTGGTAACCTCCAGTATATCTCCTTTTTCTTTCATGAAGTTGATGAGGTACTCCACACTTTCCATTGCCTTATCATGCTTTTCACGATCCTCGTTGAATCTTTCAAACTTAATTGAATCATCATGGGGAATCGAGCCATTTTGTCCAAGGTCACTCAAACTTGCCTGCAAATCAACGTTGGAATCAGTGTGGCGGTTAAGTACGTAGTCTACTATCTCCTGATCACTGTACACGTCACAATCTCCAGTAAGTGTGCTGCCGTCCATATCGTAGACACTATCGTTTAACCACTGCTTCACTTCGTATGTTTTTTATTCCTCTCCTGCAATATCCACACGAAAAGCGCTTCCTCCAAATCGACAAATCTCGCCACTTTGGTAGTACGCCTGCCTGACACTCCGGTTTCTCTGAACCGATTCTCGGATGTGCGAATCGATTCCCTGTTACGGGAAATGTACAGAACTGTCGATTTACCGATGTTGAATTTTTCGTGCAATTTTATCAAGAGAAGCATTGCCACCATCCAGTAGTTTGATCACTTCAAGCTTTTGCTCCAGAGTGAGCGTGACATGCTTTCTTTTTGTGTTCACAGAAGTCTGTTTATTTTCTTTGTTTTCGTCCGCAAAATGCCTTGAATCATAATTATGATGTTAGCGCTGAATTTGATAATAGTAATTCGATAAGCTTACCTTTTGCGTGATTAGCCCGTATTAGCCCGTATTAGCCCGTTGATCCATTTTTTCCTCTTTAAAATCAGCAATTATCGACAATGTTCAACCAATCGGTGCAAAACAAAAACAAACTTCCAAAACAAAAACAAAGATAAGGTTCCCAGTTCATACCATTGTCGATATGTGTAGGGTTACCAGTTGTTCAGATTAAAAATGAACCCCGATAATTTGAATGATGTATCGTTGAAATTAGCGGGGGTTCACGGTATCTGGCAAGACGACTAAAAATCTGGAAAATTCAGATAAATCTGGAAAATTCAGATAAATCTGGAATACTGACAACACTGACCGTGAGTAAAAAAAATGCATGAAAATCTCCACACACACACAACCACATGAGCTCGAAGACAAGTAAAAGGGATTGGCTAGCAATCTCTAGAACCAGATCAGAAAACCGCACACACGATTAGGGAGAGCTAACAAACAAAGAAACAAACAAACAAACAAACATATGGAAAGGAACAAGTATTATGAACAAACCTAGGTTAGGAACTCTAATAAATTATATAATGATTTCCGTTATTCGCCCCTGACATAAATGTTGTTTTTCTTAAAATTTAATCCTTTAAATTTTGTCGAACCTCTTAACGGAATCCCTTTATGAAGAGCTTTGAGTGGGTTGGTTTATTTCCTTTAAATTCCGTTATAATTGCTTATCTTTTGACAGATACGCGTATTTCGTCTACTACTTGCAGACTTCATCAGTGCCAAGTACTCAACACCAGTGTTGAGTACTTGGCACTGATGAAGTCTGCAAGTAGTAGACGAAATACGCGTATCTGTCAAAAGATAAGCAATTATAACGGAATTTAAAGGAAATAAACCAACCCACTCAAAGCTCTTCATTAAAATTTAAGCTTTCCCTGTAATGTTAATTTTGGTTGACTAGGTTTTTCACATTTGGCGTCGTTCTATTTTTGCGTCATTTGTTGTGGTATTTTTTGATAGTAGAATTTTCTCCAGTTGGACTGCCTGAAAGGGGAAGTTCCTCCAGTGATGATAAATGTGAGTGGGGGTTGTTGTTTTTTTTTTTTTGTTCATTAATTTATTTGATAAGGCTCAACCGAATTAACTTTACAGAGCCGAGGAATCTTGGTCACTATACAAAACATCTTAAAACTATAGTGAAAAGGTACAACACAATAAATACTTTATCTTCCGCTATCCAAAAAGCCTGGTCCATCAGAACCGGAGCCGCTTCCAGTGGTTTACTTGTATGGCATTTACGCCATCGTGGGGCAAAGCGCTTCCATTGCAGTAATGGACGCAAAACGTGGTCAACACTCACACACTCATCACGAAACGGTTGCTTTCCAAAGTCGACGTCGCATCGACCGAAAGAACTGCTAATGAAGAACAATGAGGAGGACCACACAATGGTTGCTGCCGAGAAAACAAACGATCGCGTGGCACACACCGAGAGTGGTCTGCTTTTGTCGACAGCCGAGTGAACACTGGGGGGGTTGTTGTGTTTCGGTAGAATGGCGGCTAGCACCAACTTTCACTTAAGACTATTTGAAGCAGCCTCTATCTGTGAGGATCTCAATACCTCATGGGATTTCAGTCTGCTGAATCGCCCTCAAACTAATTTTCGGTCTCTTCTACACATAAACCCGCCCTGAGGTTGGGTTTCTTGCCGGGCAAATCAAACCGTGACGAGTGGTCCTCTTCGGATGTGGCGCTTAAGCTTCTCGTTTTGAGACAGGAAGCGTATTCAGTGGTCGAAATTTCGCAGGTTGTGAGGCTTCCGTTACATTTGGCGCCCAACAAAACAAGTCTTTTTTGAACTTTGTGTAGCTTAACGTTTGTTTAGTAACTTTAATTATAATTTCTTGTGTGCGATGCGCATTTAGTTATATGGAAATTGGAAAATCTGTTTGTAGGGGAACTCTCTTTGTTTAATTTTCAATACAAGAACATTGGAACATTCGTTCAGCAAACCATGAAACGAGCTGGGCTTCGTGTATTCAAGGTCCGGAAGGCACCGAACCGGCGTGATCAACAAAACACGGCTGCCAAATCCCACGCAAGGAAGCTGTATCGAGAGTGGTTAACGAAACCGATGTGTGTGGTTATGGATGACGAAACCTACATCAAGGCAGACGCAAAGCAGATACCGGGGCTGAAGTTCTAAGTTGCCAAATCAGGGTTTGATGTTCCGGAAAACATAAGGAAGAAAAAAGTGGACAAATTCACCAAAAAATACTTTCTCTGGCAGGCCATATGCCAATGCGGTAAACTGAGTAAACCGTACATCACAATGGGTACCATCAACAGCGAAATTTACGCACCGAGTGCCTCCAGAAGCGTCTGTTGCCCTTCCTGCGGTCCCACGGAGGCGAGACATTATTTTGGCCGGACCTGGCATCATGCCATTACGCGCGATCGACGTTGGATTGGTACAGAGACAATAACGTTGTTTTTGTACCAAAAACCGCCAACCCCCCAAATTCACCAGAGATTCGTCCGGTGGAAAGATTTTGGGCCATAATGAAGGCCAAAGTTCGAAAATCGTCCAAGGTGTTTAAGAACGAGCTGGAGTTGAAGAAAGAATGGATGAAAGTGACCAAAAAGGTCGGCTCCACCATTGCACAAAATGTAATGAGGGGTCTTAAGGGAAAGGTGCGGGCTTTCAGCGATGGAAAGGAAATTGGAAAAAGTAATCATGCCGAAACATAATCCATATGTATTAGTTCATTCCCTGAAAGTTTCAAGAAAATCCGACTTAAAATAAATTTTTGGCGAACACTTTTGACTGGTGCATTTTTTTCGAGTATAGGCCTTATAAACAAATTTTTTTTTATGGATATAATATTTGTTAAATTGATAATGTATAGGATTTGGTATTTTGATGTTATTTATTGCTTATTGTTATTTATCTGTGCGAGCTCTTTTGCATGGGGGCTAGGGGATATAAAAAATGTTTTAATTCTTACATCAACGGCAGACGGAAAACTAAAAAAACGTGTTAATCGTCAACACCCTACCAAAGTTATAAATGAGAAAGCACGGGCATTGAGTTGAACTTTTTTTTGCCACAATTCTAGCGCAAACGTTATCAGATTTCTGTTCGTTCTTTTGCAAATAAAGCTGTAACTTTGACTTATCTTATCTCATGAACGACTTCTACCAAAGCGGAAGTTCAAACACCTCAATTTATGTCGTAATAAGGTAATCCAATGTGCGTCGGTTTGTCAGTTATCTACGGTGCTCACTTTCGGTTTGGAACTAATTTCGTTTTTTTCATATGGAAAAAAAATATATTTTGAAAGATCTTTGATTGAAACCCAAAAGGGTTTTTTTTTCTCATATAAAATAAGATAATCTAGAGCCCAACTCAAACAGGTCAAGCATAAGTATCATCACCCTAATATAACGGCGCCGGTGGTGTAGTGGTAAGCGTGATTACCTCTCACCCCAGCAGGCCTGGGTTCAATCCCAGTCGGCGCCGCCGGGATGTTCTGAGGCATAACATCTCTGATCACGCCTTCCTTCGGATGGGAAGTAAAGCCGTTGGTCCCCGGTTCATGAGTTGATGGGTCGATAGGTAGGGTCCAGGCGTGGGAGCTGCCTTCCTGGCACGTCGGTAGCATTGGTGCTCAGCACGGAAAACAAGATCGACGGAAAAAAAACAAACCAAAGGAAATCACCCTAATATAGGCACTGAAACGCAATACACAATCAATGACTCAAACAAAATTGTTGTCCTACTGATAAAGACTTTGACAGTGTACAACACATATTGGGAAAACTTTTACGCTGCTCAAGATAAAATTCACCCTATTGGCATTTACCGTTTGAGCAACATTCCAAACACGTAGCTAGGCAAATTTCTACGAATTGATCTGCTTGAAATTCCATACTAAATACAACACACTGCTCTCCCGTCCACAAAGAACCACAAAAACTTAACCGTGTCACCACACTGTGAGACAACCGTGACATCGATAGGTGGTGACCGCAGGGCCGGAGGAAACCGTCCAAGCGAAACCAAGAAAAACCTCGCCCCCGAAATGAGAAAGACTGTCTGTTGCAGTAGCACATGTGCATTCTATTAAGCTACGACTATTTATAGACGACATAGAGTTGTTGTAGTTAATAACTATAATTTCAAATTTCACCACCAGCGCACTTCTTGACTTCTTGTTGTTTTTCTACTTACTAGAGCTAGTATCGGTCGATTTGCCAATTTCGCCCTCTTCTATCGAACAAGATTTTCCCTTTGCACTCGGGGGGATATGTTACGTATAGGTGCACTGCCTACATAATCGCATATCAGTCCCATATGGATTTTTGTCGATTTTGAGATAACGATACTATCAATTGGCATCTTCTTTCCTATTATGCCATCCTTAAGTTGAATCGTTGGAGTTGCCATATTTTTCAAGCTGCAATGCAGCTGATTTTAACTTGAAAAAATATTATTAAATTTACTTTGATTTTTCAAATATTTACATGGGAATTGCACTTCGTAGCTTCGACTGCCCTTTTTCTCAATGCCTACTTTTTTCCATATGGGACTGATATGGGATTGTGGGCAGTACATATGCACAGCACTCGTATTGCACTAATGACCGCATCGACGCCCGTAGTGCGATATTCAGGGGCGTGTGAGGAAGTCCTTGCTTCTATAATTTGGTCCTATTACTAAAACCCAGCTGTAAAAAGATTCGATCGTGGGTTGCAAATGACTATACCACTGATTTGCGCTTGAACAATCATCTCGTTCAAAAACCCCCCTCCACACACACACACACACCTCTGGCTAAGCGCAGTGCGGTGTGTTTCCCACCAATTCTGTGCATTCCTAGCTACTTCGTTTATGATTGTTTTTCCAAGAGCGAATTGCAGCTTTAACTACCTACTTATATATATCGACCGATTTAGAATAGCATTTGAATTGTTGCAAAAGCATTCCCAGCCCTAATCTGCAATGGCATCGGAAAGAAAATATAAATAAGAATAAGAGCCCTCATTCGATGCAATTTGGCATGCAATCAATTCCTTGCACTTATCTACATTGTACTCGCATACCCTGTCAGCAATTAATATCATCGTATAATAGTAGTTGGAGATGATCCGAAAGCACTAAAACGATTTTCCCTTCTCTCTCTCTCTCTCTCTCTCTCTCTCTCTCTCCCATTGCAGCGCAATAACTTTTATACCATCGTTTTTGTTCGAGCAGTTCCGGCGGTATTCGAACTGCTTCTTTCTGTTCATCGCACTGCTGCAGCAGATTCCGGACGTTTCGCCAACCGGTCGTTACACAACCCTTGTACCTTTGTTATTTATTCTCTCGGTGAGCGCCCTCAAGGAGATCATCGAGGACATCAAGCGGCACCGGGCGGACGATGAGATCAACCACCGGGAGATCGAAACCCTCCAGGGTGGCCAGTGGCGATGGATCAAGTGGAAAGAGCTGTCCGTCGGCGACATCGTCAAAGTGCAGAACAATACCTTCTTCCCGGCCGATCTGGTGCAGCTGTCGTCGAGCGAACCGCAGGGCATATCATTCATCGAGACGTCCAACCTGGACGGCGAAACGAATCTCAAGATTCGACAGGGCGTTTCCGCCACGGCCAAAATCCTCGAAACCAAAGATTTTATCCAGTTTTCCGGTACGCTGGAAAGCGAACCACCCAACCGGCATTTATACGAGTTCAACGGGGTGCTGAAGGAGACCGGCAAGTCGTAAGTACATTGTTTTTTGCTTAGGTTTAAGATTTTTTTTTTACATTGCAATCTATCTTGATCGTAGTCTATCTTCTTCTTCCAATATTGAACATAACCGCTTTCTCAGCGTAAAACATTTTTGACGTAGGACTACATCTGTGATTCCTATATGGGGGTACACTCTGTGAAAACCAAAAATGGAACATGTAACGAAATTATGAAAGATTTTGAACGTTAATAACTCAGCTGCCCCTGGACCAATTTCAATAATTTTATCACCAATCGATCATAAATATTTCAACGCATCGATAGCAATGCTTCCGACTGTTAATTTTCGACAAGAAACCATTGAAAATGTGGTAAATGTCAAACATTGTCCAAAAGCGTTGGAATAACTAACAAATCCACCAATTACGTACATGCATATGCTGCTTCCCCAACAAAGTCATCAGAGAATCGTTTCTAGACGATGGTAGCGAGTCACTTTTTAGTGACTTGGCCACTTTTTAGTGACTTGGTCACTTTTTAGTGACTTGGTCACTTTTTAGTGACTTGGTCACTTTTTTCAACTTTTTTTTTAACGTGAATTGATCATTCTTCTCGCAGTGTGTAGGATAGGCCTACATTTTGTTCTAATTTTTTACCAATTCGAAGTTGACGACCTTGTATAGAGTTTTTTGACGTTTAATCGTCTTTCTCTATCAACAGGGTGTCCACTCATTTGGCTAAATAAAGTTCCCTGAGTTTTCCAGGTTTTTCCATAACTTTGGTTGATAATTTCCAGGTTTATAATAAGACATCTATTTATGAAATGCGTTAAAAATATGATTTTTTCTGTAAAACAACAACAACAAAATTTAACGCAATCGTTTATAAAACATGACAATCAGTTTTGAATAAACAGCTTTACTTCATTTTAGAAAGTCTAATATCACAACATTTTTAATGTCTTGATGTTTCGTACTAGCAAAATTGTGGAAACTTTTAAGAAGTTCTAGGGATCTTTGGGGAATTCC
This sequence comes from Ochlerotatus camptorhynchus, assembly GCF_037179485.1. NCBI lineage: Eukaryota > Metazoa > Arthropoda > Insecta > Diptera > Culicidae > Ochlerotatus > Ochlerotatus camptorhynchus. The sequence continues at coordinate 4,268,412 of NW_027040887.1, read as the reverse complement.
AGAGATCATAAGCGGAAGTCCCCAAAATTTTAGCCAATACTATTGGATTGTTTTAAATTCTATAAGTGTGAGCTTAGACAAATTCAGGATAATTCCATGATATGCTGAAATAAAATCGAGAACCCTTAAGGTGAAAGTTAATGCTTTTCCTTTGATACTGAATCCACACCCGTTCAAACAACACCCAAATTCGAAATGCACCAATACCAACAAGCATTACAAATTGGAAAAATGGGAAGTATTGAAATTTTGAACATATTCGTAAACACAATATTATTGTACAATAATTCTACTACTGAAATGACAACTTCAATTCCAAGATTCCAAGCTCAGGGTAGTCCTACTAATGCTCAAGGAAGTCTTGCCGTAGTTCGGGGAAGGCCTGTCGAACTTCAGCGAAGCCCTGGCCGAAAGTCCTTCCGAAGTTCAGGGAAGCCTTGCCGAAGTTCAGGGAAGTTCTGCGAAAATTCAAATAAGTTCTGCTGAAGTTCAGGAAAGTTCTGCCGATGTGCAGGGAAGTTTTTCCGAACTATAGGGAAGTCCTACCAATGTTCAGGGAAGGCCTGCCGAACTTCGGGAAAGTCCTGCCAAAGTTCAGGAAACTCCTGCCGAAGTTCAGGGAACTCCTGCCGAAGTGATTTATTAGATTTTTCGACTGGTACGTATGGAGATTTCTTTTATATGGCTTTCTCAGTCTAGGGTAATCCAAACAGGGAAATGCAAAACTGACTGTTTGGATTACCCTAGATTGAGAAAGCCATATAAAAGGTATCTCCTGCTAAAGTTCAGAGAACTCCTGCCGAAGCTCAGAGAAGTTCTACCGAAGTTCAGGGAAGTCTTGCCAAAGTTCAGGGAAGTCCTGCTGAGGTTCAGGGAAGTCTTTCCGAAGTTCAGAGAAGTTCTGCCGAAGTTCAGGGAAGGGCTGCTGAAATTCAGGGAAGTCCTTTTTTAGAAATCATGGAAGTCCTGATGAAGTTCAGGGAAGGCCTGCCGAACCTCTAGGAAGTCCTACCGTAGTTCAGGGAAGGCCTGTCAAAGTTCAGAGAAGTTCTGCTGAAGTTTAGGGAAGTCCTGCCGAAGTTCAGAGAAGTTCTGAGAAGTTTAGGGAAGTTCTGCCAAAGTTCATGGAATTATCTAATTATCTTTAAAAATACCAAGATATATCAGAATACCTTCATCAAAAGGCTGAAATTTTCACATAATATCATGAAATACTTGTGAAACAACTTGTGAATATCGAGAAACATATTGTTTTCCTTGGAAATGTTCCTAACAATTTTTTAAAACGATCTACGGGAGTGAAATATGACCTTTCATACAAAATACTTGTGTAATTGATGCGCAAAATTAGCAACCACTATGATTGTGGTCCTCAAATTGAACTTAGAAAATGGTTTTCAGATAATTTAAATAATAAATCAATCTTGTAAAAATTGCTAGAGATAGCAATTTTAGTTCTTTAATTTTGCACGGAAGAGTTTTTTTCGATTGAGCGTTACGTTATTTTGTAAAAAAAATCAAAGAAGCAAGTCATTCTGAACCGATCCACTTCCACCTTAAGGTTCAATTTACTTTGATGCTTTTTGGAAAATTTCAAAAGCAGTTTTTTCCGACGCATTATTTCAGATTGCAAAAAGCTCGCACTATTCGATTCCTTTTGATATTTAACACAAAATGACGCGAGCTTTTTGCAATCTAAAATAATGCGTCGAAAAAAACTGCTTTTGAATTTTTAAAAAATGTATCAAAGTAAATTGAGCCTTAAATAAGGCCCCGTGATCTTGCCTACTGTCAAACGTATAGGATTGATATGGGGTTGCCAGTCTACTGATTTTACCATAGAAGTAAAGAGCTACAGAGTCGCCGTCAACGCCAATTGACAATTCGCCTCTTCGGTCACTCTGTAACTCTTCACTCCTATGGTAAAATCCCATAAGCAAACATCAGTCTGTGCGTGAAACTTGGTGAACATTTCCTTACCCTTTCACTCCAATGAAACTCCCATATGATTCTGTCAATCTTTGCTTGAAGAAACGGCGGCCTGCTGGAGGAATGAAGAGACAATAAGACAAAGGCCGCTAGATTTCATGCACAGATTGTCAGATGCTTATGGGATTTTACCAGGAGTAAACAATTGCAGCGTCGTTGTCAACGTCAATGCTTACTTTCGTAAAGGCCAATGCTGCAAACGTAAACAATTACTTTTTGCGTGAATTTCTCGAAAATGAAAACTCACTCAAGAAAACCAACACCATGATTGTGTAGAGAGAGAGTCCTCCTATCCGATAAAATTAGTGGCTTACATGGATTGGCTTTGACGTACGAGACATTAACGAACGAAGCCATTATTTATGTTTTCGACATTGGCCCATATGAACGCTCAGTGTCGATATGACGAAAATTTTATTTTGACAGATCGATGTCTAACTATGCCAGTTATACCACCGGTTGGAAACTAACGATTTAAAGTTGGCTTACTACTTGACTAGCCTATTGGCCCCAACTACATCGATTAACGTACCCCATTCTAGTCGACATTCTAGTACTACATTATGTTTGTTTTGATTCGCTATGAAAGTTTGACAGATAAAATGAAGGGGTTCGTGGATTTTCCTATGTTTCGAGGGGTGCATCGATTAGCTTGGAACCGAAGATAGTACCAGAGCTAAGCCAAAAAAATTGAGAATGTTTCTTCGGTACCTTCTGGCCTTAAAGTTATCTCTCTGGTTTGGTCTTAAAGTTACCTCTATCACGCTATTCAGATAACACTTCTGAAATTTGCGAGTTTGACAGAACCACGAGCACCAAATTGCCGGGGTACACTGGCAATATACTGGAGCTGTCATGTTACCACACCATGCTTCTCTACGACCTCGATACCTGTTTCTGCCTCTATACAACCATCATCTTTGACTGTCTACTACCAGAATGTTAGAGGTATGTTGTGTATGTTGTGTATTGACCGAAACATGGCTCCACGCCAATACATTGCTGATTCGGAACTGGCAACCAATTACTCCACCTTTCGATGTGATCGGAATGCTTCCACTAGTCAGCATGGACGTGGTGGAGGTGTCCTTGTAGCTGTCAAGATATCACTCCAATGCAAATCAGTTTCACTTAATAACTGTGACAGCTTGGAACAAATCGCGGTGTGCATCAATCTCCCTCGACAATGCATCTATGTTTGTGGCATTGCATTCCACATCGGTATCACAAATTCTCTAAACAGCTTCAAAATTCGACACAGTTGTCGTTCTAGGCGAATGCAACTTACCAAACCTAAAGAGGCGGTTTGATGAAGATGTTCATGGTTTTTTGCCGATAAACGCTTCTACATAAAATGAGTTGGCACTTACCGAATCCATGATTTCCAGCGGACCGCTGAACACAAATGAGAGACTGCTCAATTTGGCATTCGTAAGTGATATCGATGCTGTAGTCCTTTGTCGAACCTCCGTTGCCAATTCTGAGAATCGACCACCACCACAGACCATTCATCCTGCAGATCAGATCGATGAATACTGCTATTTCTTCTGTCGAGTGGAACGATCTACTGAAAGGTGTTTCTGTGAATAGGGCAGTTGCTATATTCTATGATAAACTTCATACCAGGGTTCTACATTTCCGAAACAAAGAAAAGAAAATGAGCTTTCCGCAGAATCGCTTCATTTCGAGCAATATCAGTTTTCGTGTAGTTCATTGTGTTTCTTGTTATCGAGTCACGATGAACATTCCTCCTGTAAAAACATGACTTGACTATCGCTTTTTTCGTTCGTCAAGTGCATCAGTTCATTTCATTTGAAGGAAAGACTTGTTTCAATTGACGCAATGAATGACTCGAAAACTGCTTTCTTCGTTTTTTTCCACTTTCACTTCAATTCGGGGCTCACTCGACTTGACACGCGTCGCGTCATCAGGCATCAAAATATAGTATCCAGATAGTTAATATCGTTATAGAGATGGCATCCGGATTATATTTCGTAATAAAATGTTATTTTATATTAAACGAAAACTAAACTAACGAGGCCATTCAGGAGTCTAAGATGGTGGTCATCGGGCTCAGGAAAGCCACAAATACTCTACAATATGGGTATTTTCGGAACGGGGACGACGCGTAGATGCCGAAAATCGATATGAAATCCATGATTACAGCCATAAGTTTTCAGAGAACGTGTATTCTTCTTCTTCTTCTTCTTCTTAATTCCTTTATTTAACGTCGGTCTCTGTTCCGCAATCTAGTGCCAATCACCGACGGACATCGATTGCCATCCACTGACGGCAATCGAATGTGCAGGAAGGCAGCTTCCACACCTGCGTAGAATATCGCACCCATTCAACAACACACATGGGCCAGGACCAACGGCTTTACTTCCCTTACGAAGGAAGACGTGACCAGAGATTTTTATGCCTCAGAAAAATTCCACCGACCTGGGCTGGGATTGAGCCCAGACCCATTGGGGTGTTAGAAAGCAGTCACGCTTACCACTACACCACCGGCGCCGGCAGAGAACGTGTCAAATATCCTACAATATGGTTATTTTCGGAACGATGACGACGCGTAGATTCCGAAAATCGATATTCGACGTCAATTTGGAATCCAAGATGGCGGCCATCGGTTTTCAAAAAAAGGGTCAAATACCTAAAGATATGGGTATTTTCGGAACGGGAACAACGCGTAGATGCCAAAATTCGATATCCAACGCCATTTTGTAATCCAATATGGCGGCCATCAAGTTTCAGCAAAAGTGTCAAATACCCTACAATATGGGTATTTTTGGTACGGGACGGCGAAAGCTGAAATTCAACAATCGACGCCATTTTGGAATCCAATTTAGTGGCCTGGTTTTCAGAAGTGACAAATACCATACAGAACGGGGACAACGCGTAGTTGCCGAAAATCGATACTTGACGTTTCACGAAAAGTGTCAAATACCCTAAGATATGGGTATTTTCGAAACGGGAACAACGCGTGGATGTCGAAAATCGATATCCGACGCCAATTGTAGGGCATTTAACACTTCTGCAGAAATCGGAAGCCACCATCAGACATCGATTTCCGGCCTCTAGATGTCACCTCGATTCCAAAAATGCTCACATTGATCGGTATTTGACAGTATTTTATTCCTGTTATGAAAAAGATTTTAAAATGCCGTCAAACATCGGTTTCTGGCCGCTAGACGGTAGTGGGATTTCGAAAATACCCACATTGATGGGTCTTTGACAGTATTTCCCACATGTTTTGAAACCATAAATCGCCATTTGGGATTGCAAGATGGCGTCTGACATCGGTTTCCGGCCTCTACGTGTCATCCCGTTCTGAAAATACCCATGTTATTTGACACTATTTTTCTCAAATCGGAAGCGATATCGATTTCCGGCTTCTAGACGTTAACCTGATTCTAAAAAAAAAATATGTATGGTATTTGATATAATTTCTCACTTTTCTTAAACCAGAAGCCGCCGTCATGGATTTCAAAATGGCGTCGGATATCTATTTTTATTCTCTAGACGTCAACTCGATTCCAAAAATTATCATATACCAAGGCTGGTAGCGAGTCTCTTTTTAGTGACTTGGTCACTTTTTTCAAGCCAGTCACTAAAAAGTCTCTTTTTTAAGGCCAAGTAACTAAAGTCACTTTTTCTTGTAAAAAGTCACTATTTCCAACTTTTTTAAACGTAAATTTATTTTAAGATTGATCATTCTTCTGGATAGGCCTTATGTTGACGACATGGTATAGAGCTTTTTGTACGTTTAATCGTTCTTCTCTATCTACAGGGTGTCCACTCATTTGGCTAAATAAAGTTCCCTGAGTTTTCCAGGTTTTTTCATAACTTTGGCGGATAATGTCCAGGTTTATAATAAGAATGCTATTTATGAAAGGCGTTAAAAATATGTTTTTAACGCAAACGTTTTTAAGACATGACAATCCGTTTTAAAGAAACAGCTTGAGCTCAAATCCATTAAATGTTGAAGTTGAACACTTACTTCATTTTAGTAAGTCTAAGATCACAACATTTTTAATGTCTTGACGTTTCGTACTATCAAAAATGTGGAAACTTTGATCTCAGAAAAGTTAGATCTAGAGATCTTTGGGACTTCCAGAGGTCTTAAGAGGAAGTCCCCGAAACTTTAGCCCAGACTATTGAATTGGAAAGGAAAATTGTAGAACTTAAAGGCAAATAAATCAATTCCAGAAAAATGGTGGGTTCTTTAAAAAAATACTAAAGCAAGGTAGTCTAGAGAGAATTTTAAGGAAATTGAGAAATACTTTTTGGCAGTTTTAAAAACATCAGGAAGCTCTAGTCTATTGAAAAAATTATGAATTAATATCGATGATTTAAACTTCAGACAAATCTTGAGAACTATATTAACTGCGGAGCGGAAGCCTAAAGAATTTCCTGAAATTTCAGAATAACTTCGAAAATTTCACAGAAGTGCAGAGATCTTCAGAATCATTTCGAGAACTTCATAAAAGTCTATGGAACTTAAGGGAAGACCCGAAAACTTCAGGAACTTTTATGGACATTTCGTAAGTTTAGTAAAGCACCAAAAACAAAGGGAATTTCAAGGGAGTTCAGTTCAATTAGTTTCACTAAATAAGCGGAAAATTTCGTGAAGTTCCCAGATTTTCAGAGAACTTTATAAATGTTAGGAAAATTATTGACGTTTTCAGATATGTCCAAAAGTTCACGCAAGCTTAAACATATTTAGAACAGTTCAATAAAATTCATGGTACTACAACAAGCTTCATGAGAACTGCAAACACTTTAGAGAAGTTTCGAGAACTCCGAGAAAGATATTGATCTCGCTTATAAAGCTCTAAAAAAACTACAAGAAAGAACGGATATCCAGAGCAGAGATATTCCAGAGCAGGGAAATTATATAAATTAAAAAAAAGGTTACGAGGAATTTAGTGACTTGTTAACACTTTAGAGAAGATTCATGATCGTTAGGAAAATAGTGAAAACTTTAGGAAGTCCGAAAAAGTTTAGAGAAGTTAAAAGAAATGATGCGAAGTATTTCGAGCATCAGGTTATGTTTCTCATTTAATAAAATTCTGGAATATTTTGGGAACTTTCAAGTAGTTATGAAGACCTCAGATTAGTCCATTCCATATTCAACGGAGATTTCTCATGACAATTCGCATGGAGTTTACTATCTTAAGCTTAGGCTTCACATGAAGTCTAAAATTCCTCAGAAGTACCATGAAAGCAGATTGCAGTTGATGTTTTTCTCGTAGATTTTAGTCCCAGAACTCCCGTGGAATGAGGTCCTTAGAAATTATAATAAAATTCCATGAGCCTTAAAATTGTGCAAGGAATTTGACTCCAGATTCATGAAAATTTCTTGAAGTATTATATAACTTTTCAGTTCAGAATTTATAAATTTATGTATTTGCTACTGAAGATCAATTCATTCTGGATCTATAAAGTTTAATGTGAATGAAAATAACTAGGAATATTAAATGTTTTTATATTAAAATACATTCTTAGTAAGAAAATTATTTAATTTCTTGAAATGATAAGATTCCCTGATACTTCCAGGTATTTTCAGGAAAAATAAAATTCCCTGCGAAATCCCGGTTTTTTATGTTTTTCCAGGTAGTAGAAGTTTGGAGGTTTGGTCATAAACTTTCTATTAAATCTTTCGATTTAAAGGTTCCTATCGTACATATTTAAGTGTTTATGAGAATCTAATTGAATAAGTCTAAAACATCAAACATTTATTTGGTATGCCATATAAACGACTAATTTTCTTCGCTTAGGTCACTTTTTTACAAGTCACTTTTTTACAACTATAAGTCACTATTTGGTCACTTATTTCTTCAACATGGTCACTAAAATCACTATTTTTGACAACATTGATCGCTACCAGCCCTGATGTACTCATGTATTTAACAGTATTTCCCACTTTTTCTTAAACTGGAAGCCACCATCTTGAATAAAAAACTGGCGTCGCGTATCTTTTTCTATCTCTAGCCACCCGATTGCAAAAATACCTATATTGATGGGTAATTTTCAGTATTCAGTATTTTGACACTGAAGAAGTCTGCATATTGTAGACGAAATACGCGTATCTGTCAAGAATATGCAAGTAAGGTAGTGGAATTAAATAGAAATTAATATTTTCCGCTTTTTATTAAATCGGAAGCTGACATCTTAGATTTCAAAATGGCATATCGATTTTCATTCTCTAGACGTCATATCGATTCCAAAAATACCCATATGGATGGGTCGGCTTCAGTGTTTCCCACTTTTATTTAACAATCAACGATTTCCGGCCTCTAGACGTCAATATGCTTCCAAAATTACCTTTATTGAAGGGCATTTGACACCGACAAGACGACATGAAACTTAAACTTAACTCTTGATCGACAATCCATAACGGTCGATTCAAATGTGCAGCGATCCCATCTGTCAAAACCATAGAAATGTTTTATCTAGATAAAAATAATTTGTCCGAAATAGATTAGACACGAACCAACTCATAAATGTTGTACGCGTGTTCGTGGCTAGGATAAATATTTTCCGCGAACACAGTGGCAGATGTCAGTTTGTGCTTTGATCAGAAATTTATTTGTAATTTGTATAATCATTAATGTCAGTTTGTCGGTGAAATTTCTGCATTTTATTTTTAAAAAAATCAACGATTTCCGGCTTCCAGACGTCAATCTGCTTCCAAAAATACTTATATTGATAGGCATTTGACAGTATTTCCCACTTTTTCTGAAATCGGAAGCCGCCATCTTGGAAAATGTCGATCTAGAGGTCACTCCGATTAAAAAAATACCCATATTGATGGGTATTTGACAGTATTTCCCACTTTTTTTAAATCAGAATCCGCCATTTTGTATGGCGTCTGATATTGATTTTATTCTCTAGACGTTATCCCGTTTCCAAAAATTCCCATAATATTCGGCTGAATATCAAGCGTTGAGCTAACAAAATTTCACTCAATCCTTTTTTTCGTCCACTCATTTGTAAGAAAATGGTCGAATATTAGTTAAACTTCGCATGTAAACAGCGAATACCAGACCAAATAGCACTATTCGGTACAGCTCTAGTATTTGACAGTATTTTCCACATTTTTTTTTTTTTTGAACCCGAAGCCGCCATCTAAGACTTCAAATTGGCATCGGATATCGATTTCTGGCTTTAGACGTCATTAAAAAATACACATATTGATGGGTAAACAAACCACTCGTCAATGATAAATTTAACATCCTCGTGCACATGCGCTTAAATAAGTGAACAATCAACAAAAGTCAGAAAATCTGCGCGAATGTGGATCGAAAAGTTTCGCTTCAATACGAAAGTAAGTTCATTTGACAATGAAATACGAGATGAACGCGAGTCAAGTCAAAACAAACAGCATGAAAACTGATCGAAAATGGTTCTGTTTATGTCGAAGGGGATCTGCTCGAAGAGATGACGGAATGACCTTCAATTGAAAGTGATGGTTGACAGCTTCGTCGTCGCTTGACGATTTTCGATTGAAAGTGACTTTGTTGGGTCCTGCCTCTATGGTTATACCACTGAGGCAAAAAAGAGGTCAGCTTTGAGTCAGCTTTTTGCATGAAGTTCCACATATGTTATGTGCTAAAAGTAAATTGTTACGCCGCTAGCACACCTCTAGTGTTGGGATTCAAAAATCGTTGACAGTGGTTTGTTTACGCTTCTATAGAGAACAACTGGTGCAATTTTGATGAAAGTTTGTCGACAACAGTTTGTCGAGTGCTCAAAACCTACAAGCAAACCCTGAGTGTGGAAAGGAATCAACGGACCTACTAAAAAACAGCTGCGCAGCAAGGTGTTGAGGTGCGTTAAAGCCAACCTCGATCTTTCGATCCGAGATGTGGCGAGAAGGTACAACGCCAACTTTCAAACGGTGCAGAACATCCTTGCCAGGGAAGTATTCAAGTTCGTGTTTGCCAACAAGTTCGCGAAGAAGGCCATGATTTGGTTAGCGATTTGCAGTTGTCGCCTGAACACGGAACCATTCGTCACATCCTCGACGATGACATCCCAAGTTTACATTGAAGAATGCCTGAAAAAGCGTGTATTGCCGTTCATCCGCAAGCATAGGGGCAAAGTCTTTTGGCCCGATTTGGCCAACTGCCACTACTCCAAGGTGGTTCGGGAAAGATATGAATTGCCCGGAATTTTGACCAATCGAAAAAATACTGGGTAATTTCAAAGCAGCGACTTCGACGAAGCGGCGGGGCAGTCAAGGACATCCATCAAATGCGGGCAAAATGGAAGAAATGCGTTGATTCCGTGTCCGTTTCCACTGTGCGGGCGCTGATGGGCTCCATCAAGACGAAGGTTCGAGATTTCGTTCGAACTGGAGAAATGTAACCATCTAATGCTCTAACTGTAATGGACTTTTTAAACTTATTGAATCACGAATAACAGGTCTTTTTGTGCGTACCAATTTACTTTCAGTCAGCCTTTAGTTCCATATTTGCTCGATTACCTATCCATATGGGACTGTTATGCACAGTTTTAATTTGTTTTTTATTTCATCAACTCTTCGTTTACAGAGCCGTCGCCCTCGGTCCGGACCAGCTCCTGCTGCGAGGTGCCATGCTTCGCAACACCTCCTGGGTATTCGGAATCGTCATCTACACCGGACACGATACGAAACTTATGCGAAACTCTACCTCAGCGCCGCTTAAGGTATGCCCGCCCAGAAAGAGGAAATCATTAGCTGAACCCACCAATCGATGCTAACGCTATATATTTTTTTGTTTTCTTTCTCGTTTCAGCGCTCAACTGTTGACAGACTGACAAATACGCAAATTTTAATGTTATTTTTCATTCTAATTTTCCTTTGCATCGTAAGTTGCATATTCAATCAAATCTGGACAAAGGAGCACTACAAAACCGATTGGTACTTAGGCATAAGTGGTGGGTTGGTCGAACTACTAGGGATTTGTTCTCGATTCTGATAGTCCTCTTTCCAATTCCAGATTTATTAAGTAAAAACTTTGCCTACAATCTGCTTACGTTTATAATTTTGTATAATAATTTAATTCCGATATCACTTCAAGTTACGTTAGAGCTAGTTAGGTTTCTACAGGTAAGAAAAGATCACCCCAGATTCCGAATTTCAAGCGTCTAATCGTACAATTTGACAGGCAATCTTCATCAACATGGACATTGACATGTACCACGAGGAATCGGACACCCCGGCGATGGCCCGAACTTCGAACCTGAACGAAGAGCTCGGTATGGTCAAGTACATCTTCTCGGACAAAACCGGCACCCTGACGCGGAACGTGATGGAGTTCAAAAAGTGCTCGATTGCGCGAACGATCTACTCGCCGGAGGAGAATCCCGCCCAGTCGCAGCTGGTTCAGGTAGGTGTGGGATAGACTGTCAGCCAGTGAATGTGATGATGAGCGATAATTGACCAAAGGGAAAAAGGGGTCGATCGATTCGGTAAACACAGAGAGTAAAACTTACATCGATATAGGTACCCACAGAAGTACGACGCGGTTCCGATTGAAGATTACCGATGCATGAGCTAATAAATAATTAATATTTCAATCCCAAACCTATCACGGCACGAACGGGTTAAAGCTTCGCGCACCACCACGTTCGGCGTATGTGTTATAAATAATATCGAAAAACGGTTTGATTGAATGCAGCAGCGCAGTCAGCACGGCACGGTTTTGCGAGCAGATCGTTGCGGTATGGAGGAGAGGACGGATGGATGTAGAATACAATAATCGAAAGAAAAAAAAAAACAGTTTGCTGGTTAAATTTTAGGAAGTAAATACAAAACTGATCGATTCAGCGATGGTTTCTATCAAAAGAAATGAAGAACACAAGATTTGGCATCCGTTAGCAGTCTGATCGATTTTGCACATGTGTTAGCACATGGTGGAATTTGATTTCGCTCTCCAATCCCATCCACAATTCTGAAACTAAATCATTCTAGAGAAGCGCAAAAAGACTTCCTATTATAAGTCCACTGGAATACGATAGCATGTATAGAGATATCCCGGTCCTATAAGTTATTTGTATTGAGGCTAAGCTGGTTTCTGAATTACTTGCACATTGTAGATCCCTAAAAAAATTTCAAACATGGTCTATGGCTCCCCAAACACTTCGTTCAAAGTCAAAAAACTTGTGAAGAGTGTACCATCGGCGTACACATCAGAAGAATATTGTAGCCATGGTAGGCCATGATTTGTAGCCATGGTACGAAAGTAACAAACTGAAAATATTTTGGAGTGTAGTTCCAACCACCGAAGAGACAAGTCGAAATATAATGAGCTCTTAAACCTAGAACTAGTTTCCTTCTCTTCGAGAACACAAAATGTATTGTCGACGAGGTAAAGTTCTTGCGATTTTCCGGAAGTAACATCAAGCTCTGTTCCTGTTTTACCGTTGAAGCCCTCAAATCACTACGAAATCAAGAATGTCCGACAACGATCTGAAGCAAGCAATTCTCCAGCTGACGGAACTGATCGTCAACCAGCAGCAGCAGATTGGAGCCCTTCAACAGGTCAACGCCAATCAAGTTGGAAGCGAGAAGATCATCCGGAATTGACGAGTTTCGGTATGATCCAGACGGAGGACTATTTTTCGAATCGTGGTACGCTCGATACGAGGACGTATTCAAGGAGGACGGGAAGCACCTGGACGATATAGCTAATGTAATTCTGCTTCTGAGGAAAATCGGCACGCTACGTGAACAGCGTTTTGCCGAATCATCCACGGGATTTTGTGTTCGAAGAAACCGTCAAGAAGCTTAAGAAGCTCTTCGGACGCCAAAAGATCCTCTTCAAAGGACGTTATCAGTGTTTGCAGTACATCAAAAACGACGCTGATGATTTTTCGTCGTATGCAGCGTCAGTGAATAAGCACTGTGAAGCGTTCCAGATCGAGAAGCTCTCCAGCGACCAATTCAAGACGCTCAGGTTCGTATGCAGTCTCCAGTCACCGCGCAATTCGAACATCCGGACCAGGCTGATTGGAAAGCTTGAAGCAGAAGAAACCGCACCGCCGGCTGATGGTGCAACCCTGAAGCTTGAAAACCTGGTTGAGGAGTGCAACCGCATTATCAACCTCAAGCAGGATACGAAGATGATCGAGAAAGGTTGCTCAGATAGATCTATCGTTAATGCAATATCTCAACATTCAACAAGTAGGAAGGAGAAATTACTAAAAACGCCTTGCTGGTTCTGTGGGGATTTACACTATGTGAAGGAGTGTCCCTACCAGTCTCATACCTGTGTGAACTGCAAGCGGAAGAGTCACAAGGAAGGTTACTGCTCATCATCCGAAAAGAAGCCAGCAAAGAAGGTCGATAAACCGAAACCTAAAGACTTCGTCAAGTCTAAGGGTATCTCGGTCAAGCGAATCACCCTAACGAAGAACCGGAAGTATGCCAAGATCGAAATCAACGGCTCAACAGCGACATTGCAGCTCGATTGTGCTTCCGACATCACCATTATTTCCAAGCAGGCTTGGATTGCCGTGGGTAAGCCTGTCATCAAATTTACGGAAGTCATCGCCGTGAAGGCATCAGGTGACAGTATCGACATCCTGGGTGAGTTCAACGCCGAAATCACCGCTCAAGACGGTGGAAGGCCGCATTTTCGTCACAACAAACCCGGATCTCAACGTTCTCGGTATCGAAATAATGGATCAGTTCGATCTCTGGTCGGTCCCATTCAACTCGCTAGTGAACATCATACAACACAACTCAAACGCAACCATGCAATCCTTGCAACTCAAGTTTCCTGAAGTGTTCCAGACCTCGCTCGGGTGCTGCACAAAAGCACAGGTAACGCTCTACCGGAAGCCAGAATCTCGTCCTGCGTTTTGCCCTAAGAGACCGGTTGCCTACGCTGCACTTCCGAAGGTTGAAGCTGAGCTCCAAAGGCTTCAAGACAACGGCATCATTTCACCAGTCAAATTCTCCGATTGAGCTGCTCCCTTAGTTGTGGTTCGCAAGTCCGATGTCTCCGTACGCATTTGTGGTGACTGCTCTACAGGTCTCAACGATGCCCTCGAGTCAGATCGCTATCCACTGCCTCATCCAGACGACATCTACGCCGAACTAGCCGGATGCCGTTTCTTCTCCAACATCGATTTATCGGATGCCTGCCTGCAGGTTGAGGTTGAAGAAGTATCTCGAAAGCTGCTCACTATAATCACTCATAAAGGACTGTTCCAGAACAATCGATTGCCACCAGGAGTCAAATCTCCGCCTGAAGCGTTCCAGAGGATCATTGACAGTATGGTTGCTGGCATTCCAAGTGTCAAACCATACCTGGACGACATCTTGTTCGCTGGAAAAACTCAACAGCATCATGATCGTAGCCTTCCCGTTTACACCACCAATCGTCTGCAGCGTTGGGCGCTAACGATGCTGCTGTATGATTTCGACATCCAGTTCATCCCAACGGCTAGTTTTGGACATGCCGACGTGTTGTCCCGCAAACCAGACGAGGAATACGTGATTGCTGCTCTCCAAACGGAATCTGACGTGAAGGCAATTCTCGCAGACTCAATATCCAGCTTGCCGGTCACATCCGATATGATCTCCAAGGAAACGCAAGACGACTCGGTCCTACAAGAGGTAATCAACTACATCCACAATGGCTGGCCAAACACTGTAAGCGAGCTACCAGATACAGCTGTTCGTCAGTTCTATTCCCGACCAGAGAGCCTCAAGGTCACCCAAGACTGCGTCATGTTCGCTGACAGAGTTGTAGTTCCAGAAAGATTCCGCAAGCGCATCATCCGACAACTCCACCGTGGACACCCTGGAATAGACCGAATGAAGTCACTCGAAAGAAGTTTCGACGACGATGTTGAAACGTTTGTACGCCAGTGTCGCCCTGTGCTGTTCCAGCAAAATCGCCCCGTAAGACTACCCTTGAATCATGGCCGATACCAACGAAACCGTGGGAGAGGATCGACATCGACTACGCAGGTCCAGTTGATGGTTATCACTACCTCGTCATTAGCCGGCGCCGGTGGTGTAGTGGTAAGCGTGACTGCTTTCTCACCCCACTGGGTATGGGTCCAATCCCAGCCGAGGTCGGTGGGATTTTTCTGAGGCTTAAAAATCTCTGGTCACGTCTTCCTTGGTCCCGGCCTATGTGTGTTTAATGTGTGCAATATCATACGCAGGTGTGGAAGCTGTCTTCCTGCACATTCGATTGCCGTCAATGGATGGCAATCGATGTTCGTCGGTGATTGGCACTAGATTGCGGAACAGAGTTAAACGTTAAATAAAGAAAAGAAGAAGACTACCTCGTCGTGCTCGACGCCTATTCGAAGTGGCCGGAAATCTTCAGGTCCCGCAGTACAACTACTTTACGACAGCCCCTTACCACCCACATCGAATGGGCAAGCTGAACGCTTTGTCGACACCCTTAAAAGAGGACTGAAGAAACTCACCGAAGGGGAAACCATGGTAACATTCCAGCATCTCCAGACGTTCCTCTCAGTTTTCCGGTCAATTCCAAATAGAAGCGCTCCGGATGGTAAGACACCTGCCCATCTATTTTTAGGAAGACCAATACGAACAACGCTTTACCTATTGAAGCCCTGTGTTCAGAGTCCAACCTTGGAGAACAAGAAGCAGAACGCTGATTTCAACAGATGGCATAGCGCAGTGAAGAAATCATTCTATCCGGATGATTTGGTCTACGCTCAGGTCCATCGTCGCAACACAATCGATTGGATTCCAGGACAGGTAATCGAGCGCAAGGGCAAAGTGAACTACACTGTTTTGCTCGAACATTCGATCACACACCAACCAGCTAAACCAACGATATTCGGATGAAAATGATGCCGATCAATCTCCAAATCCACGCAATCAAGTTTCCTTGGCCTTGCTAGTTGACGAGTTCCACCTACAAGCTCCGAAACCGTTGGTCCCAGCAGTGCTGATAGAAGAACCAATTCCAGATGATGAACTGATTCCTGATGATGACGAGCCTGATGATGTAATGACGGATGACGAATCTGTTGTTCCTGCTAACAGTGTGAATATTCAAGAACCAGTTCAACAGCGTGAAGAAAGAACCCGTAGACTTCCAGCTTGGCTGGCACCCTACGATCTCTTTCGAAAAAAAGGGAGATGTATCATCGGCGTACACATTAGAAGAATATGTTTACTGGTAGGCCATGATTTGTAGCCATGGTACGAAAGTAACAAACTGAAAATATTTTGAAGTGTAGTTCCAACCACCGAAGAGTCAAGTCGAAATATAATTAGCTCTTAAACCTTAAACTAGTTTCCTTCTCTTCGAGAACACAACAAAGAGGATGGTTTTAGCAACACAAAAAATAGTAATATGCAGGATTTCTGGAATAAAAGGACCAATAAGCCAAAATCTAATTTTCAAAAGTATTCATTCTTAGTAACATATTTCAACCTAAAATTAATCTCATGCCCTTTAAACCACAGAAACGAGCTCCAATCATAGCGAATAAACAATTGATGAATTGGTTCCGATTGCAAATATTCTTAGAATATGAACTGTTGGCAATCAAATCCAATTCATGCGGAAACCCCCGGCGAATCGAAGCGAAACTCAAGGCCTTGCTACATGTCCTTTCTCCAATATCAGATTGCTGCGTAGCGAAAGGCAAACACACGCCAATAATGGCATCCTCTCCGGACATAGCTCATATGCGCAAGGCCCCTGCAGCTCCCAGGCTTCACTCCGACCGACGACCCCCCCCCTCCCCCTTCCTAAATAATCGAAGCTCGCTATACCAAAACAAACACCGCTGGAAGAAGCCGGGGCAAATAAGTATTATCTGATGCGAGAGAGCATAGGTCAAGCCACGAGCTGCTGATGACGACAGTAAATTTATTAGCTATTTATGGAGTTTTATGTTTTTGTATCACAGTCGGCCAAACAGCGTGAAAATTAAAAATCGATAACTTTCCTTTTATGGTACCCTCCGCGGCTTATTACTCACCCGGGTTGATTTATCGCACCTCCAATAAATAACAGAAATAGATAATTACAATTAATATTATATCATCCTTTACTCTTCTCGCTTTTCAGCACATAATGAACAACCACCACACGGCCGCCATACTGCGCGAGTTCCTGACGCTGATGGCCATCTGCCACACGGTGATACCGGAGAAGAGCGATAACGATAACATCCAGTACCATGCGGCCAGCCCGGACGAGCGCGCCCTGGTGTACGGTGCGAAACGGTTCGGGTACGTGTTCCACACGCGAACGCCGTCCTTCGTCGAGATTGATGCTCTCGGTGTTCAGGAGCAGTTTGAGATCCTGAACGTGCTGGAATTTACCTCCACTCGCAAGCGGATGTCGGTCATTGCCAAGAATTCCAAGGGGGAGATCAAGCTGTACTGCAAAGGAGCGGATACGGTGATCTACGAGCGGCTGTCCTCGAACGGGCAAGCCTACCGGGAAGCTACGCTTCAGCACCTGGAGGAATTTGCGACCGAAGGTCTCCGGACGCTGTGTTGCGCGGTGTCCAACATTCCCGACGACGTGTACGACGACTGGAAGCACACGTACCATAAAGCATCGACCTCGCTGCAGTACCGGGAACAGAAGGTGGAGGATGCGGCCAATCTGATCGAGACGAATCTGATGCTGCTCGGTGCCACTGCCATCGAGGATAAACTGCAGGACGGTGTACCTGAAACGATTGCCTCGCTGATCGAGGCCAAGATAAACGTGTGGGTGCTGACGGGTGATAAGCAGGAAACTGCAATCAACATAGGCTATTCGTGCAAGCTGCTATCGCACGGCATGGACTTAATTATTTTAAACGAGGAGAGTTTAGATGTAAGTATGGGGTGGTTTGGTGGGGGGATCGGGACACAATTATCTCCTTCACATTCGTTTCTTATTTTACAATGTTTTCCAAATGTATTCAAAAAGAATTTTCTAAATTGCCTCTAGAAGGTCCCGGTACTTTCTTCTGAACTATCTTCAAGTTCCTTTATGAGTCTATGTATTCTCATTTATAGTTAAGGCACTTTTACGTACTATGGGGCCCTCCTGAGGAAGTTCAGAGAACTTCTGAAGCAAGCTAGAACAATCTTACACATCAAAGACCTCTTAGAAGAAGTCAGTCCACTTCCTTTGGAGCATTCCTAAATTGCATCAGAGTATTCAGGGACATGCAAGATGATCTTTAGAGCCCCCGAAGGTAAGCAGAGAGACCCTCTGGAGTGATTCAGGAATCTTCCAGAAAATGTACAAGGACCTTCCAGAGGAAGATCTGGGACCTTCCAGAGGAAGATCTGGGACCTTCCAGGGGAAGATCTAAGACCTTCCAGAGGAAGATCTGGGACCTTCCAGAGGAAGATCTGGGACCTTCCATGGGGAAGATCTGGGACCTTCCATGGGAAAGATCTGGTACCTTCCAGAGGAAGATCTGGGACCTTCCAGAGGAAGATCTGGGACCTTCCAGAGGAAGATCTGGGACCTTCCAGAGGAAAATCTGGGACCTTCCAGAGGAAGATCTGGGACCTTCCAGAGGAAGATCTGGGACCTTCCAGAGGAAGATCTGGGACCTTCCAGAGGAAGATCTGGGACCTTCCAGAGGAAGATCTGGGACCTTCCAGAGGAAGATCTGGGACCTTCCAGAGGAAGATCTGGGACCTTCCAGAGGAAGATCTGGGACCTTCCAGAGGAAGATCTGGGACCTTCCAGAGGAAGATCTGGGACCTTCCAGAGGAAGATCTGGGACCTTCCAGAGGAAGATCTGGGACCTTCCAGAGGAAGATCTGGGACCTTCCAGAGGAAGATCTGGGACCTTCCAGAGGAAGATCTGGGACCTTCCAGAGGAAGATCTGGGACCTTCCAGAGGAAAATCTGGGACCTTCCAGAGGAAGATCTGGGACCTTCCAGAGGAAGATCTGGGACCTTCCAGAGGAAGATCTGGGACCTTCCAGAGGAAGATCTGGGACCTTCCAGAGGAAGATCTGGGACCTTCCAGAGGAAGATCTGGGACCTTCCAGAGGAAGATCTGGGACCTTCCAGAGGAAGATCTGGGACCTTCCAGAGGAAGATCTGGGACCTTCCAGAGGAAGATCTGGGACCTTCCAGAGGAAGATCTGGGACCTTCCAGAGGAAGATCTGGGATCTTCCAGAGGAAGATCTGGGACCTTCCAGAGGAAGATCTGGGACTTTCCAGAGGAAGATCTGGGACCTTCCAGAGGAAGATCTGGGACCTTCCAGAGGAAGATCTGGGACCTTCCAGAGGAAGATCTGGGACCTTCCAGAGGAAGATCTGGGACCTTCCAGAGGAAGATCTGGGACCTTCCAGAGGAAGATCTGGGACCTTCCAGAGGAAGATCTGGGACCTTCCAGAGGAAGATCTGGGACCTTCCAGAGGAAGATCTGGGACCTTCCAGAGGAAGATCTGGGACCTTCCAGAGGAAGATCTGGGACCTTCCAGAGGAAGATCTGGGACCTTCCAGAGGAAGATCTGGGACCTTCCAGAGGAAGATCTGGGACCTTCCAGGGGAAGATCTCCGAACTTCCAGGGGAAGATCTCCGAACTTCCAGGGGAAGATCTCCGAACTTCCAGGGGAAGATCTCCGAACTTCCAGGGGAAGATCTCCGAACTTCCAGGGGAAGATCTGGGACCTTCCAGAGGAAGATCTCCGACCTTCCATGGGGAAGATCTCCGACCTTCCAGGGAAAGATCTCCGAACTTCCAGGGGAAGATCTGGGACCTTCCAGAGGAAGATCTCCGACCTTCCATGGGGAAGATCTCCGACCTTCCAGGGAAAGATCTCTGACCTTCCATAGGGAAGATCTGGGACCTTCCAGAGGAAGATCTAGGACCTTCCAGAGGAAGATCTGGGATCTTCCAGAGGAAGATCTGGGACCTTCCAGAGGAAGATCTGGGACCTTCCAGAGGAAGATCTGGGACCTTCCAGAGGAAGATCTGGGACCTTCCAGAGGAAGATCTGGGACCTTCCAGAGGAAGATCTGGGACCTTCCAGAGGAAGATCTGGGACCTTCCAGAGGAACATCTGTGACTTTCCAGAGGAAGATGTAGGACCTTCCAGAAGAATATCTGCGATCTTCCAGGGGAACATCTGGGACCTTCCAGAGGATTATCCACTGAACTCTTTGTTTTTTTACCTTCCATGGGGAAGATCTCCGACCTTCCAGGGAAAGATCTCCGAACTTCCAGGGGAAGATCTGGGACCTTCCAGAGGAAGATCTCCGACCTTCCATGGGGAAGATCTCCGACCTTCCAGGGAAAGATCTCTGACCTTCCATAGGGAAGATCTGGGACCTTCCAGAGGAAGATCTAGGACCTTCCAGGGGAAGATCTCCGAACTTCCAGGGGAAGATCTCCGAACTTCCAGGGGAAGATCTGGGACCTTCCAGAGGAAGATCTCCGACCTTCCATGGGGAAGATCTCCGACCTTCCAGGGAAAGATCTCCGAACTTCCAGGGGAAGATCTGGGACCTTCCAGAGGAAGATCTCCGACCTTCCATGGGGAAGATCTCCGACCTTCCAGGGAAAGATCTCTGACCTTCCATAGGGAAGATCTGGGACCTTCCAGAGGAAGATCTAGGACCTTCCAGAGGAAGATCTGGGATCTTCCAGAGGAAGATCTGGGACCTTCCAGAGGAAGATCTGGGACCTTCCAGAGGAAGATCTGGGACCTTCCAGAGGAAGATCTGGGACCTTCCAGAGGAAGATCTGGGACCTTCCAGAGGAAGATCTGGGACCTTCCAGAGGAAGATCTGGGACCTTCCAGAGGAAGATCTGGGACCTTCCAGAGGAAGATCTGGGACCTTCCAGAGGAAGATCTGGGACCTTCCAGAGGAAGATCTGGGACCTTCCAGAGGAAGATCTGGGACCTTCCAGAGGAAGATCTGGGACCTTCCAGGGGAAGATCTCCGAACTTCCAGGGGAAGATCTCCGAACTTCCAGGGGAAGATCTCCGAACTTCCAGGGGAAGATCTCCGAACTTCCAGGGGAAGATCTCCGAACTTCCAGGGGAAGATCTGGGACCTTCCAGAGGAAGATCTCCGACCTTCCATGGGGAAGATCTCCGACCTTCCAGGGAAAGATCTCCGAACTTCCAGGGGAAGATCTGGGACCTTCCAGAGGAAGATCTCCGACCTTCCATGGGGAAGATCTCCGACCTTCCAGGGAAAGATCTCTGACCTTCCATAGGGAAGATCTGGGACCTTCCAGAGGAAGATCTAGGACCTTCCAGAGGAAGATCTGGGATCTTCCAGAGGAAGATCTGGGACCTTCCAGAGGAAGATCTGGGACCTTCCAGAGGAAGATCTGGGACCTTCCAGAGGAAGATCTGGGACCTTCCAGAGGAAGATCTGGGACCTTCCAGAGGAAGATCTGGGACCTTCCAGAGGAAGATCTGGGACCTTCCATGGGGAAGATCTGTGACCTTCCAGAGGAACATCTGTGACTTTCCAGAGGAAGATGTAGGACCTTCCAGAAGAATATCTGCGATCTTCCAGGGGAACATCTGGGACCTTCCAGAGGATTATCCACTGAACTCTTTGTTTTTTTAAAGGTTCTAAACATCCTCTCGATGATCGTTATACTTTATATGACCGGTCTATGAATAAGGGAACAGGTCTATGAATAAGGGAACAGTGTTCGAAAATTCGCTTTAGAGCCTTCCCTATCTCATATTTCCGAAGACATCATTTTAAAAAGACTGGCAACGCTTCCAGAATTCATGGGATAAATTATTTCCAGTGATAGATGGCAGGATTGTGTTTGTCTTTTGGCGTTCATATAAGATAGCAGAAGAGTTGCCAGTCTTCCTAATATGTTGTCTTCGATATTTCTTGAAGTTTCCCTAGCATTCCTCCAAACTGTGTTCAGAAAGATCATATATTATCTCTGGGAGGTTAGTAATCATCCTTTGAATATTCTCAGAACGTTCTTGGAGGTTTCCATCATTTTGTTTTTGAGAACTTCGTAGACGATCGGAGAACTTCTTGAAAGTAAATGGGACGTTGTAGAATTTTTGAGGAACTTCACAGATCTTCAAGAAACATCGTAGAACTTTGGAAACTTCGTAGACGTTCAATGAACTGTGTAGAAGGTCAAACAACTTTTTAAATAGGAGAGCAACATATTTTATAGAAATTCAGCAAACTTTGTAAAAACTCAGCAAATTTTGTAGAAGCTCAGTGAACTTCAGAGAATGTTGTAGAACTTCAGCAAGTTTTGTTTAAGTCCAGAGAACTGTGTAGAACTTCTTCAAACATTGTTGAAATTAAGCGAACTTTAGAGAAATTTAGCGAAATTCGGTAAATTTCGTTGACGTTCAGGTTTTTTTTTTTTGTTTTGTTTAACTACATTAGATTTTAAAAAATTCACGTACTTTTTAGATATTCAGAGGCCATCAACAAAATTTAACATAAATTCACGGCTTCACAGAATTTTAAGACTTCTCCACTTCATCAGGAAATTCCATAGATCATCAACAACTTCGTAGACATTTTATAGAAATTCAGCAAACTTTGTAAAAGCTCAGCAAACTTTGTAGAAGCTCAGTGAACTTCAGAGAATTTTGTAGAACTTCAGCAAGTGTTGTAGAAGTCCAGAGAACTTTGTATAACTTCTTCAAACATTGTTGAAAATAAGCGAACTTTAGAGAAATTTCGTTGATGTTCATTAGATTTTTAAAAAATCAGGAACTTTTTAGATATTCAGAGGGCATCAATGAAATTTAACATAAATTTAGGGCTTCACAGAATTATGATGAAATGTAGGGTGCTTTGTAAAAATTCGGGAAAACTATTTAGAACTGGGAGCCTCATTCAAGTTAGTGAAGCTTCGTTGGAGTTATGGGAAATTCGGTTTATTTTAAAAAAACATTATAAAAGTTCATATTTTAACGTCAGGGCACTTCTTAAAACTTAAAATAACTTCTTAAGACTTCTCCACTTCATTAAAAAATTCCGTAGAACATCAACAAGTTTTGTATAAGTGCAAAGAACTTTGTTAAACTTCTTCAAACATTGTTGTAAATTAGTGATCTCTAGAAACTTTTAGTGAAATTCGCAGAAATTCGGAAAATTTCGTTGACGTTCATTTTGTTCTTTAACTACATCAGGGACTTTTTAGATATTCAGAGGACATCAAAAAAACAAAAAAATACAATAAATTTAATGAACTTCGTAGAGCTTCAGAGAATTTTCAAGAAATGTAGGGTGCTTTGTAAAGATTTGGAAAACTATGTAGAACCGGGAACTTTATTCAAATTTGGGAAACATCGTTGAAGTTATGGGAACTTTGGTTTATTTTAAGAAACTTCATAAAAGTTCTTGCTTAAGCTTCAGGGCACTTCTTAAAACATAAAATAACTTCTTTGGCCTTCTTAACTTCTTAAGATTTAAAATAGATCAGTAATTCAAGAAACTTTGATTAACTTCCGGGAAGTATGCAGAAAATCATCGAAAATCTAAAAAAAAACTAGAACTTCGTAGGAGTGCACCAAACTTTATGGGTATTTTGGGAACTTTGTAGAAATCAAGCGAATTATGTAGTAATTCGAGTAACGTCGTAAAATTTCATAGAAGTCTTGGGATTTTTTTTTTAAGTTCAAGGAACTTTTTAGGAGTTCAGCCTAAATTGTAGAAACTCAGTGAAGTAGAAGTTTAGAAAATTTCGCAGAAGCTCAGGGAGTATTGTATTTTTTTATCTAGTTCGTTTATTTGGAAGGCTCAATCGCGTTAGCTTTACGGAGCCGATAGTTCATTGTTCTTTGTTTGTAACAAAATTCTCTTAATTCTATGTCTAGTAGGAGTTGGGCCGAATACTCGAGGTTAGAGTGGTACATTGTCGAAGGATAGAATCAGGGGAGGAGCTTGGGGGTAAGGTTTCTTTGTCTCATCAGAGCGTTGTCGCCAGTATGAACGGTAGTGCGGTTCTAGTTTCGTCTGGGGTTCGACCGGCTATGGTGACCAGTGGGCGACGATGAAACTCATCGAGACGGGGGGACAAGACAAACAAAAACTATTAAAGAGAGACAAAAGACAAAGGAATTCCAACACGTCTCTGATAGGAACATAGGGTTGTCTTCCTTGGGCCTCGAGGGTATTCAAAAGTCGCTCTCTGGCGGCGTCATTATCCGTACATTGCCAAACTGCGTGATCGATGTCAAGGAAGTATTGTAGAAATTCAACATACTTCTTATAAATCCAGGGTTTGATTTGGAAATTCTGGAAATACTGGGTAGTTTCGTCCAGATGTTCAAGAAAATTCGTAGAAAAGGTTCAAAGTTTTCCCTGATGTTTGGAGAAGGGCATGAATGTTCGGAAATCTTGGTCAAATTGACTGAAATTTAAAAAAATAAGGAACGTGGAAAAAATTTGCGAAACTTCGTAGGAGTAAACCAATTTTTAAGAAGTAAGGATTAGGGAACTTTGTAGATGTTCAAGGAAGATTAGAACATTTTTCCGTCCCTCAGAAATTAATTCGTGGTAAATGCCACCTTCGCCACCTGCTGAGTACGGTCATAGAGGTAACTCTAAGACTAGACGGTCCCGAAATAACGTGCTCAACTTTTTGGCTCAGCTCTGGTACTCTCTTCGGCCCCAAGCTAATCGATTCACCCCTCGAAACATAGGAAAAACCAATAACCCCTCATTTTATCTGTCAAACTTTCATAGCGAATCAAAACAAACATTGCGTAGTACTAGAATTTTGACTAGAATGGGCTACGTTAATCGTTTGCTTGGGACCAATAGGCTAGTCAAGTAGTGAGCCATTTTAAAATCGTTAGTTTCGTATTGATTGTTGGTACGGTGCTGTGTGTTCCGTGGGTGTTCTGAAATTTTATTGAAAGGCGCTGAACTTTATCATCGCTGGATAATCTCAGAACTTGTTCTGCATGTTTCCCGAACCTTCTCCGGAAGGTATAGGAGTTTTCTGCGAACTTCCTCTACAGTTTCTGATGATCTTCTCAGAGAGTTTCTCTCTGCCTGATCCTATAGATCTTTTACTACCGAGCACTTCATGTTTCCTCTTGAACTCCATTAAATTTCCATAGGAAGCTCCATATATTTCTAGACCAACAATTGAAATATGCGGAACAACCAAACGTAAACAATGGCTTTAAACGCAAATTTCTCGAGAATCAAATAACATCCACGCAATCTAACACCAGCTTCTGAAAGCGGACCTTTCCTTTATCGAATGGCTTTGTTAATTTGCGTGGGTGTATTTTGAATGTCGAGAAATTTGCGTTTAAGCCATTGTTTACGTTTGGTTGTTCCGCCTATTTCAATAAGGTGATCCAAGAGACGTTTCTCAGTGGAAATGACAGCTAGAAATCTAGAGTGTGTGAGTGATCTGGTGTTAATGGTGCTGAATGTAAACATATAAACAAAGCAGAAATTCATATGAGAATAAACTGCCAGTTCTACTGTGATCTGTCAAAAGTTATTGGTAAACAAAAAAGTTAGTTGATCGCAACTGTCTCGTGAACAGCCTTATTGTTGATCTAGATTTCCTGTCGAAACTATGTGTATCTTTCCATAGAATCTGCAAGACCTTCGAGGTCTGAACGTAGGCAAATAGATCTGTAGATCCAACAGATATTTTTCTCGGAAGACCACTGAGTCCTCAGAAATTCCCTTGCAAGATCCTCGGGCTTTCTCAGCTAGTCCTTCTAAGTTAACTTCTGCCTAACAAGAAGCCACTTGCTTCCCAAATATCTAAACCAAGTCCAAGCACCACTCTGTTCTACTTCTTCTAATACCTAACTGACATTTCCACTTTTTCTTAGAACACAAGAAACTGCATCCAGAGGCACATAGCCGAGTTCGGCGACCAGCTGCGGAAGGAGAACAACGTCGCACTGATAGTGGACGGCAAAACGCTAAAGTATGCACTGAGCTGTGATTTGAGGACTGATTTCCTGGACCTGTGCATTTCGTGCAAGGCGGTCATCTGCTGCCGGGTGTCGCCGATCCAGAAGGCCGACGTGGTAGACCTGGTGACTACCAACACGAAGTCGGTCACGCTGGCCATCGGTGACGGGGCGAACGATGTGGCCATGATCCAAAAGGCCCACGTCGGAGTGGGCATCTCCGGCGTCGAGGGGCTGCAGGCAGCCTGTGCGTCCGACTATTCGATAGCACAGGTACGGTTTTGGGATGGAGGTTGCACCACACTTGACTCTGACGGTTCGATTTTTTTTTCCAAATTACAGTTCAGTTATCTGCGAAAGTTGCTGCTGGTGCACGGAGCGTGGAACTACAGTCGAATGTGCAAGTTGATACTGTACAGCTTCTACAAGAACATCTGTCTGTACGTGATAGAGCTGTGGTTTGCCATGTACTCCGGATGGTGGGTTAAATTATTCGTCGTGAGGTGTAGAATTTGTTCTAAATCAAGCTTATTTTTGCTGATAGGTCCGGCCAAATCTTATTCGAACGATGGACAATCGGTTTGTACAATGTGTTTTTCACGGCATTGCCACCCTTTGCGATGGGTCTCTTCGATAAGGTGACCTCCGCGGAGCAAATGCTGAAGTGAGTATCAACAACTGCTGAGCTACAAAATAATGAGAAGAATTTATTGATCGTAATCAAAATCTACCGTCCTCCAACAGAGAACCAAGGCTCTACGAACCATCCCAAAGTGCCCAACTATTTAACGTTAAAGTATTCTGGTACTGGATCTTCAATGCTCTGTTCCACTCGGTGATCTTATACTGGCTGCCAATGTTTTCCTACCAGGGTGACGTGATCTGGGGGAACGGACGGGACGGTGGTTATCTAGTGTTAGGAAATATAGTTTATACTGTAAGTTGGAGGGGGGAGGGGTCACAAAGTAACTGTTGTCTTTGATCGCTCTAATTGCTAATCGCTCATTTCAGTACGTAGTTGTTACGGTGTGTCTGAAGGCTGGTCTGGTGACGAACTCCTGGACGTGGCTGACGCATTGCTCCATCTGGGGCTCGATGGTGCTGTGGTTTATGTTTATTTTTATTTATAGGTAAGTTGTACTTAGAGAAGAATAATTCTATTTTTCCACTATTGACGTCTATGTTTTTTCCTTCCACGCACAGCAACATCTGGCCAGCGTTACCGGTGGGAGCGGTATTCACCGGTATGGATGATATGATTTTCTCGTCACCCGCGTTTTGGTTGGGTCTGTTCCTGATACCAATTACGGCACTTCTGCCCGATATTGTAGTCAAAGTGTAAGTATTGACCTTGTTTTCAACCGGAATACCAATCTATGATTCACCCTCGCAACTTGTTCAGATTTTCAAGAATGCATTGCTTCAAGATTTCGAAGAAGATCAGTGAAGTCGAAGTGTTCTTCCAGATCAAGCCCATGAACAAATGCACCGGTTGTATGGCCGGGGATGATTGTGTCCTTTCCCGTACTACGGAGCGACGAGGGGCAAGTTGCTTGGATTCATAAATTTCACTGATAAACGCCTTGTAAAAATAGTCTTTGTACAGGAAGTTATCATTTTTTGGATTGAAAATTCAGAATTTCGCCCCCAAGAACATTCATTCGAACTTACTACACCGTTTACAAGTTTTCAAAAGTCTCAACTGATATTCTCACATTCTACAACATTCTTCCCCCTCCCAACAGGATAAAGAACCGAAATCAAAGTTTGGCAACACCGCAGCCCATCAAGGAGTCGCGCTCTTCGTAAGTATTACTTGAACCATTCAATCCAAATCATTGCTAAGTTCTGTTCACTGTGAATCAAAAGCAAAAAGTGTTAAATTCCCCCAAAAGCGCCCCCTTCCTCCAGTATCCTAAAAACAATTCAAACCCTCCAACAGTTATAGAAAAAAAAACACGAACAAAACTAGTAGAGACGCTCCTTCTTCTCCCAAACTCTGAAATAGCTCAAATTCAGGGTACCTTTCAAAACCAAATTCGAAAATTTAGAACCTAAAAATCATTGCTCTTCTCCACATTAGGACTCATATAAACGGTTAATAGAATACATTGCAGACAGTTGATTTCGATGTTCTCTTCTTCTATTATTCAATCTAAGTTTGAGTACATTTTTCGTTCATTTACTTTGCCGGCTATCTGGCATCTTTCTGTCCCTTCTTCTACACAGCCAAATACCTTCTTAGTACTTCTAGAGTTAAGCGAAGCGTCTGATAGATGTCTCCTTAGTGGTTCCTCAGTTAGTTTTCCAAACCCCGGAAATTTCCCCACCTCCTCTAGTTCCCCGAAAAGTTCTAGAAACTGCTCATTCTTGTTCTTCAACTCTTCCCCTCTATTCTTTCTATAACTGTGTTGTTTTAAGTGTCGTTGTTGCTGATGTTGTTTGTTTGTTTATTTACTTTAGTTTTTCTGTTAATGTTGATTGCTAGTTCTGGTTCGGTTTGGTGTTCTCTGTAACCTCTTGCTTTATCGTTGTTTGTTTGAAGATGCTCTTATGATTTCCTGTTAACCGTTTTTCCCGCCATTGGAATTCTGCCTATCTGAAGCAATTGGCTGAGAAAAAAAAAATCCATTTTTAGTTTCTGTGTGTGTAATGTTGTGTGCTTTGGTTTACGTTAATTTAAGAAATTATTTACCCTCTACTCTGGATTTTACAATTTACATTCTGTACGTTTTATATGATTTGGTTTGAGTTCCTGATACATGCTCTCCTCTATCTCTTGGTTTCACAATCGTTGCATTCAATGACATTCCATCGCGACAGGACGCGCCTCGTACAATCGACAGCAGTCGATACATGCTAGACAACTCAAAACACAGTAAAATTTCCATTGAAAACAAGAACTTCTGTACATTTCCCGAGCACCCCTATTCTCGTGTGAATCAGTGATTCCAAGCGTCTCAATTGTCCGTATCATACCGCTAATGTGTCCATTTTCCATTTCACCACCCGTCGAAACTAACACAACTAACATACTGCCAACTCGGTGATGTTGGAACGAAAATAAAAGATCAAGTCCGGAGATATCGGTTACCTACGTAACGATTGCGATATCGACGCACATGAAAGTCGAAAAATACAGGTTTTTATTGCAACTCTTATTAACAGTTTTGTAGTTCGTTTCGAGAAAAAAAAAACTTACCCTCTACTATTCCTATTAGCAACTGTGTTTGATACATCTTCCAATAACTAGTATAAACCCTGTTAAAAACAAACTAATCCAATAAAACGAGTAACCCAACACAAGCACCGCAAGTAACAGTACGAATTTCAAAACATTTGTTTTAACCTGTAAAGTGACTAACTCCTGATTTTTAAATGCATGCATGAATCACGTAACTCGGAATATCCTGTAGTTAGGTTTGCAAATTTTCATCACATTTGGAGAGATTAAGAAGAAAATCAATTGTTTAGGTGAGCCAAAGCAGGAAATGCTTACTAGTTCATTATGGTGAAGGGTGCTATCGAGTAGGTTAACTGTAAGTTGTTGTATGTTCATACTCACTTTTAAGTTGTAATTGCAAAGTAAGTCAAAGTTAATGTTAATGTTATTGTAAATAATATCATCATGTTAAGCACTAAAGCAATTGGTCGACTCTGCACATAATTGGTCATCTGATAGGGGTATTAGTATTAAGTCACCAAATATCCTAGCAAACTGCTAATATATTTAACCGTTGTTCCGATAATCTACATAATATATTAACTTGCTGCTTCAACTGATATTTGAGAATTTGAAAATCTTCTTTAATTGATTATTCAATTTAAAGGGTGTCCACAGTTAAATTGCATAACTTAGAAGTACTCGCCAAAAATTAGTCTCTAAACCGATTTTCACGAAACTTCCATGGAATGTAATACTATATATAAGCTTGCTTTACGTATCTTTATTTCACTCTATTTCTTCACCTAATTCAAATGCCCGAACTTTCTTCTAAACTCCACCCATAAGGTTTTGTACAACGGTTGATCGACATTATTTGCTGCTTTCAACCATGATTTCAACATTTCCTGCTTCGTAGTGACAACTTTAGGATGCTTGCGGAGTTCGTGCTTCATTACCCAGTATCTTTCGATCGGCCGCAACTTCGGTGTATTTGGGGGATTGAGATCTTTCGGCACAAAATAGACCCCATTCGCCAACTCCAGAACGTGCTATGAGTAGTGACAAGAAACTAGATTCGGCCCAAAAATTGGAGGAAGTCGTTTCTTCAGGCACTCATTGACTTGGCCATTTACTGTTATAGTTGCTCCGTTTTCCGCACGAACAAATCACCTGCCAAATCATGAATTTCTTTGGGAACTTCGACACTGTTGTTTCCTAAGGAACTCTGAACTTGTCTTTCGCAGTCACATTTGTTTGAAGTCCGCTTTTACATTTGTTTCAACGTCCGTGATACAGCCGTGTGGTTTTGTCAACATTTGTTTGTACAGCTTACGTGCCCGCGTTCATTGCTCGTTTCTTGCACGAAACTTTTTCTTCCACTCACTTGCTTCCGATCGACCGTTAAACGATCTCCGAAACAGTAGATTGTTGGTGCGAAAGATGTGGGTTGTTGAGGCGAGTGTGCAAAATTTTCCCGCGCACGCGCTGTTCCTTCGACTCCATTTTCTAAACTACTAGAATTTTCACAATGAAACTCGTGCAATGTAAACAATACACGCTGAGGTCATCTCACCCAAAATTTCATTAAAACTAACTCGAAGGGCAAAATATTACAGCTTTTTGGAATTGATGCAATTTAACTGTGGACACCCTTTAATAATGGAGTAGTGAGACTTCTCAAGTCTGTCCTTAAAAAAATGCTTGACTATTCTTGATGGGAGACATTTTATAAGTAAGCACCATTAACTACTTCCATGATCTTCCTATACCATTGCATGATTTTGTATAAACGCGGAATTTTCATCTAGGGAACTATTTTCGAAAGGACCGGGAATCGAATAAGTCGCTCCCAGCATGGTCTGCTTTTTTGACTCGGTCGCTATGTGCTAGCGACTATCGGGACCTCAAAGGCATACCCTTACTGATCCCTGAAGTCGTTCCTAACACTGTTCTACTTTCTAAAGGGTGTTACGATCGAAATTTGGTCAAACAAGAATGCGTGTAAATTGATCATTTTTTTTTAATTAAAAAATCAAAATATTTTTCAAGCAAAGTTTCCGGTTGACCGAATCCGCAACCTCGTGTACTTTGTTCGCCGCAGAACGCCAGTTTGCCTTAAACTGCTTCTCGCTTCCAACAGGTTTTTGGGTCTTCTTCAGGTTCCACTTGCCGATGGCCCAACATTTTTCGATCGGGCAGAGCTCTGGCTTCTTGGGAAGTTCCTTGTTCCTTCACCTACCTTGGCTACATGTGTAGAAACTGGTGTTATTACGTTTCATTTCTTACTGACGACTGCAGCACTTAGCAGAGCCATCAGCTATAAAAGACATACGGAGAAACCTGAAACATTTTCATCCTTGAAAAAGCTAAAAACCTTATTCAAGAGTACGCCAACATCGATTTCCTCCCTCTGGTAGCAGAAGTCCATCGGGTTAGAGATTAGAAATGGAATCACATAGGTCCCAAAATCGATTGGTCAATCAAGCAAGCAGTTTGTGCTGGTGACTACTCAGGAAGGACCGCCGCTGTAGGCGATCATCTACTGAGAACAAAATTTGCATAAGCCTACTATGGAAAACATATAAGCATTTCCAGGTGAAGGTACGACTCTTTCCGATCTGAACGAAAATTTTTAAGATGTTTTCTGCATTGTAGATTATGATTTTTCCACAGATCACGAGACCATTTTCATTCAAGACTAATTTTTGAAAAGGGTGTATGTGTTTTCATATAGGCATTTAAAAAAAAAATACTAACTCTATAACTTTTTTCACTTTAACACTCTTGGGTCATTGGTGACTTGTCCGGGAGTGAGATTTGAACTCGTGACTTTGGCGTGAGGGGTATGGATGCTTACCACTACGCCGGGGTCGCCCTGTTTATTGTATTTAAGTTGTGCTTGAAACGGGACCTGTAGGGAGTTGTATTCATATCTTCGACATTGTACCGCTGTAGATGGTGAATCACGAGAAACTTTTGAAAGTCACAACGTCACTACTGCAGGTGCTCAGTTGAGTATTTCATCGTCCATCCTTTGATGCCTCCTCATGTTGCTCCCGCTTTGTTGCCGCCTAAAGCACCAGCTACGAAACAATTTTACGTTAAACCATTCGACCCTTCTACGACTGATGTCAACGTAGCAAACTACATATATCAACCGGGTGGTGCCGAGAAGTCTTCTCCTGCCATCGCTTAGTTTCTAACTCAACCTCGAGCAACCGTCGAAGAAACTTTGTGTTGTTCAAAGTATCGACGATCGACAATCCAAGCTTCACAAGTACCATCACTAGTAAATCTTGCTGGCCCGATTTCGTCAATGTTGTACCATTCTAACCAGGACGCCGCGAGTAGCAATCAACCGCTACTGAGCAATCCCTCTCAACCCAATCAGACGTGCATCCAAAAGATTGTGACGTCGTCGGAACCGGATCAACAGTTGAAAGTAATACCACACCATGCTTCTCTACGACCTCGATAACTGTTTCTCCCTCTATACAACCATCATCTTTGACTGTCTACTACCAGAATGTTAGAGGTATGATAACCAAGACGAACGATTTTATGCTCACTGTTACTTCTTGTGACTACAATGTTGTGGTATTGACCGAAACATGGCTCCACGCCAATACATTGCTGATTCGGAACTGGCAACCAATTACTCCACCTTTCGATGTGATCGGAATGCTTCCACTAGTCAGCATGGACGTGGTGGAGGCGTCCTTATAGCTGTCAAGATTTCACTCCTAAGCAAATCAGTTTCACTTAATAACTGTGACAGCTTGGAACAAATCGCGGTGTGCATCAAACTCCCTCGACAATGCATCTATGTTTGTGGCATCTATCTACCACCAAATACCGATCCCAGTTGTTACGCTTTGCATTCCACATCGGTATTACAAATTCTTGAAATAGCGTCAGAATTCGACGCAGTTGTCATTCTAGGCGACTGCAACTTACCAAACCTACAGTGGCGGTTTGTCGAAGATGTTCATGGTTTTTTTTGCCGATAAACGCTTCTACAGAAAATGAGTTGGCACTTACCGAATCCATGATTTCCAACAAACTGCATCAAGTCAACACACTGCTGAATACAAATGAGACACTGCTCGATTTAGCATTCTCACTTACGAATGCCAAATCGAGCAGTCTCCCTTATCGAACCTCCGTTGCCAATTCTGAGAATCGACCACCACCACAGACCATTCATCTTGCAGTTAGAAATTAGCCTTAACAACGAGCACCATTCTTCTGCAGAGCAGGTCGATGAATACTGCTTCGATTTCAAGCGCTGCACCTACGAGGCATTGAATAATGCTATTTCTTCTGTCGAGGGGAACGATCTACTGAATGGTGTTTCTGTGAATAGGGTAGTTGCTATATTCTATGATAAACTTCATACCATACTGAGTGAGTTGGTTCCTCGTAAAAAAAAGTTGACCATTCGTCTCCGACAGGCAACCCTGGTGGACTGCAGAGTTGCTAAACCAGCGCAATGTTTTACGCAAAGCTCGACAGCGGTTTCTTCGATGCCTGTCAGAGGAGAACAGGATTCACCTTCAATACGTTGAACATCTATTAAAGGAAAATCAATTACTTTGCTGTCGTGAATATGCAAACCGTGTTCAAACCGATCTCAAGCAGAATCCGGCAACTTTCTGGTTGCACATATATGTTTTATATATGATCTGTGCTCCCGGTTGAAATCGGAGAAATTATTATTTGCGGATGATTTGAAGATCTTTCGGACCATAACGTCATCATTGGACTGCTGTGCACTTCAAGCCGATACCACATGCACAGATGGCGCGTTGTAAATGGTATGTCGGTTAATATTAACAAGTGTAAAACTATTTCGTTCACGCTCCGTCAAACTTCCATCGGAAATGAGTACTACATGAATAATGTTGCTCTTGAGCGTACAGATTCAATCCATGAGTTGGGAGTGATTGTGGACAGCAAGCTTCGTTTCAATGGCCACACTTCCATGACCACGGCCAAAGCGTTTGCTGTCCTAGGATTTATCAGACGCAACAGTTCGGAGTGTTCGGAGTATTCTGGAATATGCCTGTCCCATTTGGGTGCCGTACCATGTCCATACCTGTCAAGACTTGCGTATCGAAAGGGTGCAGAGAAGCTTCATTAGATACGCTTTGCAACAGCTGCCGTACCCAGCGCGATGTAAACTAATTCATTTGGAAACGCTCTCCATCAGAAGGGTCAGTATAAGAAGCTTGTTCATTTGCGATCTATTGACAGGCGAGATAGATTGTCCTATGTTGCTAAGGATCAACGCTCCTCAACGCCAACTTCGTAGGAAAGGGGTGTAAGTGACTTTGATCGATTCTCTTCATCTACTTTCTCTTTTGACAGCCACAGCTTTATAACACGGATTTTGCACTATTTCTGCCACATAGTTTGATAAAAGAGGTCTCATCTAGCATCCAGAATGGCACACGAATCAAGGAATGTGTTTGCAGCTGAATTATTAACGAAAGAGAAAGTCAATCAAAGTCACTTACACCACTTTCCTTCTAACCCCCTCATTTAAAATTGCTCCATCTTGGATGCTCCGTATCGTGGGTAGATCACCTTTTCGTGGTACGTTACGGGATGTAAGATCTGCCACCAATTCCTAGTCCTGACTACTTCAAACTAGGGGTACAGGATTTTTCAGTAATCCAAGGAACACATCTCAGTCCTTGTTACTTTTTATGCCTTGTTGATAGTGACAAAACTCGGTTTTGTCCACTGAGGATGATCTTGCAACAAGGGAAAAATGAGTTAGTTAGTCTTCATCTATGTGATTCCTAATGTTCTATTCGTTGTTCCCTAGTTTGAAGCAGGCTTGCTGAAACTCCTCAAACTCACTGCCCAGACAACCAGAAGTCGTATAATAATGTACAAACAGTATCGTAAATTGCTACAGTGTAAGTCAAAATCGCATATAAGAATGCCATACCTCGCATTATGTTTAAGTTAAATCGTATAGAATGCAAATTTCCGACTTATTTGCGATGCCTCATTTTTCCGTCGTACTGTATCACAAATTAAATTGGATTACATCGTAAGACTTTTCAAAATGAATTTGTTATTACAGATTAAATCGCATATGACGTTAAATCAACTCGTTTAAAATTAAATTAAAATATGCACGTATATGGCCTCTACTTTTGTAGGTATAAGCCATTTCTTTTCATTCTATACGAATTGTTTGTTTGTATATATGTTTGTATATCAAGAAAACAACTTTGAATATACGTGCATTCTGGTTGTCTGGGTGGACGTTTTAAAACACTCTTGTCCTGCGAGTTTAGCCAGCCCTCACTTCGAGTGAGTGGCTGCAGGAATATGGAAGAAGTAAACAAAAACTCCTCGTGAGAGAGGGAGAGTGAACTTCAGCAAGAAGATGAATTGACTTGAGGTGCGCTTTTCGAGACTCCGGATGAATTTTTTGAAAAACGCAAGAAGCTTAGAGTTCACCCAGAGTGAAAGTAAAGGTCCGTTTAGACTATCTGATTTCTTGGTCTGATTTTAACCGCCGCCATAATGAAAAATCTGCTCGAATTTACTTTCGACACACTTTGACGAACCCCCCCTGTTTGCTGGTGTTCACACTGCTTGCACGTGTCGAAAGAACTGTCAATTTAGATTTCAAAACAAACTGTATCAGGAATCAAAAGTAAATACTTCCAACATGAATTACCGGAAAATTGCTCTAGCTTTGCCAGGCGTATTTGCTTTTATTATTTTAAATAAAATGAGAAGGAGACGGTGAACTTTGTGGAGTAGGAAATGGTTGCTCAGGAGGAACACCGGCAGGGATCTGGCTAATCTTGTCCTTCAAGAGCTGCAATATGAAGGGAAGCCATACCAACTTTCGACAAGCTAGTGGGAAAAGATCTCTAAAGATCTACATGATTATTTGAGTTCTGAAAATTTCTGTTAAGAACTCAATTCTGCATATTTCTTTGAAGACTTTCGGACGTAGTTTTGTTTCTATTCTCTGGTAAAATATCTTTAAATATCAACAAACTTTTCTGAAGATCTGCAAATTTATCTGTAGTTCTACAGATTTCTTTGAAGTTCTATGCGTTCTTCAGAAGTTCTGCAAATTTTCCTAAAAATCTACAAAGTTCCTGAATCCCTGCAGATTTAAGATCCTTAAAGATCAACAATTATCTCTGATGTTCACAAAACTTTAAATAATCTACGAACTTCTCGAAAGTTCTGTAGGTTTTCATGATTCAATGAATATCCCCAAGTAACATTTTAAGTTTTAAAGTGGTTTTAAAGCATTCTACAAGTCTAAATCATGGTCTACAGAACTCGCATAAAACCAAAATTGTTACTTGGGTCTGCAAATATCTCTGAACATCTACACAATTTCCTTAAGAATTAAAAGATTATCTAGAAATTTTTTAGGTTTCCGGAAGTTTTCTGAAGTTTTACTATTTTTTTGTGAGGCTGTGCAAATATTTCTCTTAAAATCCAAGAACCAAAATAAAATTCTGAAAATTTATTTAAAGATCTGCAGATTTTTCAGGACATTCACGATCCACCCTCTAAACTTTTCTGAAGTTCCTAAAATTTCTTACAAATTTTGCGAAGTTTTCTGAAGTACTGTAAACTTTCTGCTCTAAAGATCTACTGAATTTCGCTGAAGTTTTAAAAATTTATCTGAAGATTAACGAATTTCTCTGAAGTTGTGTAAGTACTTCTAAAGATCGGCGAACTTTCCCGAAGTTCTGTGAGTTTTGCAAAAGTTTTGCAATTTTTTTAAAAAACTTATGAACTTTCTGACGTTCTTCAGACTTCCCATAAGGTTTACGGAATTCTCTGAAGTTCTTCAGATCTATCTATTTCCAACTTCCGTGGAGTTCTGCAAATCTTGTACTTTTGTACTTCGCTGCGATTTGTTTTTGGAATTTAGGTACTTTTCTGACATGTAACGAATTTTTATGAAGATCTCACATTTTTCAGAAAGCGGATGTCGTCCGCTGGTTTTATTAATTTTCAAAACTTTGCTTTGGTTAAAGCCCAAAAAGTCTCGATTGGCCGTGCCTCCGGGCACTTCGGCGGATTCATGTCTTTCGGGACGAAACATACATTTTGACTTTTGTACCATTCTAAAGTGTCGTTTGCGTAATGACATGACGCCGAATCAGGCCAAAATACTACTTGACCTTCGTGCTGCCTGATCATCGGCAATAATCGCTTCTGGAGACATTCCTTAACGTATTTTTTAGTGTTCATTGTCTCCGTTGTGATGTACGGACTAGATGTTTTACCACACTCGCATATTGCCTGCCAAACCATAACCTTCTTACCGAATTTTTCGGTAAAAATTGCCTTCTCCGTTTCGGGGATGTCCTTGCCTTCGCTTACAGTATAGAATTGTGGTCCGGGAAGCGTTTTGTAATCTAGTTTCACGTACGTTTCGTCGACCATTATTATACACCCAGAATTTCGACACAATAACGAATCGTAGAGTTTGCGGGCCCGTGGTTTCACGGACGCGGCCTGTTTTGGGTTCCTTTTGGGTTTTTTTGCTTCCGGTATGTTTTTAGCCCAAGTCTTTCTTTGACACGCATGACGTTACTCGACGAGGTCCCTAGTTTTTTCGCAACATCCCGAACGGAAGTCGCTGGTTTTCGTTTGTAGGCATCCCTGATCTTTTTATCGATATCCGGACCTACATCGGCGCATCTTCAAACGTACACTGTTCTCTATATTTTTTTAATCGCAGTCCGTACCGCTCCGACGCTTACACCCTCTTCCTTGGCCAATTTTCTCAAGAAGAGTCCGCTCACAGTGCACCATTTGTGCACGATACTTTTTCGTTGTTCCGGAGTAAGACCACGCATTTTGACAGGAAACACAAAACTGAGCACTTTTTTGATGCTATGTCATTCAGAAATGAGCAAACAAAAGGACGCAGCCAAAACATGTTGAAATATTTCATTATATTCAAAGTGACCGTTAAAATAAGGTGTGCTTATACTTTCTGGAACAGTCGTTATTCATTTGTTATCGATTAGCTATCGGTTCCTGGTCGGGTGAAGTTATGCGAATTTCCCTGAAGATTTGCAAAATTTCGCTTATAGTTTTACATATTGATCTGAAAATATTTTAGCTTGCTTGAAGTTTTGAAAATTTCTATGAACATATATCTGAAGATATATGATCTCTCTTGTGATTTTTTTTTAGGAATTTCTGCAAATTTCTTTCAATTCGTTTGTAGTTCTGTTCTCAAGATCTACGAACTACCCTTATGCTCAACAAATTTCTCAGTAGATCTCCAAACCTCTCTGAAGCTCTAAAAAAAATCTTAGTAGGCTCTGCTGTCTGGCATGCTTATTCTTATACAATACATGCTTCGTATTATATAAACACTATTTTGGTGACCATGCCATGATCAAAGTCATTACAGCATCTTCCGTCGATCACACTGGAAAATAAAAATCAGTCAAACCATACACACGACATTATTGAATAGTTACCTTCCCTAATAAAAATACCATACCCGAACGATAACCCAAATGATTGAACTATTCCACAAATTGTTTGGATGATACCCTGATGTGATCAGCAAAATAACCATACATATTGTATTAGGGTTGCTGCTGGATGCCATCAAAACACAAAACACAAATCAAGCGTTCTTTAGCGGTTCAAATCCAATAAAACAATATTTTCACCAAACTTGCGGCTATTTTGCTGGGTGAGTCGAGTGAAAATTAAACGCAAACGACAAATCAAACGTCAAATTCAATCATCCTGTCGAAAAAGTGTGAACGCATCCGAACATTGCATCCGACAAAATTATCGAGCAGTCCGCTCAAATCAGATAGTCTAAACGTACCTTAAGACCGTGTGATAGAAAACATGAACATGAGTGGCAGCAAACCTCACTCTTATTTTATCCGCCTAGGCTCACAAGCTCTGAAGCACAGTGGAATGATTTGGCAGTAGACATACTACTCATCAGAAAAATGCTTCGCTCGGCTCGTTTCAAACTCGCGAGTGAGGCTCCATCAAACCTGGTTTGAAGTGGTTAAGACTAGGGTTCTGATGCATGGTCATTATCGGTGTCGTTCCTTAAGTTTGTTGCTAAGGAATCCAATTTTGACTGACAAAGGGGCGTGCCTTTGGAGGGTGTTTCAAAACTCCGAAGGGTATGAAAAGCAGGACCTTTCAATTAGAGTCGGATCCTTGCGATAAATGCGAGAATGACTACTGTAAACTAATCGAATACTTCACCATTTCTCAATAGTGATGGAGTAATACGAAATGCACTAAACTAAGGACACGGGATATGCTACAATAGATCAGGAAAAAAACCTTTATACATTGTCTTATGACATAAGATCACCACAGAAAAAAATCGAACGTTGAAATAAATTCACATTTTATATTTTTGTTTCACAAAAATTTTTTTTTTTTCAGTGTATATGGCTTTTTTTTCAAGTCAGTGTCTTCTTCTAAGACACAATTTTGATACAATAAACGGTTTTAGAGTTAGAATTTTTTGAAAAATTCAAACGTCAAAACACAAAGTTAGTCCTTTAAATTTGTCGAACCTCTTAACGGAATCCCTTTATGAAGAGCTTTGAGTGGGTTGGTTTATTTCCTTTAAATTCCGTTATAATTGCTTATCTTTTGACAGATACGCGTATTTCGTCTACTATTTGCAGACTTCATCAGTACCAAGTACTCAGGCACTCAGTGGTGTTGAGTACTTAGCACTGATGAAGTCTACAAGCAGAAGACGAAATACGCGTATCTGTCAAAAGATAAGCAATTATAACGGAATTTAAAGGAAATAAACCAACCCAGTCAAAGCTCTTCACAAAATTAGTCTTAAGTCAAAATGGTCCCGTGATTCGCGGAAAAATCATAATCTCCCATACTGAAGACATGTTGAAAGTTTCATCAAAATCGGAGGGGCTCGTGTCAAGTCGTTAGCTTATTTGACAGAGAATTGCTCATATGAATTTATTTGCAAAGTTCAAAATGCTCGTTCATACTAAACATATTATAAAAATCTTAATTCTAGTTTTCTCAGTGTCGTTGAAACTGCTACTTGTTGTTTGCTGCGGAGAAGCAAGTTTGAAATTTTCAGATTTGTAAACCTCGTAAGTCTTGAGATTCATGCTCATGAAATGGCGAAGTGTAACTAGAAAAAGGACAACACCTTTAAAATTAATCTACCATACCTTTGAAGAACTATCGATACAAAATAAATACATTTGGCTTTGCACCATTTTTTGGATAAAATGCGCAACTATAGGAACTTCACTACCGCTGGAACAGCTACCCTAGGTTCAGGGGAAATAAACCAAAACTATTCGTATGTCCTATATATGTAATATCGTATGCCATCAACACACAATCGTTACACACACAAGATCCTTACATTAATGCATTATTTGAATAATTTGATGCATATTTTCTGCTTTCAACGGAAATACTTTGGTTTATATGATTTTCTCGACTTTGCTGGAATTTTCTTTAGCGTTGCATTTGCAAAAAATCTCAACTATGAAGTGTGACTTTTCCATCACGTTTGTGTACACATTTCGAAGAGTTTTTCTTTTTCTCACTAGCTAAAATGCTTTCCAACCCATTTCCAACTTTGAGGTCGCTCCAGCTTGCTCTTCATTTTTACTTAACAAATATTTTGACTTTTGATCCGCTCGATTTTTAAGTATTCCAGCCGCGCCTAGCGCATTAAAATTAACATGATCTTTTATTTTCTCCATTTTTTGTTTATTTTCTACTCCCACCCAAATGAATCCACCCACCAACCACAACCACCACGATCACGATCAAAACCACACTCACACACACACACACATCACCGCAACCACCCTCCCCCATTGAACCTGCAAATCTATTCGCCGGAAAAAAAATAATCAAACAATAGCAGAAGCGTCGTGAAGGTCCTATCCTGGAGACGGCGAAACTCGGTGGCCCCAATGCCCGCCTGGAACCATAACAGGATCAATGTGACCGAATTGCACATCTAGGGTCCCGCCGCCTGTCGCCACTTGCATCCTCTCTCTCTCCCTTCTACGCTTGATCCTCAAAACTCAAAAGTTCCAAAGATAGGTAGTTAGCTTAACTATTAGTAGTAGTGTGTAGCTACGAGCGGATGAGGGAGTAGTTTTGGAAAAGTGAGTAGATTTCGGCTGTTGAACCTCAACCATAAATAATTGTAATACTAGGGCTGTAGCATTGCCGGTACACTTCTCAAGATTAGTCTGACCAGTTCGTACGAAACAAAACGCAACCAATCCGACCATAAAGATCTGCGTTAGATAGAGGAACGAAAAACAAGACAGAAACAATTCGTAGTTGTTAAGGACTTTGTGATATAGTTTATTTAGAACAATGGTGCAATATTACAGAAACATTCCAATCTATATTTAACTAGTTACTTAAATTCGTTGACACTGATGGTACATTTTTATTGTTGTTGAATCTGATTTGTTTTTATTTCACAAACCCCCCCGCGAAAGAAGACCACCGAAATGGGGAAAATAACTTTCTCACGGAACAACCCCATACAACCCGAAAGCCAGTTTATACCGTTGTAATCCCAGCGTCCCAAGTCCCAAATTGCAATGCCTTTGTGTTTGTTCTTAACTAATAAGTAACATATGCTAGAATTTATAGATAAAGAATGCTGCCGAAGATAAATCGAATGGAAATAAATACTATGTGCTAAAAACTTGCTTGTGTCCAATCATGTCTGTGGTAACAATTTTGCGTCGATTACGTTGGAAGCAACGTGGAATTTGGCGATGCCGTCACTTACCATGCATAAGATGAAGGTTTGTCTCGAAGGTGAAGGGTTAGCTTGCGCATTGCAACAACAAAAAAACCGTTGAACATAAATAGTCGCCACCATTGACCCCGTTTTGTGTAATGCACATTTTTCACAGGAGATACTCGACGTTTACACTGCTGGAGCCGGCTAGTAGTAGCTCTACCGATGAACGGTTCACAATTTAGGCAAACAAATTGGTTTAAGAAACAATTTTGTAAGTACTCGTGAAATGATTAGGCAGC
Organism: Ochlerotatus camptorhynchus; assembly: GCF_037179485.1. Classification (NCBI taxonomy): domain Eukaryota; kingdom Metazoa; phylum Arthropoda; class Insecta; order Diptera; family Culicidae; genus Ochlerotatus; species Ochlerotatus camptorhynchus. The sequence continues at coordinate 4,226,308 of NW_027040887.1, read as the reverse complement.
AATCAACAATCCAATCTGCAGGCAGAGAGTAACTCACATCGCTATAAATCATATATATTTTTCGGAATTATTAAATCATTAGATGCTGTAATTATATTTTGTACATGTAAGTTTCAAGAAGAAGTTCTGAATTGTGTGTTTGACACATAAAACCTGTCAACTTTGCTTTCAGAGAGTCACAACCAGCGATTTTAAGATTCGTGAGCGTTCACTCGTTGAATTTTCTCGGATATAGCATTAAGTACGGATCATTAATTTTAATCACCTTCAGTACTTCTTTTAAACGCATTAATTACTTTTGAACTTTTGCTAGCATTTTAACTCCGACGCACCGGTTCTTTGCTAGGTCTGGCGAAGACACACCGTAGTCACCCCTCGGTGTCATGTTGGTAAACACACACTTAAAAGATTTGTAGAGAGCTAAGGCCGTTCGCAATGACGAGTTTCAAAATTGTTTTAAACTACACGACAATTCTATAATTTGAAACTGTCAAAAATAAAACTGCAACACGATCAGCGCAACGCACAGTTCTAAAAGATGTTTGTAATCATCAAGTTCCATAAACTTTACTGTTCTAAAAGAAGTTCTCCGTTTTTTGTTTGTGAAGCTCTTCGAAACATCTTTAAACACATCCAAAGAAATTCGAAACAAAGTGCCATTCGTGTTTCAAACTCGCTCAGAAATAAAACAGAATAGTCGAGCAGTTGCAAATCTGGTGCAAAATAGTGCTCGAATAATGAAACTGCAACTCAGCATTGCGAGAGGTGCGTTTCTGTTCTAGTTTCAAATTGAAACAGTCCTTACAAAATACAACAGCATTGCGAACGGCCTAAAGACGTCTGTCTTTGGAGAAGAACTAAGTATAAATGTCAAGGCTTGCTTCGATTGCTAACAGCTTCGCTTCAACACTCCTCCTCAAGCCGCAGAAATTCCCATCATCGTACGACTCTCTTCAAACTTCGTCCTCTGCAATGGTTTGGGTAATCCATCAGCGATCTGCCCCTCCGTGCCAACGTAAACCAGTTTCACCACACCACGATCCAAAGCGTCCCTGATGTAGTGATGGCGTACGTCGATATGCTTCGTGCGAGGATAATAACCACCACTCTTGGTGATTGCAATACAGCTTTGGTTGTCGCAGCGGATTTTCTCCAATCCGCGTCGCAGTAGCCGACTATGCTTGAATCGGCATGCCTGTTGTAGACCAGCTTCAAGTTTGAGTTCCACGTAAGTAACGCAGAACATGCTTCACCGCATTCCACTGCTTGATACTTGAATTATTGTTGAACCGACTGAGGGTATTCACGGTGAACAGTATGTCCGGTCGAGTGCTTTGCGCCAAATACATAAGACAGCCGACAGCTTCCTGATACGGAACATCCTTCGGGCTCGCATCCTTGGAAAGTTTCTCGCTAGTGTTCATCGGTACTTTCACTGGTTTGCACCGATCCATGTTGAACAGCTTCAAAATCGTTTCGATGTAGGCTTCTTGATCCAACGTTAGCCAAGACAGTGTTTCGCAGGTCCCAGATCTTTCATCCGGAAAGTGTTGCTTAGCTGTTGCTTCAGCATATTTTTCCATGTCTCGTCGTTGCTGAATATCATTAAATCGTCTACATAAATAGCAACAATAAGAATTTTGCCATTTTTAATGCAGAGGTAGACGCAAGGATTGTATTGCGTTGATACCAGGCCAAATCGCCGCAGAGCCGCATCCAGTTTGTGGTTCCAAACTCGGCTAGACTGCTTCAAGCCGTTCAACGCCTTGTTCAAATTGCACACCTCGGTCTTCCTTCTTCCGTCAACGAAGCATGGGGGCTGTTCCATGTATATTTCCTCGTCGAGGTCACCCTGCAGGAAAACCGTCACTGCATCCATCTGGTCGATCGTGAGGTCGTGCTTGACAGCCAGGGTGAAAAGGTATCGCAGCAAACTATAGCGAACAACGGGAGCACACGTTTCATCGTAGTCCACCCCCTTACGCTGTGAGTAGCCTTTGATGACCAGTCGCGCCTTGTGCCGTTGAACTCCTCCTGCAGCATCATGTTTCGTTTTGCACTTGATTGCCTTCCTTACCTTCGGTAGCTTGGTGAGGGTCCAGGTTTTATTGTCCGCCAGTGCGTCGAACTCCTCTTGCATGGCAAGCTTCCACGCATTGCTATCGTCCCGAGCCAATGCTTCTTGATGAGAAACGGGGTCGTCTCCTAATTCGCCATTCATGCCAGATGCTAATGCCACTAGAACGTCGTTGTCGCTCGGTCCACCAGTGGTATCGTCAACGGGGAAACCATGGAAGTCGCTCGATTCATCGGAGATTGGCTGTGAAAGTGAGATACCAGGAAGGCCAGTACTATCAACGTGAAAATCTTTGTACTTGCCTGGAAGCACGTGCTCCCGTCCGCTGCGCCTCAACACCTTTGACCGAGGTGGTTCTGAAGTTTGTCGCAGAGGGAGCACAAGGTCAGTCAATGTGGATGTGTTGGTATCGTTATCGCCGCTTGAATTATCTGCTTCATGGTTCTCGTCTTCTGTATCCGATTCGCAAGGCTCGGTCGGTTCAATTGGTATGATCGGCTCGAATACAGTCTCGAACGGTTCCTCGACTTCCAGTCTGGCAAACGTTGCCTTGCTACGCCGAGCATCGGGACCTACAGCTTCAGATGGGACTCCTTCGTCCAGGAAAACAACTTCACGGCTCTTGATAGTTAGCGCGCTCGGCCAATCCGTTTTGCTCAGGAGTGTAATCGTTGGTCGTCTCGTGTCGGATGCCCTCTTTCTGCAAATAACCTTGGAAACCATTGTTCAGATACTCCTTACCATTGTCAGTCCGTATTGTTTTAAGCTTCTTGCCGCTAGACGTTCGGCCATCACGTGGAAGTTCTTGAAAACTGCTAACACCTCGGCTTCTGATTTGGTTTTCAGGAAGTACACGAACATGCGTCTAGTTTTGTCATCGATGAAAGTAATGTAGAACCGATTACCGCCAATCGAATTCATCTCCATCGGTCCATTGATATCCGAATGAACTAGTTGTAACACCTCCGACGCACGGGATGCGCTATCCAAGGCCATAATCATGGATCGGTAATCGTCCGGGAGGCCAGCCAACAAAATCATGCCAATTCAGAGATCCGGAGGCTTGAATCCGATGCCATTGAGTTGGTGCGCTGTCGAAATTACCTGGTTCACGTATTCTTCCATTGATCCACACGAATCCAGATCCGACTTGATGAGCTTGTGGAGCAAATCGATCTGCCGAGAAAGTCCTTTGTCCTCGAATGCCGTTTCCAACTTGGTCCATGCAGCTTCGGCCGATTCCACGTCCTCAATGTGCACATAGATAAGCGGATCGAGAAGCAGGATCAGTTTCAACCGCGCTCGGAGATCCTTCTGCACATCCACCGGTTCAAATGTTCCGTCTGGTTTCTGCTTCGGCTTCACTGCATCCCAGAGTCCTTCCAGCTGAAGAAAAGTTTTCGCTGCGAACTTCCATGAGGACCAGTTGTCCCGTCCAGTCAACCTCTCGATGGGAGGAATACTTGAGGAACTGCCTTGAGAAACTCCGTTGGAATTCAAACTTGTACTCATTTTTCTATCTTCTTTCACGACAGGCCCATAACCTGTAGAGAGTAGCTAAGGACGTCTGTCTTTGGTAGTGGATAGAGGAGAAATAATTTTATTTAAGACGTTTACAATTAAGTATAAATGTCAAGCCTTGCTTCGATTGCTAACAGCTTCGCTTCAATAAGATTTTCAAATCTTTTTTTTTTTTTTTTTAAATGCGTTTATTTTTCCAGGCTCATTTGCCGTAGCTTTGCGGAGCCCATATTCATCGTTTGGGTTATAAAATTACTTAAAACTAACGTTAGTAAAGCGGGGGCTGATTACTCGCAGCTATCTCAAGGTTAGGGGTAACCAATTGTAACAAACGGATGGCAGGGTAGGGATTGGGAACACAAGGTTTTTTCGAGCAATGTGCTCTTGATCTAGAACTAAACAATATACTGGAGAAAAAGACGAACATGGGGGTACACCGATGGGGACCTAGCAACTTGAGAGAACACAATATGACGCTAACTACTAAATCCTTAGATCGATCCGTTTTAAAAAAACACATAAATTAAATTAAAATAATCGAGATCTCGGCTCGCCAAGATGTCTCTAACGGGCCGCAAAGGTTGTTTTCCTTGGGCTCTGAGGGATGCGGATAACTCGGATCCAGCAATGTAGGGTGCATGACCAAAGCACGTGGTCGATCTCGTGCTAACCACTACCACAAGCGCACAAATTGCTGCCTGCTGGTGATTGGACATGAGCCTCGACATGACACGTACAAAGTCACGGCTCATGTCCAATCCTTTGAACCACGGTTTGTTCGACACCTGTGGGAGAATAGAATGTAACCATCTTCCCAGATCACTCTCATTCCATTTCCACTTGCTGACGGGTAATTGAGAAAAATTCCGCAAACGCGATTTATCGATTAAAAATATCGCCTTCGATAGCGCCCCCGTTAGCCAACGAGTCCGCTTTCTCGTTACCCGGAATAGAGCAATGAGATGGGACCCAGACTAAACTGATGGAGCAGTTAGATAAAGTACTCAATTTAGCTCGGATTTCGGTCAGGAAATACGAGGAGTGCTTCATCGGCCTCATTGATCGAATAGCCTCCAACGAGCTAAGGCTATCAGTAAAAATAAAATAGTGATCAGATGGTAGTGAGGCAATTTGCTCTACTGCGTAAAATATGGCTGCTAGTTCCGCAACGTATACGGAACAGGGTTTTTGCAGTTGATATGAGGCGCTATGAAATTCGTTGAATACTCCAAATCCAGTGGAAGCGTTTATAGTTGACCCATCTGTGAAAAAAACTCTTATTGTTACTAACATGGTGGTACTTGTTTGCAAAAATTAAGGAAACAACCATCGACCGATGGTGATCTGGTATTCCACGGATTTCTTGCAACATGGTCAGATCAAAATTTACAGAGGAACTGTAAAAGTCTTGGAGGCAAACACAAGAGGAATTGAATGAAGAAGGGCCAATCTCCAGCGTCATGTAATCGTAATAGAGACTCATGAATCTTGTTTGAGGATTTCTGTCGAGCAGCTTCTCAAAGTTTTCTATTACCAATGGGTTCATTACTTCACAACGGATAAGAAACCGGAAGGACAGTTCCGCGAAACGATCTGTCAGTGGGAGAACACCCGCGAGTACTTCGAGGCTCATCGTATGCGTCGAGTGCATACAGCCAAGCGCGATTCGGAGGCAACGGTATTGAACCCGTTGCAGCTTCAAGATATGTGTCTTCGCCGCGGATTGAAAGCAGAAGCTACCGTACTCTAGAACCGACAAGATGGTTGTTCGATACAACCTGATCAGATCTTCCGGGTGTGCTCCCCACCAAGTTCCAGTAGTTGTGCGAAGAAAATTGATTCTTTGTTGGCATTTGTGTTTCACATACGCAATATATTTTCCCCACGTGCGTTTGGAATCGAACTAGACACCTAAATACTTGAAAGATATACTTTGAGTGATTGTTCTACCCTTTAGTTGAAGCTGTAACTGTGCAGTATGATGCTTCCTAGAAAAAAACAACCAACTCAGTTTTCTCCGGAGAGAATTCGATACCCAGCTTGATAGCCCAAGTAGACAAATTGTCTAAGGTATCTTGCAATGGTCCTTGCAGGTCCGGTGCACTTGGCCCTATAACGGACACAACCCCGTTATCTGCACGCTGCCTTAGCGAGCAATTTTCATCAAGACAACCATCAATGTATTTTACATACAAAATACAAAGAAGGGGGCTTAAACATGAGCCCTGGGGGAGACCCATGTAACTAATTCGTGAAGTTGTCGAGTTTCCATGAGAGAACCTCATATATTTCTCAGACAACAAGTTGCTCAAATAGTTGTTCATAATTGGTGAAAGCCCACTATCATGGAGTTTATCCGAAAGGACATCGATACAAACAGAATCAAAAGCCCCCTTAATGTCCAAGAAAACTGAACCCATTTCCTGTTTTTGCGCATAGGCCAGTTGAATTTCAGTTGAAAGCAACGCAAGACAGTCGCTCGTTCCTTTGCCTCTCCGAAATCCAAATTGTGTATCTGAAAGTAAACCATTCGACTCGACCCATTTGTCTAGACGAAAAAGAATCATTTTCTCCAACAATTTCCGTATACAGGACAGCATCGCGATGGGACGGTACGAGTTATAATCCGAGGCGGGTTTACCGGGTTTTCGAATGGCGATAACTCTTACTTGCCTCCAGCGATCCGGAACAATGTTGTGCTCCAGAAATTGATTGAATAAGTTCAACAAGCGTCTCTTCGTGACGTCTGGGAGATTTTTGAGCAAGTTGAACTTGATTCTATCCATTCCTGGAGCTGAGTTGTTACATGAGAGGAGAGCAAGTGAGAATTCCACCATCGAAAACGAAGAATCTATTTCGTTACTACCCGACGGAGGATCACGAACGTTGGTTTGAACCGGTACCGAATCCGGGCAAACTTTCCGAGCGAAGCTAAATATCCATTTGTCCGAGTACTCCTTGTCTTCATTAATCGTTGATGAAGCGTTTCGCAATCTCCTGCCGACATTCCAGAGTGTTCTCATGGAAGTCTCTCGCGACAAACCATCGACGAACCGACGCCAGTAACCGCGTTTTTTGGCTTTAGTCAAGCCCTTAAAGGTTTTCTCGAGGTCGGTGTACCGCTCGAAATCCTCGACCTTACCGTGTTTGCGGAAGCGTTTAAACGCGGCGGACTTCTCGCTGTTCGCGTCGGTGCATTCCTTATCCCACCACGGGGTAGGAGGTCGCTTGCGAACGGAAACACCCGGAACACGTTTCGGGCGCAGCGCACAATCGATGATGAGACGCGCGAGAAAGGAGTACTCGTCCAGCGGAGGAAGTGCGTCAACCGATTGACTGTCATCAAGAACCGCAGTCGCGGATTTTCGCCAGTCAATGTTTTTCGTAAGATCGTACGCGATGTCGACCGAGCGAGTAGAAGATGAACCATTGGTAATAGAAATTTTGATTGGCAAATGGTCACTACCGAATTACTTTCCACGAGCAATCCAACGATAGTGAACTCGAACTGAGGGAGAGGTCTAATCTGCTTACTTTTGCTGGAGGTTTGGCTACTCGTGTTGCTTCCCCGGTGTTCAGAATTGTCATTTTGAAGAAGTCGCACATGTCGTATATCAAGGTTGAGCGGTTGTCGTCGTACAGTTTCCCCCAGCCTGTACCGTGAGAGTTAAAATCTCCCAAGATCAACCGTGGCTCCGGCATAACCGTGCAGATATCCGAGAAGCTTTGACGAGAAATTGCAGTTCTCGGTGGAAGATACACTACCGATCATAAGTTGAAGGACACCTTCAAAAAACCATGCAAATATTTTTTGTTCAGCGAATCCGGCGAATCCAAACACATAAAGCAACCAACGATACAGACAAAACGGTTGCTACGACTACCATGACAAACTCGCTCTGTAACATAGCTCGATCCGAGTGGTAGAAGGATAATGATATATTGCTTGCCTGCTTTGTTGCAATATACACAGATGAGGACATAGCTAGATATGAATCGAGAAAAGACATAACAAAAAATTCCCATTAACACACGTGTATCATGTTCGGCTTTACTTCGTGAAGCAGTTTGCCAACAATTTGCTCGTTTCCTTCTACCGCCCCGAAGGAGTTGTGTCGCACGGGTTGCTTGTCATGAAAAAGAAGGAAGATGATTATATCATTATTACTTTGCACTTCTGACATAGCGTTATTATTCGGTTCGTTGATCGCTTGTCTTTTTGTCATTTGGAGATATTTTTGATTCCTTGGTTTTGTTCAATGATCTCTCATTTTACGTTCAATTTTCGATCTCCAAAGGTTATTTGAATGATATGAATGGTATAGCATAAGTGTTCTACTACTACTTTTATTTTAAAATTTGACTAACCCAATTCTGAGAAAATCAGTCACGATTCTTCAGAGTAAATTTTGAAAAATATTGTAACTTTGGGTGAACTTTTAGCACACAACATTTGAAAATTGTATTGAACAATTTGCCTACGAGAAAAGTTCCATTCAATACCTTTCAAATGATCTAAAGAGAACGAAAATTGGACGTAACATGACAGAGATATGAACATAACAAATTTGTCATGTTTTTTTGGGGATGTCCTTAAACTTATGATCGGGAGTGTATACTGAGGCAATACTGAGGCATTTACCTCGAATGTTAACCTGACATGCAACAACTTCAATGCCTGTCACCGAAGGCAGATCGATTGTGTAAAAGAAATGGAGTTTTTTGATCCCGAGAAGCACCCCTCCATACGCATCTGCGCGGTCAAGGCGAATAATGTTGAAATCGTGGAAATCAAGATCGTTTTCTGAAGAGAGCCATGTTTCACAAAGGGCAAATGCATCAGAGAGTGAGTTGTAATTGTAATTTGTAATTGTTCAGTGCATAGGCTGTGCCTTCCGCTAAGAAGGCTTATCTAGGGACCAACCCCCTAGTCTATACACCTACTGTCCTTCCCGTTGCACTCGTCAGCTCGTGCGATACTCTAGACACACATGGGTGGTCGTATCCGGGTCCTCCCCTGGGTAGGCTCGTGTCCGTCCAGGTTCTGGTACATTAACTTATCTATATGCATGGTAATTATACTTTTAAAACTCACCTTTTGATTATAATGTCGAAAATGCTGAAACTAAATAAAGGTTAGCGATCCATATAAGGTGTGTGCTGCGACGGAGTAGTAATTGAAGGAAATGAGGTTCTGATGTGAAGTATAGGTAATTCTAAATTAGGTAAATCAATTAATCATTAGCTGCTAACAGTTACTAATAAATGGGTACGATAAATCACTCATCAATGAGTATTGCCACTCCCACTGAAAAATGGGCAAAACCTTAATCATAAATGGATATTCGATTCCTACCGTGTATTTAAAGTAAAGTTAGGATCTTATCAAGCAAGCACACACCTTTTACGATTCTTATCCAACTTACGGTTTCCTGCACATACGACTTTTCCTAGATACAAGCTTCGTCCAGTATACATTGGCTGTCTCCAACCGGCATGATCCTTTCTGTCTGCTTCCTCTTGCCGGTGCAAGTTTAATTCTTCTTTTCTTGTTCGAATTTTCTTTTTCTCCTATTGATCTTCTGGTTGTGTTCCCATTTGTCCTCAGGCAGTTAATATTAGTACATGATAGGAAGAAAGAAAGAAATAGAACAAGTTAAGTGTGAGCCGCGTGCATTGGTTACTTATTTGGGTCATGGTGTTGTCTTCCCTATTTATTTGCCTCTATTCGCTCTCATTATTTGCCTCTATTCGCTCTCACTCTGGATCAACAATAGAAAAGGGCCCATTAGCACTCGCAAACAAACCGCTCCAAAGCCCCCCACTCACAAAGCGAAGGCCACCCACGCAAACCAACACCATCATCGGATAGGGGAAACTTCCACCTACACGAAGACGGTGTTGGCCCGCGTGAGCAGCCTCCGATCCGTGAGGAATGGGCCTTGGACGGTCTGCCCACAAACGCCGATGGGCCCCACTCCATTGTTGATCCAGAACTCACCCCCTTCCCTCACACTATTATGGTCGGAAAAGGGAACCCATATTTAGTAATCTATCGCGAACTGCGATGCAGAAGATATTAATAGCAAACTAATCTGGAACTGGTCTAAGACATATGACCCAGTGAGTATTGACACCTCACACTGTTGTGAATGAGCACGGACGCGAGATTTACTAGAGTATTAAATGCAAAACGCAAATTCAAAATAAAACTTGACAAGACATCGTCAATCCCCTTATTCTTGGGCAGGGTCTGACGATGTGAATCTGATTTTGATCAGTGAACGGGCCCCATAAGGTACATTTTCTCACTATGAACATGTCATTTCCAGCCTATCTGAACTATTTAATAAATGGAAACCATAACATGGGTTACGCTTCCCCTAAGCGGGCCCTCCGCATCCTATCTCTGTCTTATCTCAAATGCCAATGGTTTGAATGTATCAATATATACATTGGAAACGACGTTCAATCAAATAAACCCATACCCCACTCACTTGGCCAAGCTTCAGAATCGTCCAGTGGGCAGTGCGCTCTACACTCCAAGTTCCCTTTCTTTCAAATTCACCCCAAATTTGATATTTTACCCCTTTGAGTGTTGATTAATCACAATGAAACATTGTGACAGAGCACGGACTTGAGGTTACTAGAGTATTAAATAATCTAGGTCCTATTTAGGATTATATCTGAAAAATCCAAATTTGGCCAACGCCCACCACAAAGGGCAAATGCATCAGAGAGTGAGTTGTAAACTAAAAATTTAAATGCACCAAGTTTTGGCATAAGACTTCTACAGTTCCGCTGAAGAACAGAGATCATATCCCCGACCTCATTCGGAGAATTATCCAACAAAGGCTATGATCGATGCAAGGAAGGATCACCTAGAAGCTAGTTGCTTCAAAAGAGTTTTCTCCATTGTCAGTACTAAATTAATAATGCTCCTCGTTGAGTCAGAGATATTGAATATACTGAAGAACTACCCACAATACCAGAAAACGTGAACATGGGGACATGTTCTTGCTGATTATTCAGTTGATTTTCTGGAAAAAAAAACTGGAACATCTGGGGTTTAAGATGATCCTGGAAGTGACGGAAAGTTTTTTTTTCATAATTACAAGGTTTAAAACCCGGTGGAATGGGTTTCGGTGCACTTCCTTTCTTTTCTTTCTTCTTTTTTCCTTTTTTTAACGTCGGTCTCTGTTCCGCAATCTAGTGCTAATCACCGACGGACATCGATTTCCATCCAATGACGGCAATTGAATGTGAACGGTAACGGAACGGTAATGAAATTTCCATTACCTCTTGATTTTTCCAAGGGGGAGGCCGGTTCATACGAGTAGCCTTACGAGGCTTTTCGGTGGTGTTTTTTTTTTGCTCGTTTTCTCGTATTGCCTTTAAAGACAAACGGACTACCCTCACCGACCTCTGAGTCAGAGTCTAGATCATCAACTGGCAACATGGAGAACGTGTTACTGTTTTTAGGTGTGGTCTGAGAAGATGAAGCGGTATTCTTCAAGAGTTCTGCTAGTGTTCTCTTGGAGCGAGCTTGCAGAGACCGCTTAAGTTTTTCTCCCTGCTGTTTATACCTCGGGCAGTCAGTCAGGGTATGCAGGCTCTCCTTGCAGTACACGCATTTTGGAGGAGCTCTGCAAGGGCCCTCTTGATGCACGGATCGCAGCGTGGTTTGTTCGAGCAGTAGTCCGATGTATGACCAAGTTGTTTACATTTCGAGCAGTTCATTACCCGAGGTACAAACAGACGTACAGGCAGCCGAACCTTGACAATAGCGACGTAGTGAGGTAACGCTGAACCCGAAAAGGTCACACGAAACGAGTTTGACAAGGAATAAGTTTTTTTGGAGCCTACGACGGATACTGACTGCATTTGAAGGCAGTCCAATATCTTCACCTTCGGCAGAGCACGGTTTTTAAATATTCCGAAGGAATCGGGACCCAAGAAATCATCACTAGTCAAACTCGCTTCGGTGACCACTCCTTAAATTTCTACCTCACTACTGGGTATGTAGACTCGGTATTCCAATGAAAAAAGCTCGCACGCAACAATTTGGTTAGCCTGCTTCCGGTCATCAACGGTAACGCGCAGTTTTATTGGTGTTACCTTGAAAATATCGGTAACGGCCGAAAAATGTGTTGTTAGATCCTTAGAGATCCTCGGAATGTTCAAAGGTTTTTGTTTGGGCCGGAAAAAAAAACAACCCATGGGCCTTTCGAGGCTTCTAGGTAAGCCTTTAGGCGGGGGAGCGCAGAGATTTTCGGGGGCAATGGAGTGGGGGTGTAGGTGGACGAGGAGGAGATGATGGGGGAAAGGGCTGTGGGCGATAACTTTTCTTGGTATATGCTCCAGTATTTTTGCTGGAGAGCGAGTCAACTGGAGCGTCAAGGGTTTCCATTTCAACAACTTCCTCGAGAGTTTCGTGTGAGGTGGAATTAAGAGTTTCGTCGTCTGAGATGGAAAGCGACCATCCCCCGCCTTTATCATGTTCATCCATTGCGTTTAAATATCGCCGCAATGGTGTTTTTGGTAATTGTATATATAAACAAGTTGATATAGTTTCACTCTACTAAAGAGAAATACATAAAATAGAAGAAAAAAAAAATTAAAAAATTATTATAAATATATACTATTCACAAATTTTTGGATCACCCTAATTAAACACCAGCCTAATATGGGACCAGGGAAACAAGGGAGATGCGATACTGTCGAGAACAAAACAAGTGACACGATTTATACCTATTGCACTGAGGCCGCAGCAGACTGGAGAGACATTATTGTTTGATCCAACGGCTGCAGAGTCAATAACCTCGTTGCTGGTGTGCCTCGGTTGACTCGGTAGGCAATTTGACGCTCTTTCGTTGTTGCTAAATATCGATGGGGTGATGTACCGATAGTGGTGATGATTTTGCTGATGTTGATGTTGCGATGATGTTGAGTTAAAGCTCGACCGTAATGAAAGCACTCGGCATATCATTAACGGCTTCCTCACTCCCGCACTAGTTGTCTTAACACTAACTGTGGCGAGAAAAAAACCCTCGCGTGGGGAAAAACTCAAAAATTCAAATAATAGTGTCGTACAACGAGACCGATGCGACTTGAACGGCTCAGCGTGCGAGACGGAATGACAGTCAACTGTTGACAATGAAAGTTGGTCACTCACCGCTCCACTCAATCAGTCGTGCTGTTTACACTCTTCTTCATAGTGAGTGTAAACTCAGCAGCAATTTTTCTATCAATCAGTATTGTTGACATTCGTTTACCTATCATTGATGATAATTGTGACATTCATTTTTCCTATAGTACCCTCCGGTTCTAGCGCAAGAAACTGAAGAAAATTTCATTGATTAATATCACCTGAAGGATTCTGTTGTTTCAACGGTTGTTAGAAAAAGTAACCGTTAAACGGGGTGTCTTTGGTCGCAGGGGAGTCGTCTTTGATCAGCTCGTGCAGCGCTGAGATGCTCAGGCATCAAAATTACCTCTATCCATTATCCAATCTATCGTTGGATATTATCCCTAACCCTATCCAGATAATTTTGAAGCCTGGTTCGTTTTTGTGTCAATAAATCTGGAGAACTTTGAGATTTGAACGTATTTGATTTTGTAACCAAACACGCGAACCACCGATTTCTCGCAAATAAAAGCTCGATCTCGCAAGGAAACAATACCAAATGATATACGAATCATTCATCTACCTGACTGTGGTGTATGCTTTCGAGGTCGAGATTTTATTTGCGAGAAATCGGTGATTGGCGTGTTTTGTTACAAAAGTAAATACGACCAAATCTCAAAGTTCTCCAGATTTGTTAACACAAAAACGAAGCTCACGATCATCAAAACAACAACAATCATTACTTGTTGTCTGCGTCACACTCAGTCTTGACGTCTCATCATCTAGTCACTCAGGTTCCGAATGTCAGATATGAACGTCACTATTTCGAAGGATTGTCAGATAGCTCAACAAGTCAGTCGGGGTTTGGTGTGGTGAGTGTCATCGATGAGATTCGTTTAATTATTCTTTGGTCTATTTCTTTCGCTACGTACGCTCTCGTGACAACCGTGAGATTTTGCAACTCTGTTTGTGAGCCCAAGAAGACGTATCTTCGGTCCCAAGCTAATCGATGCACCCCTCGAAACATAGGAAAATCCACGAACCCCTCATTTTATCTGTCAAACTTTCATATCAAATCAAGACAAACATAGTGTAGTACTAGAATTTCGACTGGAATGGGGTACGTTAATCGATTTGCTTGGGACCAATAGGCTAGTCAAGTAGTGTGCCAATTTAAAATCGTTAGTTGCCACCGGTTGGTAACATGATGCCTCGCCAGTTGTCGCGAATGTGTTAATGGCGAACAAGAATTTGATAGCAGTTTCTATGAGATGTCATGTCGGTTCGTCATGGACTGAAACACAAAACACAATTACAGATTTACGTTTATTACTTGCAATGCAGCAAATTCATGCGTCCCCTTTATTGTTCTTTAGAAATGTCCTGAAGATTAACCTTAAAATTGCAAAAGGTTCATAATCATGAACACTAATTTACCAAAAATCAAAGCTATCTGACCTAGCAAAACTGATGTGAGTTTTTAATATTAATCATTTTACGTTGAAACACTAATGCAACACGAACACCACGGATATCATTGGAACAAGCAATGTTCTTAGTCGAATGACTGACAAACAATGAATGCACAACAGAACATTAGGTTTCAATCGGCGTAAAAACTAAGAATTAAGTAAGTTATTAAGAATAACAAGCTCAAATGATTAGGTCTTCAAATGCGAAGGAAACAACCGCACACCGGAGGTGATAATAATTTGTATTGTAGATAGTCTAAACTTAAGGAACCTTGTCTGTTATTTAGTGTTCGAAACAACATTTGCGTAGTTTCTTTAAGCCCTTTACAATGTAACCAAATGAGTGATCCGGAAAATTTTATTTATCTTCAGTTAAGTTACGCTTTCAGCTCAGCTGTAACACTTGAGTTTTGAATAGTTATTTTTAGAAGAAGAAGAAAAACTTAGTTAGGATATCAAATTTTTGATTTTTGAAATGCAGCTGTTTTTTGTATAAATCCAATTTAGTTAGAAATAAATTGTAATTGTTGCTGGCAAAGCTAAATCGTCGTAGAAAAAGAAAACAACGACTTGATTTTCTTCTTAATCTCTCCTAACACTGTGACCACCGATATTGCAACTGTAGCGAAGCCTACAACACTCAGTAGTAAAAGTCGTAGATTCGTGAATCCTTTGCATCTCTATAAGAAAGAAAATCAGCCCTGCGAATGTGCGACCTCATTGGCACCCCATTTTATTTAGATTCGAAAATAAATCAACAATAGATGACAAACCATTATCACCACCATTAGCAACAGCAGCAGCAAAGCCAAAAGTTTATTCACCCGTGGAACTTGCCACTCGATGAAATTCCATTTCATATTATTTATTTATATTCTATCTCTCATTTGGTAATCGTAGTGAGCGTAGCCGCTACCGTAGTAATAACGTAGTAACCTAACTAGTAGATTGTCGTTTTCTTCAGTTTCTGCCGGTGAATGTGCGTTTATTCATTTCCTTTTTCCTTTTTTTTTTTGTGATTTAGTGCTCGTACCTACCTACGTAATAGCCATGATTAAATATGAATGACCCTATTAAACTGCTCCATTTGGTCCGCATCCCCGAGTATCCTTTGTGCACGATTTTCCACTCAGTGGGAGTTGTCAGTCATCATAGTTAATTGTTTCCATTGACCCCAGTATTCGAGCAAATTATGAATGACTGACGACGGCAAACAGGTTCTCAGATTAGAGGATTCCTGTTCAGACCTACAACATCGGAATGCGAATGAAATGTTTTGTTGTGATTGAACTAACCCGCTATGCGTAGATATATGCACACGGTGCATATGAGTCTGCTGAAACGATTGCCAATCATATCACATGATGATTCAATATTGAAAGTGTAGCTTACCAGTGAATGCCTCCGTAGCTATCCGTTTCATATAATTTGATGACATACATTTACTTGTTAGATATTTTTTTTAACTGTTTACAGCGATTGGTATTGATCATAGAACGATCGGTCGAAATATTTCGTCAAAGGCTTCAATATTCCTCAAGATACAAACATCAATATAGAGATTAGCAGTGAAGAGTTGGACTTTTCTTAGGTCAGTCGGTAAAGGCGCAGCTACAAAGCAAGACCATGATGGAGGCGGCTGGGTTCGATTCCCGGTCCGGTCTAGGAATTTTTCGAGTTGAAAAATTTCTCGACTTCCCTGGGCATAGAGTATGATTGTACTTGCCACACAATTATACTAGTGTAAAAATCATAAAGCTATAAAAAGCTCTCAATTAACAACTGTGGAAGTGCATCTATAACACTAAGTTGAGGGCCGCTAACAGCCCGGCAGTTAACATCGTAATAGGAAAACTACTGTCAATATGATTTCCGAAGAGAAGGAACGAGAATAAAATACCAAGCCATCAGCGAAAGCATGGATTAGCAGTTTCTAGTTATATTGGTCGAAGCATGGATGCTAAAATCGATTTTTTGAGAAAGTACGCAAAAAAAGACCTGTAATTCGATATTCAATAAGTTTAAAAAGTTCATTAATGGTTGCTTTACAATACTTTTATTAAAACTTCAAAGTTACAGCATTCCATGGTTACATTTCTCAAGTTTGAACGAAATCTCGAACCTTTCTCTTAATGGAGGCCATCAGCGCCCGCACAGAGGAAACGGACACGGAATCAGAGAAATTCCTTCAATTTGCCCATATTTGCTGGATGTCCTTGACTGCCCCGCCGCTTCGTTGAAGTCGCTGCTTTGAAATTGTACAAAATTGTGAAAGCAGAGCTCTTCCAATTAACGTGTGGTTTATTTGAAGGACAGTTTGATAAATGGAACAGAAAAATGAAAAGTCAAATAAGCAGGACTACTGAGATGGAATTAAACGATTGCTTCTGGCGTCCAGGTTCCTTTGATATCATCCCCTCTCAATCGTGTAGCCCTAGACTCATCCGTAGTTCTTGAAAGCGTCCAGAGCCCAATGGCTTGGTGAATATGTCAGCTAATTGTTCGCGAGTACCAAAAGATTCCACTTGGATGCGTCCTTCGGCAATATGATCCCTGATGAAATGGTGTTTGACATCAATGTGTTTGCTTCGTTCTGTCTCCAAGTTATTCGCCATTCCAATACAGCCTCTGTTGTCCTCGAATATGGTGACAGGTGTTTTCGGATTCTTATCCTTCATATCTTCAAGTACTCCAGATAACCACAGGGATTCTGCAGTAGCGGCGCTCAGAGCTACATATTCGGATTCACTTGACGAAATAGCAACTGTAGTTTGCTTCTTGCTGCACCATGATATCGTTGATCCAAACACCTTAAAGACGTATCCCGTGATTGATTTTCGATGTTCATTGTCGGCCGCCCAGTCAGCATCAGCAAATCCAACGAGCGGACGGTCGTCATTGCGTTCGAACTTCAATACAGCATTGGCACTTCCCTTCAGGTAACGAACGATTCGCTTCAAGCACTGCCAGTGTGTTTCTGTTGGTTTTTTGCTGGTAGCGTCCCAGATACCCTACTGGAAAACAGATGTCCGGCCGAACTGCCTAGTAGCTCCCTGTAGGGTTCTTCAGTTGGCGTCCCCTCTCGCTGCAATTGCAGTCCCTTCTCCATTGGTGACTTAGCTGGATTGCATTCAGCCAGTCCAAAACACTCCAAGACTCTTGCCACGTGCGCCTCTTGCGAAAGTTGAAGAACTCCTGTTTGCCGATCGTACGCTATCTTCATTCTCAGAAAGTGGTGTGCTTCTCCACAGTCAGTCATGCTGAACACAGTCGAAAGCTTCTCCTTCATACGTGCGATGGATTCCAATTTCCTCCCTGCGATTAGCAAATCGTCCACATAGAGTACAACGTACAGCTCGTCTCCTTCTTCGCATCGTGTGTATAGGCAGTAGTCATGGCGGGACCGCTTGAAACCCATCTTGACTAGTTCACTGTTGAATTTTTCATTCCAGCATCGTGGAGATTGCTTCAATCCATACAATGATTTCAGCAACTTGCAGGTCATATTTGCTGGAGCCTGGACGCCTTCAGGAACATCCATATAGATATCCTCCTTCAAATCTCCATGCAAGAAGGCAGCTAGGCGCCTACAGCTAGCACAGTCCGGATGGTTGGTAACTTCGCCACCGGTGCATATGTATCCTCGAAGTCAACTCCATAACGCTGCAGGTAGCCCTTCGCTACTAGTCGGGCTTTATATCGAGCGGCCTGGCCATCTTCGTCTTCCTTCACACGGAATATCCACTTGGATTGGAGAGGTTTCACGCCACGTGGACAGGGCGTCATCTTCCACTCACCGTTCGCCTCCATGGATCGCAATTCGTCATCAACAGCCTCCAGCCATTTCATACGATCGCAGCGGGCTTCGATGTCACTGTAGCATTGAGGAGCATCTGTGGAATACGAGCCAGCAAAAGTTGCTCTGTAACCGGTGAAGAAATTTAACAACTTACCGGGGAGCTTGCGCTCCCGTTCGCTGCGCCGCAACATCGCTTGTCCTTCGGACTCGAGTTGTTCTAGTTGCGAAGGGAGCGCTCCGGTATCATCCGCCTCCAAAACGTCTGCATCATCAGCAATCGGAGTATTCTCACGTGACATCGGCCTCTCTTCAGGTGACGGTTCCATTGAATCACGAACGACTTCCCCCTCTTGCAGAATAATGAAAAGTCAAATAAGCAGGACTACTGAGATGGAATTAAACGATTGCTTCAGGCTTCCAGGTTCCTTCGATATCAAATAGCAAAAGTGTTAAAATTCCCAAAGGCAACGGTAAGTCTTGTAATGAAACGTTACAAGGATACTCTGAGTGTGGATAGAGCTCAGCGCATCTATCATAAGGAGGAGAAAGGTGTTGAGGTACGTGAAGAGCAACGCAAGTGTCTCCATACGTGATTTGGCAAAGAAATTCGATTCCAACTTTTCCGCCGTGCGTAACATCCTTTCAAGAGAAGGATAAGTCTTTTTGTGCCAGTAAACATCCGAATCGCTCCCTGAAACAAAATTTAGTGGCAAAAAACCGAGCACGGTTACTATACGAACGAGTTTTGACGAAATTTGATGGCTGTATTTTAATGGATGACGAAACATATGTCAAAATGGATTATAAACAAATTCTCAGACGAAAATTTCACCTGGCAACTGGTCGTGGGGATGTCCCTTCCAGGTGTAAATTTGTTTTCGCTGATAAGTTTGCTCGGAAACTAATGATTTGGCAAGGAATCTGCAGTTGTGGCCTTAACACCAAGGTTTTCATCACATCTCACACAATGACGTCGAAGGTTTACATTAAAGAGTGTCTGAACAAGCGGATTTTACCCTTCATTCGGCAACACAAAACCAACGTTATATTTTGGCCGGATCTAGCCAGCTGCCACTACTCTAAGGAGGTACTAGAATGGTATGCTGCAAACAATGTTAATTTCGTCGCCAAAGGGATTAATCCTCCGAATTGCCCTGAGTTCAGACCGATCTCAAAATATTGGGCAATTGTCAAGCGAAAACTTCGAGGATGCGGTAAAGAAGTGACAAATGCACAACAAATGCGTTTAAAGTGGAATAAGTTCGCCGGTACAGTGTCACCAGCGACTGTGCAGATCATGATGGCATCGATCACAAGTAAAGTGCGACAGTTCGTTCGAAACGGTGAAATGTAATCACTTGTTATACATCGAAAGCTGAATAAATACTCTTTTGTTTGACTTTTTGTTTTTTTTTTTGTTTTCATCAATTTCTTCGTCAATGAATCATCAACAAATGCCTGTCAAACGTTTTTTGTTCCAACCACCAGGGGCGCGGTGGTGTATTAAACCGTGTGTCCAGATTTACATTGAATCGAGCTTTAGTGGTTAACAGTAGGATGATGCCAAACGTACCATTTAAGCAAAATCATGAATTGCTGGTGTATGGAAGCTGAAATCAAGGAGAAAATAACGGTGTATGGTTCATTACCATGTTCTTCAAAACGATGATTTTTCATGATTTTCAAGGTATTTTTTAAATCGATTCCAAAATGATAGCGGGACAAAACGACTAATTCATTGTGAAATATAAAGACATAAAGAAACTCAAGGAGGAACCCAGAAGCACTTGGGGGGGAAGTCGAGAAAAAAAAACTTCCAGAAAAAGTTGGGCAATCTTCCGGTCGTAAGAAACTGCCGGGGAAAATTGTAAGATGCTTTTTGGGAAAAGTCAGAAAAAGCTTAGGATAGTAGTCGACAGGCACTTTCAGAGTAAGTCGGAAGAAACTTCCAGGAGATGTCGAAAGGAACTTCCTAAGGAGTAATTGTAAGCGTAATTGCCTCTCACCCCAAAAGGCCTGGGTTCAATCCCAGTTAGTGCCACCGGAATTTTCTGAGGTATAAAATCTCTGATCACGCCTTCCTTCGTTGGTCCCCTGTCCATGAGTTGATGGGTCGATAGATAGGGTCCAGGTGTGGGAGCTGCCTCCTTGGCGCCGGTAGCATTAGTACTCAGTACGGAAAACAAGATCGACCGAAAACAAATCTAGAAAAAAAAAGCCATAAAAATCTTTTTGGGCATGTATGCTTCTGGGGATAAGCATTTCTTGAGGCCTATTCTGCGCCACCAGTGAGGTGACTCTCCATTTGATTTTCACTCTCGGTAACTTTTGTCACCTCACTAGTGACAGCGAGTCACCAAGAATATGTCTCCTTATTCAGCCGCTGGATGCCAGTCAGTCACTGTTTGGGCCGCACCTCCATGGTGGGCAGACAATCGAGTTTGGCGAAGCATTTCCTCTATCGCCATGCAATGACTAGAACGTTAAGGATTAAAAACCAGGACATCACAATATCAACTTCAATCGACAAAATCGGTGTGACGAAGAGACTGCTAGCTTTCTTTTTCTGTTCTGAAGTCGAACAGCTTATCAGCATTTTAGAAGCTCAGTCGGAGTCTACCAGTGCTGATAAAAATCATTCCTTCTACACTCAACTTAGATGAAAATCAAGACAACCTTAGCAGATAGACCAACTACCTGGGTGAATTTGAATTTTTACATAAACACATTCTTTTGATCAAGGCAACCTCTGAGTATCAAAGTCAACATTTATTTTTGTTCATTCGTGGCTGGATGTTTATTATCGCCTGTGTTGTTTTCATATTACACAAATAGGGTTTTTGATCTAATTTCCGTCCTACTAAGGACATCCCGCACTTTACCACGCTTTTTGGAAAGGGTTTGAACAAAACATGGAATGTTTTCATCAAAAATGGCTTCTAAATTTATCCACCTTTCCATACGTACCGTCGGATTTGATAAAGAGTCAAACAATGTTGAGATATTATTAAAAATCTAACACTGCTTCTTGCTTCTAAATTCGTCCTACGCGTTTCAATTCCGTCCAAACGCATTGAAACGCCATTAGATTTTCTTCGTCCTACGGATAAACGGAGAAAAAGGGGACTAACGCATCGGAACAAACGTATTATTGTTTTGTGCATTGTGAAATCATTGATATTATTGATGATTTCTGCTCGATATAACGGAAATGGGCGATTACGACGAAGTAGCGCTCTTCCCTATAGCGCTGTAGAACATGTTGTGTTGGTTTCTATACACAGATTGGTGGAAAATTATTGCCTCATGCTGAATTGTTGATAATATCGAGGTTTTAGGCTCTGGAGTCGACAATATTCAAAATAATCATTTTGCCCAAAATGAATTTGATTATTTTGCTTGATCGCTTCTGATATTGACAATTTTGGGTTGGATAATCAATTAGTGGTGAATATCAACAAACGCGTACTCGTCGATGTATAATGAAGACATTTGTTCGTTTCGCTCGTACTTTACAGCGAAGATATTCAAAATGAATGCAAAATCCTCGGTTTTTCGGTTCGCTCTCGATAGTGTGGGTGTATGAGATCAGAAGATGGATGTTGTTGAATTTTCGGGGGAAACTGTCGGTTTTGTTGACTAATTATTTTTAGGTCAGGCCGCCGTCAACGGCAATGATAATTCTATCGGTATTGGCGGGGAAAAGCAGAGACCTATAGAATGGTAAGGAAACTCTCTCGTTTATGTGGCGACTTATAAGCAGAGCTTTGCATTTTAAAGCCGGTAGCTGAAGTTTGAGGCCTCCGCTTGCACGAGCACGAGTCAGCTGATTCATGGGTATCCGCGTTGGTATGCCGCTCCAGAGGAATCTCCCCATCCCTGTTGTAATTTTCGTAGTGGGCATGCTGTACGGAGAGAGAATGGATGCCAAATACCATACCTTGAATGTTACGAAAGTGTTGAGAAGAATAACTTTTTGGTGTATTGTCAACGAACGCATCGAGTTAAGCCAGATTCTGTGAGAAAACTTTGCTACCATACTATCCCAGTTCAGTTTTGTCATCAGGCGAATTGAGTTTACGAATATTACGGAGCGTTGGATCGAAAAGGACATCGATAGATGCCCGTTGATGAGCAGTCGAGACGAGAAGAGATTATCAATCCCACCGAGCAAATCGACTAGGCCACAATGAATTCCGAGCGAGCACATGGTTCTGTGTAGGTATGATTGTGGCACTCGATCAAACGCGTGGTCCAGATCAAAAGAGATCATTTTCGCTCTCTGCTTCCTTTGGATGAACTGTGCCAAACGGTCTTTCAGTGAAAGTGTGACTTGAAAAATATTATGAGGAGTGTTTGCACATTTTTGTGCTGGGCTGAGCAGGCGGTGGACTCTCATCACATTCTCCAGGCGTAGCTTTAAAATACGGGATAGTATTTTGAAATCAACATTCAATAAAGAGATAGGTCTGTATGAGCGCGCGGTTTCATCTCCGCCTTTCTTTTTGACCAGCACGATCACTCCATCGACGAATGCACAAGGAAATTCTCCTGTCAGCGCTTCGTTTAAGATTGAGTTGAGTTCTCTATGGATGATATCGAAAGTCCGGTGGTAGAATTCATTCGGGATGCCATCGGATTCCGGAGATTTTCTAGGTGTGCTCGTGCGGATTGCTTCGTTGGTTTCATCGTTTTCGGGAATAATTCTATCGCACCCGAACTGGTCATCGCCGTCCACGTTCGTGATTTCTTCTTTTGCGTAAAGTTCCGTGACGTACTGCAGCAGGTGTTGTTCGATTTCTTCGGACTAGTTTATTATTTCGTCATCACCATTCCGCAACTCCGTAATTGTTGTTCTTTTCCTCTTTCTCTCACCAAGATGGAAAGTAGATATCTCTTAACCTGCGACGAATGTTTCGTTAATCCGCATGAACATGTGTGTGAATTGACGCTGTAGTAAAAGCATTTTCCCTTTGATGTAGTTGATGGTGGTGATTGTATTGGGTGTCCAGCGGATAATGGAGTTCTAACGATGAAAGGGTAAATTTTGACTTACGGCCTTTACAAATGATAAACGAAGAATCACTGGAAACATTATTCCGTAATAATGCTAGGTCGGAGCTGAGTCGGAGTCGGCAACTGTTTCTTGAAGAGTCGGAGCCTTTTAGAAGTATTCTCAAAACAGTTCTCACCTAATGCCAATCGACTTTGTTCTGAAAACTACAAACGATAATTATCTAAAAGTATCACTTAGATCGATTCTATGACAATACCAATCGTTTCAGTAGACCGTACTTCAAGTAGTTTTAACAATCTCCGTAGAACCGTAGTATCACAGTACTGTAGATATGAACTAGCCCCCTTTAAAATCCCCTACATCATACCCCAATAAACCCTGTCGGCAAACAAGCTCACCTCGAAAGCAACCCCACCCCAAAATGGATATTCAAAAATCGAAAAACAATAGATAGTACCCTTTTACTTAAATCAATCCCCTCGATCAACTCAACACCACTCAACTTATATCCCACAGTTTACTTGAACACTCATAAATTTATAACCACATAAAAAACTACATTCTCGTTAGACTAAAAAAACACCCTTAACTTTAAACTTTTCGATTTTCTTCAGAACTATGCATGCCCTTGGATCAATAATCAGGTGTAAGTAAACACTACTAATGGTGACTTGCGGATTCAATGCAATCAACTCTAAAATAAAACTACCAAAAACCCAAAAAAAAATGGACATTAACAAACGAACAAGTTTTAATCGGTGCTCAATTAGATAATGAATGGAATTAGTGAATTGATAGTTGATTTCACGATGTACGAAAAAAAAGACATAACTAGAGCAAAAGTCACCATTTGTAAATGAAGCAAACCACAAAGTGTCCTCACCAACAGCAAACCAAAAGCAATAAATCCTAAATAAATCAAATGTACATTAAACAAAAAAAAAACACGATGCAAAAGTGAAGCACACACATGATCCTAGTTTGGCACATTATTTAAAGAAAATAATAATCACACAATCACCAATCACCAGATCAAACGAAACGACACCTAAATCATCTGTTTCTTTGATGTACAGTGTTTTGCACTGGAAGTCGTTTTCCGTTCACTACTAATACCTATTTAAGACGAACGTATTAATGTTTACGAATATCCGCTTTTCGCTTTTACGCCCCATCCTCGCCAAGTAATTTCTCTCACTCACTGTATCTCTCTGTCTCTCTCTTTCTGTCGATGTTAGTTGCCTTCCGAAATCGGAGGTGTCTCTGTAAAATCTTGCTGTCTTTCCGTTTTGTTTTTCACTGTCCTCCTATCACAGTATCATTTTCTTTCGGTTGTTTTTTTTTCCTCAGTACTAGCTACTGTATTTGTACATACACAGAAAACTAACGAGTATTCAAATATTTGTATTGGTCCGAAATTAGTCCGAAAGTCTAAATCTTGGAGGATAGATCCCGCCAAGGTCCGGAAGTTGTTGCTATCATTGAAAACAAGTTTTTTTTTTGTTCTCTATGTTTTGCTGTTTACACCTAACAATGCTCTTTTGTTTACTAGCAGTATGAGTTTGAATTTTCCTGTAGTTATGGTTTTGAAGCGTTTGTTGATTTCAAAATTAATATTTTTTTTTGTTAAGTTTGACTTTTGGTTCTTAACAGGTTTACCTACTACAAACAACAACCCATCTCAACTAAAGCCTGAATGTTAACCTACAAATATTTGTTTGACAACTGCTTCTGATTGAGTTTTTTCGGAAAATTTGTTCCATAATTTCCATTAACGGGAAGCTCACCGCCCGAAAAAAATACGTTTTGATTTTTCTAAACATAATTTCATGATGAAAAATGATTTTCTTGGATTTTTGATATCTTTTGCAATAATTTTTCGGAAAATCAAAATGAGCCATAATCAAAATTGTTTTAGGCGGTAAGCTCCCAGTTAAATTTTTAGCAGTACTTCCGTTTAACCAATATAAAAAAAAAACACATTCAAACACAAAAATGTCCAAAGCCCATGAAAACGAAACCCCTCAAATGACAAAACTATAAACTACAAGCGCTAAAATGCCCTACTTAAAGCAACCCCAAAAAAAAAACGAAAACGACCCAAAACGAGAAACAACAAAAAAAGTGAAATATTGTTGGCCTTGGCCTCTCCAAATCGCCCTTTTTGCAGATTAACCGAAACCGCCCGCCTACTGCGAAACGTACGAAGAGTCTTTACCGGCCGGTCGCACACAACCGAAAATAAAGAACTAGAACTGAAGCGTGAGTACCCAAAAACAAACAAACAAGCGAAAAAATGCAAACATCAAAAAAAAAGGCCTACCCTTGAACTATTTTTCTCTCTTATATATATATGGTATTACTTTGACTTTTGAATAACCACCATTTACCACCCTCTGTAATTTTTTGTTAACAACAATCTTCTCAAATAACTTTTCTTCACTTAGGACTACTAATAGGCGCGATTCCTTAGCATAGCTCTTGATTTTTACCCAACCGTTTTTTTATCACCTTATTTTTTTCTATTGTTTCGATCATTGGGATTTTGATAACATTTTGGTTTTCATTACTTTGCAATCATAGAATCTTCCGTTTTTTTTTAAATGTTTTCCAGCTTGCAGTGCTGGTAAAGTTTGCAAAATTGCATCAAGTTCCCAAAAGAAAGTTTTCGTGAACTTTTCCATCACTGGCATCAGTTTTTTTTTTCGATTTTCCGCTAGTTTTGTAAACGTTAGTAGCTAAACTCAATTGATTTGCACTTTATATCAATGTTGTGACAGATTAGCTTTTGTAATTCACTTACTAAACTAAATAACTAGCACTGATACATAGATGATAAAATGTGTTCATATACAGGGTGTTTGGTTCCTTGGTGCAAATAATTTAAGGGGCGATAGAAGATCATATTAGAAGTAAAAAATCAATGATCAAATCTCAAAGATTTCTGAGTTATTGAACTTTTTCTGTTTTGATCTATGCTTGCCATAAATTGGCTCTAACTAGAAAACTATGCCATTTAGCACAAAACTCTTGCCTCCATTGGACAGCTTGGTAAATTTCCTACTTAATAGTGTCATTTCTACTTTAATTAAGCGGCATTTAGACACATTTTAGGGATAAACGAGTCTAAAACATGTGTTTTCCTACGGGTTTTCCCTTATCATTTCAAAAAATACGTAATAAAGTGTATTGTTTTGTCTAACTAAAAGATGCCTCTTAATGCGCTCTACAACTCTTTCTTTGACACCAATTTTCTATCTTGTTTAGTTTTGTCGCAATTTCGTACTAAACACATCATGTTGGGTCGTTAATTAACGGTCGCGTAAAACATGAATTCAACCCCACCGTGCGTTGCTGTTGACGTCTGTTTGCAGCGCGCATAGCACACTTGATCGCCACGCGGAGTGACGGTCTGATAAGTGCGATAAGTGAGACCAAGAAGAAAAATCAAAACAGCAACTTACAGCGTGCAGAAAACAAAAATATATTTTCCAAAAGAGCTGGCGGATATTCATCTCTGCTACGGTTTTGCCACCTGTGTGGCAACGACAGCCCAGCAAGAATATGTCGGTTCCGGGATGGAACGTTATTTTCGACTGCATCTCAAGCCAACCAGCCCCGCCGGTCGCTGACACTGGCCATGGAGGAGAGAATTCGACAGTGAGCATTCATAAGGGCGTATACGCGATGATCGATTCTCTTCATCGATTTTCTCTTTTGTTAATAACTCGCTAGATTTAACGTTTGTCGGTGCGTTTGCTGTTGCTTTTGATAGCCAATGCAACCTGTTACAACTCTACATTGAATAAATTCTACAAAATTGTTGCGCTTAGCTGTAGCAATGCAAAGAGAAAATCGATGAAGAGAATCGATCATCGCGTATAGGCCCTTATGCATGCTCACTGTTGAATTTTAAGAACTGTGAGAAACGATCCCAAAACCAGCACAAGGCGAGTTGCTGCTCAGTTTCCGGTCTCTCACTGGAGCGTATGGTACGTTTTAAACAGAAAGAATATGCATCCGTTTCATACGCTACAAGTTCAGGAGCTTCTGGAAAGAGATAAACCGTTCCGGCTTGAGTTCAGCAGGATTATGACAGTGAAAATGGAAGAGGTTCTTTGGACGGACAGGTGCACATTTACCCGTGCAGGATACTTCAATGCCCACAATGACCACACGTGGGCAATTGAAAACCCAAGAGTGGTCAAAGAAACAAGAACACAGTACCGGTTTTCCGGTACATTATCGAAGGTTCGCTAAACAGCGCGAAGTATTTGGAACTTGGGGCAAGACAGCAATTTTGAGTAATTCTGAGTAACTCGTAACACATAGCAACCGATACTGTCAAGCAAAGCAAAGCAACAACATTTTAAACGGTGCGCTAGCAATGCTTTATTGGGAAGACCTTTCAGCAATGAAAGGGCAATTGCACGTGTATGAAAGGAACTACAGGCTGTCCCCTCAAAATCGATGATTTTTATGGTGACCTTACGGAACAGTCAGAGCTGTCTATTACAGGGGGATTTAGTACAATCTCTAGGAGGGTTCCAGTCAATCGCAAAGGGGATTTAAGACAGTCTCAGTAGAGATTCCGAGCAAGCCTAGGGGGAATTTCAAACAATCCCAGTTCGGTTTTCCAATAATATCAAAGGTAGCTTCAGAAAATCCAAAGAAGGAATATGAACTATCCCAGGGAGGATTCCGGACAATCACAGGAAGAATTTCACTCAATATTGAGGGGAATTCATGACTGTCCAGGGGGGATTCCATATAATCCAGTCAATCCAAAGGTAGATTCTGGACTACATCCTTTCGACGATCGCTCATTGACAAACTTCATATAAGTTTCAGAATAGAAGCAACTATGAAGTTGGCCAGAACTAACCTGTTTGGACCTGGGATGAACAATTAAATAAAAGACTGCATTCAACAATGCTCTTTTTGTGTTAAATATCGATCAACACAACAACACCAGACGATGCAAATTCAACCTGATCCTGTTCAACCTTTTTCAACTCGTGTCTATTGATGTCTTTTTGCAGGAGTATCAGGGAAAACAACGAACGCTTCTGGAGAGAGTTGACCCTAACTCTGACATTTTCTAACTAAATATTCTCACAGATTTAAACCCCTCTTCCTTAATGAATGCAGGTAAATAAAATGTTGCTTATCACGAAAGAGTTTCCTCATTTCAGGCATGTAGTGCAACAAAATATGAAACCTGTTTGACCGATTTTGTGAGATTGAGTATTAATTTTCATGAGCTAAGTTAATCTCCTGAAAACATTTGGCCAAATTCTTACTTCCTTAGTCTTGAAATCACACCATCTAATGTTTCCTACCCTGGCAATTTACCAGAATTACAGGGCTGATAGCGGGTCACTTTTTAGTGACTTTGTCACTTTTTTTAAGGTGGTCACTTCAAAGTCTCTATTTTCGTCAAAAAGTCACTAAAGTCACTTTTTTTAAAGCGAAGGAGGCGCTCAATAAGGAACGCAAAATATTTTTCTTGAAAAAAAAATGTTTTTTCAACCATAAAATCATTTTCAGTGCACCTATGTATAGCACTCAGCTCAGTTTAGGAATGTCGGTCAATTCTTTTTTCGCTTTGACAGGTTAAATGTTGACTGAAGTTCACTTCTATTCGGGTCTACGAAATATGGCGCACAGGTTGATGGATCCTTATGGGGATTTTCTGTGGAGTGAATGAATACGAATGATTCACACAAGGAGTAAAGAGTTCTAGCATATGAAGATGAGTGAGATTAATGTTATTCTTACTCTTCCTGGCGAAAAATTCGCCCAGACATACCGCCGAACAATGAGGTGTCCGCTTTCTTTTATTCGCAAGTTGGCAGATCTCAGGTTGGCATTTTCTATGCTGTAATTTGTGAGTTCAAGTGCTAAAATGTTTGATTTGTGATTGAATAAATGATGTTGTAATTATTGTATGCCATTAGTGAGTCGAGGTAAGTTAATAAAATAAAATTCCGCAGTGAAAACAATAACAAGAGAAATTTCATAAAACATAGCCCCACCTAGTGCGTTTTTTTATTGTGCATTTCTCACCCAACTAAACTACTTTTTCGGTAGCTTTCCAAATGCCGGAAATGGTCGTAAAACTGCGCTTTTGCATAGCATCGGCTTGAAGTGTTCGGCGCACTTTTTTCTTGCCTCGTAAGGAATACGCTAAAGTGACAAGACGTCCCGGATTCGCCTTCCTGTCCCGCATTACCAAATGTCCTGCAAAACGTCCCACATTATCAAGTGTCCCGGAAATTGCCTAGCGTTCGAAATGTTGCTTTTGGTTTTTCGTTAGTGTATTTTTGGTTGTTTTCGATTCCATCATTTCTACGGGCTTCTTCAACGTAGTCCTAAATCCTGGTTTCGGTTTATTTAGAACTATAAAAAAAAACCACAACACCGGTGTTGTAAATTTTGGTTTATGCTAGATATATTGTGCATTATTTTGAAGCTGGTATATGCTGGAAAATCCTTTGAAGTACTTGAAGGTACTATGACGTTTTGAGAACTTCTCTAAAATGCTGGCATATTCTTGTGAGATTTTTCGTATTCCCTACAATTCTGGGAGCTTCTTTTGATTTTTAGTAGACACTTTTCCTGAATTCTCAGATTTTCTAAAGGAGCATTCTTCTAGCGTAGCATTTTTAATAATTCAAGACCCCCTACCCCCTCGTCCTTCTGACATATTCTGCCAAGTTCCTCAAACTTCCTTGATGTTCTGCGATATTGAATGAAAAACTATAACCCTCTCTTTAGTTAGTTTGGTCTTGAAATATTTTGTTCTTTGGAATTCTTTGAGATTCAGGGAACTTTTTTATATGCTTTGAACATTATTGAAATTATAAAAAATTTCCAAAGGATTAAAAAAAAGTTTAGACTTCTTCGAAATGCTGGCAGATTTTAAAAGTTGTTTATTTTTTTTAGAAGCTGGGAGAAATTCTCTCAATATATAAAGTTGTCTGAAATTCTTAAACTTTCTCTGATGTTCTAGGATCTTCTATGAAACTTTTAAGCTCCTTTAAAATTCTGCAAAATTCATTAGTTTTTAGGACTTCTCTGAAATTTGAGGAAAATCTTTAAAATTTTCAAAATTTACCTGAAGTTCTTTGAAACTTTCTGAAAACTTATGATCTTCTCTTAAGGCTTTGAGTTAAGATAACATGCTGGAGGATTCTCAATAAACTCTTCAAATTGCTCTTAACTTTTGCGATTTTTTTTAAAACTATATATCGTTGAAATAAACTGACGCAAGGTTCTTAAATAATTTTGAAGCTCTCCCAATGATCTTCTCTGAACTTCATTAATATCTATGGAACTTCTTGAAGTGATGAGTACTTCTATAAAGTTCTGAGGGCTTCCCTCTAAAATTGTCGTGTACTCCATGTTTCGTTGAAGTGAATTACTGAAGTCTAAGAAATAAGAACATTTATAAAGCTATTAAATAATTTTAATAAATTAATTTCACATAATGAAGGATTATTCATCTTCTCAGTGAGAAAAATATAAGTGAGTTCATATAGTAATATAATTGGTTAAGTATAAGATTTTAATGGTGTTTTGTTTTTTTGAGAAAAACTAATTGTTGCACCAAAATAAAATATCTTTAGAATACGGGGATGTTGTTGTACGGTAGCGACACCTACTTGAGTTAAGAGAAGAATCAGAAATATGTAAAAAAAAAGTGAGTTGCACGAAAAGACCTGTTTTCGTTTCAATAGTTTGAGTCCATATCAAAAGTTTTTATGTGTTTTTTAGGTGAAGTGGCTATGTTCAACCTTTTTCATGTATAAAATCAATGATTCCATGGAGCATTGTTGAATAACGAGGCGATTTGTGAATCGATGATTTTTGTGTGTTTAATTGTGTGTCCAAACTTCAATTTTTAGAAAATTATAAAAAATTTCATCCAAGCTTTAAAAGAATTGATAAATTAGGCATTTTTTGAACAGGATGATATTTGCTACCGTCGGCAGGTAAAGTATGCCTTTTTGGTGTACGAAATAAACCCTAAACAATGGAAACCAATTAATATCATTGATATGTAGCTGCCATAAACTAATCAAGCCTATTCCATGATTCTACAGGGCGAAGAAAGTCGTCCACTCATTTCGATACATTGCTTGGGGAATCTCTTCGCTAATCAACACTTTCGAGGTCCGATGTCAGATTAACTGTGAAAAAATGGCTGTTGTGTTTTGTATTCACATGGAATAGTAACTATCGGGCAAAAGGAAACATTTTTTGAACATAAATTGATGCTTCTATAAGTGCAAAAATTTGTGCGTTTCCTTTTCATCAAAAACGCTTTTAAAAGCACTAATGCGGTTGGTTTTCAATGTACACCTGAAGAACATCTATCAAACAATGTTTTAACATCAAAATTTTCATTCAAATTTCACTTCGAACTCAACTGCATTTTTACGAGCTTTTTTCGCAAACACATTTTCATTCGAGAAAACTCAATGTTTCGCTTAGTAGAAAATTACTATGACATGAAAATCTAACTCTACGAACTTCACACTTTCACCCCGTATCATCATATAAACATTACTTTAATAAAATGCGCGTGAAAATGCTTGTCGAAGTGTTGACAAAAACATACCATTTTTGTTGACGTTTTTCTAATCGTCCTATAAGTAAGCCAAGGACATCGAGACGATGCAACGCAAAAGCGCAGTTTTATGGCTATTTCCGCTCTTTTGAAAGTCAGCGAGATTGTTCAGTAGGGTGGGCAATGCGCAATATTTAATTTGCTGAATTTTATTTGGGAACCAGAATCATCTTTCTTTCAAAGACTGGATGTTCTCGTTAATTGTATTAAAAAATATATAATTTCAGGTCATATTCAGTTAATAAGCTAAGATTCTAAACAAATTGAATTAATTTTGTTTTGTTTTTTAACAGTTCGAGTATCAACTGTCGCGTTTCCCTGTGCTTAAAGATGGGAAAATGTTGTTTCCGTGTTGTTTGGTTAAAGCAAGTGGATGCACGGTATCGGATTGGGCCAAGAAACATTCAGAAACGGAAGTGTTCTGCAAAATCTGTAGAAAATCATTTTCGATTATGAAAGGATTCCAGGCCATCGATCAACATGCGAGGTCCGCAAAACATAGAGATGCATGGATCGCTCAACACGGTGCTAACCAAATGCATCTAACCGTAGAGCAAGAAGCGGGGTCCTCTGGAATAGTTCCGAACAAAAAACTTCAATTATTCAGCGAGAAGCATAAGATAAGGTTGAATCACATTAAATTCAACCCAGAAATAGACATTCATTTTACATTTTTTTTTGCAAAAAAATGTTAATTAAAACAAGTGGTTCACTATGGGATGCTGAAAGCTTTAGGGTTTTAATTTGGAACATCTGACTATATGTTAGATTTTGCTGTGCTTCCGTAATTGGTAATTTTCCGTTTGATTTAATCAATATTTTTCATAAAATAGATAAAAAAAGAGTTGTGAAAGGCAATGGATTTTACCGGATAATCGCTCCAGTTTTTCTGACCAATTACAATAATACCAATAGTGCACTAAACGAAGCGGTCAAATTTAATAAGAGGCGTAATGCATTAGGAGATGCCATTAGATAACGAATAGTATTGCGAACTCAAAGCTGACAAAAACTCATATGGGACTGATGTGCAGCCCTGCCTGTAAGAAAGCTGACAACATATAAGTGCTTGTATACAATACCAACCCAGGGTCACAGTTCCGCCATTCAACGCTCAAAGCTTGAGGGTATTTGTTCAAATGAAATACTATATGGATGCGCATGAAAGCTAGTAGAATTGCCAGTCTTCTTGGTACGTTGTGTTCCATCGAACAGCTGAAGTTTAGATGTGTTTTCCTGCAGATGAAGACGGATTATATAGGTTGTTGTATTATAAAACACGCAAAAAACCATACAATAGCGATTGTTTTTATTAACGATAATTAAAATGAATTTTCATAGCATAATGTTTAAAATGTAACACACATTTTGGGCAACAATTATGAATTGGAACAGGTTTACTGAAAAAAGGATTTATCTTGAAAATTGAACAAAATGAAAGAGTAGCCAGCAGCAGGCTAGTGTAAAAATCAATCACTCATGTCTGTTTACAACAGATACCGATCATACAAGAACAAATACTACTAATATTGACAAAATGCTTAAAATCTTCTTATACATTTTTAAATTGGAGCTCAATAAGTTCTACTTGGGTCTCCTTTTTTGGTCACTTTTTGTGCCTTAAAAGTCACTTAATGGTCACTTTTTTACTCATTTTAGTCACTTAATGGTCCCTTTTTTACTCATTTTAGTCACTAAAATCACTATTTTTGGATATATTTGGTGCTATCAGCCCTGGAATTATCATTTCCCGATTCCCATAAAACTAGTTTGACTTCCCGAGAAGCAGTTTATTTGTACGAAAACCATGTTAAACTTATGTTATATTAAAAATGACCACACAACTTTTGGGAAAAATTGATAAAAATTTCCGGAGAAAGTTTGACGAATCTTTAGTGCGAAGTCAGGAAAGCTTCCTGGCGAAGAATCTTTCAAACGAAATCGGTAGACGCTTCTAACACAATCTGTGGGAAACTCCCGGACGAAGTTAGAAGAGACTTCCATGCAAATTTAGGCAGCCGGATAAAACTTTCAGAATAATTCAGAAAATTTTTCCGTGGGAAGTCCGGATGAAATGGGAAATAGTTTCCACTTCCAGCGGTAGGACTTATGGTTGTAATCTGATACTGTTGGAATGAAAAGATGATGAAACTTCCGTTGTACAATGATCATAAGAATCCTTCCGAAGAAGCTGGTTGAAATCTTCAAGGGGAAGTTGCAAGAAACTTCCAGAAATTGTCGGAAAAATCTTCCGGGAGAAATCCTGACGAAGTTCAAGTTTTAATAAATAACTAAAGGGTGATACGGTCAAAATTTGGTCAAGGGAAAACGCGTGTAAATCGGTGAAATCGTTTATTTAAAAAAATCAAATTAAATTTCTTTTTCAAGTTCAATTAGTATAAAATTCAGGAAAAATATTCAGTTAGGCTTCCGCTTTTCCAAATCCGAATTGCCGGGCCTTACGCTTGACCCCTGCCATCAGATTTTGTACAGCCACCTTGTCCACCTTCTTCGCCGCAGAAAGCCAGTTTGCCTTGAACTGCTGCTCGCCCTTAGCAGTTTTTTTGGTCTTCTTTAGGTTCCGCTTGACAATAGCCCAGTATTTCTCAATTGGGCGGAGCTCTGGCGTGTTGGGAGGGTTCTTGTCCTTGGGAACCACCTGCACGTTGTTGGCGGCGTACCACTCCATGGCCTTTTTACCGTAATGGCAAGATGCCAAATCCAGCCAAAACAGTACGGAACAACCGTGTTTCTTCAGGAAAGGCAGCAGACGTTTATTCAAACACTCTTTCACGTAAATTTCTTGGTTGACAGTCCCGGAAGCTATGAAAATGCTGCTTTTCAAGCCACAGGTACAGATGGCTTGCCAAACCAGATATTTCTTTGCGAACTTTGACAGTTTCATGTGCTTGAAAACATCTGCTACCTTTCCCCTTCCTTTTGCCGTATAAAACTCCTGTCCCGGAAGCTGCTTGTAGTCGGCTTTGACGTAGGTTTCGTCGTCCATTACCACGCAGTCAAACTTCGTCAGCATCGTCGTGTACAGCCTCCGGGATCGCGCTTTGGCCATCGTATTTTGTTTATCATCGCGATTTGGAGTCACTACCTTCTTGTAAGTCGATAGTCCGGCTCGTTTTTTGGCTCGATGCACGGTTGTAGACAATACACCCAGCTTATTTGCGGCATCTCGGAGAGAGAGGTTAGGGTTTCGCTTGAAACTACCGGCAACTCTCTTTGTCGTCTCAGCGGCTTCCGGTTTTCGATTTCCCCCCGATCCAGACTTCCTGGCTGTCGACAAACGTTCCCCAAACACTTTAATTACATTTGTAACGGTTGATTTGGCAACTTTTAGCGATTTTGCCAACTTTGCGTGCGAGTAGCTCGGATTTTCGCGATGTGCGAGCAAAATTTTGATACGCTGCTCTTCTTCCTTGGACGGCATTTTGACAACTGAAGAGTGAATTCCAAAATCAAAATAAGAGCAACATTCTACACACACACACCTTCAAAATGAGGGGTGTTCAGGTTTTTTAAATGCAAAATTGAAAGAAATACGTCAAGTTGATATTGACCAAATTTTGACCGTATCACCCTTTACTGTAAATATTTCCCGATTTCCGAGAAGAGTCTTTAGCTATTTTAAGATTCCCCGGTAATTATAAATGGCTGGGATATGGAAACACTAACACCACCATATCACCAAAAACTTCAAAGACATTACACTTTAGCCATCCATCCTAGAAAGGAAAAAAGACCTAAACATCCCTTGGCTTGGACAAGAGCCATCTCACTTGGAGCTTTTAATGAAGGAAAACTAAATCTTGAAATCAAAACATTCTGTCAGACGGGGATTGTTTGAACATTATTTGATGAAAAATATTAGACTACTTTGTTTGTTTTTGAGTAAATATTGAGTAACTCAAATTTACTCACTGCAAATATATTAACTCTGAGTACAGTTGTCTTACCCCCTAGATTTGGAATTTATAGAAAACGAGCTTCCAATCCTGCTGGAGGCTTTCCCACTTGCTGTGAGACGGCGCTTGGTGTTTCAACAGGACGGAGCCCCACCTCATTCCACAAATGCGGTGAGACATTTTCTGAACGCCTACTATAGGGAACCGTGGATCGGGCGGAATGGGCCGATTGCTTGGCCCCCAAAGAGTCCGGATTTGACTCCCATGGACTTCTTTTTATGAGGGTGCATAAAGGAAGAGAGGTGTATTCGGTGACAATCAACACGCGCGAACAGCTAGTTGACCGAATTTTTCTTGTTGCTCGAAAGACACAAGAGAAGATGAATAATATTAACCTTGTGGAAGAGACCGGAAGGAGGTTCAGGTCCTGGCATCCAAGAAAAGGGAGGACACCTACAGCAACTATTGAAATAAATTTATAAAAGAAACGATGATCAGTGTTTCAATTTGATTAATCATTGGAGAATACCCAATCAGTTCAATGAACTGATCTACATTGGTATCGAGAAAAAAAACAGAACATTTTTAATTTTCATCATGCGTTCAATTGAACCGTCCGCAGCATTGTTTTTCTTGTCACACTTTTCATACCGTCACTTCGCGTGGCGATCAAGTGTGCTATGCGCGCTGCAAACAGACGTCAACAGCAACGCACGGTGGGGTTGAATTCGTGTTTTACGCAACCGTTAATTAACGACCCAACATGATGTGTTTTGTTTAGTACGAAATTGCGACAAAACTAAACAAGATAGAAAATTGGTATCAAAGAGAGAGTTGTAGAGCGCATTGAGAGGCATATTTTGGTTAGACAAAACAATACACTTTATTGCGTATTTTTTAAATAATAAGGGATAACCCGTAGGAAAACACAAGTTTTAGACTCGTTTATCCCTAAAATGTGTCTAAATGCAGCTTACTTAAAGCAGAAATGACACTATTAAGTAAGAAATTTACCAAGCTGTCCAATGGCGTTTTGTGCTAAATGGCATAGTTTTCGAGTTAGCGCCAATTTACGGCAAGCATAGACCAAAACAGAAAAAGTTCAATAACTCAGTAATCTTTGAGATTTGATCATATGCGTAGAACGATTTTTTACTTCAAATATGATCTTCTATCGCCTCTTAAATAATTTGCACTAAGGAACCGAACACCCTGTATAATACTTAGGGCAACTTTATATAAGACGGAAAATAATGTACAAATTTCAAAAATATATTATTCAGCTTATTCACCTTTCAAGGGATGAACAATCTTGAAACGAGCAGCCCAGGTAAAAAGTGAAAAAACCTTACCGAAAATGGTTGAAAATTGTTTAAAATCCCTGCTAAACTCGAACTGAAATGGTTATGGAACTTTACATGAACGTTTGTGTGATAAAGTTTTAACCTTCTGTATTATGATTTTTTTGAAAATGAACCTCACGAATAATGGGTTGTTAAGAACCATTACCATTGCAAATACATACTTGTTTTCTCCATACATTTTCGGAGTGAGGACTATATTAGAACCTGGTAATGGTTATGGTAGTCAGTCAGGTCCATGAATGGTTTTGTATTGTTGGTCAACTTTACGTGGAATATATCGTGAATTGAATCTAATCTAATCTAATCTAACACCAACACAGCCAGTTCATGAAAGCATCCTGGAAGATACTTGTGACCAGGCTTGCTTCCACTCACTTGCTATAAAAAATGATTTTCGAAACTTTGGAATCATTAGATGTTATAATGATAGTTTGTGCTTGTTAGATACAAGAAGAGGTTGAAAGGCAAGTGTTTGACTCTTAAAACGTGTCAAATTCGCTTTCAGATAGTCACAATCAGCGATTTAAAGACCCGCGAGCGCTCACTCTGAGTGAACGCTCACGAATTATAAAATCGCTGAAAGTAACACTCTGAAAGCGAAATTGACAAGTTTCATGTGTCAAACACATTCTTTGCAACCTCTTCTTTTAACTTACAAGTACAAAAAATGAAAATAAAGAGGAAAATCTCAGCAAGTTTCATTAATTTTGTACTCTTACTGTCCTGCTGCACTACTGACACTTCCAAGACTTTTCCGGGTTATTGCGGAACTAGTTCAAAAACTCTTCAGGCAAATCATGTTCACAAAAATGAAACTTCAAGTCAATCGTCTAAAACCAGAAAAAAAAGCACTGGGACGACTCTCTTGCCGAATGAACCAATTGGCAAAACTATGTTGGAACTTGGCCATACCCACTCGTTCCCAACCTTTGATAATAGCGCACTCGACATTTGATTTCTCATCAAAATACAGCACGAAAGCGGCTCTTCGAAATGATTTATAAGACAAAGTTTTAGAAACCGAAACAGGTGAATATATTAACAGGAACGATCTCCCCAAATGAACGCTGGTTTGCCCGTGAAGCAAAAACTTGGAAGACTTGTTGCATCTCCTAGTTCTAGCTCAACACTTCAAACCATTCCATCGGATCTTCAAAGAAACTCTTGCACAATCCGCCTCCAATCCAATCAGAATCATCGGGCCAACTTGCCAATCGCCTAATAATAGTTCTGACGAAAAGGATGCTGATAAAAAAAAACACTTTGAAATGCATTTTACCCGATCACTTGCACTTGCTTTGCACTAAAGTGCTTTTCTAGAACTATGTTATCGAGTGGCACATTGTTTCGGGCTAAAACGCGATGAAAAAATTAAGCCTAAAATTTTCGAACCCATGATTTTCTGCTCAGTAAGCAAAATTGGTCGCCACAAGGCCAACGAGCTCCTTAAATCATAGAAAAATTACGATCAAGTTCCCGTTCAACTTGCTGTCACTAGATTTTGATCTCAGCGATCAACACATTAGCGTTAGCGTCAGCGTTGCTACGGTATACTTCGGATACTAGTGACACTTACGTCTCTTTTGAAATTCTTAGTCAGACTGCGTTCAGGAATAATGCTAGGAAGTCAACATTATTTCCAATCTAAACAAGAATACCAAAACCATGACAGTCACTATTCCCGGCCACGCCTATATTTACCGTAACTAGGGATAGGAAAGGAAATGTTGATGTAGTACATACTCAACGAGAGGCCACCGAATTAGTGACACCCTCATAAGTACTACGGAGTTGGAGTATTGGGAACGGTATTAGGTCAGGATACGCCTCAACCAGGCGATTCAACCAAAAGCATATGATTTTTTTTTGAGGAATTTGAACCCACAATCGCAAACGCAGCAGCCGCTAAGCTAGCCGATTTCCTCAATTTGTTTTCTTAGTACTGTATTAGTGAACAAAATGTTACGAACTGAATAAATAAAAAGGAAGGATCTCACCCGAATAATCCTTGAAGCTCCCCTCCCGGATATAGTTCCGAAAAGTTTCTTGGATCTTGATTAAGGTTCAATTTACTTTGATGCTTTTTGGAAAATTTCAAAAGCAGTTTTTTTCGTCGCATTAGTTTAGATTGCAAAAAGCTCGCGTCATTTTGTTTAAAATATCAAAAGGAATCGAATAGTGCGAGCTTTTTGCAATCTGAAATAATGCGTTGGAAAAAACTGCTTTTGAAATTTTCCAATAAGCATCAAAGTAAATTGAACCTTAAGGAAGACCGCTACTCGGTGCCAGCCCTCGGAAAGAGATGCATCAAATGCAACAGTCCGGCATCTCTCGGTACCACTATAAGCAACCGCTGGAAACTAACGATTTTCAATAGGCTCACTACTTGACTAGCCTATTGGTCCCAAGCAATTTGATTAAAGTACCCCATTTCAGACGAAATTCTAGTACTACACTATGTTTGCTTTGATTCGCTATGAAAGTTTGACAGATAAAGTGAGGGGCTCATGGATTTTCCTATGTTTCAAGGGGTACATCGATTAGCTTGGGACCAAAGAGAGTACCAGAGCTGAGCCAAAAAGTTGAGCACATTTCTTCGGGACCTTCTGGTCTTAGAGCTACCTCTATGCTATAAGCCTGCTGGATTCAAACCATCGCGATACACCTTCGGCCCAATCTCGTAGGCATTGCATTGTTGCAAATAAAATGGGAGCACTGCTGGATAGCTGTCATTGAAGTTGTTCACAACATTACGTGCTATTTGACTGCATATTCAGGACCATCCTCTAATTGAATGTACCAGAAGAGCTCAGTCCAGCAGTTCACTTGTAGATCTAAATACGAAATGTAGGTTCTATAGTGGGCTCAAGAGAAAGAGGCAGTTATTCAAACTCCATTAGCACCCTTAATTCAAATAATGATGCAACTACGAGGGGGACGCCTCTATCTACGATGCAGGAAAGATTGTGGTTTGCTGTGGCTAGCTGCGCGTACGCTTAGTAGATTGAAAGAGGATTGATGACGATTCTAAAGCTTTCCTGCAAAAAAAAATGATGCGCGATGTAAGTAGATGCGAGAAATGAAAGAAAATTTTTAGAAGATTGATTCGCTAGTGTGAGATTTTTTCAGCATCTAGCATTGAGATTTAGCTGTGTCGCCCCCCTAGTGCAACTCACACAAAACAAAGTTCAGAAGTCTATTCATCATCCAAACCAAAACATTCAAAGTGTCAGAAATATCGGGTTGCCGGGATGGCCATTCTACAAACAATCGCATCTTGCTCTATAACCGGCACATCTGCGGCACACTTGTGGCACACTGACAAAAAAGATGACCCAAGATTGGTGTGCG
Organism: Ochlerotatus camptorhynchus; assembly: GCF_037179485.1. Classification (NCBI taxonomy): domain Eukaryota; kingdom Metazoa; phylum Arthropoda; class Insecta; order Diptera; family Culicidae; genus Ochlerotatus; species Ochlerotatus camptorhynchus. The sequence continues at coordinate 4,186,028 of NW_027040887.1, read as the reverse complement.
GAGTGACCTACCCCTTGCCTGGAGATGGCAGATCGTTTCTACAGTTTGCAGAACTTTCTTAAAGTCCACTGCAGTTCCCTGAACTTCCTTGAAAGTCGCAGAACTTTCCTTAAAGCTTCATTACAAAAATGATGGCAACTGCACTGGAGCTCTGGCAGGCAACTCTGTTGTCACTGAAGCTGGAGGACAACCCGACCTCCCTGAGCAAGTGTAGCTAACCTCAGGAAAATTGGAGGAGTTTCAGTAATTCTGTGCTCCGGTATCATGTCCTTTTATCGGTGGTGGTTGCCATAATTTATATAAGAAACCAAGCAATCCAGTGCTGCAACAAATCAATATCAGTACCGACAACCAGACTTGCTGAAACTCCTCAAACTAACTGGAGGTTTTAAAAAACTCTTGTCCTGCGAGTTTAGCCAGCCCTCACCTCGAGTGAGTGGCGGCAGAAATATGGAAGAAGTAAACAAAAACTCCTCGAGACAGAGAGGGAGAGTGAACTTCAGCGAGAGGATGATTTGACGTGAGTTGCGCTTTTTGAGACTCCGGATGACTCTTTTGTTCGACACAAGAAGCTCAGAGTTCACCCAGCGTGAGAGTAAGAGCGAGTGATAGAAAACATGAACATGAATGGCAGCAAACCTCACTCTCATTTTATCCCCTTTCGCTCACAAGCTCTGAAGCTCAGTGGAATGATTTGGCAGTGGGCATTCTACTCCTCAGAAAAATGCTACACTCGACTCATTTCAAACTCCATAAAGCCTGCCGACAACATGCTGATTTTCACTAGCCACCTGATATCAGTATCAGGTGACATAGTTCCAATATCAATGTCACTCGCCTCAATGTCAGTGTGCAACTTACATTGACGTCGTAATGGGACCTACTGATATCCAAAGTTGTGTCGCAAATATTTCTCATTTACGCCAGCTAATCGAGTATTGATCTTTAGAAAACTCATCGGAACTATTGAAACAATGCAATGGTTATACAATACAATTATTTGAGTAACTCATATTGGAGTAAAAGTACACTCATTCTCTGCGTGACCTCCGTTTTTGCGAATTTGAGTGATCAGGACTCAATTATGAGTTAAATTCATTTGCCGTATATCTAGAAAAAATAATTGGACTGAATTCCAATGATTAACGATTCTATGTTTTCCTTTGTAGAGTTCGAAACGAATTACAAAAAAAAAGGCATTTTCTTCATTGAAAATAGAAAATTTAAAACTCTGCAATGGAATAAAAGGCGACTTCGGAAGTAGCTTTACCTACACAGAGGCAAACAGATCTTAAGAATTCCATAAGCCATGACTTATGAACTTGGACAATTTTGATTTCATAAGATACTTCTGGATTCCACAGGCATGAGTTATGCATTTCATAAGCACGTCTTAAGAATGATAATCGATAAAATCAGGACACATTAAGGTGATTCCTTGTAGAGTCCACAAATGGCCACCACGTAAGCTATAAATGCACTTCCACCTAGAATTTTCAATTACACAAATCTCAGAAATTAGAGTTCCATTTCACCTGAATTTGCCACTGCATGTAAACGTGGAGTAACAGTTTCATTATAGTACGTGTCGTGGAAGCTGATATTTATGCACTTAAAGTTTCGAAGCGGTAGCAAGAAAAAGGACCTCAATAGCGCTGCCATTAAGGCATTTTTCGAGTAAAATTTTTCAAAATTTCACTGAATCAAGCTGAGTGTAGAGAATCACAGTAGGCATTGGTTGTCAGGAAAAGTTCATTTGTTTACATCATGGCTTCACCGGAGCAAGCACGTCGCGATTCGGTCCTGCACGCTCGAAACGAAAATCCCGGTCTATCTGTCGGAGAGTTAGCAAAACTGTTGAATTTGGCAGTTTTAGATCAGGGCAGGAATTTTATACCTCGGTTGACCGAAAGAGTACCCCAAAAGAATGTAAAATCAAAAGGAAGTCGAAATTCCCCAAAAAGTTCCTTGTCTGGCAAGCAATCTGCAGTTGTGGGCTGTAAAGTGAAACTTTCGTTACTTCTGGGACCACGAACTAGCAAATTTACTAGGAGGAGTACCTATGGAAGAGACTACTGCCTTTTCTGGAGCACCATGAGGTGGATTGCCTATTCTGGCCTGCTCAAATTCCACCAAACAGAAAATGGAGTCACAGTGGTTCCCAAGGAGGAATCCGGCCAATACTCCGTAGCTAAGGCCAATTGAGGAATACTGGTCAATTGTGAAGTACATACTGAAGAAAAATGGTGGAACTGCAATTAAACCCAAGCATTTCAACCAGAAATGGAATTTGGCAGTTAAACAAATGGGAATAGGGCCGTGTACGAAGAAAAGTTCGATTCCGGTCTGCTACATTTTATAGGAGAAACTGCTCTAATGTTGCCCTATGGATCTAAGATTGGGCCCATCGCTAAAAATCTGCTATTTATCAATTTTATCTAGTTGAACGCGTCATTGGGACGGTACTAATGGATATTTTTGGTCGTTATTGAAAATTGAGTCGATTGCTGAATATATGTATTGGCCCAAATTAGGGGCATTTAGGCCGACATTACATCCATTTCCCCTATTACATTTTTTTTAAGTTGTATAAGATAACTTATGAATTCAGTTTCGTACGCCAAACTTATGATTTCCATTAGAAATCTTTTTGTCGAAATTTCATAAGTGGTTCTTATGGAATTCAAACGTTCCTTTGCTTCAGTGTGTTATAGGTTGGCTTCATTAGCTCCCTCCTGGTTATAATATGTACAAATATTGCCGAAGTCGCCATTTACAACATATGTAAGAATTGTATGTTCATTTTTCAGTTTTAACACATCAGAAGAATCATAGAAAAATATTCAGACATTCCTAAGCTGAAAAATCTTTCATGAAAGATCTTTATACAACAGAACTCTGATTGTTATTTTTGTTTTTAAAGATTCTGAAAATTTAAACCAGCTCTATTGCAGGGTTCAGAAAATTATTTGAAACACTTCTCGAACATTATGATCTTAATTAGAGTATTATACTCCTGAAGTCTTAACACTCTATTAACCGTTGCAGAAATTAAGGGGGTTTACCAAGTATGTAATTCTAAAAGTATCTTCAAGAATGTTTTGTATAGCTTCTAAAACAGAAATCACCGCTGCGTATAACTCCAGTCGTAAATTATTTTGTTGATATTCGTTGCCTCCAAAAACCCAATTTCTAAAAATGTATGTACAGCCAAGCCAAAGAAGTTAAGTATTTCACCATCATCAAATATGTATCAGTGCTATTTAGTTTTAAATTTTTTATTTCTAAAAAAATACGAATAAATTACCTATTTCAATCCAAATCACACACAAAACTGTGAAAGATTAACTCGTTCAAATTCCTTCACCAAAACCGCTGACTTACTTCTCCTGTGACTGACCGGCGAGCACTGACCAGCCGCTCAGTCCAGTTTCAGGGGTATCAATCAATCAAGTACATAAGGGAAAAAAAGGCACAAACAAACAACGCACAAACAAACCCACCCTCCCACATACAATCGGTGTGTGGAAGACAAGAACTCTGCACCGCCTCAATTGAACACCTCCCGCCACACTATCACGTTATGCATCAACCTTTCATCTATCGTCGTCGCCATCAATAATGCAAAGCAATCAGTACAAACATTGTGACCGACAGGCTTGTCCAGCTCTTTTCGGCGATTAAAATGAGTTTTTGACGTAGGACTACGTCTGTGATTTCTATGTGGGGGTACACTTTGTGAAAACCGAAAATGGAACATGTAACGAAATTATGAAAGATTTTGAACGTTCATAACTCAGTTTCCTTTGGACCAATTTCAATAATGTTATCACCAATCGATCAGAAATATGTCTACGCATCGAATGCTACGCTGCTTCCTCAACAAAGTCATCAGAATCGTTTCTAGACGAAACAAGTCCAAGTGGCATTCGCCTCCGATCTTCGGGTGTGTGCGAATATGGAGGATGCAATTGCGTAACATTTTGCACACACATCGCCATATTCATAACCACACAAAATGCTCTCCAGAGTTGTAATCGTGTAACCAAACTTCTAAGCAGGGGTGCAAGTGATTTCGATCTATTCTCTTCATCGACTTTCTGTTTCGATAATAACTTAACGACAAACACATTCATTTATACGTTTGGTGTTCTGGATGATAGAATAGCAGAGGGGAAATAGTGTGAAATAGGTTAGTGAAGCCATGGTCATCAAAAGAGGAAATCGATGAAGAGAATTGACTTTCACCCCTCTGCTTCTAAGCCCTTTAATTCAGTCGTCGTCATAGCAATGAAAACTAGCATCGCACCGCTTTTGGTTCTTGGGTTACACTTGCTGGTTGCAATTCTGCTGTTCGACATTTTCGAAGGACCACCAAAACACATGAAATTACACTATTTTCTAGGGATGCCTAAAAGTCCAATTATTAGATTAACGATTAATCGTAAAGATTGTTCCAGCTATTCGATTAAATATTTATCGAATTTTCAAATATTCGAGCGCGTAACCGATGTCCCTTTTTATTTATTTTTTAACTAGTTCGTTTATTCGGAAGACTCAATCGCGTTAGCTTTACGGAGCCGATAGTTCATTGTTTTTTGTTTGTAACAAAATTCACTTAATTCTATGTGTAGTAGAAGTTGGGCCGAATACTCGTGGCTTACCCGAGGTTAGAGAGTTACATTGTCAAAGGATAGGATCAGGGGAGGAGCTTGGGGGTAAGGTTTCGTTGTCTCATCAGAGCGTTGTCGCCAGTATGAACGGTAGTGCGGTTCTAGTTTCATCTAAAGTTCGACCGGCTATGGTGACCAGTGGGCGACGCTGAGACTCATGACGATTCCCAAACAAAAAACTATTAAAGAGAGACAAAAATCCCTTCTTATTTCTACTCGTTTGATTTAGCGCAGTAGAGAAAATAATTAAAAGTACTAATTTATCTGATCAGGCATAGAGAAGAACCATGACGTGAAACAGGATCATAAATTCGCCGTAAAAAGTGTTGAGCGTCTTTCTGCTAAAGGCTAGGATTTACCAACTTGTTGAGAGAAGGAGTTTAACGAGAAAAACTAAAAAGGGGAGAAGCTTTAGCTGGGTGGACACTGATATTCTGCGGCCTTCCAACCTGTCGCAAACACCAGTTCAACCCCTGATCCAGCAGCAGACGGGCTGAGACTCTTGCGAGTGCCCAATCATTGAACCGAAGAATATGGGATTGTCCGGTCCGATTTGCTGATCCAGCTCCCTACACGTCATCATAATCTTCCAACGGCTTTAAGCTTGTACTACCATTGGCCCACTGCAGGGCCACCAAGATTTTCCAAAAGAGTTCAATAACTGAACATGTCCCAACTAAAATTCATATCAAAAGGTTCTTTTCAGGGCAATCATAGTCATACTAAAGAGTATAAGCAGAGAGAACACCGCTCAAATTCCTATTCCTACACTAAACGCATGCTCCTCCTGCAGTTAACAAATAACATTTATTATATAAGACCACGTAGTCCTACGTCACCAATGCGTACAACCCCATAGGACTGTTCCTTTTAGTTTGTTTTTGTATATGTCATTCAGAACACCACATCTGACGAAGGCGATTCTAAACACCAAATTTAAATCACTGAAAACCAGCAAAATAGCAAACTTTCCAATACAAAATTTTGACATGTGGCAGCAAGTCGAATTTGTTTTCACTAGGAGCTTGCAGCTTCTGTTAAAGATCGTTGATACAAATTCACAAATAATAAAGACAAAATCGCCAGGCTCTCTTCCGTGTATGATTTATCAAATATAGCCAGTGTCCTTATTTACCTACATAATTGCAGGGAATCAAGAAAATGCTATCTTCCGATGCTTACCGACGATAAAAATACTAGTTAACGGAATCATGATCAGTGTACAGTAAGATCATGGATTATCATTTGTGTTACACATCATGATCAGCAACAAAAACGATAATCTACTGATATGATAACAATCACTTTGTAATGTATCTCAAAATCTAGGAACTTGCTGTCTTCGGAAAAGTTGTTCTAGAGGTCAAATACCCTACAATACGGATATTTTTGGAATCGGGATGACACATATATTTTGAAAATCAATGTAGGTCTCGGCCGTTGGTTTCGGAAAGAAAATTGTCAAATACCCTACAATATGGGTATTTCTGGAACTGGAATAATGTATAGATGTCGAAAATCGATGTCAACCGCCATTTTGGAATCCAATTTGGCGGCCTTTGGTTTTAGATAGAACTGACAAATAAACTAGTCAACATGGCGGCCGACATCAATTTTTGACATTTACACGTCATCCCGGTTTCTAAAATCAATAGCCGCCATCTTGGATTCCCAAATAGCGGCAGATATTAATTTTCTACATCTGCATGCCATCCCTGTTCCGAAAATACCCACATTGCAGGGTAATCTTGGATTTCCAAATGGTGGCGGACATCAATTTTGGACAGTTTTTCTTAAATCGATGGCCACCATCTTGGATTTCATAATGGCGGCAAACATCGATTTTCGATCTCTATACGTCATCCTCATTCCGAAAATTCACATATTATAGGGTATTTGATTAGCCTTGTCTTAAATGGGGAATTTTCAGTGACGACAGCTGATGATGATGATCTGAGATTATCGCTATTTCATATGATCATGATCTGTTACACAAATGATAATCGCATAATCGTTTCCAGAACTGTCCATTGTGATTTATGGATTTGTACTAATCATGAGTGTAACCAAAATGAGAATGCCATTATCTTTATCTGAATCGTTCATTTTGATTCCCTGCATATTTGTATTTATTTGTAGTTTTTTTTTCTCCAGAGACGATGTCAAATAAGATACGCGCTAAGACTGAAACCAAAAGTTCCAATCGAACCGTCAAACGCGGTTCCAATCGAGCAATGTAAATAAACACGAGGCTAAGCGTGGGGAGTATTGAGATTGAGATTGAATTTAATTGTTAAGATTAAAAAAATACTATTAAGTTTGCGTATGAAAAGTGAAATTGGATAGCAACTGGGTTGGAATAGTTTTGTTATTCAACAGCTATATTCACGTTACACACTTAGAAATTATCGCCGAGTTCGGTAATTTTGACGGAATGATGTTCGGTAAAATTTATGCAATTCAATTCAATTGCTTTTCAGTTACTTTGAAACTAAATTTAGACTGAAATGACTAGATTTGATCATTTATTCAAGGTTGAACAAGTTTTGAAATTATTTTTTTTTAATTCAATGGTCTTTTAAATTGAAGGTCAAAGTTTTACCAAACGTTCAGCTGTTCTGTTTTCGGTAAAAAATTACCGAACACGAAAACAAAATCTTAGTGTGTATGTTCTCACGATATATTCGCTCCAGCCCTACGAAAAACATGTACACAGGCTTTATAACGTAGAACAAGACGTTTCCGGTGTAATTTTGTATAATTTTGTAAAATACTTCAAAAAAGATAGCTGAGTCTTCAAATACTTCGATTGAATACCGATACTACCGATACAGTCAAAAAAGTATTCATTTTACCGTGACGCTGAAGCTGACGATAGTCGTTCAAATTAAAATTCACTCGAAGTAAACACAAAATTACGGGTTGCCAAACCTTGCAGAAAAATAGCATAGTTGGCCGTGCTAAAGAGGCTGAATTTATAAAGAGACGACATGTCAAAATTGGAACAATCGATCATCTGTCAAAGTCATAGGAAAACTTATTCCAATCGAGCAGAAGACCTGTCAAATGGATAAGATGTCGCCTCTTTACCCAATGCAGTCTCTTTATGCCGTGCAACCAGATTTACTTTCATTCTCTCCGCACGTCTCTAAATATAACATCGTCTCTGGTTTTTGTACCTTCTCTCCCTCCTTCTCCTCCACCTCCGGTGTGAGTACGCGAATGCAAAGATACTTGCAACTGGGTGTCCAGCAAATCGTTTATGTTAGCTTAATTGTTCGGTAGAATATATCGATTGCTGTTTTTTAGTACAGCAGTGATTTGCTGATCATGATCCAACAATTCGTTTTACTGATATTGAAAACTTAAATTTGTTGTGTAGCGTCGGTGTATGTCATGGAAGCCCAGTGGGTTTTCCTTAGCCAATTTTTTGTGACAAAATTGTTTTTTTTTTTCTGAGTCGACAATTTCAAAAGCACAAAGAGCAAAACAAGCCTGGTGGACAGAAACAAACCACTGCCAATTGTAAATGTCCTACATTCCCGGAGGGTGATTCGGAATGAAAAAAGTGGGGTGTTTGAGAACATATCTAAACAGAAAAATAATACCCCTCTTTCACCGCCACTTCCAAATCCCGACTGCGATTTGATGGTGAGAACTCAGCTACTCTGTTAAATCACCGATCGATGCTAGTTTTCACCTATTGTATTGGGAACCTAAAATTCGGAATTCCAAATAATTCCGTTTCCCCAATTAATAGAACCCACGGCATGAAGGCAAGGGTACTGACTGGAAATCATTGTTTACATCACGTATTTAGCCAGCCATCGAGACAGGCAGAAGCAAAATAAAAACATACATACATACATGCATACATATGTGTTGATGTCCCCACCCACAATCAATCACTCAGCCACCCGCTTACTGCGCCGCTATACCCACTGTGAACACAAAACCTTCAACAAACGTGCGTGACAATGCAGTAGCAGTAGTAGGCTACTACAACTCTGGGTGATGGAAAATAACAATAGCAATCTATATTCTCAAGGACACAATCCTTTACATTCGGCCGATTCATAATTCATCAGTTGTTGTTGTCACTGAAAGGGAGAGCAATACTTTCTTGTCGGTGTGGTTATAGGGGGGACGGTTCAATACGTCACATCCGGATTTGAAAGCTTTGCCGGGAACAATGTGAGTGGTGTGATTTATTTTTAGTTTGAAATAAAATTTCCACTCGAATGTGTAGTCATCTACACGGTAAAAAGCAGCCACATCTAATCCAATCTTGCACTTGAGTCAGGCTGTCAGGCGGCACTACGAATCGAAGTGATTTATCATTGATTTTCAAGTGATTTGCGTTTTGAAACAAAGTGATTTGTCGTTGAAAAATATGTACTGTATCAGGCGGAACATTTGATAACGACACAAAAACTTTTGTAAACAAAAGTTGTAAGGCCCTTTACACGCGAACCGAAGTACGCCCACGCAAACCAATACAATTATCGGAAAGGGGAAAGTTTCCCCCACCCGATGATGTTGTTGGTTTACGGGGGCGTTCTTCGGTTCGCGTGTAAGGGGCCTTAAAACTTTTGTTTACAAAAGCTTTTGTGCTGTTATCAAATGCTACATCAGGTTTAACACATTTAAATCACAATGATTTTCATTTTAATTGGCACCACTGTTTCCATCCATTGAATTTGATTAGTTTTGCTTTTGGAACCAAATGTCAAAAACGCACATGCCAAACATTACTCACGAAGATGGCAAGTCAACAACAAATTAATTACGAGCAAGAAAGCGATCATTCTCCATTTCCACCCGAAATTGCATTCTAGAGCGCGAGTATTACGAAATTGTTGCTGTATTCAATAATAGTGTATTATTCAGATAAGTTCTATTACAAAACATTGTCAAACTTATCAAATTGATTGCTCAATGTTACTTCTACTACAAGCCTTGTTATGTTGTTCAATATCACTTGGACACATGTGATCTGGGTAGTAATATGATATATGTTCTATGGTCATATTCTGAATAACATTTAACAAGACTTGCAGTATGAACAATACAATATAATATTTAAATCCATATGGAGCAAACATGAAATCAAAGGATAAATTAGTTAAATTTAAAGTGATAGATTTTTAATATTAGTTCAAAGTTCGAGTTCCCGCCTTGTATTGCCCCACGAACTCTCTTGCAAATGGAGACAGGCGGCGGCATAGAATTTGGGAGAGTACTTTGTAGGCGGCGCTCAGCAGTGTGATCGCGCGGTAGTTGCAGCAATACAACTTGTCGCCCTTTTTGTAGATTGGGCATACGACACCTTCCATCCACTCCTCCGGTAATATCTCCTCCTCCCAAATCTTGGCAATTACCCAGTGCAGCGCTCTAGCCAGTGCTTCCCCACCGTATTTTAATAGCTCACTTGGTAGTTGATCTACACCAGTTGCTTTGTTGTTCTTCAGCCGATCGATCTCCTCCTCAACTTCTTGAAGATCAGGGCCCGGTAGCATGTCGTCTTCTATGCGTGCTCCAAGGTCTGCTGCCATGCCACCTTCGTTTTCTGCTGCATCACCGTTGAGGTGCTCGCCATAGTACTGCTTCCACCTCTCAATCACCTCACACTCGTTCGTGAGAAGGTTACTGTCCAAGTCCTTGCACATATCGGCTTGCGGCACGTAGCCTTTGTGCGAACTATTTAGCTTCTCGTAGAACTTCTGTGTGTCATTTGCCCAGTACAGATTTTCCATCGCCATCGCATCAGCTGTCGTCACTGAAAATTCCCCATTTAAGACAAGGCTAATCAAATACCCTATAATATGTGAATTTTCGGAAGCCAGGCTTCCCCTTTTTAATAAGGTAGTTTCCACGCCGATTTTTTTTCGATTCTAAACCCGATCACCCCGTTTGCAAGCAAGTTGAACGTTACTAAGAACAACCGACAATCCGAGATGTTTTTTAATGTCCTATATGAATACTGCTTTTCTTTTGTTAAAAATCTTCAATTAATTTTTTCCACAACAAAAGTAAACCAGTGAAATCACTCTATCTCTAACCCCAACAGTCAGATTGGCCTGAAATTTTTTCTACAAGTAGAAGTCATTACCAACTGCCTTCTGTGAAAATTTCAGCTTGATGAGTTGTGCCGTTAATTTTTAAAAAATAGTGATAGGTTTATTACACAAAAAAGTATAATTATTCCACAACAAACGTAAAACGGGGAAATCACTCTATCTCAAACAACAAGCATTAGATTGTCCTGAAATTTTTTCTACAAGTAGAAGTCATTACCAACTGCCTTCTGTGAAAATTTCAGCTTGATAAGTTGTGCCGTTAATTTAAAAAAATCGTAATAGATTTATTACACAAAAGTAAAACAGGCAAATCGCTCTATCTCTAACCCCAACCTTCAGATTGGCCTGAAATTGTTTCTACAAGTAGAAATTATTGCAAACTCAACCATTATGGAGTAGTCACACTACAAAGCGCACAAAAAAAAAAAGTTCAGATTCCCTAACACAGACATCAGATTTCAGGTCCTAAGACTTATTGCCGTGTCACATGGGGAAACTTTGAGCCAGGCTTCCCCTTTTTAATAAGGTAGTTTCCACGCCGATTTTTTTTCGATTCTAAACCCGATCACCCCGTTTGCAAGCAGGTTGAACGTTACTGCCTGCTGTAAAAATTTCAGCTTGATGAGTTGTGCCGTTAATTTAAAAAAAATAGTGATAGGTTTATTACACAAAAAAGTATAATTATTCCACAACAAACGTTAAACGGGGAAATCACTCTATCTCAAACAACAAACATCAGATTGGCCTGAAATTTTTTCTACAAGTAGAAGTCATTACCATCTGCCTTCAGAGAAAATTTCAGCTTGATGAGTTGTGCCGTTAATTTTTAAAAAATAGTGATAGGTTTATTACACAATTTGGTTTTCTGTGTGTTGGTCAGGTGATCTCTATGTGGCTTTGTGGATATCCTTGCGTGGGAAAAAGGTACTTCAAACTACCATATCCCAAGAGGCTGCAAAGTTCACGCATCGTTGGCCGTTGTCGTTCGATACGGTATGCAGGCTGTTTGACCCGATTGTCGGTCTATACATTGCCTCCCGTCCTACCTGAGCGTTCATGTCGCATATGACGATTTTGACGTCCCGTTGCGAACAGCCGGCGTACACCTGCTCCAGCTGCGCATAGAACGCTTCTTTCTCGTCGTCGGGTCTCCCTTCGTGTGGGCAGTGCACGTTGATGATGCTGTAGTTGAAGAAACGGCCCCAAATCCTCAACTTGCACATCCTCGCGTTGATCGGCTGCCAACCAATCACGCGTTGGCTGATTGTATTCAAGGAAATGAAAATTGTCTGCTCCGGATTAATTCTACCGGAGCAGAAAATGGTGCAACACCATTGCCCTAAGCAATTCCTACTTACTACGGTTTTGAGTGAAACATTCGCCCGTTTTCTAGGACGTTTCCTCCAACATGGTTGACATTTTTTTTTTCTAAATCCAGGATTTTGTTGACTGAGTGGTTTTAACTCAGTTTGACATTTTCGTTTAGTCAGTTTTGAAAACTCGATACATCGGACGAAAGTGAGTACGATCGACTCACCCGGTAAGTAAGCTGAAGTTAGCGTGCAGCTCAATTAGTTACACAATTCTATTACTTACTTACTTATCCTGGTCCGACATCCCTCAGGATTGCACCTGTATCACAATGTTACGCCAATTCACTCGGTCCGTGGCTGCTTGTCTCCAATTTCTTGACCGTCCCACACTTCCAAGATCTTGCTCCACTTGGTCTAACTACATTGCTCGCTGTGCTCCTCTGCGTCTTGTACCGGCCGTATTCGAGGCAAACACCATTTTTGCGGGATTGTTGTCCGGCATTCATAAAACGTGTCCCGCCCATCGTACCCGTCCAGCTTTCGCAACTTTCTGGATACAGGGTTCGCCATAGAGTTGCGTCAGCTTGTGGTTCATCCTTCGCCTCCATATACCGTTCTCACATACCCCGTCAAAGATGGTTCTAAGCACTCGTCGTTCGAAAACACCCAGTGCTTGCAGGTCCCCCTCGAGCATCGTCCATGTCTCGTGTCCGTAGAGAACTACCGGCCGTATCAGCGTCTTGTACATGGTACATTTAGTACGGAGGTGAAGTTTACCCGACCTCAGGGTCTTGTAGACGTAGTAAGCACGACTTCCAGCAATAATACGCCGACGAATTTCTCTGCTGCAGATGTTATCCGACGTCACCAGAGATCTGAGGTACACAAATTCATCCACCACCTCGAACTCATCTCCGTCGATTGTCACACTACTGCTATTCACTATTCACCTTTAATCCAACATTCTCTACTTCACGTTTCAGCCTGGTGTACTGCTCCGCCACGGCCTGAAACGTTCTTCCGACAATGTCCACGTCGTCAGCGAAGCAGATGAACTGGCTGGACTTATTGAAGATCGTGACCCGCGTGTTAAAGCCCGCACGTTTCATAACACCTTCTAGCGCAATGTTGAACAGGAGGCAGGAAAGACCATCGCCTTGTCGAAGTCCTTTGCGAGTTCTAAACGGGTCCGATAACGCACCCGATATCTTCACGCAGCACTGTACACCATCCATCGTAGGCCTGATCAGTCTGGTCAGCTTCCCGGGAAAACCGTTCTCGTTCATAATCTTCCAAAGCTCTTCACGGTCAATAGTATCATAAGCGGCCTTGAAATCGATGAATAGATGGTGCGTAGGGACTTGATATTCACGACACTTTTGGAGGATCTGCCGCCAACGTAAAGATTTGGTCCGCTGTCGATCGCTCGTCTACAAAACCGGCTTGATAACTTCTCACAAATCTGCCTGCTAGCAGCGATAAACGGTGAAAGATGATCTGGGAAAGCACTTTGTAGGCCGCGTTAAGAGTAGTGATCGCTCGATAGTTCTCACATTCTAGTTTGTCGCTTTTTTTATATAACAATTTACACAATTCTATCCGCCAGACTTAAAAATGTAGCGACTATAGTAAGGACGAGCGGTCTAAAGTCTGGTCCACTTAGAATCCGAACACATAAATCTAGGTGTTTCTCTGGATTGAGTTGCCTGAAATCCATCTTGGCATAGATTTCAACGTCAATGAGAAAGCATCCTCTGTACTTCGTCAGAACCCGGTCGTATAACTTCCGGGCACGTGTTCTGGCCACTAGATTATTCTTCATCGTCCTGTTTGGTAGCTTGGAGGCACGGAATGAACGATAGCCTGCTCGCAGACGGATCCTCTGGACGGTACTACGGCTGGCACCGTATTTTTGGCGACATCCCAATACGAGAGTTTTGGGTTTCTCTTGATCGACCTCAACACCTTTCAGTTCAGCTGCCGATCCACAGTTCCAGCACGACGTTTGCTTTGAACCTTCCGGGCCACATATAAATAAAGTGTCCGGATTCTAAGTGGACCAGGCTTTAATCAACGTTTTGTAGATAATCCTTCAGAGTCCAAAGAATCGGCGGTCACCAGTGAGACCAGATTTACGAATTCGTCCTCGTCCACCCCCTCGATTTCATCACCGTCAATCCGAACTCTTTCTCTAATATTTTTGTCTTCGATGCATTAATAACGAGTCCAATCCGATTGTACGCTTTAAGTCTCATGTACGTTTCCGCCATCATCACAAAGTTTCGTGCCATAATGACAATGTCATCGGCGAAGCCAAGAAACTGAACGGAATTCCTGAAAATCGTACCACTCGTGTCTATCCATTCGTGTAACGCTCGTGTAGCTTAGTTTCGTTAGTCAAAATGACAGGCTTGTGGGATACCAAATTTTTCGGTGGCACCCTAGGTTTTGTTTTATAAAACCAGTGTAAAACGTGCACTGTGAGAAATTGAAAATTTATTTATTGAGCAAAGTTGCTTCAAATAAATAGTTTCACAACTTTGTCAAACATTGTGCTGGTCTATCTCAAATTGTAAATTGAACTGTTCATATGCGAGTTGAAAAATTTCTCCACTTCCCTGAGCATAGAGTACCCAAGTAACAATTTAGCAGCCTTTTGGCATTCACAGTGATTTATTGTGGTTTTAAAACGGTAATAAGCAATCTTTTTAGTTTAAATACAGCATTTAATAGTGCAGCACAGTCTTGGTTAGTAATACAGCATTTTGCTGTTTTACAAATCTTTTAAAGTCTGACGACAAAGTCAAAACGGATTTGGTTTTAAAAATGAATTTAATGCAGCACTCTATCCCTGTATAAAACTGTTCAGTAAGTCAATCATGAACCTGCACGGTATTATTTTTATTGATGTCGCGGCAAAATACTCCATAAATCCGTTCGGTTTCAAACGGGATCAAAAAGCATATATTGCTGCTTTTTGGTGTCAATAAAGTGAATCACAAAACTCCCTACTAAAAATATGGATCCGCCTACAGACAGAGAAAAATAAATCGATTGGAGCTTTTAATTCAGAATCACAAGGAAATAATACTAGCGATACTGTCGACCGAAGGGAAAAGGAATCCAAATCCAGAACTTCCTGGGAGGCCTAGTAGATCCGACTGAACCGGTCAACAATGACAGAACAGCCGACTGCGAAGAGTGAAGTGAATGCGGTTCACGAAGCACTGAAAGTCGTCAAATTAGATACTTAAAATTTATAGGAATACCCAAAATATTGTCAATAGCGTTTGCGTCACGTTCTGATCAAAAACAGACAGCAATTGCGTTTCGATGATGATCCGAATAACATTCATCAGTGACAAACTGGGACTGCGGAAAACTGCCGACAGGATGCTTCAGAAACTGTCAGTCAGATGGAAATTGGCTCCTTTCCGAACCATAGCAGCGGTTTCATTCGGCGAAAGGGTCAACTATTTAAAAAAAAATCCAAGCAAGCGCACATGAACTTCATCGCGTCATCCAGCAGAAGGAAAACTTTTCGGGAACGGTTGTGCTTCCATCTGTTCCAAGTTATATAGATACACTTCCTGATTAGCTGCTTCCAATTCTCGATTACTTTTTCGAAGGGACGTATCAGCTTTTGTAAACAATGCATTTGATCGTCGATTTCACGTAACTGGTAGCTCGTCGACGCATTCTAACACTACCCACAGATAGGGAAACTTGTCTTCTACCTGATAGTGTTGTTAGTATTATTGGGAGAGCTACCAGTTACGTCAAATCGACGATCAAATGCATTGTTTACAAAAGCTGATACGTCCCTTCGAAAAAGTAATCGAGAATTGATGCTTTTCGAGGATGCCACGCAACTCGGTGCAATGATGGCACAACAAAACTATCGAAAGATAAACAAATGTTGACGTTTAACTTTTTCCAGACAACTTTGCCACCATTAATGCCATTATAAAACTCAGATAAAAACAATTCAGTCTGCAAATTATCTTCATTGAAGCCGAATTAAAACGTTTTGCATTTGTTAGCGATTTCATGAAAGCAAAATAGCTATTTCACAATTGGCCAATGGAAAATCAATTTTGATGCCAGCGCCATATTGCTTTTATTCCATTTGTTTTTTTTTACTATCTTCGTTTTTCAAGACGTTTTTCCTTGAAAATAACTTTAATCTCATCAATTCATCAATGAGCAGTAATAGATATTACGAATCAAATTACCTCTGCTGGACCCAATGATTTATATAAAAATAACTGTACAGTCAACTGTACAGCTAAACCCATAGCCCACTTAGTGAAAGGCTTTCGTTAGTTGGGCTGAGCTGTCAAGCTGAAAATGGGAAAATGGGTTGAGGGATACACCGATTGATTATTATCATCACAATCCTTGAGCAATTGGATACTTGTTCATCCATGAGCCCCTCGAAAATGAATCAGCACTGTCAGAAATGACGTTTGACTTCGATTTAGGTAGGCTACAACCCATCTAACGTGAGCCCAACTAAAACGTAGCCCAATTAAAGATAGCCCAACGAGTGAAATTCGACTATACTTTGTTTCCTAAATTGAAAATAATTAGTAAAATCAACGATTTCTGAAGGCGGGATTATTTTTTTCGATCTTCCAAAGCACATTTCACAAAAGATTTAATCTGTCACCCAAAAATGGACCACAGCATGAGAACTGTTTTCATAATTTTGGTAATTCTTTCAGCATCTTTTTTCAACAATGAATTTGGCAAGATTGGATGATAATTATATGTATCTCTTTTCTATCTTGATTGATGCTTTATTTTTAGAGCGCTTAGCAAGCGTCAAATGCAAATGCCACAAGCATTGATGCCAAATGGTTTTTATTGTAATTTTGATAGGGATTACAAATGATTCGCAATGCTTTCGTCATATAACCTTTTTGCAGCAAATCAATATTGAAGTGTCTCAAAAATATCCCCTTCAAAACCTTCTTCGGGGTGGGCCAACTAGATAGATTCTAGTCTTAATGGATTGGATGTAATAAAGACATAGCTCTCCTGCCCAGGGTTTTGTAAATGTTGTTTTATAATAGCCTTGTAGTACTTCATCAAACGTAAAATGTTACTTGGGTATGATTGTATTTGCCACACAATTATACTAATGTTAAAATGGTACAGACTTAGAAAGCTCTCATTTAACAACTGTAGATGTGCTTAAAGAACACCAAGCATAAAGTCCCAGTGGGAACGTAATAAAAGCCAAAAAAGAATATGAACTACTAAAAACAAACTTCAGGGTTGTAACATAGTCCTGCAAGCTGCATCCTATAATAAAGCTTCCGCATATTATTCAGCAACAATTCCCATGCTCAAATGTACAAAGGAGTATAGTTCATACATATATTTAATTTGTTCCGGTAGATCTAACGAATTATACTGAAAGTATTGCTCTCTTACAGAAACAACCATCAAACACAAAACAATCAATAATGAGTAGCTATTTAGTAATCAACTACATACAATCAAATATTACAAACTACGTACCAAGCTAGCAAAAACACTAATTGTTGTAATTTTTTTCTCCTCCGCATACTCTTAAAAACATACAAACAAACACACACACACACACAAACTGACATACTCACCCGTCAAAAACGATCCTCCTCCCCGACCCCACTCGAACCTCGAAATCCCGCCGTACACTTCCAGATGGTTTCGCCTTTTCGCAAGAGGAAGGTGGCAACGTGACGCAAACCGACGTTATCAGAGCCTACGACACCAATCTGCCCAAACCGGATGGGAACTGAGAGTGCCGACTCGATTTTTACTACGAAAACTATTTTTCCGTGTGCTAAAACGCAAACGCAAACGTCACCACCACAACTATCAGCAACATCGCAGTCATCAGAGCAGCTTACTTCGTGTACTCTAATGTGTCTCTATCCGACATCGATCGTGATCGTCGATCCCAAAATGGCATCTTTACCTGTGTGAGGGAAAAGCCTAGCAAGAGGAAAGAGATACCCGCGTAAGTATGTTTGTGTAAATGTATCTGTATAGTCACTATCAGTTATATAATATAAGTATATTTGTGTCAGAATGTCAGAAAACAAACTGTTTAACGTCTAAGCGGCCAGGGTATATTTATAGTAGAGGAAAATTGAGATTATTTATTTTATGTGAAAGTATTTATAGCAGTTAGTATATGTATAGTTTTCTAAGTTGGCGATCGAAATTTCGAGGGATGAAAATGAAGGAAAAAAGGTAATATCAAGAAAAAAGTATTATTTTTGTACCAAAAAAAGAATACGAAACAAATCAACTATACAAACTATAGAAGCTTTTGTCTTATTCAAATAACTTTCTCGGAAAATACTTTTTTTATTTCCATGTTTTTTAAAAACTTCGACAGGAGGCTTTTTTTCTACTTTTAGTACACAGTTTAGTTTTCTACGATAAAAAAAAGTTAACATTGGGGGAATAAAAACGTCAAAAGGGAGTTCACTCTAGAATAGAAAGGAAAAAAAAATCTACTATTAACAGAACTTGTACTTTCACTCGACACCAGCCCAAGAAGAATCTAAAACGTAAAATGAAGAATTTGTTCGCGCCTTGATAACGAAAAATAACTAACACTAACAAAACATTGGAAATTATTACCTAAACTTATTGAATAGATATCACAAGTGTGAACACAAAACAAACAATGGAAACCAAACAAATTAACTGTGGAGCAAAACAAAAGAGGAAACAACTAACTAACTTAGTTGATGGAACAACGGTAACAACACATACACACACACACACAAACTTTCACCTTAAATCAGTAGCCACTAAAGGTAACGGAAGATTATATTAGATTAGATTAGTCTGTAGAAGAGGTTCTCAGTTTCTCCAATCATCAATCTGGATTCGGAGATCACTATATAAGGGGCGACCTACCGAACCGCGTAACGTTTGAATGTACTGAATTAACTGTCTGTTGTTGGGAGGGACTAATTGAAACCAGTGAATAAAGAATAAACGAAAATTATCCGATTCGTCCGTAGTTTGTAAACATCGTTTGGTATCCGAAAACGGCCACAATTTGAATGAGAAGTTAGGTTCCTGTCTTAGACGGGCGTTGAAGTCACCGGTAATTTTAGGATGATCGTCATGATATTACATAATTCACATACAATGTGTAGTGCCCCGTGTATACTTGCAGGCGTATATATATGAGCTTTTTGGCATGCGAGGAGCACTTGGTCTAAAGTAAAAGGTAAGTAACATTGTGTACAGAAGGCGATTCGATTTTTGACCTTGAACAAAGTTGTTCTGCATAGTTTTCCCAATTCAAGTCAATTGATCAATTTTTGAATTTTTGACAAGCAAATGAATAGTTTCGTTCCGTTTCCCATACATTTTCCCATGCAAACATTAAATTTCTCCCGCAAATGCAGATCATAATCAAATTAGCTGTAAATAAAATGTATAATAGTCTTTTCAATTAAGTGTTGCTATAAAATATTACGTGTCACACGGACGAGTTTTCTCAAAAACCGTTGGAATGGATCCTTTGACCAGCCGTAGTTAGTTTCCCACAGCACGAAGTTCATGTGATCTCCCTCCCCATGGCTAGTTTTTGCACCTTGACGTTGGTGGGAGGGCCTTATATCATGCCATAACAGCCGGCATCTCTAGCTCATGTCGTGGCAGTGTGCCGTCATGGGTGGCTTTCCGTCATTGATGAACCATATGGCTTGAGAGAACCAAAGTTCTAGCCGTTAGTGACAGTATCACTTCTGTATATATTTTATTCGATGACCATGTCGCAGCACGTTTATGTAAAGGCACTTACTTTGGGCTTGGGTGTGGTACTAGCAGGATAGGCCGCAAGTCACTCTTATTTTATTTTGACACACATAGCAAATATTATAAATTAACAATATGGTTCACTATTCTATTAACCCCAAGACATGATTTTTCCCGACACTAGCGGCTCTATTGACGCGAAAGGTGACTAGTACACTGTAAATTGAGCGTAACAAGGCTATCAAAAACAACTCACAGTTGAGCCCGCTGCTTTACAGAGCTGACGTCACACACCGTCAACCATAAAGTATCGTTGTTGTTATTCACATCGTCGTGATTTTGCGCTGTTAAATTTGATGATTTTTTTATAATACGGGCTATCGTTCTTCGTTTTTCCCGCTCTGTAGACTTGCAAAATTGAACCGATTGTTAGTGGAAAGTGCAATTCGTTGCGATAATCGTCTATTTGAAGCATATTTCGTGTTGTGAAAACAGTGAAAAAGTTATCTAATCGGACATCTAGTAGTGTTTACTTTTGTGTTAAGGCCTGTATAGAGATCGAAGCGAAGCGAGAACCTCATACAAAATACTAAATTTTTCTCCTGCGTGAAAAACGCAATTGGCAAATTTTTCACTTCGCTTTGAACTGTAAACAGATACGATTCAGCGAAATCTAATTTTGTGGATCGTATATTTTTCGCTTACGTATATTTTTTTTTTCGCGCATGCAGCGCTAGCGGAAAGAGCAGCAGCTAAGCGAAAAGTTGACGTTTCGAGAAAGAGCGTATCTGTCAGATTTTCACTTCACAGGAGGTGTAAACAGATCGATTTCGTTTCACATGAACTGTAAACTGCGAAAAAAGGAAACTGGAAAATGTTCAACAAACATTTTTTTCACAACCTTTTTCGCTAGGGAAATTTCATGATTTTCCGCGTGCTTCGATTTTCGTTTCGCTTCGGCCTGTAGGCTTTATTGTCGATATCAAACGCTCTGCAGAATCCAATTCCTCCTTGCGTATTAGAGCATCTCCACCGCTGTTTCTAAATTAGATCTGTAAACTGAGTCAGCATGACTTCCGCCTGTGACCAATGTGCTAAACCAGTTAAAGGCGATGAAGAATTCGTCTCCTGCATGGCTTTTTGCAACAGGATAATTCACCAGAAATGCGGCGGCACAAAGTTGAACAAGGTTAGCCCGAATTTGTTTTGGATGTGCAACGAGTGCACTAAGTTGATGAAATGTGCCCGGTTCAAAACTGCTGTTTCGTCGTTTGGTAGTGCGATTAATTCTATCGCTGAGCTTAGGAAGGAAATGACTAAGCAAGGACAGCAGATCGCTCAGCTGTCGAAACGAATCGCATTGACAACTCCAACACACTTGAGTTCCGGCGATCTTATGCGTCAATCGCCATAAAAACGGCGCCGCGATGAAGGCTCGCTCACCAGCAAACCACTTGTTGGTGGTACTAAAGCAGTAACGCATGACAATGTCTTTACCGAGGTCCTTACTGTCCCTGAACCCACCAAGCTGTTTTGGCTGTACCTTTCTCGTATACATCCTAGCGTGAAACCGGAATCAATCGAGAAGCTGGTCAAAGGTTGTGTACAGTGCGATAATCCGATTAAGGTTGTGCCACTAGTTAAAAAAGGATACGACATCAGCCGTATGCGTTTCATATCGTACATAGTCGGATTGGCTCCCAAACTACGTGAAGTTGCTCTTACATCGGATACATGGCCGAAAGGAATTTTGTTCCGTGAATTTGAAGACAGTTAAAAAAACATGTGGATGTCTCGTTTGAACACGCCTGCCATTACGATCTCTCCTGTTCCGGGACCTTCCAAGTTCTCAACTTCCATCTCCGGACTAGACCCAGTATGCTGATTCAGAATTCGATGCCGCGTTGTGAATTGGAACGCTGTAAACCAGAACGCACTGCCTGTTGTATTATGGGAGACCTCGAACCACTCGATCCAGTCGCGCTAGCTGTTTCCCGCCATCAAAGTCGTTCTATTTCGGTCGAGTTCGGTGGTGGGGTCTCCCAACCATCGTCTTCAGGCAAGTATGCATACATTAGTTACAGTAATTTTCCTGATCAGCTTCCGTGTTTCAGTGCAACGCCTCAAGCATCTGCCGGCTGTTGAGAAGCACTTCTGAACTGCTCATTCACAACATCCGTTTTACTGTTCGAACAATCCTAATTCATCTCCGGGACACACAATAGACCGCTCTTTGGAAGCTCCTATTTCCTCCAGCCCAGTCGTGCCGATTCCTGCCAGCGTTCAGCATAGTCGTCCTGGACCTGTGGCTGGATATGAATTAGGAGTCTTCCACCTTGCCTCTATAGGCAAGTACAATCAATATATTGACTATTCACTGCCTGATGCCGATCAAATTTTCAGCAATTCGGACTATGTTAGTCATTTTGATGATGCCTCTGTAACTCCCAATACTGGGAACCCGGAACGCGCCGTAGAAAGCCCCATGGAAGCCCCCAATCCCTCCGTCTCAGTCCTGCCATCAGCAGCCTTCGTTCATCATAGTCGTTCCGGACCTGCTGTCGGATGTGGAGAGGGGGTCTTCCAACCCTCTCACTATGGCGACCAATCAGACTTGATGATGGTGTGTTATTGCCTGCACACCTAGAAAAAATCGTGTAAATTTAGGTGCTCTGAGAGTGACATATACGAGCGTCACTTTTGACATAAATTTGAGACATAACAGACGCGAAATATAGCTTAACAAACGTAATTTTCGTCGAGCAACGAACTTTTCAGTCTCGGAGCAATTAAAATTACATGACATGTTTGTTTACGTCTCATCTTTAATGTCAAGGATGGATCCCGTCACGTGTAAAATTAGTTATTTCTAAGTGTGTGATATATCTATGATTTCCAGGGGAAGCAGTCGTTCGATTCCTTGCCGCAAGCAGGACGTCGTGATCTTCTACCAAAGCGCCGGTGGAATGAATTCTGATGTTGAAGAGTACCGCCTAGCTGTATCGGATTGTTGCTACGCTGTCATTGTCCTGTGCGAAACGTGGTTCGATTATCGAACACTTTCCAGTCAAGTCTTCGGTCCTGACTACGAGGTCTTTCGTTGCGATCGGAATCCTAACAACAGCCGTAAATCTACTTGTGGAGGTGTTCTTGTGACTTTGATCGATTTTCTTCATCGACTTTCTCTTTTGTTAATAATTCCTTGATTCGTGTGTCATTCTGGATACTAGATGAGAACCTCCTTTATCAAACTATGTGGCAGAAATAGCGCAATAATTTAATTTATAAAGCTGTAACTATCAACAGAGAAAGCTGATGAAGAGAATCGATCAAAGTAACTTACACCCCTTTCCTTCTAACCCCCTTAATTGTTATTAGAATTGAACCTAAAATCCTCATCCAATCATCATAGAATCCTTCTCAGAACTCTCTTTAGATGCACTCTCAATTATATTGGAATTATTTCCAAAATTGTTTCGGAGCTGAAATAGCGTCTCTAATAATTTAAACAATAATCATAAGCGACACACGTATGTTTTAAGCCAAGCTTAAATATATAGGTAAACCTGGCTTAAGATTTAAGCGGAGATGAAGAAATCGGTTCTCATAGCACTTTATTTTACATGAGACTATCGTAGTCTGTATATATATTGGTGTCATCCCTAGAATCCTTTAAAATTCTTTTAAAATTTACTTTGGATTTTTTAAAGTTCTTAATCATTCTTGAAAGACTTTTGAAAATCTATCACAGACAAATACCTTTGGAAGGTTTTTAAGGTTTACGATAGGCCTTTTTAATGGGAACTAAACGATCGATTCAACCTCTGGTGGTGAATAGGAGAACGTCAAAAAGAGTGTTGTGAGCAGAAATTTTTGCCTTGAGACATAGGAAGCGGAACACTTTTTTACTTTTAGTCTAGTCTAGTCTAGTCTACACATACACAGCCAGTACTTGAAAGAATCCTGGAAAATGATACATCTATCATTTTTCTTGTCATTATTAATGCCTGCTGCACATCAAGGATGTGAAACAAACAATAAAGCGGCCAGGCCTACTGTGTAGCGTTTAGTTAATTTTTGTGGAAGTGAATGTTTACCATGTCTACTTAATAAGTATAGACAGTGGTTAACATTTAATCCACAGGTAATCAAAGAGCGGGGACATACCGTACCAACCGCTCCGTATGCAGGATTTGAAAATAGGCTATATAAATCGTTGGGAGTGACAGAGCTAAGAAAGTTAATGTACACTCCTTGGTTGTCCGATCTCCTGGGATGGAACACAGGTATTTACCCCTTGTGTTCGAGCGTACAGTCCTCCCTCCGTACAAGCGTGGACGGCACCGCCAACCCACTGCCATCCCTCAATCGATCCAGCCGACCTCAGTCGAAGGACAACAGAGAGCGGTGTGCGGACGTAACCTATACGGAGGGAATGCTGTATTCGCCTAGGTTATAGCGCCCTTGCTCGCTACCATTTTCTTCTAGCGGTTGGAACCTGAGCACTAACTCTTGTCCTAGCCCTATATGGCATATGGTTATAGCGCCATTACTCGCTTTCTGAAAAGAGAAGAAGGGAAGGGAAGGAGAGGAAAAGGACTTGGGAAAAGGAAATGCGGAATTCCTTTCCTCATTAGTATTTGTGATACCGCAGCTCGAAATATCAAACTAGCAAAACTCACCAGCAAAGCTCAACAAACTGTGGTGAAATTGGCAAATCAAAGTTGGCACTCGTGGAGAATAGAAGAACTATGAAAGTGATGATGGTTTCAAAATTTTCCACGGGAAGGTATACGAATGCAATCTTAAAATGCTTTTATTTTTCAAATGGAGCATTTTATTCAAATCTGGTTTCTGCTATAGTGGTAGAAAAGCTGAAATCTATGTATACACTTAAAAATCAGAAAAGAAATTATTTTTTCTATATTATATGTTTATTGAGTAGTCCTTATGTTTTCTACTAACGTAGCATCAACCAGATTTAAATAAGATGCTCCATTTGCAAATTATTAGCATTTTAAAATTGAACTCGTATACCTCACCGTGTAAAATTTTGAAACCATCATCACTTTCATAGTTCTTCTATTCTCCACAAGTACCAACTTTGATTTGCCAATTGAGTTTCATGATTTTTGTTTTACACCCGAATGCAACCGAAACTTCCATAACGGCTGGCAGCAGTCACTTCGTGTCTGCCATCGGTGAAAAGTAAAAAGAGATAGCAAACTATACTTTCTCTTTCTAAGAAAACGATGTGCAACGGAATCATTTTTGTGTTGAGTCAACTCTCAGCTTGATTTTTGCACGTTGTGAATAGTCTCGCAATATCAAAGGAACTTGTAAAATCAATATCAAGTACGATATTTTGTTCCGTAATCACGCGTGATATTGCGAGTCCATGCGAGTGGAAAAATTCTACTCTCTATATACAATTTTCACACTGCCGTATTCTAACGGAACTATCAACTCTATACTTTCATCTTCTCATCTATCGTATTAAAACTGGAACGCGCAAAAATTGGTTGACAACAAAATCGTTTCTTTGAGTCAAAATTCATATCGCAAAAATCGTCTTATTTTTGTTTTGGTAGTTCAATTCATTTATTAAAAGAACAAAATGTTCGTTTATTCTTTTGGTTTGCCAAATCCGAACTGCCGTGCCTTCCGCTTAACCCCTTCCATTAAATTTTGCACAGTGGTCTCATCGACCTTATTCGCCGCCGAACGCCAGTTAGATTAAAACTGCTGCTCGTTTTCCATGGATTTATTAGTTTTTTTATTAGATTCCGTTTGACCAAGGCCCAATACCGCTCGATAGGGCGGAGTTCTGGGCTGTTGGGAGGGTTGTGGTCTTTGGGTACCACAACCACGTTGTTCGCATTGTACCACTCGATTGCCTTTTTCCTATAGTGGCAGCTCGCCAAGTTCAGCCAAAACAGCACAGGTCTATTATGTTGCTTAGGAATGATAGCAGCCGCTTTCCAGGCACTCCTGGACGTACAGTCAAGATTCCTATAGTACGGTTAACAGGGACCGGACTATAGGAACCGGCATTAGCGAATACATGTAGCATATGGGATTAGAGCTAATTGGGACCAAACACTGATTGTACGGCAATTTGAAGATATAACTCCTGATGTCTTCTTAAAAGTTGTTAGCAGAAAGTTGGCCACCTTTTGGGACGATTCAGTTTTCGGTAGGACACAAGTCTGATCTGAAGATCCGGAACATCCGTAAAAGTGGTCAATTCATGAAACTGATCCTAGAGCTCCACGGATTTTTCGAAACCACTCATAAACGTCTTATCAAAATGAATTCGGAGTTGTGACCGAAATATGGACCCTGGGGACCACGGTATAGTTCACCGGAAGATCCCAAAAGGCGGAACACTTTTTTACTTTTTCTGATAAACTGTTTCATCTGAGATGCTCCAAAACTTAATCTACAGTTGAAAAATTTAATTCTGTAACGTTTTTGCAAACATCCTGCTGGTGCACAGGAATATTTTTGTTGCGAAAAATGGAAAATTAGAAATGGGTAAGTAAAGGTAGGGTAAATCAGTTCAGATCTGTGGAAAATCGCACAATAAAACAATTACCGATAGAAATTGGTAAGATGTTGAATGAAAAATGCTTTAATTTGCGTTGTGAAAAATAGTTATTCTGATGTAAACAAACGGTTTGGTTGACGTTTCTTCTCGAACTCGCGTGGCGCACTCTACGTTGGTGGTACATTAAAAAGGCGTATTCATTTTCTGGGAAAGGAGGTATATTTTCTCCGATTTTTAATCGAAATTGAAGGAATTTCCCAATTGTTTTTTTGGTCACCCTGGTTAAAATTTTAATTCTTTTAACAGATATGTATATTTTGTCAAAACTACTTTAGACTATCTTAGTGCCAAGTACTCAATTTAAACATATTTTTGATATTTTTTAATTTCACTCTATTTTTAGTAGTGAAAAAGTGACTTTAGTGACTATTTTTAGAGAAATATTGACTTTAGTGACTTGTTGATGTAAAAAGTGACTTTTTAGTGACTGGCTTCAAAATAGTGACCAAGTCACTAAAAAGTGACCTGCTACCAGCCCTGGAATATTCAACAGAGTCGCATCTGTTTTCGATTTTCATCCCTCCCGCGATGCGCTTCGTCGTCAGTTTTCTTCTGTTTTCCGAGTTTATTTCACCCAACTACATAGGTACTAAAGTGTGGGAAGCCAAAAGTAAGTAAAGTCCCATGTACTCAATTAATCATGTTTTGTTGTTTTTGACATCATCCACATCAAGAGGGCCAGTCACTTTCGAATGTATGGGAATGGTAGGAAACCATTTGGAAATGCATGAAAATTTTCAGTTTTTATTCATTATCGTTTTTATGAGGAGTTAGATGCACAAAAATTGCACGAGTACATTACTATGGTGATAAGGCAAAAACTCGTTAATTTTTTTCCTTCTGTGAAAGCGGTCACAAATCGCGGATTTTCTGATATTCTCCATACTGCAAAAATGATTTTCCTACCAATGAAGGGGTGACATCTCTCGGATCTTCATTATAGCTACTATTGTGTG
Organism: Ochlerotatus camptorhynchus; assembly: GCF_037179485.1. Taxonomy (NCBI): domain Eukaryota; kingdom Metazoa; phylum Arthropoda; class Insecta; order Diptera; family Culicidae; genus Ochlerotatus; species Ochlerotatus camptorhynchus. The sequence goes on along the minus strand of NW_027040887.1, from coordinate 4,158,617 downwards.
TGGCAGGATAATTTCTCAAAAAGGGAGTATACCATCTGCTTTCTGATTATGGCTGTACGACTGCGCCCATTGATTTAACACACGGCGGCTATTTATCCAGGATTCGGTCCTTAAGCCGCTGCCATAAAATACTATCAAAGTTACACACCTGTGTATAATCCTTATGGGCGGGCCTGCATCGCCCTTATAAGCGGCACGTTTCGACCGTCACCAAATGAGAATTATCGCGTCACTTTTCAAATAGACCAATGTAACATATCCACCATTTTGAGAAAATCGAAGTTGAAGTTCGACAGATTTTTATTTAAACTGTTTAGAAACATTACATTTTGCAAAACTATTTTTAATGGAGTCAGTGAATAATAACATTGAAAATTCAGTAGAAACGATAAAATCACAATTTAACTTTGAATGTCATGCGACAACAAAGAAAAAACCACATAGGACGTTTTGACAAGTCGCGTTGTACTTTGGACATCCCGAAAAAAAATAACAACAAAAATACATTAAAAAACAATGTAACAATAAGACGAAAATTATTGTCTTAACAATGATTTATATTGTTACGTCTACAATAAATTTACCTTGATTTATGTTGTACAAAACAGTAAATTTCATGGTAAATGGAAAATTTACAATAAAAAAGGGGGGTTGTTAAGTATCTTAACAATGAAATTTTCGTGATTTTCCCATATATATTTTTTTTAATAACATTATATATTATTGTTATTTTACTGTTGGTTGGCGAATTTATTGATTAAAAAAAATAACAGTGTACTTTAGAGTGTATGTGTTGGCTTGACAGATCTACTTTATCGACTTTAACAATAAATCGAAAAAATAAAACATTGCCCCGGGAAGGGAAGGGGGTGGTATGTCTGTTACGGGTGGTCCTTTTTTTACTGGTTATGGATCGAGATTCGATCCGGAACTTGTGAGAAATACAGGCCAACTCCCCTGCGCTCGATATCCCTAGGTCACGTCTCCTTGGTGGTTGAGCGTCATTGATAAGTTAATGCATTCGACTGGAGAGAATCACCCATGAAATATGCTTCCACCTGAGAGTTCCTTCCTGACATCTTCAAGTGGTGGAATTTTTTATTATTATTGTATGATTATTGACTGCACGGAAAAGGTCTCCATTAAGCTTTAGAGAGGGTCTAGGATAAGATATGAGTGGACGCGGACTGCCTGGTTTTGAGCCAAACGAACTGTCAAAGCCAGAGCCATACGAGCAGCGCCTATCTTGATTACATTGGCAGTGTTGCTGACCCTCTCATAGTCTGCATGCTTCAATCAGATTTATTTTTATTGTTCGTGAAGTAACCCACAATGAAAATACACCAATATTTAATGTAACAACAATTTTTATTGCAATAGAGTTGTTCATTATTGTTCATGATCGAATCATGTTAACAATAAAATAAATGAAAAATACGATAAAAATCATTGTAACAACATTTTATTATGTACATTCATTGTACATCTAGGTAGCAGTTTTGCCGTTTTCTGAACAATGCAACATTATAACAATTATTTTTATTGTCGACAATAAATATTAATGTTAGAGCATTGTTTCCACTGAAAATTTCACTGTAATTTTTTTTTCGGGATGTTACATTGGACGATTTTTCTCAATGACATAATCAATGAGTGTTACATTGGACGTTTTGTCTACATGATACTAGATTCCCTTTCACAGATTTCAGAGTAGAGTATCTAACTTTAGGTTGGCCCCGCCTTTAGAAATTGAGCACCAATCATGTTAGGCAGTCCGAATGACCGAAGTAACAAACGTGTACCCATCATTTCAAACTGTACATTGGACAATTTTTTACGTATGATTATCTTGAACAAATGAAAGTATATTTGGATGGATGTTTTTGTATCACATACAATGATAGAAGAGCAATACCCTCCCCATGGACATGGAGGTTGACGGTACTGAAGCAAAGGGTTATGTTTAATTTCTTTATATTTGCAAAGATGATGATTTCCTATAGTGACACATATCACCTTCTTAATGCTTCAGTATGCCTCAAACGATTGATTCTTGGTTGTTAATAGAACTTCCTTGATGCAATCGGCTGCTTCATGCAGACTGAGCAATTCTGATTATAGTATCAGATTTGTTCTGTATACAGAGGAACTGGGAGGGCTTATTAAAAACTTCTCACCAATAAAGTAATGATCTTCTAGTAAATTTTGCATATAATTTTATTAATATTTTATTTTATTTAAGCATATTATTTTTGTTACAGTCAGTTTGCATTAGCATATGATACAAGAGATTTAATATTACTTGCTCGTTTTTGCGTAAAATAATCAATAAAATAAATGTAAAATAAATACTTGTAATTACCTTTGAAAGTTTTTTTCAAGTTTTTTTTTGTGATCTGAAAATTTTCCCAGTTTGGTTAGAAGTTTCGAAGCTAACGCATGTCCACAGGCCTAATAGAAAGATATGCAGAAAAAGTGTATTATGAAGAATGGTTGCATGCAGGGTTGCTTCCACTCACTTGTTATAGATGAGTGATTTTCGAAGTTTTGAATTCGTTAGATGTTGTAATGGAGATTTGTATTGTTGGATGCGGGAGGAGATTGGAGGGCGGGTGTTTGACGCGTAGAGCCTGTCAATTTCGCTTTCAGAGTGTCGCAGTCAGCGGTTTTATGATTCGTGAGCGCTCACGATTCGTAGAATCGTTGATTGTGACTGACGGATTTTGTGTGTCGGACGCTTGCTTTTTGGCCTCTTCTTGTGTCTAACATGTGCAGAGTATCATTATAACGTCTAATGGTTTTGAGATTCCTGGTGGCGTGAAATATATTTATGAGAATATCTTTTTGAGATTTTAGCAGTCACGTTTTGTTTGTAGTTTATATTTTATTTATTTCATGTAATTATCGTAAATAATAGTTATTCAAAGCGCTGTGGATTATAAAATGCTCGATGACCCTCGAGGGATCGATTTTGCTTACTGAGCAGAAAATCATGGATTTAATTCCAAGCTCTCCGTCATGACTCTTAAAATTCATTATAACTAAAAATTAATATGTTCTTTCGATAGCCGGCTATCGAGAGATTAAATAAACAACAAATAAACAATACATACTTTTGGTTGCATCGCCAACTTGAGGTGAATCCTAACCGAATACCCTACCCAACCCTCCAACTCCGTAGCACTTATGAGGGTGTCGCTAAGTCGGTGGCCTCTCGTTAAGTAAGTACTACATCAACATTTCCTTCCCTATCCCTAGTTATGGTAAAGATGGGCGTGGCCGGGAATAGCGCCAGTCATGCTTCTGTCACTCTTGTTTAGATTGGAACCAATGTTTACTCCTCAGCATTATTCCTGAAAGTAGTCTAACTGAGAATTTCAGAAGAGACGTGAGTGTCGCTAGTATCCAATCTACGAAGTATATCATAACAACGCTAACGCTAACGCTAACGCTAACATACAATGATAGAAGAGCAATAGTTTGTATCGCTTAACTCGATTTGTTTACATTTGTTACATTGGTCTATTTGAAAAGTGACGCGAGAATTTAACATAAGCGCGACAATAACTAGAGAAACATTTAAAAAATGCCTATTTACCAAATGTAAACAATGACTATTGGCAAATCCAAGTTGGCATTCGTGGAGAATAGAATAACTATGAAAGTGATGATGGTTTCAAAATTTTCCAACGGGGAGGTATACGAGTGCAATCTTAAAATGCTTTTATTTTGCAAATGGAGCATTTTATTTAAATCTGGTTGCTGCTATACTTGTAGAAAAGCTGAAATCTATGTCTTCACATAAAAATCTGAAAAGAAATTATTTTTTCTATATTATATGTCTATTTGGTAGTCCTTAAGTTTTCTACTAGAGTAGCATTAACCAGATTTAAATAAAATACTCCATTTGCAAAATAAAAGCATTTAAAGATTGCACTCGTATTGGCAAATCAAAGTTGGCACTCGTGGAGAATAGATGAACTATGAAAGTGATGATGGTTTCAAAATTTTACACGGTGAGGTATACGAGTTCAATCTTAAAATGCCTTTATTTTGCAAATGGAGCATTTTATTTAAATCTGGTTAGTGCTACGTTAGTAGAAAACTTAAGGACTACTCAATAGATATATAATATAGAAAAAAATAATTTATTTTCAGATTTTTAGGTGTATGCATAGATTTCAGCTTTTCTACAACTGTAGCAACAACCAGATTTAAATTCAATGCTCAGTTTTCAAAATAAAAGCATTTTAAGATTGCACTCGTATACCTGTCCGTGGAAAATTTTGAAACCATCATCACTTTCATAGTTCGTCTATTCTCCACGAGTGGCAACTTTGATTTGCCAATACCTCACCGTGTAAAATTTTGAAAACATCATCACTCTCATAGTTCTTCTATTCTCCACGAGTGCCAACTTTGATTTGCCAATAAACGTTGATTTTTCATGAATATAGACTCAATTCGGCAAACCGCCACCAGCATCTAAGAGATAATTTGCTCTATCAGATGATATAGTTAGTTTGAGGGGGTATTGTCGCGCTTATGTTAAATTCTTATTTGGTTACGGTAGAAGCGCGCCACTCATAAGCGCGATGCAACCCCGCCCATAAGGATTATACACAGGTGTGTAACTTAGATAGTATTTTATGGCAGCGGCTTAAGAAGCGAATCCTGGATAAATAGCCGTCGTGTGTTAATCAATGGGCGCAGTCGTACGGCCATAATCAGAAAGCAGATGGTATACTCCCTTTTTGAGAAATAATCCTGCCACACACAATAGTAGCTATAGAAGATCCGAGAGATGTCGCCCCTTCATTGGTAGGAAAATCATTTTTGCAGTATGGAGAATATCAGAAAATCCGCGATTTGTGACCGCTTTCACAGAAGGAAAAAAATTAACGAGTTTTTGCCTTATCACCATAATAATGTACTCGTGCAATTTTTGTGCATCTAACTCCTCATAAAAACGATAATGAATAAAAACTGAAAATTTTCATGCATTTCCAAATGGTTTCCTACCATTCCCATACATTCGAAAGTGACTGGCCCTCTTGATGTGGATGATGTCAAAAACAACAAAACATGATTAATTGAGTACATGGGACTTTACTTACTTTTGGCTTCCCACACTTTAGTACCTATAGTTGGGTGAAATGGGTGAAATAAACATAAGCGCGATAATATTTAAATCGAAACAAAACCCCGCGCGTAGCGAATAAGTCGTCGCTTTATTTTCAACGCTCCGCTTTCAAATAATAAATCATCATCATCATCAAGAGCGATAAAATACAGCTGTCATCATTGATTCCATTTTGACGTTACTCTGTCTGACGTTTTCAGCAGAAAAGTTCTGTGTTCCAGATCGTTTTCCTTCGAGCTCCCGTTTGGATTTCGGTTCGATTTCCCGTGACCGCGTCAAGGTTTTGTGCAGTTTAAACCAAAATGAAAATTCCACTGGGCCCGAAACAAGCCGAACAGGCCACCAAATGGTGAGTACTTCGAGATCCGTACAAGTGATATGGATTCCGTGCCCTCCATGGGTGGTGATGTTTGTGGGTTATATAATGGAAAATCATTTTTCGTGATTTTAGTCGTAAAATAGACCGAATTATGTAGGTAATTTGACTAGAAAATACTACATGTAGTTTTCTGAATGTAATGCTGTATCCTGTATTACTACGCATTGTCTAAGCAACTTCTTGAAACAATTTCTGAAAGTCCTGCAGCGTGTAGAGTACCTAAGCTAGAACCAGATGCTTATTCAATAGTTCGAGGCAATTGGTAATTTTTAGCATATTATAAGATCAACGAAAAGCTGTCAGTTTAAGAATTATGCTGCAAGGAAAAAATAGTATATCACTATGCAAATCAATTGACTGGATTCATGAATTGCGTCGCTTCAAAATAAGCATGAAGCGATATCGTCACATTAGCAACAGAGAAAAACGAAACCGAAACCGTACTAATTATTCTCCTTCATTGCAGGATCTCTTCCGCCATGGGATTCGGAGGAGCCGCCGCTCTGGTCGGATGCTACTTCACCGATTGGAAGATAATCGTTGCGTACATCCCATTCTACGGTGGCAAGTTCGACGACAAGTAGACCAGATTCTTGATCGCTTGAGTACCAAATAGGGAGGGAGTTCTTTTCTGTTCACTTCAACTAATGTAATGTAATGTAACATACTACTATGCAGTAACTGGAGGTTTATCGACAATAAAAATCTCCTGAAGCTAATTTAGTCTGTACCGAGCTAATGCCAAAAAAAAAAACTTTTCGTACGGAATAAGTTATAGAAGTGTTATAAAAGTACCTCTTATGTGAACCGCCGAAGGTGCGATGCATTCATTTTGACTCAGCCAAGAGCGTCTTCTTCCGAAATTCACTGTAAGCAAATACCAGCTATATTAAAACAATCCCCAAAACTTCAAATCAAGAAACGCTTACTTCTCTTCGTCCTCTTTTCGCTTTTTCTGTACGGCCAACTCCTGCGGGTGCATCCGCTTCCTGTGCGCATAGTAGTTCCCGCTCGATGCAAATGTTCGCGCGCAAAACTCACAGCTAAACTTCTTCACCCCCGTATGCTGTACCTGATGGTTTAGCAGGGTGTTCTTCAACTTGAACGACTTCCCACAGACATCACAGGCGAATGGTTTCAAATCCGTGTGCTGCACTCTCATGTGGTTCTTAAGGCACTGCAAATTCAGCGCCGAATAGTCGCACAGAGTACACTTGTGCCGCACCATCGAATGCTGAACCATGTGCTTCCGGAGGCAGAGCTTGTTCTTGAGCCACTTTTTGCACTGGTCGCACTGCACCTGGTGAATTTTCGGCTGATGCGTGGTGAGATGATAGGTAAGGTTGCTCTTGGAGGTGAACCGTTTTGCACAGATGTGGCACACATAGGCCAGGGGTTCCGTTTTGGAGTGCCTCGCCGCTATGTGCTCGGCAAGGTTCTTCGCCGAGCTGTACGATTTACCACATTCGTCACAAACGTATCTGGTTCGCTCCATTTCCGGCAGGTGCGATTGACTGTGTGATACCAGGGCACTGCCGTAGCTGAAGCGTCGCGGGCAAAGGTTACACTTGAGTGGTCGTTCCTCTTCCGGGCGATGGTTCTGGATGTGGTACTGGAGGATTTTCGGAGTGGTCATCGACTTGCCACACTCGGGACATCTGGGAAATGAGGAACACGGAGATTAGATACTAAACACACAAATTACCTGAAATTTCACTAATATTCAAAATAATTATTCATAACAAGATAGCGTTCACTAATTAAATGACAATTACTATCACTAGCGTATTAAACAGGCCGTTGAAAAGGCTCGGTAAAGATACTAGCCAATAGCAGTGTTCCGATCTACTCTTCAGAAATTGTGAAACTATTCCCGTAAAGCAGTTGAAGGTCAAGAAGTAGAGTAATCTTGTACTGAACAAAAATGATTGTGTAGTTAAATTTACCATACCTATGGGAATCCACTACTTTCTGATCACTACCTTGAAAACAGCCCATAGCTATCAAATGAAAGGGTTTCAAAATGCTAAACGAAGTTCAGTGGTTTTCGTCCATTTTAAGCCAAGTTTGGGACTCAGTTTGTAAGTTTACTATATTTAATAAAGAATAATAGTAGATCAAAAATAATTGATGATTGCCTCCCACTATCAACCGCATCTAACTTACTTGAATGCCTCCGGCTGTAGGTGCCTGGCCATGTGCATGGCCATCATCCGTGACTTGACGATCCTCTGGTTGCAGCACCATACGTAACCCTTGATGCCATGCACATCCTTGAAGTGGGTCAAATACGATTCCAGTGTTGGAAACTTATCGCCACCGTCCTCCTTACTTTCGCTACACAGATCACAGATCAAGTCGTAGAAACTTGCAATCAACATCGAAAGATCCTTGCCTCGAACGATCAAGCGATTCGACTGAATCAATTTTTGTGGAAATACTTTAAAATCTACTACAGAAGGCTCGTGGATTTCATCGGTAATCATGTCGGCCCCATTATCTTCTTCAAATTCTTCATCGTCGTCATCATCGTCATCGATATCATCTTCGTCTTCGTCAACGTCATCATTTCCTTCCTTTAAAATTTCTTCGATCGAAGTTTGCTCTGGCGATAGATTGAATCTATGCTCTTCGTCATCTTGAACCGATTGAAGGCTTTGTTGAACATCTAACTCATCATCAAGTCTTTCCTCCTCTTCCGTTTCGTCGATATCTACCACAATTTTCAAATCCAAATCTTCTTCGATTGCCGAGACAGCTTGCTGTTGCTCTTTGCATTTTTGTGCTTCATCGTACGTTGGAAGTTCTGAATTTATGACGCTTATCGAACTGCTCTCACTACCAGTCGAGAGCATTATTGCACCAGACGAATCAACCGTGCTCAACACGGTTGCCGTCACCTGGTTCGGCAGTTGAACCAACGTTACCTTCTGCTGCCCACCACTGGATCCGGCAGAAGATGACGACGGCCCACCGTACTGCTGCAGGCCATCGTCAATCTCAATGCAAGATTGCTGGACAATTTCTTCCTCCCGCAGAATGTAGGTGGTGTGCGAATTCTGGTCACTGATCACAATCATTCCCGGTTGCGAACTGTAGGCAAATACGGTTTGATTCTGCGCTACCTCTTGGTAGAATACATGGAAGTTTTCCACCGTCTGGAAGCATTTCATGCAGATCAGTTTCGGCAGGGTGTCGTCTTCCTTTACCTGCAATCAATGGTTAGGCCATTAGAATAACGATTGGATAGTGCTTACGATTGATGCTATACGTACATCTAAATTCAAGTATTGTAAAAGTTTCTCCTGAAGTTTTGCCTCTTGCTGGCTATCACCAAATATAGACACGATATCTTCATTGTTGTACAAACACAATCGGCAAACCAAGTTGCCTTCCATGCTGATGAGTTGGGTAAATTATGCTCTTGCATGAAATTTACTGTAAAACAAACAGGCAATAGTTGTTTTCACGAAAAATTCACAAAAAATGTTATAACATTTACTATTCACAATAAAAATTAAAATCCGTAACGAAACTGTTGTGCTTCGATCGTTGTTTACAACCGAAAACGTTCATTCGATTCATTGTTATTCATTGATGACATTTATCTACACTGGCGCAAAACGGAAAAATTGAAAAATCAGTGAAAATGTCCGTTGAAATATTACGTAACACAGAAAAGGATCTCAAATAAAAATTTATCATTCAAAAACATTAGAACCTCCCTAATAAAAATGTTATGGTTAATTTGCTTAACGACGTGTTCTGGGTATCATCCAAACCATTTGTGGAATAGTTCCATCATTTGGGTTATCGTTCGTTTATGGTAATTTTTTATTTGGGCTATCCCTAATAAAAAAAAAGTTGAAGGGTCTGTGCTTAGGGGCACGAACGAAAGCTTGTCGTAGGACCGCAAGTGGACGGAATAAATGTGAAGAGCACTTAGTTCTTTTAATTGATCGATCATCTATCTATCTTAACTCTTTTCGTTTTTGATTTGTAAGCGTACCAAATTTGTAGTATTTTTTTCAAAGAGAAAGTTCATGAAGAGAATCGATCAAAATCATTTGCACCCTTGCTTCCAAGTTTATATACAAGATTACAACTCTGGAGAGCATTTTGTGTGGTCGTTGTGGGCATGTGGTTCTATGAACAAACAGGCACAGATAAATTCTATTGCAACTCTTTACTGTAATAAGCTTGTTGACCCTAAAAAAAGCCGTTTTGTTGCCAAAGTTTGTGATGATTTAACCTCCAAAACCGTACAGAGTGCGTCTGTCGCTTCAAAGCGTAGACGACATCCACGGCCAATTACGCTTGGCGTTTTCAGAGTAGGTGACATCTTCACGGATCACATTTTCCAGGAACACCTTCAGCACTCCTCGTGTTGCCTCGTATATCAGACCGGAGATATGTTTGACACCGCCACGGCGAGCCAGACGACGGGTAGCGGTTATCACGAAGAACCGACGACGCTTGGCGCCAAGACCTTTTCCTCCTTTGCCACAACCAGTCATTGTTACTTTTTGGGTAGTAGAGTGAACTAACTAACCATAGCCGGAGACGAACCAGCGTTCGGCTGAAAGTCTCCTTAATAAATATAACCAACTACCTAGCCTGTCACCACTTTCCTACTGCTGCTATTGCTGCTTATGCTGTCTGCTCACCACGCCGTCCGTAGCGAAAATGAGTTGAGGCTAGACATCAGCGCTCTTTTATGTCTTTTCAGGTTGAAGCAGAATGATGTGCCTCCAAGTGGTACTCGATTATGACGACTGGGCTTGGGAAGAACGTTTATTTCATGAAGCAATTGATAAAATTATCACTTTTTTATTTGTACATTGCACAATGCTTGACATTAGCACTTTTTCAATAGTTTCTTGTTGAAAATCATCAGTCGGAAGCATTGTTTTTGATGCGTAGAAATATTTCTGATCGATTGGTGATACAATTATTGAAATTGGTCCAGGGGCAGCTGAGTTATTAATGTCCAAAATCTTTTATAATTTTGATACATGTTCATTTTCGGTTTTCACAAAGTCTACCCTCATTTAAAAATCACAAACGTACCTAAATCACATACCTAAACGATAACCCAAATTATAGAAATATTCCACAAATGATTTAGAATACGTCGTTAAGCAAAATAACCATACAAATTTTATTAGGAATTGCTACAATATGCAATAAAATCAATAAAATACATTAAAACTTGTTGTTAAGACCAATAAGGCTTTCCATGAAACAGCTTCCATCATCTAAAAAAAATAGCTGTGAAGTTTTGACAGTTCATAGTAGAACTGAAAGATACTTCCCATTGAAAATAGCTTTGTTTATATTTAAATCTTGCATCCACGCAGAAACAAATATTATTGAAATAAAAATATTTCAGGTAAATATAAACGTTAACTCAGTTTGTTTTAGCCACAAAAATAAATTAGATTGATTTCAAACGTATTTTATGTTTAAAGTTATATGATATCATTGTTTTAAATAAAAATCATGTAACGTTTATTCTAAAAATATTCGTGTTGAAAATAAACATGAATATTTTTGTTTGCTTTGACACTAGCTTTGACAGCTTTGTAATCAAATATAAATATGTCTATTTTATACATTATTTTCAAGTTTATTTTAAACGTATCTAAAGTTTAGTGTGATTTTCTATTTATTATTATTATTTTCGAATGCGCGATGAAACAAATAAATGTGCGAGATTAGGTTAAATCACCAATCGTGCACATTTGCATTATCACCGTCACTTGATCAGGATGCAATCACATCCGGCATCAGTCCTTCACCGTCATATCTTTCGTACACGAATGATAGGTAATCTCCCGGAAAACTCCTTGGTAACCGAGTTGGTAACAACGAATGTTCAGTGTTCACTAGCTCCAGTGTCGCTTCGTCCAGCTCTTGATCTCATCGGCCACTACCAGATCCTGCGAAATGACCAGCGAAAGAACTACCAACAATCAATACGAAACTAACGATTTTAAAATGGCTCGCCACCTTAGTAGCCTATTGGTCCCAAGCAAACGATTAACGTACCCTATTCTAGTTGAAATTCTATTACTACACTATGTTTGTTTTGATTCGCTATGAAAGTTTGACAGATAACATCAGGGGTGTGTGGATTCATGCAGAACATGCAGGGGTGAGTGAAATAGCTTGGGACTGCATGGGACCGTTGTTCTGGTACTGAGTGAGCCAAAAATAATAATGATTTTCTTCGGGACCCAGTGGTCTTAGAGTTACCTCTATGGTACCACTGAACTGTCAAAAAGGTTCAGTCTATTAACACTGAGTTCATTCGTGACGTCATGGTTTGTCCTGAGGTTTGTGCGAGGGTTTGTGGTCGATAAAATTGAAACTTGAGCCTAAATATGAATAATAGTTAAATACTGTCTGTTTGATTTCCAGACAAAGCGTGTTCTTATTCAATGGTTGGTTAACGTCGAGGGGCACGCAATACAAAGAACCGGTGCGTTGAAGTTAAAATGCAATCAAAAGTACTTAAAGTAATTAATGCGTTTTGAAGTAGTACTGACAGTAATTAAAATTATCTATCCGTAATTATTGTAATTAAAAGTATTGAAAATGTAATTAATGTACTTTAATTACGAAATTTCAACTGTAATTAATGGAGTTAAAAAGTAGTTAATGTTCTACATTGTGTAATTAATGTAATTAAAGCAGTAGTTAATGGAATTAATTTAATTACAGCCGTTGCCTGCGTTGGAGTTAAAGGTTATTGCGTGCCCCTAGGTTAACGTCGAGAAGAAGCCGTCACGACACGCTGGACGAGGTGAGGGCACCGACAAACCGACAAGAATGACCATAGCAAAAACAATAAAATTTCTAAACAAAGCACACTACTGACATCTGGCTCCGTGTTCGCCGGAAATATTTAGCTAAGCTATGAGCCTGCATGCAAAAGATATGAATTGGTGCGTGTCTGATCTATTCTGGACAAATTATTTTTATCCTGATCAAAAACTCCTATGGTTTCGACAGGTCGGATCACTGCACATTTCAAATCGGCCGTTTACAATTTTCGGGCATAAGTAAGAAGTAAGTGTCATGTCGGTTTGTCGGTGGTGAGACTGCCTAGGAATTGCTTAAAATTGTTCAACTCGCAACTGCTGCATCTAATTATGACATACGGAGCTCAGAACATGGTCTTAATGTGCCGGTACATTAACCAGGACACCTGGAATGCTAATGTTGGTTTCGATGTGCTGCTTCCAATTGTGGAGGGGAGAGGAGAATTTCTTGTCGACAATTTCCTCAGACTGTACTCGTCCCAGAGCAAGGAGCCGGCCAAGCCAAAACTGATGGACAAGATCAAGGGGTGCTTCGGTCGGAGGTGGAATAAGGACGACTAAGGCTGTGAACCATTTGCCGAGTTAAATTTAACTTGTAGTTAAAAGTGACATTTCGAAAGTTATTTCTTATGTTCGAAAATCCCCGTGCTGTCGATCGACCGGTTTTCGAGCCACGGTCGTCAAAATTTAACTTCTTGTCTGTCAGAAATAACCACGCTCGGATAGCAGGGTTAATCGATAACTTTCCATCTGTCAAATTTTAACCAAAAGTTAAAATAATCCACCAAATGGTTCAGAGCCTAAGTAGGAGAAGGAAAAGACTGACACTGCAGAGGGTCAGTTAGAAGATAACAAATAGTGTGAGTATAGTAGGATTGGAAATAAACTTCAAGTATTGAAAACACGCAAGTTTATTGATATCAACTAAGTAAAAGCATCGAAGTTTCTTCCGGAACTGAGCCTACGTTGTTTAGTTTAATTTATTTCGGCAGTCTTGCCAGATTCCTGACCATCCAAAATGCCTTTTCTCAACGATGACCCTGGGTTTCTGTTTTCACCAACTTCGCCTTTAGGTGGGGTCTTCAGATTCAAGGCATGGGCAGTTTCATTACCCGAAAAAAAAATAACAACAAAAATACATTAAAAAACAATGTAACAATAAGACGAAAATTATTGTCTTAACAATGATTTATATTGTTACGTCTACAATAAATTTACCTTGATTTATGTTGTACAAAACAATAAATTTCATGGTAAATGGAAAATTTACAATAAAAAAGGGGGGTTGTTAAGTATCTTAACAATGAAATTTTCGTGATTTTCCCATATAATTTTTTTTTCAATAACATTATATATTATTGTTATTTTACTGTTGGTTGGCGAATTTATTTATTAAAAAAATAACAGTGTACTTTATAGTGTTTGTGTTGGCTTGCCAGATCTACTTTATCGACTTTAAAAATAAATCGAAAAAATAAAACTTTGCCCCGGGAAGGGAAGGGGGTGGTATGTCTGTTACGGGTGGTCCTTTTTTACTGGTTATGGATCGAGATTCGATCCGGAACTTGTGAGAAATGCAGGCCAACTCCCCTGCGCTCGATATCCCTAGGTCACGTCTCCTTGGTGGTTGAGCGTCGTTGATAAGTTAATGCATTCGACTGGAGAGAATCACCCATGAAATATGCTTCCACCTGAGAGTTCCTTCCTGAGATCTTCAAGTGGTGGAATTTTTTATTATTATTGTATGATTATTGACTGCACGGACAAGGTCTCCATTAAGCTTTAGAGAGGGTCTAGGATAAGATATGAGCGGACGCGGACTGCCTGGTTTTGAGCCAAACGAACTGTCAAAGCCAGAGCCATACGAGCAGCGCCTATCTTAATTACATTGGCAGTGTTGCTGACCCTCTCATAGTCTGCATGCTTCAATCAGATTTATTTTTATTGTTCGTGAAGTAACCCACAATGAAAATACACCAATATTTAATGTAACAACAATTTTTATTGTAATAGAGTTGTTCATTATTGTTCATGATCGAATCATGTTAACAATAAAATAAATGAAAATACGATAAAAATCATTGTAACAACATTTTATTATGTACATTCATTGTACATCTAGGTAGCAGTTTTGCCGTTTTCGGAAGAGTACAACATTATAACAATCATTTTTATTGTCGACAATAAATATTAATGTTAGAGCATTGTTTCCACTGAAAATTTCACTGTAATTTTTTTTTCGGGTAGTTACTGAAAATAATAAAAATAATTTGAAATCGGTAAATGGTTTAACGGATCTCGGTAATTATTACCGCAATTTCTGATGATACTGTGCCATCAGAAATTGCGGTAATAATTAAGGCACAGACAAACAGACATAACACATTGAATATTTCTCACTGTAAAACATCGTCGCAAAAACATTACCGCCATCTGTTGAATACACTGTGGTGGGTAGTACGCTGAACAGATGGCGGTAGTGTGTAAACGTCAAACGCAAGGGAATTGACTATGCGCGCCACAGGTGGCGGTACTACCAACTACGATACTTTTAAATTGACTGTTAAATGCTTGTTCTATGAACAACTTGCGAGTGTTATGTCTGTTTTTCTGTGATTAAGGTATATTAAACAACTTGCAAAAATAATCACCGAGTTGAGAAACTGGGATATTGAGTGTGACAATGAACATTCAAAATGGAACTACTAGAATTCGGTCCGAGATTCGGCCCCAAGTTCTGCCCTGAAATTCCATTCTCAAAGTCAGTTCGTTCGATTCATTCATGATTCTTTCATTCATCCATTCAAATCTGACAGGTGAACACACGACACCAACACTACCGCAAAATGCTGCTGATGGTGCTGCACTCCAGCGAAGCCGCAGAGCAAAGTAGATGTACCCTACACAATGTCATGCCCATGATGGAAGTATGTACATATATTTATGTTTATCTTACATCTCCAATCTTGACACCCACACCAGTTCAGACTTAACAGTTCTTCGGTCAGAGTCTGGGTAGGAGCAGCTAGTCAAGAATGCCTCCTCGGCCAGGCGAGATCGAAACCTTTTCCCTCGTCTTCGTCGGTTGTTAGTAGTGCGACTTTTCTTCTCTCACTGTTCATACGTTGGATATTCGTTCAGAGCGATTTTTTTTATTACATCTACACATCCACCATACCTGTACGTCGATTCTGAAATTCCATTAATGAAAATCTACCCGTAATTATATACAAATTTCTATCGATAATTATCAGCTTCTCGTATCGTTCGGGTCGAAATCGGGAGTGCTCTGGTGGGGTCAGAAGCTGCTGCAGCCCGTGTGAAAACCAGTCAAGTCAGTGTAGTCCCCTTCAACATCCGGGGGTCAGAAGAAGAGTGTTCTTTTTACTTTTCTTGTGTGGTTGGTCGGGGCCAAATCTAGTGTGGTGCAAAATCCGAAGGAAAAATATGCAAGAGAAAGGAGTTTACCAGCAGCATCGACGAGTGTGCCGTGGTGAAGGAGAAGGGTGCATGCTGCGCTGAGCGGGGGTGACAAAAGCAAGGAGAGGGAAGGACATTCCCGTCATAGCAGCACGAGCACGGTGCAAAGGAGTATAGGAAGCCTTGTAAAATGTAGCCCCGAATTTTGTAAGATTGGCTGATAAATTAGTGCTCTTTCATTCCTGAGGCTATCGCCAGATAATGGATGTGAAAAGGAAGTGAAAGAAGCCAGAATCTGGTGCTACAACAGGTTTTCCGGGTGGTGTGTACGCGTGTGTGTGGGGGTAATTGGTGTACGGGGTGAGGAAAGAGTTGTTGGCTCCCATCGAAGGGTACCTCGGGAATGCCCCAGCAAAGAAGCAAGAATAGTAGTGATACGACGACGAGGTGAAATCTTGAGATATATATTGTGCAATATTTTGTGGGAAGCAAAATCCAGAAGAGAAAATCCAGTGTGTCAAGTGTGAAGATTGCCTCTACCTCTGCGATTGGGATAACGAAAAAAAAAATAGGATAACAAAATGGATGAGCGATTGCTGAACGATCTGCTGGAGTGTTCCGTATGTTTGGAACGGCTGGATACGTCCTCCAAGGTGCTACCCTGTCAGCATACCTTCTGTCGGAAATGTTTAGAGGTAAGTGTGGATGATGCTTTGCTTATTATGAAAGTATATTATAGGTATGAGATGGCTAAGAGAACAAGAATGTTGTGTGGCCATGTGGCGGGCGAAGGAAAGGGTATTATTTGCACGCAGGGTGTCAATTTGCAAATATTGTTTGCTGGGTCAAAACTATGTTTTATTAGTAAATAATAATAATAAATAAAATGAATAGAATATTAGTTTCTATCACGGGTCTAACAAGTTTTTTGATATAAGGGTAACCGGGCAAGATTAGTACCCTTTAACTTTACCTCAAAAATCTTATATTTTTAGAAGCTGCACATAAGTATACCTTTCAACGTCGATTCTAGGGTGCAACGATCCAATAATTATTTAGAAATGTTCAATAACTATGGAAATTTAACAACCCAAAAACAACCTCACGAAAATTAATAAATCTATTCCAGTTTTGTTGGTTGTAACTATCAATTATTGTTTTACCCTTGTGTGGTATATTGTTCTGATAAACTAATTAAAAATTAAGAAATATCATTAAAACTAAAAAATATCAATAAAACAAATATGTATGAACGTCTTGCCCTGGAGTGTCTGAAAACAGTGTGAAAGAGTTACTTTTTTAATTTATTTTTTAAACATTCCAAATGTAATATATTGAATTGTATAAATGCGTAAGTATTATTATTTATTTGTAGTCAATCAGTGTAGACTGTTTTACAATTGTTGCCTTAAGTACTATATTTTACAATGTTTTCTTTGTTATATAAATTTTAGTATGTTTTGAGAACAATTGCTAGAACGGACATGACAGAACTATGGTAGAAAAAGTTTCAATGTATTAATTGCAATGATTGCCTATAAAAATGATGCCATTCTTATGCCGCGGATACACTTGGATGACAAACTATCAGTATGAGCATTATTTGTATAATAATTATGAGTACTACTCAACAACTATACAAAAACTATACAAATGTGACCATAGATGTGCTCATAATTTATTATACAAATATTTGTCTTGTTCATAGTTTGTCATACAAGTGTAATCCGCGACATTAGGGCAATCTTGCCCTGTCTATTCGTACTAGTATTACTGAAAAATTGAGTTTCTCTTTAACATACGAAGTGCAGAATTTTCAGCCGCAGACTAGTTCATCTCTTGAATACGCAACGCGCCTCCAAATTTTCGGATTTATTTTGATATAATCAACATTACATGACATGCTTGAAACAAGATTATCACTAACTCAAGAACTCTGCTCACCTTCATGCCCTATAGGTTTTTTGGCGTGAGATATCGATTGTCAAAGTAAAAAAAGTGATGAAAAAATGCGCATTTTTCCACAAAAACATGCTGTTACTCAAATCAATTTTGGACAACTATTAGCAAAGTAACTCCAAGGTTATTTAGTATCGCTAGAAAGGTAATTGCCTTGCTACTTGCTTTCGTTTCTGCCCCTCCATAGTGTATCGTCTATATTTAAAATTCTCATGTAATGAATTCCAAAATTAACTTGGAATTCTGCTCTGAATTATCTTCCGCACTAGGTTGAAATTATCGCCAGAACACTCTTAGAACTCTGTTTCTTGTTGAATTATCATCATAATTCTCTTGGAATGCTTCATAAAATTAATCTGTCATTTTGCTCACGATCCCTAATCAGCTTTCCATGCTTGGTAATGGCGACCAGTTTCTATGAATAAATGTATCCTTCATTGTGCTTTTTGACACTAACTGGAGGGCGTATGTTGTTCCATTTTCTTCTGTTCCTGGGAGAGGAAAAGGGAAGGGTCAAAATCTGAACTTCCAGATAGTGTCAAAAACAACAGGGAAGGATACATTTATTCACACAAACAGGCCGCCATTACCGAGCATGGAAAGCTTTTTAACAAATATAACGATTGACGAATCTTAAATGTGGATGGGCTTGAGATTAGACTCATGATGTTCTGCTCAATAGGCAAAAACGGTTGCTCTAAGGCCACAGAGCCCCTCATATCACATTATACCGTTACTCAAGTTGTTATAACTATTCAAACCCGGCACCGACAACAAAGAAAGTTTTACAAAATACACGATAAACAAGCAATCTTACCATACATTTTTAATATGAAAGGACCTGGGACCGCGTTTTTCTGCTCAGTAAGCAAGCCACTGCAATCGACGATCTTTCAAATCCGAAAACTAAAAGCTACGAAAGAGTACTTAGGTCTTCATTAAGTTCCACTTTCACGCGACGTTCAATGTTTCGATTTGCTCTTTACGCATTGTTCAGGCAGTCATAGCAAGCTATGACCGACGTCACAATTGTTGAAGCCGTGGTTAAACAAGTTATTCAAATGAAATTACGTTCTCGAATTTCACTTGGTATGTAATGAACAACAGAAATACTCGATAATTCATATAGTTTCAGCGGCTGATGGTTAATTTTGAATATACTAACGGTACTGCCTACGGTGACTACGACGACGATTACGACGACGACAACAGCGAATATGTAACTTACCATTTGTCTAGGATATAACACCTCCTCTTAAGCTTCATGTCTGCTATCTGTCACTGTTTGCAAAAATATCTAATAGCAATTACCTTTCTTGTAATATTTCCTTCAACGAAAACATATTTTTTTGCATTGCCATGGTCATCTGGGAGGAGGTTCGCGTCTTGTGCTTTCTCCAGGGACCGTACATGGTCACCAGCCATCCAGTCTTGGGCGTATCCAGCGAGGCATCCTTCAGCTTGCTCACAATCTCCGACACTGGCGAGCAGACGAGCACTTTTGCAAGCCGTAAACCCACTGATTCATGGCAACGTCGGCCACCGAATCACAACCAAAACTCGCGGCGAACACATTATCAGCACTCTCCCCGGCTAATTTACCAACCGGACCGTGTTCAAACTCGCACAAAATCAACCGGGAATGCACGAATTTCACCACACCAAACTGAGAACCACGTTCAGAAGCACTTTTGGTACACTTTCGGTATCAATTTCGGTCGAAAATACTCATTTTTTTTGGAAAAATAGTTGCGAGTGAACCAACATCAACACCGACCGTACCTTACAGCGCGTAAATAAACTGAAATTAAAAATTATCCCCCGCGATGCCACAAACTTCTGGTCCAGAAGAAAAAATCAAACAACGCAGGTAGCGACATCTCATCTGATGCTTGCAAACATGATGAATCACCGTTTCTTTCTCGATTCTAAAACTTCCCGGAAAGCGAGAAAATCAACAATCACAAAGGTATAACGGTCCGGGAGGCAGAGTGCCAGCGCTTATCAGGCAAATGCAGCCGAAAACTATAAAAGCGAACGCACGCACAAGACAGAGAGAAAACATAAAACACAACCGTATCCGAAGGGGTTCGAAACTGCACTCAAAAAAAAATCATGAGATGATTGGTCCAGAGATAAATTAAAAATTCATTTCTGCATTTTTTGCTAACCAGGCACACAAGTATAGTCAGGAGTCAGGACATCGTAGACATAAAGATCTGAATCCATACCTCTTACACCAAAGTCATGAGTTCAAATCTCACCCGGATAAGTCACGAATGATCCAAGAGTGTTAAAGTGACAAAAAAAAAATATCTGCACTCCAGGCATTTTGGAAAGCGTACTAAACAAAACACATTCTATAATGGGGTTTCACGAAGGTTTACCCAATCTATCATCAAATCGAATCATCGTATATCTTGTGCTGTAAAGATGTATGATTACCTATAAACAGTTATTTTTAACGTCCTTTCTGTTTAAGGCGATGTTTGAGTGTTTTTTTTTTAATTATCGAGAAAAAACCGGCAATTGAAAAATTGGATTTGAATGGACACTCTGATCGTGTGACTGGATGAAGGGCAGAATTAGCTTCTGCTAGTCATTCGGCTTCGTAAGGCTTCGTAAACCTCCGAGTTCATCTGGCCGCAGCTGCAAATTCCATGCCAGATCATATATTTGCGTCCGAATTCATACAAAAAACAAATTTGAATCTGCCAGGGACACCTCCTCGAGCCTTCTCCTTGTAAAATTTTGATCCTGGAAGCTGTCCGAAGTCATTCTTTACATAGGTTTCATCATCCATAAGTATGCACCTACCGGGCCCCGTAACATGGGTAGATCACCTTTTACCTTTTCGTGATACGTTACGGGATGTAAGATCTACCACCGATTCCTAGTCATGACTACTTTAAACTAGGGGAACAGGATTTTTCAGTAATCCAAGGAACACATCTTAGTCCTTGTTACTTTTTATGCCTTGTTGATAGCGACAAGACTCGGCTTTGCCAGGATGATCTTGAAACAAGCAAAAAATGAGTTAGTTAGTCTTCATCTATGTGATTCCTAATCTTCCATTCGTTGTTCCCTAGCTTGAAGTGGTTAAGACTAGGGTTCTGATGCATGGTCATAACCGGTGTCATTCCTTAATTTTGTTGCTAAGGAATCCAATTTTGACTGACAAAGGGGCGCGCCTTTGGAGGGTGTTTCAACACTCCTAAGGGTATAAATAGCGGGACCTTTCAATTAGAATCGGATCCTTGCGATAAATGCGAGAATGACAACTGTAAAAAAAATCGAATACATCATCATTTCTCAATAGTGATAGAGTAATACGACATGCACTAAACTAAGGACACGGGATATACTACAATAGATCAAATAACTGGTCGCAGTGGAGTTAGGTCCCGAACAGAGGAAAAAAATGCACCTACCGGACTTGGTCAGCAGGTTATTGTCATACAGCTTTCGAGCAGTTGTTCTAGCTACGGTATTCTGCCTGAGTGATCGATTTGATTGCCAACTGGCGCGGTATGCGTGCAAGCCTTCGCGGTAGCAAATTTGCTGCTCTATACTATGGAGATTTTAATTACTACCAACGGAACAGCGCCATCTGTGTGAAAAATAGCCTTGACTAAATGGTTAATTTTAAGGGCCTCCCTTAGCTCAGTCGGCAAAGGTGTAGCTACAAAGAAAGATCATCCTGGAGGTGGCTGGGTTCGATTCCCGGTCAATTTTAGAATTTTTGGGTTGGAAAATATCTCGGCTTCCCTGGGCATAGAGTATGATTGTACTTGCCACACAGTTATACTAATGCAGAAATGGTACAGGCATCGAAAGCTCTCAATTAATAACTGAGGAAGTGCGTCTGGAACACTAAGTTGAGAGCACGCAATAAGCGAAAATGCGATAAGCATTAAGCTTGAAATGCGAAGAAGAAGAAGCAAATGGTTAGTTCTCAAGGGATTCTCGTCAATACGAGAGAAATCGAACCAGAAACGATTGGATCTATGAAGCCTACGATCCACCACATCAAATGGATTACTTTAAATACGCCAACCTCATCACAACTATTTGAATCTACTGTTAACCATTGTAGGTATCATAACACCATAAAATGCGGTCAGTCTAATGAAAATATGCACAAAAACGAACTCCACGCTCAACGTGCATTCCACGACGACGAACAACAATAACCGTTCATAGTCAAACAAAACAATATTCGATTTGAGACGGTCTTCGGTCGGTATGCTACAAATAATAAGACCGTAAGCCCTCGTTCGCCCGAGCCCAGCAACAACAACATTGCACACACAGAACACAGAACCTGCCTGAAGGTGGGATGAAGACTTCCGAGAAGAAAAGACACCGAAAGGAGCGAAACGATGAAACACTTGAATATGCCGTACCATCATCGGTCCATCGCCATCAATCGCACTCTCTTCCGCACTTCTTTTCTGGTGGGATTTTTCGAGAACCTCCCGGTCGACTCCGAGCAAAACCCGGGAGAGTGGCAAAGCAAACCATTCCCGTCCCGCGCGCGTATATTATACATCAAAATTCCAGCATCATAAATGAGCCACGGTAAAGTAAACACATGCGCGTACCAGCAGCAACGAGTTATGCTGCTATTACTATATACCATGGTAGGGCGGTGAATGAAGAATGAGACCTTTGAAATTAGTACACTGAAATATGCTGACCAAAGGGAGGAATTTCACCGTGTCTTCTTCGGTTCTGTTTATTCCATACCGTCAGTGTACAAACGCCAAAGGACGCATCAATTCTTACACTTGAAAAGTTCGGGCAATTCCGAGTTTCGGACACTCATGTTCCCTTATAAATTCGATTGCTGCTTGAAATTGGAGTTTCGATGAAAAAGGCTCCATCAAGTACGATAGCGACGCAGTCGATTCCGGGTTTATCAAAATATTAGCTATTTGAAGCCATCGGTTAATTGGCACCTTCTATGACCAGGGGTATAGTGAACAGGTGGGGCATAATGAGCATCCCGCACTACAGTTCCAAACCTCTAATTGTTCGAAACCAATTAATTGGTAGTAGGTTCAATATCATTATTGCAATGATTAATGACCAATTAATTTGTTTCGAACCATAAGAAATTCAAGGCTAAAGCACATGAAACTAAATATGCCCTCGTTCCCTTAGACAGTAAAAAGGGAGTTGAAACTCATTTAAATTGGTTTGGCGAAACATGTAACAAATAATTCCTTTTCAAGAAAAATATATACGTTAAAAAAAATCAAGTTATTTTGGGTAAAAAATGAGAACTTAAATAACGAAATATTGCCCTCTTCAATATTTTGTTGATTTTTTTTTATAAAGCTTATGTGAAAAATTTTAGTTGGTTACAAATTAACAACAATTTTAGGATACATTTTTTTGCTAAAATTTACAGCAAAAACCTACAAGCAAAAAGTGTTAAAAATTAACCAAAAGTTGTTGTTCTATGGTTTTTGATAATTTTTAAGTGTCCAACATGAAATTTTCACAGAAAAAAGGAGGGCTGTGGAGTCGGAGTCGGATGGTTTTTTGAGCACAAGGAATCGAGGATGAAGTACCGGCTCCGACTCAGAATGTTATGAAAAAATAAGTTGGATTTTTTTTTGGCTGATGACTGATTCGATTGAATATGAAACCATCTAAGTCCCGCCCCTGATGTTTTGATTATTTAATAAACCTCCTCATACTACAGACTAAAACGTAATGCTTTAAATTTCTATTTTTTTAATTTGTTCAAATTTCACGTTGATATCAGTGTTACTATTTTCCAAATGGACACGATTTATAGAGCACATAACTAATATATCCCACCTTTTTTTGGTGAAACAAGCAAGTGAGACAAAAAAATGAGATCTCAATAAACAATTACATTTTTTTTTAAATATTTTCCCAAACTGTTACAACAGGCGTTGATTTCACGAATTGAGCGGATTTGTAGCGGATTTGAACTTTCAGTCGGGAAAATCGCGGAAACATTAAATGATGTCACGAAAATCGAGATGGGTCTGATGTGCTATCACACCCCAAGTAACATTCCAAATTAACCAAAAGTTCCGCATTCAACAATTAAAATCATTTCCAAGTTCCATAAAGTTCAAATAAAGTTCCGACCGAACCTTGAAGTTCCATAAAGTTCAAATAAAGTTCCCACAGAACTTTCAAGTTCCATAAAGTTCGAATAAAGTTCTGAGAGAACTTTCAAGTTCCATAAAGTTCAAATAAAGTTCCGACAGAACTTTCAAGCCACATGAAGCAATCCGCACAAACCTTTATTAGTAACAAAATTTAATGAAGGTACGTAAATATGAAATGATCAGTGGCCAGAATAATTCACAATTCTTATATTTATGCAGTGCATCAACATTCTATTTAAACATTAAAAAAATAAAAGCGTGATTTCCTGGATTCCTGGATGTGATCTACGATTGCTAACCACTGCGCCACAAGTTTGTTGGAATACTATGCGGGCAAACACCAATTTAAAATTCATCAAGGTGTTGTGTTTTGTATTCAAGTCAGTCAGCTGGCACTGAAAACTCCAACAATAGTCGGGACAACAGCTCACTATATCTCAGATGACGTAGCGGCTCGTGCTGGGGCTCTCACGACGAAGGACTGGGTTTAATACTTACAAACAGCTCATATTCTACTACTCTAATGCTGAAAAATCAAGACACATTAATACCTGCCTTTAGAAATAACTTTCATAAAACTAGGAGACGAACCAGCCCAGGGCTGAAAGTCTCCTTAATAAAGATATAAAAAAAAATAAAAAAAAAACTTTCATAAAAATGTGAACTAAATATAGAATTGGTGTAGAGGAAAAAAACCTATTTTAATTTATTTTTTAAAAGTTCCGTTCAAGTTCTGCCAGAAGCTGCTTAGAATGCTCTTCAATTATGGTACCGGAACTTTCAAGTTCTTATAACGACTTAAAAATGAGGCTGCTTAGAATTCTATAGACCACCTTCAACCAAGCTGCTTAAGCCACAAATAGCCTTTTATCAGAACTTTTGGTTACTTGGGTTGTAAGTTTTATTGAGGTTTTAAAGCACTCTTCAAGTCTAAATCATGGTCTACAGGACCCTCAAATTGTTACTTGGGACAAATTACAGAACTCATTATTTTAAGGAATAATTATCACGATTTTATATTTATCGTGTATTATGATGTACACAGGTGATGCCAATATTCCAGTTTAAACTGGATTCTTCCAGTGTTTTGGACGCATCCAGTCCGCAAACAGTTAAAGTTTGAAATCATACAATTTTTATAGAATTCATCCAGTTTTATCTAGTTTTCCATTTTTAGTTGCCAAATATTTTGAAGTATTTTTTTAACTCTTTATTTGTTCCAAATTCAAAATTAATTACATTTCATTTAACCTAGGTGCTTCAGCTACTACAGTAACTTACCAACCTTGATTGTTATGATATGATATCTAAGTGTTTTTACATTGTTCCTGCCTAGGGGTGAGACAGTTCTTGATAATGAGTAATATTGGAGTAAATTTTGAGTAACTCAGAGTAACTCGAGTTGCTCCATATTCAATGCAAGGTGACATAGCAACCTGTTAGTTTTGACTGCATTCCACGATTGTCAAGCAAAGACGTTTGACAAGGAAAATCTACGTTCATCATTTAACAACATTACATACCGGATTGCCATCCACAAAATCCGTGTTGCAGCCTGCAAAATCTGTGTATGCTTATCATTGATTTACGATGATAATAATGGGATTTTCAAGTGAATATGGAGTTGACATAATTTAACGTATTGATGATGCACATTTTGGCAGAGGCGTCAAAGACTACCGCTTTATGATTCCAGGACTGTATTGCTCACGAATGAAAACTGAAATTTTTGATGGTAGTTTTTCTCTTCCTTTGCATCGCGTATCACTTGCGACTTTGGAGAGAAATAATCATTGAGGAGTTACAGTTTTCACAAAGTTTAAACCGAGATTATTGGAAAGATCATTGTCTAGTCAAATATAAAAATTTACTGCACTATCAGAACAATTCAAACTAGAATTCGCAACTCATGTTAACTTATTTATATAAGATGCTGAAATTGAATCATACATTTGAACCGGTTTAGATTCTTAATCTTCACCGATTTTGCTTGATTGGTCAAATCTTGAACAGGTTTAAAACTAAAAATAGGTCTAATCAGCTCTTTCCAATGTATGATCATTATAAGAGTCAATGCTAAAACTGCTAATAGAATGCTAAATTAACCATCGAAACAACACGCTTGGCAATTCGTAATAAAGTACGCCAAATAACGGGTTCATTTCTCCGGATCATATCGGAAATATCTTTTCCTGATTTGTCAAATTTATTGCCACGATAGTAGAGACCACGCATATAAGAGTAATTCATACTGAAAAGAAGAACAGATGGATTAATGAGTATTTGATGCAAGAATACAAAAAATAAAATACGGATGGGATTACCCTGACACTCTGACAGATAATGTATGTTTATACTGATTTAATTTTTAATTTCTTGGCGAATGTGAGACTACTTTGATCACTTTTGAGTAAATATGAGTTACTCAAATTTGCTCGCTGTGAAAATATTAACTCTGAGTACAACCGTCTTGCCCCCAGGTTCCTGCCTTGGCAATTCAGTATTTTAAACAGGTTTCCTAAACATGCATGTCAGCATAACAATTTAGATCTTAGCACTAAAAACTAACACTAAATCTTATCTAAGTATAAAGGGAATTAATCGTTGCTATTGAGGATTGCAACGATTTTTGCCTGAAATTATTAATAATTTTCTTGGGCATTTGTTCTTAAGTCTCAACATTCGAAATTCTATGTACCTCGGTAGTACTGTACTAGGGAGGCAACTTTAAAATCATCTTCAGAACTTTGTTCTGAATCCTTTGATGTGCTTTTTTTCCTGGTAGTGCAACAACTAGACCATATTGGCACAGCGTAAAACATGGTCGGTCTAAAAACTTGTTTAAATATTAGAAGTTTATTTGTCAGGCAAAGTTTGGATTAAACATACAAACATTATATATATTTGTTACATTTGACTTGTGATCTTCAAGAGTTAATTTTTGGTCTGGTACTAATCCAAGATATTTCACTTGGTGAAGAACGCAGTATGCTCTGCCCGCGAACGGTTGGTTTTGTTTTCGCTGGCGCTGATTTCATCTGTTTTCCGCATATTTTTTTATTGTACCAAGTCAAAAATATTTGTTATATTAGTGATATTGTAATTAACGTGAAAGCTCTGGGACCATAATTTGTTTCGAGTAGCTGTGTTGCTATGGTGTCGCGTTGGTCGGTTTTTCTTTTCGCTTGTTTTTGGTGCTTTGCCTCCCTCCAAAGAAGAGTTTTTTCGGATATTTTTTTTCTTTTCTTGGTGCTGGCGTTCTGCCTTCCGGAGGATGCATGCGAGTGAGGTGTTAGGCAAAAATTCTGTGCGAATAAAAAACTTCGCATGTGGTTCGAAACGTTGTGTTCGGTTGTAAAAACAACGCGGAAGATTTGTTCGATTACCGTGAGTGAACAAACCGGTGCTTGTTCGGAGGCAGAATTTGGTGAGATACATCTGATTTATAATCAATCATAAATGCATATTTCCAAATATTACTAAATACGCGCCAGATTTCGAAACAACACATTTCGAAATCTGGAAGTGTGTTTGCAGTACCATTATTCATATGATAACGGTAGTGTTTACATGCGGGGCTTATTGTATGTGAAAGTAACCTCGGAATGGACGTGAATTACCGGGCATTATGAAATGGGTTGCTGAATCTGCAGTAGAGCTATCGCTTTCTAACTCCCGGACTAAACTTGCTTTAACTTATTACACCAAGGATTGTTGTAAGCAAATTTCTTCCATAATACCACTGCCGGCCAGTGGGGGTTAGATTGAACACACACGCGCACACACTAATCCAAGATATTTCACTTGGTTTGACCAGGAAATGGGAACTCCGTTCATAGTGACTATGTGACTACTACTAGGTTTAGGTTTAGCATTGGCATTAGCATCGAACCAGTTGCACAATATTGTAGGTGGAAAGAATTCAAAACTATTAAGAGCAAGACGGATATCTATTACTGGACAGATAGTAAGTAGGAAATAATTACTATCTCTCAGATAATATATCCCGCTCCAACAGTTGGAGGATTGTCCTGGCCACGTCCTTACAACTGGTAGGGATAGAAAAGGTATGTTAGTCCAACATTTATTTGAGGGAGATGCAGAGAACTCTACGACCCCTCATAAATGTCTCGGGAATTTAGGAATTATGTAAGTAGGGAAGGTAAGCCATAGGATACACCCAGTCAGTATTGCTGGCAAAAGTAGATTTTTTAATGTTGAAATTGCTGCCTAGAGCGTCTGCTGGAAGATAAGGTTGCCGAAATAAAATGAATTTACCATCGTTGTCACATCCGTAGCATATTAAAAGGAAGGAATTATGTTATGTTTTATCATTTTTTTTTTTTATTGATTGAGGGGGAAACCCGCAGGAGTGAAAATAAGTTTACTACCTCTTCTCCCGTAGGCACAAAACCTCTATACCTTTTCAACTTGAATCATTATCGATTTATCGGAAGCAATAAAGTTATCAGATTAAAGATGATAGATTACATGAACGATAGATGACATGTTCGAAAGATGGCATCGCAGAACTCCCGCTGAGGTGTCATCAAGGTTCCATCGAGATCAACAGCAATCTGAATCTAATCTAACCTAATCTAATATAATCTAACCACAGCCAGTACGAGAAAGTATCCTGGAAATTGATTACCGTGCCAAACGCTCGGAGTCATGTAAGAGTGAATCCAACAATCATTCAAAAACGATGCTCTAGGCTTATGTGGGAATATTATAAGTTGAGTTTTGAAAGCAATGGGAGAAATCTTCCATTTTTGTAAATAAGAAGAGAAAATATCTGTACGTTTCTGCGGTCTGCTGCAAATAACACGAAGACTTCTTCCTTTAGCAGAAATGCCTGTGTCGTCGGCGAACAAAGATTTGTGACAACCCTGAGGCAAATCAGGGAGGTCCGAAGTGAAAGTGTTATCCAATATAGGCCCAAGAATGCTACCCTGAGGAACTCCTGCTCTAATAGGTAGTACATTAGATTTAGAATTTTGATAATTTACCTGCAGAGTTCTGTCAGTTAAATAATTTTGAACTCATTTCATAATATAAAATGGAAAATTAAACCTTTTCAATTTAGCAATCAAACCTTCATGTCAAACACTGTCGAATGCTTTTTCTATGTCTAGAAGAGCAACTCCAGTTGAGTGGCCTTCAGATTTGTTTGAACGAGTTAAATTGGTAACTCTTAAGAGTTGATGAACAGTTGAATGCCCATGGCGAAATCCAAACTGCTCATCTGATTGAGTTCGTATTGATGTGAAGCACTATTCTATTTAAAATTATCTTTTCAAAAAGATATTCGACGGTAGCTAGAAGCTACAGCTGAATTTTTATCCGGCTTCAAAATTGGAACAACTTTTGCATTTTTGTGAGTTTCCAAAAGGGTTTGGAACTCGGGCCTAATTTAGAAACATTATTTTCAAAAGTTTTGTTCCTCAGGGCAGAGAATCGCTTTTTAATTTGTTTTTGCAAATCCCGCCAGATAACTTTCATGGCAGGATCGCGTGTTCTTTTAAAGGGTGATACGGTCAAAATTTGGTCAATTGAAAACGCGTTTAAATCGGTGAAATCGTTTATTTAAAAAATCAAATTAAATTTATTTTTCAAGTTCAATTAGTATAAAACTCAGGAAAAATATTCAGTTAGGCTTCCGCTTTTCCAAATCCGAATTGCCGGGCCTTACGCTTGACCCCTGCCATCAGATTTTGTACAGCCACCTTGTCCACCTTCTTCGCCGCAGAAAGCCAGTTTGCCTTGAACTGCTGCTCGCCCTTAGCAGTTTTTTTTTGGTCTTCTTTAGGTTCCGCTTGACAATAGCCCAGTATTTCTCAATTGGGCGGAGCTCTGGCGTGTTGGGAGGGTTCTTGTCCTTGGGAACCACCTGCACGTTGTTGGCGGCGTACCACTCCATGGCCTTTTTACCGTAATGGCAAGATGCCAAATCCGGCCAAAACAGTACGGAACAACCGTGTTTCTTCAGGAAAGGCAGCAGACGTTTATTCAAACACTCTTTCACGTAAATTTCTTGGTTGACAGTCCCGGAAGCTATGAAAATGCTACTTTTCAAGCCACAGGTACAGATGGCTTGCCAAACCAGATATTTCTTTGCGAACTTTGACAGTTTCATGTGCTTGAAAACATCTGCTACCTTTCCCCTTCCTTTTGCCGTATAAAACTCCTGTCCCGGAAGCTGCTTGTAGTCGGCTTTGACGTAGGTTTCGTCGTCCATTACCACGCAGTCAAACTTCGTCAGCATCGTCGTGTACAGCCTCCGGGATCGCGCTTTGGCCGTCGTATTTTGTTTATCATCGCGATTTGGAGTCACTACCTTCTTGTAAGTCGATAGTCCGGCTCGTTTTTTGGCTCGATGCACGGTTGTAGACGATACACCCAGCTTATTTGCGGCATCTCGGAGAGAGAGGTTAGGGTTTCGCTTGAAACTACCGGCAACTCTCTTTGTCGTCTCAGCGGCTTCCGGTTTTCGATTTCCCCCCGATCCAGACTTCCTGGCTGTCGACAAACGTTCCCCAAACACTTTAATTACATTTGTAACGGTTGATTTGGCAACTTTTAGCGATTTTGCCAACTTTGCGTGCGAGTAGCTCGGATTTTCGCGATGCGCGAGCAAAATTTTGATACGCTGCTCTTCTTGCTTGGACGGCATTTTGACAACTGAAGAGTGAATTCCAAAATCAAAATAGGAGCAACATTCTACACACACACACCTTCAAAATAAGGGGTGTTCAGGTTTTTTAAATGCAAAATTGAAAGAAATACGTCAAGTTGATATTGACCAAATTTTGACCGTATCACCCTTTATATTGCCTCCTACGGACATTTTAAAGACAGATCAAGAGCTGAAGATCGTCGTCTATTATAATTGAATCGAATTTAACCTCGCATTTTGGTACTGAGGCAGCTCTTGCTTCAACTATAGAAGTAAAGGGTGTCCACGATGAAATTGCCACACACAAAATTGATTCGCAAAATTCGAGTTTTCATCCGATTGCCATCAAATTTTCAGGGATTGAGAAATAACTATTAAACTTCATTTTACCATTTTACTCGTATTTTATTTACAGTCCATACGCAAATGCCCGCACCTTGGCCTTAACCCCGGCCATAAGATTCTGCACAACCTGTGAATCAACCGTTTTTTGCATGTAAACCCATACTTTCTTCAGTTCCTCGACTGTCTTCACTACCTTAGGTCGTTTAAGAAGGTGCTGCTTCATAATCGCCCAGTACTTCTCGATGGGGCGGAGCTCCGGAGTGTTGGGAGGGTTGAACATTTTCGGCACGAAATTGTCCTTATTGTCCGCATACCACTTCAGCACGTCCTTGGAGTAGTGGCATGAGGCCAAATCCGGCCAGAAGATTGTTGGGACGATGTGGGCCTTCAGGAGAGGAAGCAGCCGCTTCTGGAGGCACTCTTTTATGTACACCTGTCCGTTCATCGTGTCCTGGGTCACGAAAAGTGCACTCCGCTTCCTGCACGTGCAGATGGCTTGCCAAACCAGAAATTTCTTCGCAAATTTGGACATCTTCTGAGTGCGGACATGCTCCGGAACGCTGAACTTATCCTTGGCCGTGAAAAACAGGTTGCCGGGGATCTGTTTGAAGTCGGCCTTCACATATGTTTCGTCGTCCATGATGCAGCATTCAACTTTCGTCAGCATGTTGAGGTACAACTTCCTGGCACGGGTTTTGGCGGACTTGTTCTGCTTCTCGTCGCGATTAGGGGCCTTTTGTACCTTGAACGTTCGAAGCCCAGCCTTAGTTTTGGCCTTCTGGACAAAACTTCGGCTTAGGTGCAGCTTCTTAGCCACATCCCTAACGGAGGTGTTCGGATTTCGGTTGAAGGCCCCAACTACGCGGTTGTGATTTTTGGTGTTGTACGGAATACTTTTTCCTTCACTTCTGGGCTTCCGATCGGTGGTCAACCGTTCCTCGAACCGCTTAATCACTCGCGACACCGTGGAATTCGCGATTCCCAACGTTTTAGCGATGGAACGATGCGAGAGATCATTGTTCTCGTGATGAATGCGCAATATTTTATCACGCACGAGCTGTTCTTTCGACTCCATTTCCGCGAGTTTTGATCACAGGACTTTAAAACTTGCAGGATGTAAATAATGCACTATGAACTAAATCCACCCAAATTTTCATTAAATTCTACCCAACGGTTAAAAAGTTAGAGCAATTTCATAGTGTGGCAATTTCATCGTGGACACCCTTTAGTCAGAGATTCAAGAGCATAATTAATTTCATCTTTGGTTTGCAAAGGAATGTTTGGATCGAAGTTATATTCCATAAATGTTCGATATTGCTCCCAATCAGCTCTATGTTAATTGAAAGTAGAGATGTTGGGATTAGAAATTATTTATTTAGATGTTTCAAAAGTTACTGAAAGGTGATCAGAACCGAAGTCAGTATGGGTAACCAATTGGCTACAAAATTGGCATGAATCAGTTAAGACCAAAGCAATAGTTGAGGGATTTCTTGCCGAAGAAAAACATGTTGAACTGATTGGATATTGAATAGTGTAATAACCTGCAGAACAATCATCAAACAGAATATTACCATTGGAATTGCTTTGAGCATTATTCCATGAGCGGTGTTTTGCATTAAAATCACCAATAATGAAGAATTTAGACCTATGACGGGTAAGTTTCTGGAGGTCACCCTTGAGAAAATTCTTTTTCTGGCCTACGCATTGGAATGGCAAATAGGCAGCTATAAACGTAAGTTGTCCAAATTTTGTTTCAACAGAAACTCCCAAAGTTTCAAAAACTTTGGTTTCAAATGAAGAAAGAATTCTATGTTTGATTCGTCTAGGGACAATGATGGCAACGCCACCACAGGGTCCATCAAGACGATCATTTCTATAAATGAAATAATTTGAGTCCTTCTTAACCTTATGGTCAGGTTTAAGGAACGTTTCAGTTATTACGGCAATAAGCACGTTATGAACTCTCAAAAAGTTAAATAGCTCGTCTTCATTATCTTTAAGAGATCGAGCATTCCAATTTAAGATATTTAATGATTTAAAATCCATTGCTTGATTACTCTGTGCTAATCTGAGTTATTTCAAAATGGGAATCCATACTCAGAAACTATACCCGATCTCAACAAACTGTACCGAAATCAGAACAGCTAAACTACTCGGTAAGATTTTGGCATTTCTATTTAATTGTATAAAGCTACTTTATATCGAGCTCTTTTCAATAAT
This sequence comes from Ochlerotatus camptorhynchus, assembly GCF_037179485.1. Classification (NCBI taxonomy): domain Eukaryota; kingdom Metazoa; phylum Arthropoda; class Insecta; order Diptera; family Culicidae; genus Ochlerotatus; species Ochlerotatus camptorhynchus. The sequence continues at coordinate 4,125,493 of NW_027040887.1, read as the reverse complement.
TGCAACATGTGAATAATGCAGAACAAGTTGAAAATTGTTCTAGAGCCAAATTGGTTTTGAAGGAAGGTCAAACTACAACCGGACAGCTCAGCCGCTCTGAATCCTTCAAGTATGAACATTATGCTTTCCCAATATGGTACATTCTCTCACTATAAACCTGTCATTTCTAACCTATCTGAACTATTTTAATAAATGGAAACCATAACATGGGTTACGCTCCCCTTAAGCGGGCCCTCCGCATCCTATCTCTGTCATATCTCAAATACCAAATGCCAATGGTTTGAATGTATCAATATATAAATTGGAAATGACGTTCAATCATATAAACCCATACCCCACTCACTTGGCCACGTTTCAGAATCGTCCAGTGGGCAGTGCGCTCTACACTCCAAGTTCCCTTTCTTTCAAATTCACCCCAAATTTGATATTTTACCCCTTTGAGTGTTGATTAATCACAATGAAACATTGAGACAGAGCACGGGATTGAGGTTACTATAGTATTAAATAATCTAGGTCCTATTTAGGACTATATATGAAAAATCCAAATCTGGCCTACGCTCACCAAAGCCCCTTGGATATGTGTACAAGAATTCAGATTGATTAGTTATTCAGCAGACCTTCTTCTGATCTTTCTTCACTTAGTCAGCTGAATAAGAGATTATTCAAATAACGAACTCATCAAAATAATTCTGTTTGCGTGGTCTGTTTACGTATAGCATGCAGCGGAAGAGGAAAAATAAATAGATTTTACGCGCATGCATTGTGGGTAGGAATGCGGCAGCGGTACAGCGGTTAGCGCGAATTAAGTAAATTGCGCGTTTTCCGCTGTGCCGTTATGTTGCTATGCCCATAGGATTCAACGAAAATTTTGAAAACAAACTATAGCAAATGCTGAGGTTAATTTCTAAGGAATACTGAGGAAATTTTCTTGAGAATTCTTAACTTTTTTCGTGATAATTCTGAGAAAAATTCCGCGGTAACCCAAGAAGATACTTTTCTGAGGAGAATTTAGTGAAATTTCTGGTAGCATGGCAAAAGAATCCGAAGCATCCATGGGAATTTTCAGAGGATATTAAGGATAGGATTACGGTCAGAGCTGATAAATATCACGGCCGTCATGTGTCAATGAAAAAACAGGTTCTCTCACTAACACGAGACGAAACTACCTATCATGAGCTTTCTTGTCATTTTCCAATGTTCATGCACTCATGAGAATAATTTCCATACGGTTTTGGCATCCAAATTTCTCGCTAATTTGGATGAATTTAGGCAATATCAATAAATGAGCTAGTAATTGCAATGATTCCAACACTGTCACGTTCTGTCATGACCAAAAAAAAATCAATGAGATTTAGAATTATGTATTTGGAACAATTTGGTTTTCTCATCCAACAGAAGTATCTCTGTAAATATCGCGTGAGATCTTTCATTGAAAATTACATTTGCCAGCCCTGAATACGGTTAAATGTGAGGAGAATTCCAAGGGTCAAAGAAATACGGAGGATAACTCAAAGAGAGTTCTAAACTAAAATTACAAACTAATCTTGTTACTTCTGTGGGAGCAGAGCTCTCTATTATGGCAATGCCCCAGGTCCCTGGTCTAGAGCCACGGGGACCAACGAAGTGGGCTTTCCACCAGCCTCTTTTGTTGGCTTAGCTCACGACTCTTCCCCAGGTCGTATCTCGACAAAGAGTAGGATGGTGAGGTTGATTAGGGCGCAAACAACCTTCTACTCGGTCTTCTTTTAGGCACTTTTTATTTAGGTTACTACGTTACTTACGAATCATAGGGTGTGTGTGTGTGGGTATGTGAATGGCCGGCCGGCGTGCTGGATCGTGGATCGCTGGACGGATGATCTGCTACTGGTTTCGGAATGACACGATTTCGTGTCTCCCGACGCTCGTTTGGTTGACCGCTCCGACGGTCTAGACAGCGTTCGGTTGATCGCCAGTGATTGCGAGGAACTTCACGCTCGCTGGGGGGTTGACCGCTCCGACGGTCTAGAAAGCGTTCGGTGGCTCAACGCTGAACAGCGGAGACTTAAACTACGGACAATGGGTCCTTGGATGTAAAACAATGGGAGGTATTACTATAGGGAAACTACTGGGCAGTTGGGTAGGTATGTTACCTGATTATTTTGATTAACGCGTTCCAGAGTTGTTTTCTCACTTAATTTAAATGGAAAGTCACTTCGACTAGAATTATTACTTGTTTAAACACTTCGACTTTGATCTGCGAACTATGCTCCAAACCTCCTTCGAGAAGAGCTGAAGTGGAAAAGAACTTGCCCATTCGATCTGACCCAGTAGTAACCTCGATTTTCTCCTATTTGACCATACTCTCTGTTTCCACCCGTCATACTTTCCATTTATTTCCCTCTTCTATGATCCGATCCTATTTGTGGTGTCTGTATGGGAAGTGTACCTTATGTTTAACAAATTGTGTTCTGATAATTTTAATTTGACCGTTTTTTTGAAAATGTGTAAAAGATAGTAGAAAATATTGTTCTGCTATCTTTTACACATTTTCATTTGTTTTTAATAAATTAAGTTTTTTAACATAGAACAATAGATAAATAAACAATAACTTTCGGTATAACAGTTAAATAAATAGCTTAATATAATAAATAACTAAATAGCATATTGCTAGCAATAGTCGGCCTTGTTCGTTTATACTTAATAGCAGTATGGATTGCCGATACTTACACTCACTCTCATTGCTCAGTGCTGGTGATATAGGGTAAACTACCCAAACGGTAACAATCTTAAGGAGATTTTCCGAAATATTTGTGAGGAGAACTGCAAGTGAATTCTAAGGAGACCTCCAAGATAATTGTGATTAGAATTTCGAAGAAGGATGCAACTGGGAACTATGAAAAGAATCCAATTAATATTCTGAGGATACTTCCAGAACCATGGGGACCGAAATCCGTACACATAAGAAATAAATCAAAATCCTTACATTTCATACAAAACGCTTACTTTGTGCATGAGGTGTACGGATTTTGATCCAATTGAGTGTTTTGGGGAGAATTGGACAAAATCTACCATCTACCAAATTTAAATCTTGATTTAAAAATCGCTGGGATCGATCAAAATATCGTTGTGCTCAGTAAACGAAGCTCTCTCCGACGATGTATAAAAACCGGTATATTTTTTCAAAATTAAACAACCCAATTCTGAAGAGTATACCACTTCTGAAATATTTTCAAAGAGAATTTTAAGGAAGATAATTGATCGAACTTGTGAGAATAATTGAGTGCATATTTAATTTGAAGAACTTTCTCTTACATATGGAATATTTCCCAATACAATATAATCCAAAAATCTACAAAATTATAGAAACTTCTTTGTTTTTCATGTTTACTGCAGTTTACTGCAGTATTTTGCCCATGAGCGTTTGAAACTTTTAGGAGTACATCTCTCTTCACACGTAAAATCATTTTTTTTCGTGGTGTTCCTAAATATTCGAATAAAAGTTGTTGAATTTTAGTAACCGGGAATTCTGATTCTTTTAAAACTAATTGTCCCGTCTTAAAAATCGTGTGACTGTTGAGTAGTTGTTTTATCAAAAATAACATATTTTTAACGCATTTAATAATCTGTTAGTTTTCCATTGAATTACTGGAAAATCTGGAATCTCAGAGAATTTTATTTAGTAAAATGGGTAACTGTATTTGCTAAAAATAACTTAACTCTTGAAATAAGTTTACCAAATTAGGGTTGGGAACATTTTAAGCAGGGGGTAAACAATAACTCTCACCGTTCGTTTTCTGCAACATGTTACATCACGTCTTCAGTCAGTGGCGTTGCCCAAAATGTAAACAAATGAAAATTTAGCTTTGCTTGGCTGCTAATTAGAGAAATTAAGAGATGGTCGTGCATTTTGGAACCGAATAGAATGAAAATCTGGATATACATTATGTTTTTAAACCTGGTAAACAAGTTAAAAGTGAGGTTGTGCGATGCCATTGCATGTCTTATTTTGCGTTTTTTAATGTTTTCTCGATTAATTTTCTTGAGAAAAAATCAGTGCTAGGAACAGGGATTCCCCCTGCTTTCTTATGCCTTTCGTAATTGTAACCCTATCTAAAAAGTCTTCCGTCGAATATATTACAGAATTGTAAGAGAGTTCACACCTAAAAAAAATCAGTTGGCCTTTGCCCCCTATCCAATGTACAGTCTAACTCGATGTGCCACTGCACTGATCTCAGCAACGACATCGGCAACGCAAGGCAGCAACAACAGCCAAGAAGGTTCACACAAAATGTGATGCAAATATTTTCGCGATGTGGTGCCCTGCCTTGTGTGGCTTTTTCTCGGCCGCTCTCTACGAGCGTTTTTTCAAGATCCGGTTTTCGCGTTAGAAGGGGACAAACACAAACGAACCGACCAACAACGTGACTATGTAGGTAGAGAGCTGCGATGCAAGAGTTTCTGCTTCAGATCCAGATATTCAGCGCACAACAATATAAGAAGTGGTGCAGCAGCATATGTATGGATGGTGTACCGTATCGTACACAGCAGCCAGCCAGCAACATTCAATTCAATGATGCTGGACCGAGCGAGACTGAAAAGTTAAGTCGTCGTGGTGGCAATGGTGGGGATCGAGCGCGAGACAGGCCCTTCAAGGCGACGACGTGGTGGAGGCTTAAACGTGTCGGCGGGACATGCTTAGTTTGCTTATGCAGCAGGCAATGGAGATCCCAACTTTCAAGCATGTTCCAAAGCTGAGAAAGAATAGAAAGAATGTTGATAATATGGTAGGAAAACAAAGTATTAGATGACGAAGCATGACAGATGCCTTTGCTTGATGAAGGCGATTATCGGATTCGATTGGGATCTAGATAGGATGGACCGACGATGACGACGATTTTCGACTTGGGGAAGATTTTCCCGGTGTTTACATTCCGAAAAATAGTATCAAAAGAGCTTATAATGTCATTGGTATGCTCCGTTGGTGGGCCAAATAAAATTATTATACTTTTGGAAATTGGAGAAAATATCAGTGAGGTTCATGTGTAATATAAATTAACGCAATGGTTTGAAAAGAAGGCATGTGTGTTGAAAACAAACGAATAATTCATGAACAAAAAATTAAGCTCCAATTCGAAACGATCGTGACCAACAGACCGCAAAATCGTTTCTCGACACCCACAATCTCGAGGGCACAATTTGTAGGTCTTCCTTGGTGTGCAATCCATTTTCCTGCAACCTGCTGTCTGTAAACTTGATTACTGCAAACCCACGCCTCAAAAATCATCAACTAAAAATGCGAAATGGAAAAGAGAAATCTGCAAAATTTACCACAATTGACAATGCAATTGATCTCTCTATTACCATCCATTTAACCGCACAAACAAAAACTGCCACTGGTGCTGTCAAATCAGTTTGTGTCTTGTCGTGGCTCTATAAGAGTGTGAGGGGGGGGGGGGGGGATCAAGTATGAATTACTCCCCGGCACTTATATAATCGCATATCATTTCCTTCGCCATACCAATTACGTTCGTTAGTTCGTTCGGTTATGGCTGAATGTATCTCATCTTCTTCCAAATCAACTATATTATAGTCAATATCAGATTTTCATTCAGTCAAAACTTTTCGTACTGCAGGCTAATCTTGCGGTTGGGGGCCCTCCCCCAAGAAGTTTTACTTCTCTCTTACATACGTAGGTATGAAGGTAGCAAAACAACCGCCTACTGCTGCAGCACATGGGGCGGCGGATGTTCATCACGATACCTACGATTACCTAGCGACTAAAGTGAACAACCGCCGAAATGAGAGTATCCAACGATGTGTAACCTACACGTTGGTCGTCGTCGTTGTTGGCGGTGCTGACACTGATGACAACCTATTCACGGCAATGATATTCATTTATTATTGTCTTTTTGTTTTCGATGCATCATCTTCATGTGGGGATAAATCTCTTCTTCTACTGCGGCGTCGTTCAACGGTGTGCCGAGCTCAGTCAGTTGGAAAATTGAATCACAAATTGTGCGTGCCGTAATTTGGGGGCAAATATGAAATTTTTGGCAGCCTATGTGCACTATGTCACTATGTTGGAGAGCCTCAGATAGCTTAGTCAATTAAGGTACGGTATTACCTATTACCAAATCAGAGACGGCTGGTTCGATTCCGCTCGTATAAAAGCGTCATAACCAGGATTTGTTGATAATTTGAAAAGCAATTGAAAATGGTAATTTGAGAAGAAATTGAGTAGCTTGCCAAAGAGTTTAAAATGGTGTGATAAAAGATGGAATTTAGGCTGATGCAAATTTTATGTTACTTTTATGTCCACCCCACACGTGCTCTTCACAAATTACAAACATATAAAACATATAAACTTACAATTGGTTTATCGAAACCTACCTAACTAAAAAACCAAAGATTTAAACTAAAGGAGAAAAATTGATACAAATCTCTAATAAGGAAAATTCCCAAAGGCTTGGTAACCATCATAATGAAGTAATAAAATTGGGTTGTTAGCGAAATGCTTTAAATAAAACATCAACAAAGGTTATCTTCCATTAAATTCCACTTAATTAATTTTGGTATCCATGACAGATACGTATTTCGACTACAATATGCAGTCTTCATCGGTGTAATTCCCACTAAAGAACTTATCTAAATCTAGCCCCCTTAAGAACTCATCCCCTAGGTAAAAATGTCAAAGGGGGATGAGTACTTAAGGGGATTAGGTTTTGATAAGTTTTTTAGTGGGAATGACACTGATGACTTCATCTCACTGCGTCCTAGCAAGAAGTACGGTCGACTTGTTTCGCGCTCCGTTAATTTGGAAGTTTTCTCGCTATTATCTGACGTAAATAATCAGTTTTTTCTCGCTTAGTGATTCCTGGCATAATTCCCGATAAATTTATCAAAAAGTGAGTTTTTTTCTGAGAAGAAAGTGTGTTTTCGGCATCATCGGAAGGAAAATTGTTTTTGCGATTGCCAATTCGCCAACCATTTTGCGCACCATCGGTGCGTGGTCACGCATACCTGTGCACACGGATCATCGTCATCGAGTGTCAGCATCTGCCTCCACATTCAAACCGCTCATCCATCTCGTGTGTTCAGCTGAGTGCCGAGCTTCATACAAGCACACACCAACGAAGACCGCCCGCACACGCGGATCGAAGATCATCAAAGCTGCGCGTCGCTCCGCTGCTGCTGTGTAAACGCTCGGTGATAGTAGTATAGGATTATCAGATAAGTTTTTGTTTCTTGTTTCTTTCTTTCTCCCATCAGTTAAATTTTAAGTTTGTGTTTCTGTGTTTGTATTTTTTTTTTCTCGTGTATTGTGTCCGAGTAATTTTGATTATCGTTGCAGTGGTAGAGCGTTTTTCGCTCCCACTAGTACGGCAAAATGGACATTTTGTCGGAAGACGAAATGGACGTTTTGTCGGAAGATGACACTTCTTTGCCACGCGATAGCAAGAAGGGTCGAAAACGTCTGTCATCCCAGAAATCAGATGATGCCATCCCTGGTTCGTCATCTCAGTCTGGTAATGGACAGGGACAGATAAGCCCCCGATCGCGAGCCTACCCAGAAGACTCGACTGGCCCATGGGTTGTTTACTTTCAGCCCAAAAAGAAACCTTTGAATGTAATGCAAATTACTAATGATCTGACGAAGCGGTTCTCGGCCGTGACCGAAATCTCGAAGGTGAGGTACAATAAACTTCGCGTTGTCGTCTCTAACCTGAAACAAGCTAACGAGATTGCTGCCTCCCAGCTCTTTACACTCGAGTATAGAGTGTACATCCCAGCTCGTAATGTGGAGATCGAAGGTGTGGTCACCGAAGCGAGTCTGACCCCCGAGATCTTGGCGAAGCAAGCGGTTGGCCGTTTCAAGAACCCCTTGCTTCCCACGGTTGAGATACTGGAAGTCCAGAAGCTGAACTCAGTATCTTTCAGCGAGGGTAAAAAGAGCTTTACCCCCACAGACTCGTTTCGGGTGACCTTTTCTGGTTCAGCCCTTCCTCACTACATCGAGTTGGGAAAACTTCGGCTACCTGTGCGTTTGTTTGTTCCTCGGGTCATGAACTGCCAAAATTGCAAACAGTTGGGACATACGGCCTCTCACTGTGGCAGCAAGGCACGCTGTTCCAAATGCGGGGAGAAGCACGAGGATGGCGCCTGCACAGTCACTGCACCAAAATGCGTGTACTGTAAGGGAACTCCTCATGGTCTCTCATCGTGCCCGGCGTACAAACAACGCGGGGAGAAACTAGAACGCTCTCTTAAGGAGCGTTCCAGGCAGTCTTTTGCAGCAATGCTAAAAACAGCCACACCATCAACCAACGACAAAAATCCCTTTGCTGTTTTGTCTGATGACGAGTCTGACTCTGACTTGGCTGAGGAGGGAGTTTCTTTCAGTTTTCCGGAAGGTTCTGCACGGAAACGAAAACGCATCCGTTCGCGGAAAGTTGCAGATAAGGAACCCCAAATCAGCTTGTCCAAATCAAGGAGTGATGGAAAAAAGGAAGTTTCAACTCCTCCTGGTTTCCGCCGAACTGACTATAACCAGAACTTTCCATCTCTCCCGGGGACATCAAAAACCCCTGATGGCCCATTTTTAAGAACAGAAGCCCCTTCTTCATCCGGGTTGTTCTCATTTGATAAAATTGTGGACGATATTCTCAAGTACCTCAATATTTCTGATCCTCTCAAAAGCATTGTTCTGGCAATGCTTCCTTCTGTGAAGACCCTCTTGAAGCAATTGACATTGAAGTGGCCCCTCATTGCAGCAATCATTTCCTTCGATGGATAATTTTCCAAACGAGGTCGGGGATTTGATCACTGTTCTACAGTGGAATTGTCGAAGTCTCATTCCTAAATTAGATTCTTTTAAGTTTTTAATTCACAATAATGATTGTGATGCATTTGCTGTTTGTGAAACTTGGCTCTCTTCAGATATCGATCTTCCTTTTTATGATTTTAACATTATTCGACTGGATCGTGAGGATTCGCGTGGAGGAGGGGTACTTTTGGGGATCAAAAAGTGCCATTCCTTCTATAGAGTGAATCTTCCACAATTTCCAGGTATTGAAGTTGTTGCATGTCAGGCTATTATTAAAGGTAAGAGCCTTTGTATTGCTTCTGTTTATATTCCTCCTAGAGCCGTTGTTAATCGCAAACAACTTTCAGATATCTGTTCGGTACTTCCTGCTCCACGGTTGATTATGGGAGATTTTAATTCCCACGGTACAGGCTGGGGGGAACTGTATGATGACAACCGTTCTACTTTTATATATGACCTCTGTGATAACTTCAATATGACAATTCTTAACAATGGAGAAGTAACACGTTTGGCTGGACCATCTTCGAATGGAAGTAAATTAGACCTCACACTTTGCTCTAACTCATTATCGTTGGATTGCACGTGGAATGTGATCCAAGATCCCCACGGTAGTGATCACTTGCCGATCAAAGTTTCAGTTGCCAGTGGGTTCAATCCGTCGGAACCCGTTAACGTCGCGTACGATCTTACCCGTAATATCGATTGGACAAAGTTCAAGAATGTGATAGAAGATGCCCTAACGTCGGTAGAAGGGCTTCCACCGTTGGAGGAATATAACTTCCTCTCCAATTTGATCTTGGACAGCGCGCTTCAAGCTCAAACTCGGCCGGTTCCAGGAACGTCTTTCCGTAGGAAACCTCCTTCCCCTTGGTGGGACCAGCAATGCACTGAGGTTTATCGTAAAAAGTCCGACGCGTTTAAGCTTTTCCGGAAACGTGGAACACCCGTACATTTCGAAGCGTACTCGGCTCTTGAACGCGAACTCAAGAGCCTCATCAAAGCCAAGAAACGCGGATACTGGCGGCAATTCGTGGACGGATTATCGCGCGAAACGTCGATGAATACGCTTTGGAATGCGGCGCGAAGGATGCGTAACCGGTCTTCAAACAACGAGAGCGAGGAGTACTCCGATAGTTGGATCCTCAAGTTCGCGCGAAAAGTATGTCCTGATTCTGTGCCGGCACAGATGATTCCTCGCGAAACGACGAATTCGGTAGACGAGATCAGCCAGCCTTTTTCAATGCTGGAGCTCTCACTCGCGCTCCTTTCGTGTGGCAATTCGGCTCCGGGGGCTGATAGAATCAAGTTCAACTTGTTGAAGAACCTCCCAGACGTCGCTAAGAGGCGCATGTTGAACTTGTTTGGTCAGTTCCTGGAGCTCAATATTGTTCCGGATGATTGGAGGCGGGTGAGAGTTATAGCCATTAAAAAGCCTGGAAAACCCGCGTCAGATCACAATTCGTATCGTCCCATAGCGATGTTATCGTGTATTCGAAAATTGTTGGAGAAAATGATCCTTTTTCGCCTGGACAAATGGGTTGAGTTGAACCACCTACTCTCAGATACTCAATTTGGTTTCCGTAGGGGCAAGGGAACGAACGACTGTCTCGCGTTGCTTTCCACTGAAATTCAGTTGGCTTTTGCTAATAAAGAGCAAATGGCTTCTGTCTTCTTGGATATTAAGGGGGCTTTTGATTCAGTATCGGTTGAAGTCCTTTCAGACAAACTCCACGCTTGTGGCCTTTCTCCATTAATTAATAACTTTTTGTACAATTTGCTGTCAGAGAAACATATGAGCTTTTCTCATGGAAACTCTACAGCTTCACGATTTAGCTACATGGGTCTCCCCCAGGGCTCATGTTTAAGCCCCCTTTTGTATAATTTCTACGTCAGAGAAATTGACAATTGTCTAAGTGACAACTGCACGTTGAGACAACTTGCAGATGACGGCGTAGTGTCTATGACAGGGCCCAAAGGGGTCGACCTGCAAGGACCCTTACAGGATACCTTAGACAATTTGTCTACTTGGGCTATTCAGCTAGGTATCGAATTCTCCACGGAGAAAACTGAGTTGGTCGTTTTTTCTAGGAAGCATAGCCCAGCACAACCAAAGCTTCAACTTTTGGGTAAACCGATCACTCATTCTATGTCCTTCAAATATCTTGGGGTCTGGTTCGATTCAAAATGCACCTGGAGATCCCACATTGAGTATCTGAGACGAAAATGCCAACAAAGGATCAATTTTCTCCGAACAATTATCGGAACGTGGTGGGGAGCCCATCCGCAAGATCTTCTAACGTTGTACCGGACAACGATTTTATCGGTTTTAGAGTACGGTAGTTTTTGCTTCCAGTCGGCGGCTAAAACGCACATCATCAAACTGGAACGGATCCAGTATCGCTGTCTTCGTATCGCGTTAGGATGCATGCACTCGACTCATACGATGAGTCTCGAAGTGTTAGCGGGCATGTTGCCACTCTCTGATCGGTTTTCGGAATTATCCCTCAGGCTCCTCACCCGTTGTGAAATTATGAACCCACTGGTGATTGCAAACTTTGAGAAGCTTCTTGAGCTAAACCCTCAAACTCGTTTTATGTCATTGTACTACGTGTACATAACACAGGATGTCAGCCCTTCGCAGCATAATCCCTATCGTGTTTGCTTCTCCGACTTCGACAGTTCTGTTCATTTTGATTTATCAATGACGCAAGAGATTCGCGGAATCCCAGAGCATCATCGTTCCATGATTGCTCCGTCAATTTTCGCTGCAAAGTTTGGCCAAGTTGATTCCGCAAGATCGTTCTTCACAGATGGATCACTAATAGAGGCGTCCGCTGGTTTTGGTATTTATAACGAATTTCATAGCGCCTTTCGAATGCTTCAAGCTCCTTGTTCCGTATATGTTGCTGAGCTGGCGGCAATACATTGTACGCTAGAAACCATCGCCTCACTTGCACCAGATCATTATTTTATTTTTACGGATAGTCTCAGTTCTGTCGAGGCTATTCGCTCCATGAGGCCGGTAAAGCACTCCTCGTATTTTCTCATGAAAATACGAGAGCTTCTAAGTGCTTTATCTTTAAGATCTTTTGTCATCACCTTTGCATGGGTCCCATCTCATTGCTCGATTCCGGGCAATGAGAAGGCGGACTCGCTTGCAAAGGTGGGCGCTATGGAAGGCGATATTTACGATCGACAAATCGCCTACGACGAATTTTTCTTCATTTATCGTCAACAGTCCCTCGCCAGCTGGCAAAATAAATGGAGTGAAGGGAGTTTGGGACGATGGTTATATTCAATCATCCCTAAGGTGTCGAAGTGTCCTTGGTTCAAGGGGTTGGATGTGGGTCGAGACTTCATTCGTATGATGTCTCGCCTCATGTCCAATCACTACTCGTTAAACGCTCACTTGTTCCGTGTTGAGCTGGGGGACAGTAATCTCTGTGAATGTGGACAAGGTTACCAGGACGCAGATCACATTATTTGGTCATGTGCTGAGCACCGTGGAGTCAGATCCGAGTTGTACGATTCCCTTCGGGCTCGAGGTAGACAACCTAATGTTCCAGTTCGGGATATTTTGGCTAGACGCGATCTGGAGTTTATGCAACTCATATATGTTTTCTTGAAGAATATTAACCATAGATTGTAAGTTTGATTAACCTTGTGTTTAGTTTGTGTTTTGTATGTGTGTGTGTATTTTTTTTTGTAGATTTGTTTCTGTAATAATTGTATAATTACAGAGTTGATATAACGTCGATAGGATTAAGTATTTGTTTTAGAAATAGTGAAATTTTTGAATCATAAATCATATTCCAAATCTCCTTTTCCCTCTCCCGATCCAAACAATTGTCATCCACTAACCTCGAGAAGACCGCGAGTAATCGGTTCCAATCCTTTAATTTTAGATTTAAGACATTTATAATGTATAAAGAAAATGATAACTTGGCTCTGTAAAGTTTATTCGAATGAGCCTGTACAAATAAAGTAATTAACACTGATGACTGCACATTGTAGTCGAAATACGTATCTGTCATGGATACCAATATATGATTAACGGGTTTTATTATTATTCTTCTGTTACAATTTCATCATGCACAAAAATCTTCTTCAATTTCATCGACTGCTTTCATAAGTTCTTCCAATGCATTACTGTTATTAGTATCAGTTATTGAACAGCTTACATAACTTTCAAATATCATGAAACTTTTCACGATGTCTAGAAGGGGCACATATTTTTTCACTGCTCTGATCACATCGTAAGGTAGAAATCTCGAAGGCGATTCTCTATGCATTAGTTTATATTGAAATCTACTCAATCCACCTTCGATAAGTATACTCTTATATAGCTTCTTCTGCTGACATCATTTCCCGTTGACAAATTAATAGAGTCAGCATAGTTTACGAACTATTTTAGTTTCTCAAAATATGCCCAATAACTTCAACTAGATTCAGATCCTTTCGGTTATAAGCGGTCTGTCTTGCTAATAACAATGCTGTTCCGACGCTATCGACTTTAGGATCAACTGCTTCATTATCGATGATGCGACGTTTTCATCTTTCGCTCAAATCCGAGAAAGGTTTTGAAGGTCTTCCACGTTTTGTTCCTGAGGCCAATGTTGATGCAACGCATTGCTCCTGTTCGATGAATTCTTCGATGCCAATTTCTTCATCAAGCCTCCAAAATGTGTTTCAAATTGCTGCTTAATGCGATTAGGCACTTTTGTTTGTATTTATTGGCGAGTTTGAATCAAGTGATTCAGACGTTTCTGTTTCTTCACTTTAAAGTTTTCACAAATGAATTTTAAGGCTCTTTGCACATTTTCATTCTGCGTTAATTTCGCATCAAACAAATTAATAATGGCTCTATTATATATGCTCACACTTGGACTTGAAAGTAGATCATGGCTTTTGCATTGAGCAGCAGCAGCATTAATACGAGGTTAGGTATTTATGATAGGTATATATTAATGAAAATTACCTATTATAATGCAGATGAATCAGGTACTATTTATCTAGAGAGTAATTCAGTTACAATTGAACTAAGTGTAGCGATTTTCAAAAAAAAAAGTTCTGCGATAAGCATAGTTAACTAAAATAGATAGGCCTTTTTCAAAAATTGGTCTTTAGATTTTATAATTTTATAAACAACATATCCCAGCCATATAAAACTCCAAAATTTACAAAAAAATCGTTAAAATATTTGTCCACCAGCACTATTTAGCATGACGAAAACTCCTATAGTGACCACAAAAATTCAATTTGCATTATTTCCAAAATAGGCAAGTTTGTGCAACTGATCTTTTCAGTTCCTGTTAGGGTATACTCAATACATTCCCCACAGCTGCAAATTAGCCTGGAAATGTGCGGAAATCTGAAGTACAAGGTAGATTAACAAAGTTAAAATTTCTATTTTTTTAATTTTGCGTGTGTTTTTTTTTTAATTCTTTAATATTTTTATGTAAACATATTACAATTTTGTTATTATCGTTAGAAAACTTATTTGATGGTGGTGAAAATCGATTTTTTGATTTTTGTCGGTCGAATACCAATACCCGCAGTAGGAAGCATGAAAAGGCCGCAGTCATCCGGTGTGACTACCGGCAAATTTCAGGGCCACCAATTCAAAAATGGAAAGAGTTAAGAACTAAATGATCAACATATTTGTTCCGTCCACTAGCGGTCATACGCCAAGCTTCCGTTCGTGTCCCTAGCCACAAACCCTTCTACCTTTTAATATAAATTATTAAATGGTTTGTTTAGACATTAGTTTTTTTTTCATCCCTTGTTGACCTCCCTGGGCCTAACAAAATAATCTGGAACGAAATTAAAAATATTCAAGACGTCGGACATTGAATATTTTCCAAGAACCTAGATAAACAATAATGGTCTTATGTTAATTACTTTTCCTGGTCCGGCGTCCCTCAGGATTGCAACTGCGTCACAATGCTACGCCCGCCAGCTCGGTTCGTGGCTGCTTGTCTCCAATTTCTTGACCGTCCCACACTTCCTAGATCTTGCTCCACTTGGTCTAACCACCTTGCTCGCAGTGCTCCTCTACGTCTTGTACCGGCCGGATTCGAGGCAAACACCATTTTTGCGGGATTGTTGTCCGGCATTCTTACAACATGTCCCGCTTATTGTACCCGTTCAGCTTTCACGACTTTCTGGATACTGGGTTCGCCATAGAGTTGTGCCAGCGCGTGGTTCATCCTTCTCATCCATACGCCGTTCTCACATACCCCGCCAAAGATGGTCCTAAGCACTCGTCATTCGAAAACACCCAGTGCTTGCAGGTCCTCCTCAAGCATCGTCCACGTCTCGTGCCCGTAGAGAACTACCGGCCTTATCAGCGTCTTGTACATGGTACATTTGGTACGGAGGCGAAGTTTACCCGACTTCAGGGTCTTGTGGAGTCCGTAGTAAGCACGACCTCCGGCAATTATGCGTCTACGAATTTCTCTGCTGCAGTTGTTATCCGACGTCACCAATGATCCGAGATACACAAATTAATCCACCATCTCGAACTCATCTCCGTCGATTGTTACGCTTGTGCCTATGCGAACTCTAGCGCGCTCGGTTCTTCCAGCTAACAGATACTTTGTCTTCGACGTATTTACCTATAATCCAACCTTCTCTGCTTCACGTATCAGCCTGGTGTATTGCTCTGCCACAGCCCGAAACGTTCTTCCGACAATGTCCACATCGTCAGCGAAGCAAATGAACTGGCTGGACTTATTGAAGATCGTGCCCGCACGTTTCAGTACACCTTCTAGCGCAATGTTCCACAGGAGGCAGGAAAGACCATCGCCTTGTCGAAGTCCTTTGCGAGTTTCAAACGGGTCCGATAACGCACCCGATATCTTCACGCAGCACTGTACACCATCCATCGTAACCCTGATCAGTCTGGTCAGCTTCCCGGGAAAACCCCCGGACTTGATATTCACGACAATTTTGGAGGATCTGCCGCAACGTAAAGATTTGGTACGTTGTCGATCGCCCATCCACAAAACCGGCTTGATAACTTCCCACAAATCTGCTTGTTAGCGGCGATAGACGGCGAAAGATGATCTGGGAAAGCACTTTGTAGGCCGCGTTGAGAATAGTGATCGCTCGTTAGTTCTCACAATCTAGTTTGTCGCCTTTTTTATATATTTATACGCTCCCATGCTAAGTGCAAGCCAGCTGTACTAAAAGTTAATATTTTTGCTCCAGTAAATTTGAGTAACTCATAATTACTCAAGAATGATCAATTAGTAGTCTGGCCTTATTCATCAACAAATAATACAAACCACAGTGTGTGTGTGTATTCAATCTAACCTCCACTGGCCGGCAGTGGTATTATGGAAGAAATTTGCTACCAACAATCCTTGATGTAATAAGTTAAAGCAAGTTTAGTCCGAGAGTTAGAAAGCGATAGCTCTACTGCAGATTCAGCAACCCATTTCAGAATGCCTGGTAATTCACGTCCATTCCGAGGTTACTTTCACATACAATAAGCCCCGCATGTAAACACTACCGTTATCATATGAATAATGGTACTGCAAACACACTTCCAGATTTCGAAATGTGATGATTCGACATCTGGCGCGTGTTTAGTAATATATGGAAATATGCATTTATGATTGATTTATAACATCTCATTCGCGTGCATTTTCCGGAAGGCAGAACGCCAGTACCTTGGAAGGGAGGTAAAGCACCAAGAACAAGCGAAAAGAAAAACCGACCAACGCGACATCACAGCAGCACAGCTATTCGAAACAAATTATTGTTCCAGAGTTTTCACGTTAATTACAATATCACTATTAGCCTATTAAAACGTGATTTACGCTTATCCACACGCGAAAACTAATATTTTTTGACTTGGTACAATTAAAAAATATGCGGAAACAGATTAAATCAACGCCAGCGAAAACAAAACCAACCGTTCGTGGGCAGAGCCTACTGCGTTTTTCCACAAATAATACAAACCACAGTATGAATAAACATTATGTCAAGCATAACTTTTAAAAAAGACGTAAGTCGCAAAAATAAACAAATCGATATTTTGCATCTAAGCGAACATAAAATACATGCTTTTCCTACGAGTTAATGAAAAAAAAGGTTTGAAATTGTAATACATTATGGAAACAATATTCAATGAACATGTGACCTTCTTTCATTGTTTTTAAAATGGTGTTGATACACCCTTTTATTGTCAACGTGACTTAACTGTTAAAATCTGATCATAACACAAAAACCGCAGATATGCTCACAGTGAAGCGTTGTATGTGAAAAAACAAAGCAACCACTATCAATCAGCAAATGCGTCAAGTTTGTATGTTTGTTTTTGTATTTCCGGGAGCAACATGTTTATTATTTGAAAAGTATTCTAATAAAATTGCACTTTAATCTTGACTTTAATATTGAACTTCACATACCAATCTGACCAGCGCTTTCTTAATACGTATAACATCTGACAGCAGATAATGTGGTGACCCTCTCATCTCCGCTTTTCACATCGATTATTCCACAACTCTGGGTAGTTATGTAAATAAATCAACCAACCAACAATTCCTCAATGCTTTTCGAGCTGCCGACGTATCTTCACTGCAAAACAAAAACCTGTGTAACTGATTTGACGTATGTGAAAACCCTTCTGTCAAATAGACGAATCATGCAAGGTGTATGTAACAATCAAGGTGTGATACCGACGAATCAATCAGAGTGTATGTGAGTAGTACACAAGTAAAAGGTGTATGATTTTGTTTTATCAAAAGTATTTTCCGTGTTTGCAAAACTCGAATTTTTTCACAATTTTCTTAAACGCAATCCCTTTACCTAACTAGTAGCACTATCACGTGATATACGCTGTCTTGCAATGAGCACTCATACATCTAGTTTTCACTGTAAATCCTATGTATGAGTGCTCATTGCAAGACAGCCTATATTACGTGATATAGGCTGTAATGTGAACGGGGTATAACATGAAAAATGTATCCGTATCACCGTAATTTATGAGACCTTCATGTGCTTGGCAAATCAGAGGTTCTGCACGTCTACAATTGCAAATTGCATCATCTCAAATAGGAATGAATAAGTTGAGAATCCAAGATGGATGGGAGCTTGATTTGGTTTTATGAAAACTTAAAATTTTAAATTTGGCAATACGATGACAATGTATTGCTTTCCATTAATATCGGGTCGAACCTAGTGGCAATAAGAAATGAATTATTTTTCCTGAAAATCATGACAATCAGCAACCAAATGGATTATTTTTCAATACTTCTCTGAATGCCCAAGTATTAGTGCAGAACTGAGGTTACTGCCTCAAAGTTCTGCACTAATTCTTGGGCATTCAGACAAAAGTTAGAGAATACTATTTCAAAGTAGTAGTCGTAACTTTGATGCCTTTCGAATATTCAAACTGTGGTCAATTTAACCAAATTTATCATATTTTGAATATGCAAATGCTATGGTCAACGTCGACCGATAACAGCAGGTACTAGATTTGGATGAAAACGGCTTACAAAGTATTGGTACGAAGCAGTAGGAAGGTCATGGGATATATCTATGGATGATTATTCAGTGTAAACCACCATTTTCTCTCTTTACTTATACAGCTATTCCACTTAGACGCCCACATCATTGGGATTCACCTTTCGGAAATGGGAAGCTGCAGAATTTAGGAATATTTATCACCGTTGAACGTCTTTCGTTGACAGTTGGGGAATAAACACAACAAGGTTGCTGTGTTACCGTGCATACCGAGTTACTCAGAGTTGCTGAAAAATTAACTCAAATTTTACTCATGATCAAAAGCTCCCCAGCTCCCATGCAAAATCCAGCCGAGGGGCGATATAATGGTGATTTTTGCTAATGTAATCACATTTATTTAAAATAGTTCCAGTGCACCAAAATTTATGAAATTTTGCAGTTCGGTTCTATTTTTAATATAGATCACGAATATGCATTTACCTCATTACCCCTAAGGAATTCAATTCTTAAAGTTTGCTTCATTCAACTGCTTTAACTTCCTTCGTAGACGAGCCCATAATCTGATGGAACTATGTGGATATGACTGGGCAATAAGAACAGGCCAACGTTTCACGAACAAACAAAAGGTTTTATTGAACTAAACTTGAGCTGCGAATGCTCGCAACGGGCTTTTGATATGGAATGACAATTAAAATTATCAGGAGTGACCAGGTCAGCAATCCAACGCGACTACTTTGTTATCAGTCTTCAAGAAATGACTTTGGTTCAGTGCTCGAACACAACAGCAATGGTTTTCAGCTAGGGAGAGACAACTGGGGTATAGAATTGAAATCAATTTTTGATCCAGTTGCTGATTGGTTGATTTTTGAGTTTAAGATAGTTTTTTTTTTTTGTATTAAATGTGTACAAAATTACTGTCAGACAGAATTTCTTCTTTTTTGGCACTTCTCATATGGTAAACGTCGAAGAAGCCAACTATCAAAGAATTCTCACCTGTTTCTGAGAGATTTACCAGTTGGAATCGGACAAGAACTAGGATGAATTCTTGATGAGGTGGATGCTCGCATCAAAGCTCTTGGTAGACAGACTTCGTTAGTAAACCGGGGCAGCACAGTTATCACTTAAATATGTGTTTTTTTTTTCATGAATCCAATGTTTATTCGACTGATAAATGTTCAAGAACCAGCGTGACGAAGATATTAAAACATTATAAACCGTGTTTTGAAATACCTTGATGAACCGCGTGGTTTCGTAAAAATCGGTTTTCGTGAGGTGTAGTTCGTGTAAATAGTTCCATTTTATTCGCCAAATTGTTTTTGAAAATTTATCAGCTGAATAAACATCGGATTTATGAATAAAATATTAAATGCACGGAACCGTGGCGAAATTTATCGGGCGATGTCCTCCTACCCAAGCCTATTGGTAGTTAACTCATACATCATTTCCATTCATCGAGAAGAGTCGATTGATGGTATATGAAACTTAATCTTCCGATCCTTAAATTGGGAATTTGTTTTTCAAATGATATTATTGTTTTACGATACAGCTAGGTTAGGTTTTCACCATCAATGTTCAAAGCTTGGTTTCAGCCCGGTTTTATATCGATGAGCCTAGAAAGTAAATATTTCTAAAGTTGCCACAGGCAGGGCTGGTAGTGCTGATGCCATATAATAGTAGTGACTTTAGAGACTAAAATTACGGAAATAATGACCAAATAGTGACTTGTAAATACTAAATAAGTAACCATTAATATGGTAATTTAGAAATTCAAATACGGTTTGATATTGAAATAAACTTTTTATGTCATGGAACTTAAAATCAAATTTCATAAATTCCTCTAATTTTATCGAATCCCACAACGGAATGGGAAGAGCATTTGAAGTGATTTGAATAATTTACTTTTGCTAACGTTATACATTATGACTAGCACATAGTAATTTCCCTTTTTTATGATCTTGAATTTGATTCTGCGTTCGAAATCTTTAAAATTTTGATACGTTGGTAGATAACTTTGATCGGTAAGAACTTTTCACAGAATTTCTTCAGAATGATCTCAAAAACTTTTTTAGAATAATTCCCCTTTTCCTAAACTTCTTAAACTCTCTTGAAATTCTTTGCAGAACAAACATCAACAAAATTCTTGGAAATAGATTATTTTCGTAATTGGAAATGCTTAACATCAAATATCAGAATTTAAGTGGGAATTTTATACGATAGATGAGGAGATGGAAGTAAAGAGTTGATAGTTCCGTTATAGTATGGCAGTGTGAAATTTGTATATAGAAAGTAGAAAGCGAACAAAGGACAATTTTGAGGAAGGTACGAATCGGGTAGAGCGTCTCCTTTGCCAAGCTCATCCGTTAATGGGGGATGGTGAGGGGTGTTTCCCCCTGCCACCACTGGCAAAAGCGATGATCGCCGATTTGCTCATGTACCGCCGATGTGCGGAAACAGTTCTATCGATTGTTTCACACTCAAGTCGCCATGTGACGTAAGCAACTACCCGATTCGTACCTTCCACAAAATTGTCCTTTGCTCGTTTTCTAATTTCTATATACAATTTTCACACTGCCGTACTATAACGGAACTATCAACTCTCTAATTTAATCTCCTCATCTATCGTATAAAATCTCCACTTTAAGTCTTATATTGGACGTTAAGCATCTCCAACTATGTAAATCGTTAAATTCACGCATAAAGTAATAACACATGATTAGTTAAAGTAGATTATTTTCGATTTTTTATTGATTCTTCTAGGAACTCCCTGAAGGCTCCTTCCGTAAATCCATTTTAAATTTATTTGAATTCTTCTTAGAATTTCCATGCAATTAACCTCAGATATTTCATAAATTTCAGCTTAGAATAACCTTGGACTTCTCTCCTGCATTCAATTAAAAATTTATTTCGTTTTCTCCTTAGAAACCCCATAGTATTTCCTCAGAATTCTCAAAACAAAAATTCATCACAGCATAACTTTGAAACTCTTCTCAGAATTCCTTGACAATTCTACATTCCTGAATTGAAATAGGGTAAATGAAGGCTTCGGCAATACCTTATTCTATTATCGTCAGTGGGGTAAACATCGTCCTTGAGAGCTCAATTTTGGCATGTCGATACATTGTGTTTCAGAGCATCTATTGGCATAATTTGAGTGCTCTAGGACTTTGTTTACCCCCTGACGATAATAAGTTAAGGTATTTCCGAAGCCGACATTTCCCCTATTTTTTGAAAAAAAATTGAGTATCCAAACTTTAATTTTGTATAATCCAAGACTTATTTTTTTTTCAAAATCCATACTTATTTACATTTACAATTGAAGGGGTTAGAAGTCAAGGGGTATAGAAGACTTTGACCGATTATCTTCATCGATTTCATGAGTTATTCGGTCTATATCTTCAACGCAGACCCACTCCAATAAAATCATATTCTTCTGAATTCTATGATCTCGTGTTCTCCAGCTAGCAACTCGGTCGATTATTATTTAGGTAGGAAGTCTCTCTGTTTGTGCATTGCTATAGATTATAAGTATTGAATTAGATTATAGGCTACCGTCGCACGTCCTTGATAGAGCAATTAAGCTCACTGGGAAGTACATTTATTGTAAAATTCTTCAGAAAAAATTGAAGGTGTTATGCCTATTGGAGAAAAGGCTTGAAAGGAGCCTCACTTCAGTGGGCTTTCCTTCAGTAGGAAAACAAAAATAAAGGGTGCAACGGTCAAAAATTGGTCAGTCGTGATTAAGTGCAGACTGATTATGTTATTGTATAAATTATCAAACTTTATTTCTTTTTGAAGTTCAATGACTACAAAATACAGAAAAATCATATGATTAGGCTTCCGATTTTCCAAATGCGAACTGTCGGGCTTTACGTTTCACACCTTTCATCATATTTTGTACCGCTGTTGTATCAACCTTATTTGATGCTGAACGTCAATTTGCTTTAAACTGTTTCTCATTTTCTACTGTTTTCTGAGCTTTCTTGACGTTCCCTTTAACGATTGCCCAATACTTTTTAAATTGGGTGCAGCGTCGGCGAGTTTGGAGGGTTTTTGGTCATGGGTACGACTTGGACGTTGTTGGCGGTATACCGTTCCTGAGCTATTTCCCGTAGTGACAGGAAGCAAGGTCTGGCCAAAACAGCACGGAACAACTGTGTTTCTTCAAAAAAGGCAGCAATCGTTTTTGCAAACATTTCTTTTTATAAATATCTTGGTTGACAATGCTGTTGTCACGAAAATTTCGCTTTTCAGCCCACAGGTGCAAATCGCCTGCCAAATCAAGTATTTTTTCGGCAACTTTGACAACTTTTTCTGCTTAAACTGATTTTGAACCTTTCCTTTTCCGGTAGCCGTGTAAGCTTTTGACCTGGTAGATGCTTGAAATTCGCCTTGACGTATATTTCATCGTTCATTATAACGCAATAGAATTTCTGACGTAACCAATCTGCATGGGAATAATTTGGATTTCGCTTATGCGCGAACAAATTTTGGTATTCTGTTCCTCTTGCTTCGACGCCATTTTGACAACTGAATGGAAAAAGGCAAAAACAGAATAAAGGCAACATTCCGTACGCACAGACCTACAAAATGAGGGATGTTAAAGTTTTTTAAAAGACGATTAATCAAAATTCGGTAAATTGAGTCGACCAATTTTTTACCGTTCCACCCTTTATGCCATTGATATGATTTCTGATGCTTACAATTAAAGATTTATCTACATGGTATTGCCTAGGTATTATTTAGCAGCTGGAGTGGGAATCGAAACCTCTCTTTGTGGCAATCACAAGATGTCAAAACGAGGAGTTTAATACTTTTAGAATATTTTTCCTTTTTATATATCTTTCGAATTCTTATGAATAGTTCTTTGTTGTTCTTTCGATAATAAGCAGAATTCGATCAAAGGGCATTCGGACAAATGACCCAGAACCCTCTAAGGTACAATGTATTTCATGTACCCGATCAATAGGGCGATTATATCTCCCTTCTTTAACGTATTATTAATCTTGCCGCAAGCCGCCACGCACTTGGCTGCCAGCGAGTCACTTTTTTCCGTTCTTCGCTGATTCACTTTACCTCATGTGCGGACGTGCGCTTACAAACTAATGCGAGTGGGGGTCGGTCTTGATTGATTAGTTAGTCTAGATATTTGCCCACTCGTGGCGTCTGCCGCCCTCCGCTGGTTGCTGCTGGTGAACGGTGAGTTGTCACCCGCATGGTATAAAGAGCTATTTGTATAAAAGAAATTAGGTCATTAGGAGTTTTCAAATCATGACGGCAGCTTGAGAAAGTGCCGCCGCCGCCGCCGCCGCTGCTGGTTAGATGCGTTTTTGGATGGGATTGCTTGATGGTTTAGGAAATATGTACGTCAATCAATAATTAACCATCTTCTACTTGTAATACTGGTAGGATTTTGAGAAACCCCTTGAGCATATTGAAGATGCTCACGGTGTTGGTGGGTTTCTTGTGTTTTTCGATCATATCTTGCATCTAGTAGGATAGCCACTGTAATAAAGCACCTGCCTCACATAGCCTAGTAAGTTACCGTATCAGGGTAGCTTCTGGATTTGAGAATTCCCATTCTTTCCGGTTCTTCATAGGTGTCCAACATAGAGAAAAACTGTTTTACCTTTGTTACTACCGTAACATAGATATTAACGGGTGTTCAGTAAAAAATGAGAATGATTTCAATACCTTTCTGTAATTAAAGTAAAGAGCGTAATTGCTCTCTGGACTCCCTAAAAATGGGTGGCATGTCTCTTTTCGCTCGGGTGCTGTCAGTTCAATCTAAAATGTTGTCGAAACAGCAAGCACTCCGCGAGCGTGTTGTACGGTTTTACGAAACGCATGGTCATCGTGGAAAAAAGTTTACGTTAGACCACTTTCGAGACGAAAACGTGCCCGTGAGTACAGTTTACCGGATTCTGGCATCTACGAGCGTGGATCGGAAGACCGGTAGCGGTAGTCCGGTGAAGATAATGACGAAGAAGAAGAAGGAAGCGTTGAAAAAGCTGTTCGACAACAAGGACGGAACGAGTTTGCATGACGCCGGCCGAAAATATCACTGCTCCCATACCTTGATTCACCGAACCCTCAAGATGAAGGGCATCATCTGTCGGAAGAAGACTCGGTCCCCCGAGTACACGGACGAGGCGATAGCGACCGTGAAATCGCAGTGCCTGTGGATTACGAAGAGCTACCGCGGGACATCGTTCATGCTGGACGACGAAAGTTACTTTCCGCTCTCGAAGACCCACATTCCAGGAAATGACAGCTACTATTCCAGGGACAAGTCGGCCACACCCCCCGAAGTAAAATATAAGTTTAAGCAAAAATTAAAAAAAAAAGTTATGCTTTACATCGCCATATCGGACAGAGGGATTTCAAAGCCGTGGTTCAAGCCGAGCGGTCTGGCCATCAATCAACAAGTGTACCAGGAGGAGTGTCTTGAGAAAATTTTTCTGCCGTTCTTAAAAAAGCATCATGTGGATGGGAAGTACGTCTTCTGGCCGGACAAGGGGTCTTCCCATTACGCCAAGAAGATGCTGGAGTATCTTGAGCAGAAAAAGATACCGTACGTGCCGAAAGAAAGGAACCCGACCAACTTGCCCCAGTGCCGTCCCATTGAGGATTTTTTCGGCTCCCTCAGTGCCCTTGTGTACAAAAATAATTGGCGGGCCAAGGATACGAAGCAGTTGACCACGAGGATCCGGAAGATGGACGTCAGTGCCGTCCAGCGCTCTTGTGACGCGACTAAGTTGCGTCGTATGGCTGACCAGGGCCCCTTCTCCAATATTCATTGACGTTTTTTTGAATTCGTTGAAAAAAAAATTTTTTTTTACTAGCTATATGACTGAAAAAAATCGCATTTTTTATTGAACACCCGTTAGAATCGATTTTCACAAGTCTTGCCGTCTGTGACCGATAGCCATCCACAAAAGCTATTTCACCTATATAAAACATTCCCAATCGATAGAACTCGGCTCGATCTGGCTCGACAGTTTGATTACGACATAGTAAAATCAAATTGAACATGAAAAATCGATCCGGCAAGATGAAATTTGCTGATGTCTGTATGTGCGTCTGTGGACGCGTTTCATCTATGCAAGCTTTTTTCATCCGATCAATATGGTTGATACGTGCAGGTCGTTCAACCTCGTTTTTTTTTTTTCAAATCAGAGGAAGGCTTTATGTTTAGTTTGGGCGTTATTATCAGAAGAAGAAATCGTACGCAAAATCGTGGAATGTAGGGGAGAACAGCCCATAATGCACCCCTGGGGTAAAATTCCCATTACTAATTCTGGAAATATCATGTTCCAGAATGTTAGTTCAACTAACTGAACTAGCAATGCTGATTGTTAAATTCACGAATTGACAATGGAAAAGCAACGAAAAACTGCACGGGGCCATTTTACCCCAGGGTTGCGTTTTGAACCATCCTACCCAACGTATTTCATGCGTATTTTCGACGCTTAATCGTCTTTCTCTATCTATCACACATGTATGAATCGACGGTGTATTTTCCCACTAATGTGTTTCCCTCTTGCCCGCACTCGTTGGATTTAAATGAAACAGTAGTGTGCGCCGATTAGACGTCGAAAAGCTCCTTAAGACCAGTCAGATTTTGTCCCTTCCCTTGTGCACGGCCGATGAGATCAACCCAAATAAAAACCTCAATAATGTGCTGGAAAAAGAGGAAAATTTACGAAAGTTTTACACAGTCTAGTAGTAGTACCAATAGACCGAGAAAATCCAATAATTAGTGTTATCATATCCTGGTTTTTTCCTTGATAAAGCAAGAAAAAACTGGAAAAACATGTAGTAATTTTTTTTCTGAATTCCTGCACTTTTTGCGATTTATGAGTAAAGTAAAATAAAATTTAGATTGACCTCGTTGGCCGTGTAAAGCGAGTTTTTCCACCTTTCTGCACACGTTAGAAATTTTCTAAACAATCAAATTTCAGTAAGATCTACTCATTTTCATTAGAAGTAGGGCTAAACAATATAGAGCAAACTACACTGAACCAAAACATCCGCAATACTTCGAATGATTATTGCATTGCTCGAGCCCTTTAACAATATGCATTCGAATTTCGGATGATTTTCTTATGGTTGAATTTGTCGTCAGATGATGAACATCCATATGACTGTCATCCAAATACAAGATGATTTTCGTTTGAAAATTAGCTATAAAACATACGGCACTCCGAGGACAAACATTTAAGAATAGTGTGACATGCAAGTGCTTTGAATTAGATTTATAATTTGATTATCTACATTTCCATACTGAATAAGCCATTCCATTATGGATAAAAAATTTGTATTATTAGAATTAGCCAAACATTGGTTTTCATCCTTTACCTATGTTCGTAACTGCTCTGATAGCGATGCATATGCTTCCACCTCGTTTGTCAGCTCAGATCAGCAAATAACATTCGATAGAATTATTTACATCATCGTTTTGAATGATTTGCGTTATGGGGCTGAACCAATACCATATGCATTTCCATTTAGTATGACAGTCATTCTGCAGAGAGCATTACGCATTTCAACTGAAGGCCCTATCCCGTCTCATAACAATTTTCATCCTGTATTCTAGAGGAAAATCATCTGCTTTCAAAACAACCGTCATCCGGTTGCAGATATCATTCGAAAAAGCGATTTCGGTGTTTTGTTTTGAATGGTCTAAGGTTTCATTCGATCAGAGGATGATGTTTGTGTACAGTGTAGACTGACTGACTGTACCTGTAACTGTAACTGACAAGATAACAAATTAACATTCGGATTTAGGTCGATGTTGATCATTCGCCATCTTGTCAGTCCCAACTTTGTATACTCAATTTTGGTAGATATGAGTAGATCCTACTCAAATTTGGATTGTTTAGAAATAGCTTGCACCCTGCGTTGTTTTGCCCATACATCTAAACATCTATACATCTAAACATCTATACATCTAAAGCGGACGTTACACATGTCAATATATATATTCACAAGGAGGATAGTGTAACTGGCGCCTAAAATCTTGGTATATACATCACCCTCATTTTTAAAAATCTCTATTAGAACTGGTACATCGTGAAACAAATATGGAAACTATCTTACCGATCAGCCCCGTTGGCGAAGGTACACTTCAAAAAATCTACACGCGCCGTTCATGTGTTTCACATTTGAATTGGCGTAATGTGGCAAACACATTCATTTCAAATGTCTAACTTATGAAATCAGCCATACCTTATCCATGCTCCATTCACTTACAACACACATGAATTTCATGTGATTTAAATGTCAAAGTCATGTGCATGATTTATTACCATGATATGTTTTGCATATGAATATGTTCTACAACACATGCTAAATTTAAACACGATGCACATGAATTTGATGAAAGACCTTGTAGCAATCTAATAGTATAACTATTGGATTCCAAGTTGATTTGTTGCTCTGAAATAGATAACTAAATTTCATTTAAGCAAATCGTAGTCATGCATACTGTATTCCAATAGTATCGTACAAACAGAAAAATTGTTATCTGATACGCTTGAAACTCAATATACAGAACTACGGTCTACTTAAAAGATAATTATTGAACGGGGTTCAGTATGTAAAAATGATAAACACGATACATTTCAATTTTGATACATTAATTTACATTTTCATATTGTTTGTACAGTATATTAATCGTAGAAGATAGCTTAACCTATGCCCTGGATGCTCTAATCCTGTTTTTCGTTGGATCAATGCCGTGTTCTGTAATGAAAATATTGCATTAATGTTATAAATATATCTTATCATACAAACAATGTACTCACGGTTAATAATTTCTATAATTTCGTTAGGAAAACCTAACTCCACTAACAAACTTACTCTCCTCGCAAAGTTGCTGGTGCCTTCCATGTTTGTTTTGGCACTTTAGGCACTCTTCTCATCATTATAGTGAGATCCGTACGATTCATGTGTCATACACGTTAAATACACTAGTGGAAAACAGTAGCGCAGAATTATATGAGGATCTCATGGATTACGATAAGTAAACACATGAAATCAATGTGTGGTTAGTATTGATTTCATAAGCAATAAAAACATATTATTTTTTTGTGTAAATCTCATGACATCCGAGGGAAAAGCACATGATTCTATGGTGACAAGCAATGAATGGTCTTCATATTCCAAAACACATGAATGGAACGTGTCATTTTTTTTTAGTGTATTGGGGGTGCTTCAGGTAGTGATGCCACATTTTTTTCGAATTTAAGATTGTATATAATAAGATTGTGCTTAAAGTATGTAGAGCACAATAAAGCAGATTAAGTATAAACAGTCATAAAGCTCAAGTTTTAAGCCAAGAAGAAGAAAGTGATTTATATGCACTTCGCACTACACAAATTATTGTCATGTTAGGAAATAAACGTGAAGACATAAATCAATTTATTATTGAATTATGATTTGAACTCCAATTCAAACTAGCAATTTCTGTTCCATTGAGCAGTGCAGAAACTAAGAGAAAAATAAAAAAATATCCATTAAGGCCTCGTATATCTATGGATAATATCAAAAACGAGATTATACGGTGTAACAAAGGTTCTATCAATATGGGTTTTTACAATATTAAAGCGATGATATGCTCTTTAAACATCTGACAAATGATCTTTTAAGGCGTAGTGACGGGTAAGCGCCTAGAATAAGCTTCTTAAAGACGATTCTAAAGAGAAAATCTTTAAAAAGCAAAACAATAGTTGGGTAAAGAAGAACTGCATTATAACACACCATCGCCAGGAATTTTTTGGCAACGTGGGATAGTTCTTGCGACGTTTATCACTACCCAGATAAACGTCGTTAGAACTATTCCACAGCCGCAGACAGTATATGAGCAAGTCAAACGCACACTCTTTTGTAATGACATACCTCATAAAAATGGCCCTTCGCTCTACATTCGAGATCCGGTTGTGAGGCCACAAAGCACGAATGACATTTTGAAACGATCTCGTTTGACTGAAGTTTCCATAATATTTTCATCACAACGAACGACGAAAAATGAACGTGAGACTGTAAATAATGACGTGTAATTTGTTTATCAAAATGATAGTTCTGTGTTTGTTTACAAGAATCAATGAAGCACCGAAAAATCCTTATCTGTATTATATTATCGATGAACCTGACCTAGTTTTTGATTGACCAAGATGTATCCATACTTCAACGGCGATTATATTATACGGCTCATTTGTATGCACCATATAATTAAGTCGTTATATCATACATTTCACCGTTATCTCCCATTATGTGTGATTCGCGATACACGAGCCCTTGCGGAAAACATTATATTATGACCCACTTGAAAAACCCGCGTCACATGTGCAAACAGCCGATAAATCGTCTAAACCACCACCACCACCACCACTAACTAGCGTCAGATTGGCATATGACTAACTGGTTGCTTTTATCTCCACTCGCATAGGAAATTGTGGCCAGCCATCAGGAGCTGCGATGCCCGGAGTGCCGAGTTCTGGTGGAGATCAAAATCGACGAGCTTCCGCCAAACGTACTGCTGATGCGGATTTTAGAAGGTAAGTCAGCAAATCAGAAAATCTTCCTTTGGTCCGGTGAATCACAGTGGAACACGCTGCCCACTGCATTGCATGCTTATCGTCCCATACGAGTTTGGCTTATCTTTTCTTAATAATCTATTTTTCGCGTTTATGTACAACATCCAAACAAACAAAAAGGTATGAAAACAGCTGAGCTGAACAATCAAAACTCAAACATAAACAAAGCGGCTCGAACCGGCGTCGGAGGTGGAAGCGGGAACATCTTCAACCTACAACTGCAGCAGCAACAAAATCACCCAAGCATAGCTTATCAACATCAAGGTTCATCGCAACAGCAACAGCAGCAGCAGCAGCAGAAGAACAATAAAAACGATCAACTGCATCACCAGCAGCAGCAGCAGCAGCAGCAGCAGCAAGGTCAGCATGCAACAACGGGGCGAATCATAGGAGGAAATGGGCTGGATTTATCGAAAATCCCACACGCCAAAGCATTCTACGACTTCGCCTCCAGTGAAACTAGGTAAGGCATTCTTCGGATTAGGGGCGTGCTCAGGTCTGACTGAAAAGGGTATCGAGGGCGTCTGAGATTATACATGCTAGGGTAGTAGTAGTAGTAAAATTATGTTTACTTCTGTTGATTATGGTAGTACATTGATTTAACATTTTAATTTATTAGGCTACCTGTCTCTTCATCTTTGTTTAAACTAGTTTACAGAATACCCTTTTGGGGGTGTGTTTTTTTAATTCGAATTGAAAAAAAAGTGAAAACCTACAAGTATAACTTAACCTATAGTGCTAGATCACGTATGATCTGATGATTTGATCTCAGACAGGTGTCTCTGAACCTTTCCAGAATGAATACTCTCCGTTCTTCTAATGTCTGAATTCCAGCCAGGCGGTGGATCTCAGAATTTCTAGTCCGCGGGGGACTGTTTAGGACCATTCTAAGGATCATGTTCTGGATCATTTGGAGTTTAAGGTGATGGCATTTGGCGCAACTCTCCAAGATTGGGATCCCGTATTCTATTGCGGGATGATGTTTGTAGACAGCGTGCTTATTTTTCAGGGATAGAGTAGACCTCCTGTTGATGAGTGGATACAGTGATCTTGTCAAGTTGTTACACTTGGTTTTGGTTTTGTCAACGTGCTCCCTAAAAATCAGCTTGCTGTCTAGTGTTAAGGTGCAAATCAGATTGGATTCACCCTTTGTATATATTAGTATGCTTTAGCGATTTGAGCTTATGTATTGGTTATGGTGCAAGGATACTAATACATATACTAAACTCGTGTTTATTTTCTAAAAGGTGGGAGGTATTGTAATTTCGCAGATTTAAATTTAATTATAAGATATTCTATAAGATTATCTGAGAATGTAATGGCATGCGTTAAGTTCAGATTCAAAACAAACTGATTCATGTCAGAGGTCCTCTAGGATTTTCTTATTTTTAGGATTTGTTTTGTTATTTCTCGGATTTGTTAGGAAAAAAAATCAGGAGGGTTGAAAAATACTGAAATTGTCTTACGTAATTAATGGACGGCCCCTAAATAATAGAAATAAGCATGTTGACGGAGGTTGCAATATTCCCAAACAATGGTCTAATACTTGTACCACCTTAGAATTTGTGAAATCTTTATTCTTTCGGAACAATATGGAGAAAAAAAAATATAAATTTATTTTGAAAAGCAACACTCCTGATTTTTTTTTTCTCATTTAGGGTTTTGACAGGAACATTTTTTTAGGAAAACAGACTATTTTGGAAAACGGCATTCGTTATGGTTTCTTCCTTAATTGAAATTTTGCTATACAGGGAAATCAGCTTCAATAAAACAATAATTAAGAATTATTTATAACATACCTTCATCCTTTTCATTTCTGGCATTATCATGCACATGCTGAATCCACAAACAAACAGACATAACACTCACAAGTTGATCATCGATCAAGCATTTAACAGTCAATTTAAAAGTATCTCAGTTGGTAGTACTGCCACCTGTGGCGCGTTTCCTTGCGTTTGACGTTTACACATTACCGCCATCTGTTCAGTGTACTACCCACCACAGTGTACTCAACAGATGGCGGTAATGTTTTAGCGACGATGTTTTACAATGAGAAATATTCAATGTGTTATGTGTGTTTGCCTGTGCTGAATCATTTCTTCAGTTTCCTCGGTCATTTTATCACAATCAAAAATACTTCCTTCCATTTTCATATTCTTAAATAAATCCATATTTTCAATTAACCCCAGTGAGAAGCTCTGCAGTTCACTGCCTGGGCAAGCATTAAAAGTCTTCCATACACTTCCGGAACCAAGTATGTCTGAATGTCGATTCCGAACCTCCGGACTTCATTTGTATCTATGAGCTTATAATGGAACTCATAATCACTATCATCATTATTGACCGAATATTCTGAATCTGATTCTAAATCACCGTTAGGAAATCCAAGATCTCTTCAAAATCGTCATCGCTTTCCGGTTTTGAATTACAAATCGCCACGCTTTCTCATACTGCTTTTTTGCCTTCGAAAAATTCGGAATTTTTATCTCTGGTTGAAAAGCTTGATAAGCCGCGCTCAGGATACGCAGAAGTCACGCACAAATTGCACACAATTTTTGTATACATTAGTCAGCTGTCAGTGCTGCCAAAAGTTAATTTAGTATTGAGACATTATTTCTCTTATTACCCGATATAATCATGTATGCAGTAGGAATGCATTATTATGTATTATAAACCTTCGAAATTAATATTTATTGCAATGTTGACAAAGTTCTCATGCCACATTTATTTTTGTAATGATGTTTTTTTTTTTGAATAATTTGAAATAATGCTAGCAACCTTGTTAATCAGCCCAACTGAAAGTAAACACGCACACCGTCTGAGACTGTGCCAGCAAAACAGGACTGGTAGTGTGTTTTTTTTTGTCTCCTTCCACCATTCTCACCGTTTGACAATGATGATGACGTCATACATTTTGCATCGTTCAAGAGTGTGAGAATAAAAGAGACAACTAGCCTAGCATTGCCAGGCAAATGCACTGAGAATACCACAACAGGAAAGTGATAGTACGGCGCCGGGGGGAAACGATTGACGTTTCCGTATTTTCACGTTGCTCGTTTGCGTAGTTTTCGCGATTTTGAGCTTGCCGCCGCGGATTTTTTTCGCGTTTAATTGATAGTTGGGATATAGAACCAGCTTGTAAAGCAGTGTATAAGGTAGGAAAGTGATGGGAATCGTATTAAAATAGGCAATGAAATTAACATTGTATTTTTGAAGTGTGTTTGTAGACTACCTCTTCCGACCAGTCTTGTAAGCGGTCACGGTAGTCGACATATTTTCTGTGATATCGACTGTCTTTGCCTCCGACACTTACAAAACAAGCTATCATAGTACAGTACCAAACTCAAATGTCATTTAACATGCTCTGTCATACGACACTGTCGCCGAATACCGTCACGAATGTATGTATTTTAGTTTTTCTCATAATAAGAGCTGCTGATGTTGTGCTTGTGTGAATTCTGAAAATAGCAAGCAATGATGTCCTAGGAATAACATTTTTGATGATAAATGGTTTAATTTACACCAAATTGGGGAATTAGAACCAAATCACTCATGTCATATGATAGTTATTTGATAATTTTCTTTTTGCTCGAATGTTATTCTACCGGTTGTGTTGTGTAAGAGAGATGACGGTAGAGCATGAGTGTACGATTACAAACAGACTGTCGCGCACGACAAAGAAGCGATTGTCGTAAAAAACGTCAACTGTTTCAACCCCTGCTTCCGACCATTCCACCACTGTGCCGTTCAGGCAGATCTTATTATGCACCGACGGAACAAGTCTGGGAGATTTTGAGTATGTAAAGATGATGACCTGGGTCTTTGCCGCGTTGATACGGATCTTCCAGCTGTTGAAATATTCAGACGGACGTCCAGGCCTCTCTGAAGTTTGGCAGTCAGAGCTCCGATGACCCCGAGGGGGACGACTCTATCTACGATGCAAAAAAGATTGTGTTTTGCTGTGGCTAGCTGGGCGCACGCTGAGTAGATAGAAAGAAGATTTATGACGATTCTGAAGATTTCCTGCAAAAAATTGATGAGCGGTGCAAGTAGATGCGACAAATGAAAGAAGATTGTTCGAAGATTGTTCGAAGATTGATTCGCTAGTGTGAGATTTGTTGACCATCTAAACTTGAGATTTAGATGTGTCGCCCCCCTCGGATGACCCTACCCTTGTAGACGATGGATCTGTCATCTGCGAACAGAGACAACGATCCACATCAGGGAGAGCCGGCCAAGGATGCTTCCTTGTAGAACCCCAGCACCGATGTTGAAAGCATCTGATGTGATGCCATTCAGATGTTCGATAGATAGATGTTAATTGTTGAGATTGGAAGACCGTAGTACTGCAATTTGAACACCAGGCCATCATGCCAGACATTGTCGAATGCTTTTTCAACGTCCAACGCCATGGCAGATGTTTTCGAAACAGACTTGTTCCGTCTGAGAATGTTTGTTACTCGAGTCAGCTGGTGAACGGTCGAACGACCTTTCCGAAAACCAAACTGTTCCTCGAGTAACAAGTTGTTTTCTTCGGCAGATGTTAGTAGCCGGTGGTAGACTGCTCTTTCGAACAGTTTTTATAACCCTGAGAGAAGGCTGATTGGTCGATAACTTGAAGGAGAGGACGGATCCTTCCCAGGTTTCCGGTTGGGTATGACTATAGCTGACTTCAAGCACGAGCAGGAGGCACAGATTAAAAATCAGTGCCAGATGGTTGTTGAATCTGGAACTCAAGTGTTTGAGTTCCAGATTCAGGATGTTGTCGAAGCCTGAGGCCTTCATGTTTTTAGATGATTTGATATGGGCCAACAGTTCGTCAGCCGTAGTCTCGGATTCCTCGGCAAAAAATATTGGGAATCTGATGGAGGTTAGTTGCGTTTTCAGCAACCTCCGCTTCATGAGGGCTGACGATGTTTTGTCCGAGATTATGGGAGCTGACGAAGTGTTGACCTATCACGGGAGCCTTCTCTTCAGGAGTTATCAGATGAACAGCTGGGTCGCCGTAACGATCGAGTGGGGTCGGTGGTGGAATGGGTCTTGGCTTATTTTTAAAAATTTTGGTTAGTTTCCAAAAGGGCTTTGCACAATCTGGCAGAGAGCAGATCTTGTTAGCATAGTCCTGATTTCTGAGGTCCACCATTCCGGCTCGGATGGTATTTGTTAGGTGATTACAGTGGGTCTTAAGGACAGGCAGACCATAGCGTAGGTACTGCCTTCGGATGGTGTTACGGAGTCTTATAAGGTCTTTGGTAGATCTGTCAAGGTTCAGAGTATTGCTCACCTGTCTGGATACTGGCACGTGTTGTTCCCTGGCCCGGAATATCGCCTCCTCGATGGAATACCGACACCGGTCAACGTCTTCGGGCGTCTCCGGAAGGACACCTTAGTCGACAGTGGAGTCGACACAGTGTTGGAACTGATCCCAGCTGACGCGATGGTAGTTGCGTCGGGAAGCTTGGAATCGGTAAACATGCTACGGTAGTCAGTGTCAGTAGAAAGGCTGTGTACCATTTGGAGAATTTTCACCTAAATTTGACAGGAGGACAATTTTCAAATAACCCTTATTTCTGACAGACAAGGAATCAATTTTGACAAATACCTTCTCTTAAGGCTCTGAACCATTTGGCGATTTTTTTTTAAATTTTTGGTTAAAATTTGACAGATGGAAAGTTATTGATTAACCCTGCTATCCGAGCATGGCTTTTTTTTCTTTATTTAGGCTCTGAACCATTTGGTGGATTATTTTAACTTTTGGTTAAAATTTGACAGATGGAAAGTTATCGATTAACCCTGCTATCCTAGCATGGTTATTTCTGACAGACAAGAAGTTAAATTTTGACAACCGTGGCTCGAAAACCGGTCGAGCGACAGCACAGGGATTTTCGAACATAGAAAATATCTTTCGAAATGTCACTTTTCACCACGACTAAGTTTAACTCAGCAAATGGTTCACACCCTAAGGATCTGAACCATTTGGTGGATTATTTTAACTTTTGGTTAAAATTTGACAGATGGAAAGTTATCGATGAACCCTGCTATCCGAGCGTGGTTACTTCTGACAGACAAAAAGTTAAATTTTGACAACCTTGGCTAAGGCTGTGAACCATTTGCCAAGTTAAATTTAATTCGTGGTTAAAAGTGACATTTCGAAGTTATTTCTTATGTTCGAAAATCCCTGTGTTACCGATCGATCGGTTTTCGAGGAGAACTCAGCCACGGTTGTCAAAATTTAACTTCTTGTTTGTCCGAAATAACCACGCTCAGATAGCAGGGTTAATCGATAACTTTTATCTGTCACTCAAAAATCCGCCAAATGGTTCAGAGCCCAAGTTCTTCTCGAAAACCGGTCGATCGACAGCACAGGGATTTTCGAACATAGCAAATAACTTTCGAAATGTCACTTTTACCCTCCAGTTAAATTTAACTCGGCAAATGGTTCACAGCCCTAGGAATACTATTTTGCAGAAAACACTTATTTTCAGTATAACTACGCTTAATACCGTTAAATCTACCATGATTTCAGTATAGTTGACTATAAATATAATCAAATTTACTACCATTCTGTCAAAACTACTATTCTTACTCAAATTGCATAGTAATTTTGATTGAAAATATAGTAAAATTAAATGAATTTCGTTTCTTCAAAAATCTATTGTTGGGAGTATTTAATTTAAACGAAGACAACAAATCAAGAAGACTGGCAACTCTTCTATTTTCTCATACAAACGCTATGAGACAGGTACAATCGCGTCATCTGCCGCTCAAAGGTAAATGCTTCGAACGAATTTGATAGCAAAGATTACATCCTCAGAAGAAGGGTTTGTGTATTTGTTCATTTTTCTATGCGTTGCTTCCACCTTCACTCAAATGCAGCGCTACTGTATCTGTCGCTTGGATTCTGGCAAAGTTGCCAGTCTTCTTGATTTGTTGTCTTCGATTTAAACCATATGTAGTATTTTTGCCAATGCATTTTGTTTCTGTTTATTCAGCTTCTATATTCCGAACCTGAGGAGTTTTTTTTTTTTTTGAATTTCGAAAAATCACTTCAAAATAGTTCTCATGATCATGTTCCCACAGTTTTAGTGCATGTACACAATTTTCTCGTAGCTCCTAATTTAAATTGCTCTACGAAAAACGACACTGGCTACGAGAGTTCTGTTTATTAATTTAAAATCCATCGAAGCAGTCTGAAGGTGACTGCGATTTGTCATCGACAGTCCCAGCTCCGAACATAATCTAGAAAGATGATTTACTTCTTGCTTTCGAGCAACACCAGCAATATCAATATGATGGATATTCACTCAATAATATCCATCAAATTCGATGAACTCGAGGATATCATTTGGTTTTATCAATTGTCCGTTGTCGTTTCAATACTTCACACCCAGTCTAACTTCACAACTGGATGCCAAAACATATGGACATTGATCGACGTGACCCACCCACCAGCACTGGTTAAACTGCTGGTCTAGAAATATTTTCAACTTTCCCAATGAAATTTTTCAAAGGTCGCCGAAGTTGATTGATTATTTATTAAACAATGTACACACTTACTTTGAGTGCCAAATATCGGTAATTTCGGCACCGTCGAGAAGTGATGTGTGTGAATGTATGTCATCCTCTACCCCTCACCCAGCTGGTAGCGTTGGACAAATAGAACTGCAAATAATTTGATCCAATCTAATGCTCCGTAATGGTGCCCTTTATATAGTGAAGACCAGTACTTTTAAAAGAATAACTTTTTTTTTGGCGTTTCATTAAAAAAAATAGAGCATCTAAAAGTCCTTGGCAAACGTTTCTTTTATAGCAAAGACCACATTTAAAAGGGTTGGGTTTCACCAAATTTCGATGCTTTTAAAAATTTGTTTAGCTATGACTATGAAAAATCCGCTTTTTTTCTAAAAGCTCATCCTTGGCTATCATTTGGAGGGTGTGCCCCCAGGTCTCCAGACAAAGTGTTATTTATGGCCGCCCTAGGGGGCAGTCTCCAGAGCCGGTGGTTGGCCGATTGGCAAAAATCCTTGGATTCTTTTTAGTTTTGGTTCAAATAGGAGAGGGTCGATGCATTTGTTCGGTCACTTGAGATGGAATAACCCCTAAGCCAGTGAAAGTTTCCAATTAATGGACACAGTAGTTTAAGGACGTTTACTAAAAAATAATTCCATCCAACGCAGTGACATCAGCTTTAAAAAGGGCGACATCATCATCCTGAAGAAGAAAATCGACCACAATTGGTGCGTTGGCGAAGTCAACGGGAAGGAAGGAGCCGTTCCGTTGAACCACCTGCAGGTAATAGTGCCGCTTCCGTATCCACAGTGCAAAGCGCTGTACGACTTTAGCATGGGACCGAACGAAGAAGAAGGCTGCCTGACCTTTAAAAAGGGAGCATTGATCCACGTGCTACGACGGGTGGACCAGAACTGGGCCGAAGGGCGGATAGCCGATAAGATAGGAATTTTCCCTATTTCCTTTGTCGAAATGAACAGCCTCGCGAAGCACATGATGGATTCAGCGTTGAAACAGTGAGTTAATCAAGGTGTTACTTATTGGAGAAACAATTAATATTTATTTTATTGTATTTCAGTCTTCTGGCCAGCGCTTCCAACAACCGAACTGTTCCCCCGACTCCCTTCGATCTGAATGCCAGTGATACGACCAGTTCTAGCGTGACCACCAGTCCCAATACTTCCACCAGTACGACCAGTTCGAACTCCAGTACTGCGCCAAGTAGCCCTACATCACACTTCCTAACGAATTCTGCCGGCTCCGCTGCGGCAGCAGCCGGCAGTCAACCCAAAAGTAAAGAACACCATAAGGAGAAAAGGCACTCGCTAACCACCTTCGTGGCTAGTTCGAGTGCTGGTAGCAATACCGTCGGAGGATCGCTACATCAACCTAATCGGTAGGAATTACTTACAACACCCAGTCAAGATATACTAGAACTAAATATTTCCCTTCCAGCCATTCCGCCGAGATTCTCAACACTCCTGACGCGGAGAGACAACAACAGCCATCAACACATACTCCGACCACGGCGGCGAACTCTTCTTCCGATCATCCACCACAGTCCAATCGATCCGACATGCTTAACTATCAGAAGTCGAACGCCGCCAAGGCTGCTAGTCAACATTACCATCCGCATCCTCAACTACCTGCCACCTACGTAGCTCTCTATCCGTACAAACCACAGAAACCGGATGAGCTGGAGCTCAAAAAAGGATGTAAGCTCGCTTAGTACCGCGCACAATAAATGCACTATTTTCACCAAACGCTTTTCTCAAAACTTCCAGCAATCTACTACGTCACGGAACGCTGTCAGGATGGTTGGTTCAAGGGGGCTAGTCGGCAGCAAAAGTCCGGAGTGTTCCCCGGTAACTACGTCACCGTGTTCAAGGGTCGCGAAGGCGGTCACTCCAGTAGGAATCCAAGCTCCCAGGGACCATCAGCGGCGGTCACCGCTTCCCCCACAACCGGTATCCAGAATCCGTCCAACAACCCAACCCAAATCACACTGCCTGCCTTACCTCCACGGGACGCTACGATTACGAACGTTTCTGGTGCCGCTGCCGTTACCGGTCCCGTCTGGACCAAACAGCAACAGCAGCATCCGAATCAATCGGGGAATTATATCGATTCCCTGTTTGGAAGGAAATCCGGGGGAGCCTCTTCGGATAGGAACACTGCTGCCGCGGCTGGAGGCGAACCTTCTCAGGCTGCTGTGCAGCCTATCAAGGAGAAGAAAGATTCGTCGGCGGTGAGTTTGATGAAGCGGTTGACCAACATCAAACGATCGAAATCTCCGACATCGAATAACGGAGGAACGACTAATCCAGCGTACTCCATGGATAATCCGGTGTTCGAAGACAGTCCGGGTTCTGCAGCCGCCAAATCCAATCTGCAGCAGATTATTAATCCAGTGCACGTTAGGTATGGTTCTTGGAAAATTCTGTTCGGTTCCGAAACAATTTTCATATGTTTTTTTTTTAAATTTTAGGTCTGGATCCTGCCCAAGTCAACTTCTTCAAAATCTCCCAGTAGACGTACTGCTAGCGCATGGTCGCGACAATGTTCCTTACATGTATGGTTCCCAACGAGTCAAGCCTCATAAAGAACGACCCTCAATGCATGGGTAAGTGCCGCTTAAAGTTTATTTCGAAATTATTTCATAACTATCGTTTCATTCCTTCTTCAGTCTAAAAAATGATGCTCTCGGCAAAAGTTCATCGAAACATTCGTCCGCTGCTGCGGGTCCGGTGCAACAACAGCACCAGCAGCAACAGTCTCACGAGGCACCCGCTTCGACGTCGTCGGCGTCACACGGACCGAAACAATCTCAAGCATATCACCGTAAATCTCAAAGCCTGGACGCTTCAGCCATCATATCCCACATGAATGGGACGCCATCCAAGTCCAAGTCGCACTCGCAGGCGGTCCGTGAAAGGTGAGTTGTGAAAGTAGTCCGTGAAAGGTGTGCCTTGCAAAGGGAAGCAGACCGGATATCTGCCGGGCTAAGAACCACTCGTAGTTCTGTTATCAGTTGGATGTAATGATTTGATATTTAAGACACTCTTGTCTCTCGAATGGGCCAGCCTACAGTTTGAAAATCTTTTTTAATGTTTCACGAAACTCATGCGCCCCTCCCTTGATTACTCATCCCCTAGGTAAAAATGTCAAGATCACAGGTTTAAAAATGAAACTGCAACGTGCAGAATCGGAACCTGCCTAACTAATAATAACCAAAGATAAAGTAAAGGAGAAAAATGTATACAACTCTGTAATAAGGAAAATCCTTAAAGCTTGGTAGCCATCATAATGAAGTAATGGCATTTTGTTATTCGTGGAATGCTTAAATAAGGATCTCCTGGAAGTTCAGTTCAAGTTCTACCGGATGTATCTATCGAGTTCTCCCAGAAGTTTCTTTCGTGTTCCTCTGTAAGTTTCTCCATAAACCATTCTCAGCCTATTGGAGGGTTTTTCCGAGCTTCTCATGACTTCCACTGGAAATGGCTACTCCTGGAATTGGCTCCGATTTCCAAAACTTGTAACAGGTTGGGCACTCCCTACCCAGCACTAATAAGACCCCCCTCTACACTGCCTCAGGTTCACAGCAAAAAAAAAAATAACATCAAAGCGGATGCACTTTAATCGTGTGGCATCTTCTCTGGTTTTAATATTTTTGGGGGCCGCTGACTCGCCAGATGAAACTTCACCGTTAACTTCACTGTACGTGGATGTGATATCTTTGTACAACTGGACACAACCGATGTTGGAGTTAGAATGTACTGTCTTCATTTCTATGTATAGTAACCAGCTACCTGACTTGAAACATGCTGACGAGGAGTCATTTTTAGTTAAACAATTTACGGTGAGACACGATGGAGGCAATCGTTCCCATACTTGCTGGTTATGCCAAAATGCTGACTTAAGCAGACACTGAAGTAGCGTTGCTTAATGTGTCTATGTTAAATTTTGATGGAAGCATGTAGGTACACTACAATCGTGTCAAAAATATGGCAAGTAATAGCTAGAAAGGACAAAATTATCATTAATACAGTGCATCAACTGACATTACGCTGCTTTTACTGCATTTGTTTATTTTTGTGGCCATAAAAATTACATGAGATTTTCGACATGATTGAAGTGCATCCTCTTGGATGTAATATTAAGATTTATTTGTTGCTGTGTTCGGCATACACGTGTGACTATCGCGGCCAAGAAAACACTCAAATACTTTTTGCAAACACCGATGAGCTCCCACTTTATTTAGTTTCACACAGGTATCTTTTATTTCCCGGAACTTTCCCACTTCCTTATCAGCTATCTCCTACCATAGCCTTCACTAGTTCTTCCTTCGTCTTCTGTCGTCGATGGGTACCCCAC
This sequence comes from Ochlerotatus camptorhynchus, assembly GCF_037179485.1. Lineage (NCBI taxonomy): Eukaryota > Metazoa > Arthropoda > Insecta > Diptera > Culicidae > Ochlerotatus > Ochlerotatus camptorhynchus. The sequence goes on along the minus strand of NW_027040887.1, from coordinate 4,083,736 downwards.
ACCTTCAACTTCACTTTCTCCTTCCATCCTGCGTCCCTCGATTTCGACTGTGGGTTGCCCAGTCGATTCACCATTTACCACTTCACTAGCCTCTCCTCCTACGGGTGCTCCCACGGTACCGTTTGCCGAGCCGTTCGCGAACTGTATAACGAGTTCACGCCGCTCAAGGCATATCCAAAAGGGCGACGTACACGGACTAGTTTACTCGCGGCACCAACCAACGCTCTTGATATGGACGTTTGGGTGGTTCTAAAATGGATACTTGGCTACGGTTGTATTTGTACGGTATCTTCGGGGTTTGACCGCAGTAGGTCGAACACGACGAACTCTACGGGGTCTAACCGAGGGTCTAACCGCACCGCAGATAAATGCTTACGATAAACTACGGGGACCTGGATATTTTAGTAGGTTGTTGATTTATTTTATGAGTGCAGGCTATCCGATATAGGCTCTGAACCATTTGGTGGATTATTTTTGCTTATACCATAGAGGCAACTCTAAGACCAGAATCTGCCGGTGGAAGCATAACTGTCCCATGTGACATTTTGACTTTTTTGAGGATGATGTTTAACATTATAAATCAATACATATTTTTAAAATATTATATTAAAACACGCTGTTTATTCTAGAAAAATTAAAAAAAAATGTGAAGTCGTTTTGTCCCATTGCAAAAATGGACGCATATCTGTCCCACTGCTCGAATTTTCAATATGTATAAGAAATTCTTCAAAAGTTATAGTCTGTTATCCAAATAATACATCGTAAACATATTACAAGATCCAAACGATTACCCAAATGGTAAAATTAATCTTTGAATTATTTGGATGATACCTCGATAACGTCGTAAGCACATTACAACTCTTTTTTTTTGGAAAATTTTAGGTATCATTATCATTCAAAGTGTTTTTATGTTACTTCATACGCGAAGTTAGCGATTTTCAGAGTTGGTTGGAAAATGCTAACATGGAGCTTTAGTGTGATATTTTATTAGCTAGATAATGATCTTTAGAAGAGGGTAGGTGGATAGTTCCGTTAGAGTACGGCAGTATGAAAATTGAATAGAAGTTGAAAATGAGCGAAAGACCATTAATGCGACAATTTTTTTTTTCTCTTTCATCATTCTCTAGCTAATAAATTATCACACTAAAGCTCCATGTTAGCATTTTCCAACCAACTCTATTATTATCAGTTCTGTTGCTATTTACAAACAAATAAATTACATAATGTACTAATCAACTTGCAACGCCTTGCCCTATTTGTACCTTTTCGTGACACATATGATAATTTGGTATTGAAAAACTATAGAGTAAAATGATGAGATTTTTTTAACATAAAAGGAATGCATACAACGGTTTACCTTAAATAACTATCATTCCGATGCATGTTGCTTGGTCGGAAGACCATCTAAAAATGATGTTTCCAATAACAGGTACGACAACTACCAACAGAGAGGCCTTCCTATCTACTTCAATTCAACGAGGAGACCTTTACCAGAGTACGTTAGCTTCAGTAGAGAACATATCGTTGGCGATCAGCTGGAGTTGTTTCTTGGAAAACAGTTTGCAGTATTTAAGGTCCTCACTGTTGATGTTGCTTGCGTATCCTAGCTCATATCGTCCTTTTTGAGAAAAAAACAATTTTCTCATGATGTCCACGTACGGGCGAGGCTTGAATAAGTTCAACGTGTACTGTACGTGTAACGTGTACATGCAGACACTGGAAATGATCGTGCGTATGCGCCAACAGGAGCAATTGTCTCGTTAAAGACTAATAGCTATCACTACCACTGGAACCACCGTACTGCTTTAAATTTTCTATGGCAGACGTTTCCGGCCCACATTCAAATCAGTGTCAACATTTCAAAGGGCCATAATTGCTTTTGTAATCATTGGCTTTAGCCGTCGATATCTCGCAAGTAAATGCTCACCCCTCCAAATTAGCAATGCTAGCTGGTAGATGAAACATTCTTCTGCCTGTGTCTCTGTGGTGTCATTAACTTTCATGAGTGAGCTTTTTTCCATGAGAAATCGACAGCTAAATCCATTGTTTACAAATGTAATTACGCCCCTTTGAAATGTTGGTACTGAAATCAACAATTTTAAAGAATAAACTCCAACCGTCACTCACGAAGTGTCAAACATAACAACAGCAGCAACTGAGAAGTTGTTCACAGTGGGACAGATATGCGTACATTTTTCAACTCGTCAGAGAAATTCGCAGCAAAAGTGTCACAGAAGGTTTTGTGATGGAAAAAAAAATTTTTTATGCAAAATTTTGACAAACTTTCCATGGAATAGTTGTATTACGTCAGTTTTTTTAAGCACAACCAAATTTTTTCGTGAAATTTTACGATAGCAGCAAAACGTCTGTTCAATCTTTAAATGCAGTTTTCTCATTTTTGTGTTTTGTAACATGGGACAGTTATGCTTCCGCCGGCAGAGAAGGTCCCCAAGAAAGGTGCTCAACTTTTTGGCCAGCTCTGGTACTCTCTTCGGTCCCAAGCTAATCGATTCACCCCTCGAAACATAGGGAAATCCACGAACCCCTTCATTTTATCTGTCAATCTTTCATAGCGAATCAAAGCAAACATAGTGTAGTACTAGAATTTCGACTAGAATGGGGTACGCTTATAGATGCACTTGGAATCAATAGGCTAGTCAAGTTGTCAAGTAGTGAGCCAATTTAAAATCGTTAGTTTCCACCGGTTGCTTATACCCCGTACAGACTATGGCTTATATCATCTAATATAGGCTGTCTTCAAAGATATATAATTAACAAGATATCCCATTAATCAATTCCTCGTACAAGGTAATGGATACACCACCCTTATGTGATCGCAGTGACATCTAGTGAGTGCACATTGAAACTGTGGGGAGTCCCCCCGCCAACTTCACCTCCAGGGCTTAATAAATGACAGGTGTCAGTATGACAGATTCCAGCCGAGGGAAGAAGATGATCGATGTCATCATCATTATATTTCGATAGCAAAATTCTCACTTAGTTACGATTGTATCGATTTTCAATCATTACCACGTTATACGCAACAGAAACGCTTGAGAATACAAGGACACATCCAAGCTGGGCTTGTAATATGTTTTGCTTTCGAGTGAACGAGTTTCCAATATAACCACCGGTCTCAGTAAGATGCATTGTTTACAATAGCAGATACGTCCCTACGAAAAAGTAATCGAAAATTGATGATTTGTGAATCTGTTGCTCAACATAATCTTTATAAGCATAGAAGTATACTTCGAAAAACGCAACGTATTGAAATCATTGCTTTGTAATAAAATATTCCGTTTTCCTTGGCCAACGCTGTACGCATTCTATTCAAAAATTACGTTGGAATAATGATTACTTTCCTATTTTATAAAGAAGATATTTGTCAACGCCACCGAAGCTGCCAGAGCTGAGTGATGACACCGCTTCGTGTTTTAATTTGCACTGTACCCTCCGCTAAGTGGTGTGGGTTCGTACATGCATAGATGTTGGTGTACGTGTTTTCTTTCAACGTTGCAGTTCAACGTTGTATCGTCACAAACCTATTGGCGCTGTTTTATCTGTCTCTATAAATTCCAAAGAGTGAAGAGGGTCTGCTGTCTGGCAATGAGCACTCATACATATGATTTCCAGTGAAAACTAGATGTATGAGTGCTCATTGCAAGACAGCCTATATTACATGATATAAGCTAGAGTCGGTGTATAATGAGTCACGCCAAGAGAAAAACAGTTGAACTCGCATCACGGTTTTCGGAAGATTCCCATTCTTTTCACTTGGCAACAGAGGACTTCTACAACAACTTCAAATGACTTCTAGCGTGAGAAAAAATATTGCGGCTGTAGTAAATCATTATATCAGTGATTTTGTCAAGTTATCTTAACAAAAAATAGTAGAAATTCTCATTACTAATCATTACCGAGCGTATCCCATGACAATTTAACGCTCACTGCGTGTTTATGCTCATTTCTTCGATTATATATTATATTTTATTGCAATACCTTTCGTGGACCTTTGATAGCATCGTAATGTTTATTTACTTTGCACGATAGGTAGCTGGTTTGACAGTTCAATAGGTAGACTTGGCTTCACTCTTGGCGTGACTCATTATACACCGACTCTAATATAAGCCATAGTCAGCACCAGAGACGATGTTATATAAGAGACGCGCGGAGAGAATAAAAGTAAATCTTGTTACACGGTAAACTAATTCCTTTTTCTGCAAGATTTGGCATCCCGCAATTTTGTGTTTACTTCAAGTGACTTTTAATTTGAGCGACTTTCGTCTGCTTCATCATTACGGTAAAATTAATACTTCTTTAACCGTTTCGGTAGTATTGCTATTCAATGGAAGTATTTGCAGACTCAATTTTTAACAACTCTTAACGGAACCACAATATACCACATTGGAGGGTATATTCTACAGAGCGTTGCTCAAAATTATTCAATCTGCAATTGTGGTCGTGTACTAAAAATTCTGACGGACGCATTGACGCAGCGCTTGCGCACAATCATAAAGGGTGATACGGTCAAAATTTGGTCAATATCAACTTGACGTATTTCTTTCAATTTTGCATTTAAAAAACCTGAACACCCCTCATTTTGAAGGTGTGTGTGTGTAGAATATTGCTCCTATTTTGATTTTGGAATTCACTCTTCAGTTGTCAAAATGCCGTCCAAGCAAGAAGAGCAGCGTATCAAAATTTTGCTCGCGCATCGCGAAAATCCGAGCTACTCGCACGCAAAGTTGGCAAAATCGCTAAAAGTTGCCAAATCAACCGTTACAAATGTAATTAAAGTGTTTGGGGAACGTTTGTCGACAGCCAGGAAGTCTGGATCGGGGGGAAATCGAAAACCGGAAGCCGCTGAGACGACAAAGAGAGTTGCCGGTAGTTTCAAGCGAAACCCTAACCTCTCTCTCCGAGATGCCGCAAATAAGCTGGGTGTATCGTCTACAACCGTGCATCGAGCCAAAAAACGAGCCGGACTATCGACTGACAAGAAGGTAGTGACTCCAAATCGCGATGATAAACAAAATACGACGGCCAAAGCGCGATCCCGGAGGCTGTACACGACGATGCTGACGAAGTTTGACTGCGTGGTAATGGACGACGAAACCTACGTCAAAGCCGACTACAAGCAGCTTCCGGGACAGGAGTTTTATACGGCAAAAGGAAGGGGAAAGGTAACAGATGTTTTCAAGCACATGAAACTGTCAAAGTTCGCAAAGAAATATCTGGTTTGGCAAGCCATCTGTACCTGTGGCTTGAAAAGCAGCATTTTCATAGCTTCCGGGACTGTCAACCAAGAAATTTACGTGAAAGAGTGTTTGAATAAACGTCTGCTGCCTTTCCTGAAGAAACACGGTTGTTCCGTACTGTTTTGGCCGGATTTGGCATCTTGCCATTACGGTAAAAAGGCCATGGAGTGGTACGCCGCCAACAACGTGCAGGTGGTTCCCAAGGACAAGAACCCTCCCAACACGCCAGAGCTCCGCCCAATTGAGAAATACTGGGCTATTGTCAAGCGGAACCTAAAGAAGACCAAAAAAACTGCTAAGGGCGAGCAGCAGTTCAAGGCAAACTGGCTTTCTGCGGCGAAGAAGGTGGACAAGGTGGCTGTACAAAATCTGATGGCAGGGGTCAAGCGTAAGGCCCGGCAATTCGGATTTGGAAAAGCGGAAGCCTAACTGAATATTTTTCCTGAATTTTATACTAATTGAACTTGAAAAAGAAATTTAATTTGATTTTTTAAATAAACGATTTCACCGATTTACACGCGTTTTCCCTTGACCAAATTTTGACCGTATCACCCTTTACGTCACGCGTTGCGTTTTGACAGTAGCATAATGTCGTTTTAATCATTTGTTGTGGTAGAAGATTTAGTAATTTAAAAAGTCCGAACATGTACATACATTGGTGTATGGTGAGTTGGATTTGCCAACACCGGGCAAGTTGCGAGGCTCAAATGAAGTGATGCCGTATTTCATTGTTGGGGATGCAGCATTTCCTATTAAGGATAACTTGCTCCGGCCATATCCAGGTGTTGATCTACCTCCAATTCAAGACAGCTTCAATCAACGGCTGTGCAGAGCCAGGAGGACCATCGAAAACAGCTGTGGAATTCTAGTGGCAAGGTGGAGGGTTTTGAAGAACACGTTAGTTATGCTTCCAGGCTCGGTTGACAAAACTGTGAAAGCTTGTGTCATTTTGCACAATTTTGTAAAGAGGAATTCAGCGAATGATTATTGCCCGCCATGCTTCATAGATCGTGCTTGATGGTGATGGGAACGTCAGTGAACCTGGTGAATGGCGTACATCCAGACTAACATTTGAAAGGGGCGGAAGAGCCAAAACGTAAACAAACCATATGTTGCCACACATAGAGAGAATAGTTCACAAACTACTCGATAAACATGAAAAAGTAGAAGAAAATATCACTTCAAATCATCAAAAACGTTTCTTCTTACATGGCGTATTTCCAACTTTCAACTCTATGATGAATCTGGTTGTTACGCCTTGCACCAGAACTACGAATTATATCGTTTTAATATGCCAAATGTTTTGATTCTGTAGTATCTAGTCACGCCCGATTAATTTGAAATGCATCCGATTGATAGTTCACGTGTAAACAACGAACAAAAAGAACACCAAAAAATCTTCGGGCGTAATTCTACTCTCACAAAATTTGCGAACGAAGAACCAAGGCGGAACAACAAACAAAAAATCCCGAGGGTGTACTTCCACGGCGTATCACCAGTGTTGGCAGTTCAAAGGGTGGAAGATCTGGGGGGTAACAACATGTATGAAATTATCAGGGCGTATGATGTTTTCTTCTCAATTTCACGACAAAGAAAACTTTTTTTGAGTTTTTGGTGGCATGATGATAGATTACACTATTAACTATATGTCAAGCTTATAAAATCAACCAGAAAATGGAAAGTCGTGAAATAGGATTAATTTTTAGGTCAACAAAATTCAGAAGCGATTTTCTCGATATGGTCATTTTGGAATTACGCCCTTTTCAAATGTTAGTCTAGACATTATAGTAATTGATCCTCTGAGATGTATTAACTCTGCGGCCCTTCAGAGAGGCAAAAATGCAACACGATCTGCATACGCTAACCGAAATGTGTTTGCCAAACATGTATTCACACAATATTGTTAAAGGATATATTATAAAACATTGCAATAGTTTAAATTGTCTACAAAGCTATTTTACTAGTTGTATTTTATTGAAAAAAAAACACTGAAATTGGTTTGGGAATTGGGGTTGGCCCTTCTTACACACTTCTATTATACACTAAATACACTTCTGATTACGCTGATGTGGAGAAAAAGCAACATGAACAAGCAAGCAACAATTTTCAAAGCTTAGCACAGCGTCAGCGTTTTAGTACTGGCGCGCAGTGAGCGCAACGCATCTTTGTGCGTTGCTAAACTGAATATCGTTGGCTCAAACCAAGCTGTCAGTTGACGCTGACGGTGACGGACTATTGTGGGTGGCCCTTAAGAGTTACCTCTATGGTAGTACTGATACTACCGCCACCTTTTGTGCACACTGTCATGGACAATACGTTCAATTATTGATGAATTTACGTTACAGTTGTTATGGAAATGATGTGAAAATGATAATGACGTTTTGCTACCTGTCAAATCGTATGGAATATTGTTTAGTACATCAAATCATTGCAAATCTGAAAACTAGGTGTCGCATGGCCAGTTATACCTTTCCGTAAATTCATCAATAGAAGGCGGTAATGTGTAAACGTTAAATACAATGAAATTGACTAGGTGCGCAACAGGCTGCGGTACCACCAACCAACCAATAAATTAAAATTGACCGTTAAATGCGTGTTCGATGAAAAGCATGCAAGAATTATGTCTGTTTGTTTGTGAATATCATATCTTTCTATGAACAAATTTCTGCATTTTATTCCTTGTAGTAATTATGGCGACATTATGTAGACATAATATGTCGTACAATGTGTATAATTATTGAGAATTTTAATTAAAATTGAATTTCCACATATATTCTCAATAGTTCTATACAAATATAAGCTGGCGAAGGCTAGGCGAAAACTCCACTCTCCGTGTTTTGCAACCCTGACTCCATGACAAGAAGATGTTTTGAAATTAAAACGGAAAATATACTCATACTTTGCACTAGTTGAAACTAGTCACGATCACTGATCGATTGAAGCTTTATTCATCCATATCCATTGATAATTGACGTAATGGTGGCAGTATGATATTTAAGGTGGTCAAGGGTTTAGGCATGTCAAGTGTAAAACCCACCATTTCAAATTTGAGAGCGTGAAAAGAAGAATTTTAAACCGAAAAAAAAAAATTCCTCCGACACTTCGGCTAGGCTGCAGACCATCATAACGACATTAACTAATCCCTGCATCCCTACCTTCAGGTTCAAATGCATCGTCCCGTATCCACCCAACAGCGAGTACGAGCTGGAACTGCGCATCGGCGACATCGTGCTGGTGCACAAAAAGCGTGATAACGGCTGGTACAAAGGCACCCACCAACGCTCCGGTAAAACCGGCCTGTTCCCGGCGTCCTTCGTCGAACCGGATATATGATATCGAAACTAGGATGTGGTACTCGAATGAATCTGTTAGTTTTGTTCTAATTTTCTTATTCTATAAGTGCAACACAGTGGTATAATAAAAAAAAAAACGGTATTACGGACAACAACGTTTGTGTAGCAGTCAGTATGTGTTTCGGTTTTTAATTTTTATTCTCTGTAAAAGTGGTACTAGGATTAGGATGAAACTATCTAGCAATTCTTAGGTAAGTGAAAGAAAAATATGACAGAAACAAATTATAGGACAAACATTTAATTAGGCCAACAAAAAGTGCAAATTTGTACCTAATTTTTATCTTATTGGGTCTTTTAAAGTCTGAACCGTAAAGTTAAATCCAGTTTTAGGAAAGTTAAACTTAAATCCTGATGATATAATCAACTACCAGTGTTGTAGGTAATTGTTAGCATGACAAAATGACAAAACTGTGCGCAATATTGAAAGAATACAAAAAAAAACTAACTTCATTTCTGTAACAAAAGCTGTCTAATGTTGTTTGTGTCTTGTGCCACTTTCGTATGTCTGTCTGCATAAGTTAATCTATCATTCATTCCGCGTACGCAAACCAGCATAAATGATGTTGTACAAATTTTCTTATAAAGTACTAGCCCATGCATTTGATGTTGTGTTTGAATTATATTTAAAATCAAAATCTCTATTACAAAAGTGCAACAACAGAAAAAAAAACCGATAAACAATAGTAAAAGGAAAGCATTTATTACACTATACTCTTATAGCGCAATCTAATAATTAACCGAACGTAAAAGTGTTTCATGTACGTTACATTCTAGCAATAGCGAAATCTATTTCGAAAATGGAGCAAAAAAAATATTAACACAAAAAGCATGTATTGTCTAACAAAAAATGCTAACACTGAGCAATGTCTCCGTGAACTCCACAAATTCAAAGTAGTAAAATACAAAACCAAAATGTGACACGTGCAACAAAAGCATCCGAAAGAAAGAGATACAAAATTATTGCGCTTCATTGGACGCATACAATGAGAAGAAATTTGTTTTTAATTGAGAAAACTTTAGCGTATTTACTGTTTTTTAGTAAACCTAAGCATGATCGAAAAAAAAGCTACAATTTAGCTATTAAAAAAAACAAACGAAGCAAAAACAGAACCAAACACGACTCACACACGTTTAGCACACGGCTCTAGGGGATAGAATTTCAAGTTGAAAAATAAAAACAAAGAAACCAACGACCTAGTAGGTCACACTAATTCGGAACAGGGTGAATTTTCTTGCATGACAAAAATTGGTAGCCTCGTTTATCTCGTTAAAAAAATCCGATAGAAAAAAAAAGTTAGTAAGAAATGCCTTTGGAAAAAAAAAGTGGAGATTTGAAATTCGAAATGTTCGGCAATGGAGCAGCGAATCGGAAGCATTTTTGTGCTTCGAAGCTGCAATTTGAAAGATGGTAGCAGCCCGTAGATATATAGCATCATATGTGATTCGATCTGAGTGTGGGAATGTTTGGTAAGCGCACTATATTTTGAGAAAGGTTGGAGGGAAAAAGGATTAGAAAAATAGGAAAACGATATCAGTTATGGCAGCATAATTTAATGATGGATATGACAAAAACAGGTATACTCGTACTTTAAAAATAAACTACTTATGAAGATAGCGTTGGAAGTTGTTATTCAATATCACAATGTACTTTAATTATACGATTAGGAGCATTTATAGATTGTGTTACATTAGCCCTGAGATCATTTGCAGTCATCTGCAGTAATTGCAGTTTTCACTATTTACGAAAATTGATATTTTGATATTCTCTGCTAATATCCTACACTCAAAAAATAAATCACATTTCCAATGGAAAATATCCATTAGAATTTCACATGACTTTCATGTGATCTCATAATTGGGAATCGAACCACAAAATCACATGAACTTTATGTGCTCAATGAAGTTTATGTGATTTATCACATACAATTCATGTGATCGTATGAACGTTATGTGAATTTCAGATAAAAATCATTAATTTTGTTATTGGAAAAATATCATGTGCGTTCCCAATGGAAACTATATGAAAACTTTTTTCAGTGTAGCCGAAGCCCATCTACATTGAGAATACGCCAAGGGACTGTGCACTAATTACGTAAGGGAAAAGGAGGAAGAAGGAGTCTTGTAAAATCTTACAAAATAGTTTCGGAGGGAGAGTGGGGGTTGATCCCTTCTTACGTTGTTTTTTTTTTTATTATGATAGAGAATTGTCACGTAGAGTTTATCAGCTTTACATCGATTTAGATTCTATTTGAACACCTTAACCTTAAAATCATGATGAAAAAAATTGAAATCATATTTATAGCTATTTTTTAAAGTCTACAATATTTCTGAAACTGATTCTTATCTGTAAATTCATTTTTTTCAAGAGTTTGATTTCCGGAAAAAAATATTTAGGAATATTGGATGTTTTGTTTCGTCATAGGAATCTTCAAGATAGGTGCTGATTACTGTTTTACGTTCTACATTTTACTAAAAGTTTCCCAATATTTAGGAAGGGAGTGTTACTGCCTATAATCGCATATCAGTTCCATATGGATATTCGTCAAATTTAAGATAATAACACTATCCACTATCAATTGCCATGTACTTTCATAACACGTGATAAAACTACGGACTTTGATCATGAAAAATGTGAGAACAACATCAAGTCAGTATGTCCCATCAATCAAAGTAATCGCACCCTGAGATTCAATCGTCCAGAAGTCAAGTTACAGCTCTGTTTTTTGAATCGCCATATTTTTTGCTGATATACAAAATTATGCAGACTTCATTGCAACTGACTCTAACTTGAAAAAAAAAATCAAATATATCACTATGATTTTTCAAATATTAACATGCGAATTGCACTTCGTAACTTCAACTGTCAGTTTCTCCATGCCTACTTTTTCCATATGGGACTGATATGGGATTATAGCGAGGGGACGTCACATCTTAATCTCAATTCTAGATCTTCGAAAAATCTCACACTAGCAAATCAATCTACAAAAAATATTCTTTCATTTCTCGCATCTAATTGCATCGTGCATCATCTTTTTGCAGGAAATCTTCAGAATTGTCATCAATCTTTTTCAATCTACTCAACACAGAAACAAAAAATATTTCCTGTATCGTAGATAGAGTCACCCCCTTCGGATTATAGGCAGTGTTGTCCACTTACAACATGGGTTACAAAATGGTGAGTGACAATCTGGAAGGAGCGATATACCTAGCTCCGGTCCTCACAAGTTCCTACCTCACGCCTCCACGAGTCATATGATCACAAAAGACTGCCAGCCGAAACATGGACACAGCTGGTTGGCGTAGCCTGGGCAATGTTGTCAATCCGACAATAGCAAAGTGAGGAGGTGCGACGCGAACGCTGGCGCGGTAACCATAGCACGGTGATAGAGGAAATGCTTCGCCAACCCGAGCGTCTGTTCACCATGGAGGTGCGGCTCAAACAGCGTCTGACTGGCATCCAGCGGCTGAATAAGAAATGCTCTTCCCCGGAAACTACACCTAAGATGGCAGCCCCATCACGGCGGATAGGAGACCTTAGGCCAACCACCTACTGTCTCTGAAACCTTTACAATTGTTACAGAAACCAACAGAGAAAGACATCGAACTGATTTAACGGCAACGACTTTTAGCGCAAAACAACGGACACGAATTGGATCATGGAATGTATTGACGTTAGCCCAGCAAGGTTAACTGGCACAACTCGCCAACGAGGCGCGACGCATGAAGCTAGAAATCCTGGGACTGAGTGAAGTTCGTTGGCCAAACTTTGGAGAACACAAACTGCCGTCGGGACAGGTACTACTATACTCTGGTATTCGAGGTGAAAACGCTCCCCCGCCATCGTGGAGTTGGTCTCCTACTTAGCGTCCAGGCAAGTGCTGCGCTCATCAAGTGGGAGCCTGTTAATGAGAGGATAATCGTGGCCAGATTTAGAACACGGGTTCGTAACCTTACCATAATCCAAAGTTATGCGCCAACCGATGCTGCCGAGCTACAGGACAAGGAGAATTTTTACAGTCAACTGAATGCCGTCGTGGCATCAAGATCTACACTGGCGACTTCAATGCGAAGATCGGCTCCGACAACACGGACTATGAGCGTGTCATGGGACGCCATGGTCTCGGCGAAATGAGCGAAAACGGTGAGCTGTTTGCAGAATTTTGTGGCAATAACGACATGGTGATCGGGGGCTCGCTCTTCCCCCATCGGCCAGTGCACAAAGTCACGTAGGTTTCCCGTGATGGACATACCGAAAATCAGATCGACCACATCTGCATCAGCCGAAAATGGAGACGGAGCCTTCTTGATGTCCGGAATAAACGCAGCGCCGACATCGCGTCTAACCATCACCTTCTAATCGGCAAAATCCGCCTATGCATGGCGCGGATCCAGCGACGGGAGGAGAGACTTGGGCGGCGGTTCAACACACACACCGACTTGAAGATCCTACGGGAAAAAGGTCTTTTGTTGAAGAACTTGAGACTCGAGCTGCGGACGTTCCAGAAGGTGGCAGCGTAGAAGAACAATGGACGACCATCAAGAATGCCTTTAAAGAAACAAGCGAGAACAATTTGGGTGAGCTGGGTCGTCCAAAGGAAAGAGTGGATCATAGATGAAACCTGGTGGAAGATTTAGGACCGTAGAGAAGCAAAAGCCGCGATAGAGCGGACGAGAACCAGATGAGTCAAGAACGAAGCCCGTCAACGGTACTCGGCTCTAGAGAAGGAAGTCAAGCGCTCTTGCAGACGGGACAAACGAGCGTGGGTGAACTCCCTGGCCGACGAAGGGGAGAAAGCCGCAAACACTGGCGATATACGCCTCCTCTACGATATCTCACGACGCCTGAGTGGAGCAAGGATGAACCCGAGGATGCCAGTGAAGGACACGACTGGACAATTGCTTACCGACCCCACTGACCAGTTTGAGCACTTCGAACAACTAACAAGGCTCCAGGGGTCGATCGCATATCAGCAGAGATGCTCAAAGCTGACCCCATGCTATCCGCACAAATATAGCATCAACTATTCTGTAATATCTGGGACACCGCAACTTTTCCGGCCGACTGGATGCAGGGCATCTTAGTGAAGGTCCCAAAGAAGGGGGATCTGACTGTGTGCGACAATTGGCGAGGCATCATGTTACTGTGTATTGTTCTCAAAGTTCTGTGCAAAGTTATCCTGAATCGGATACAGGAGAAGATCGACGCGACTCTCCGACGGCAGCAGGCAGGATTCCGTGCCGGAAGATCTTGTGTGGACCATATTGTCACGCTCCGCATCATCCTGGAGCAGGTCAATGAATTCTAAGAGTACCTTTATTTGGTATTCATTGACTACGAAAAAGCTTTCGACCGTCTCAATCACGAGAATCTATGGGGCGCCCTGAGACGCAAGGGAGTCCCGGATAAAATCGTCAACCTCATCGAAGCGCAGTATGAGGCTTTCACGTGCCAGAGTTCTGCATAATGGAGCCTTGTCCGACCCTATCCGGGTAGTCGCTGGTGTGAGACAAGGATGTATACTATCACCGCTATTGTTTCTCATCGTAATCAACGAGATCATGGTAGGTGCAATTGACCGTGTACCGAACCGTGGGCTGCTTTGGCAGCCTATCACCATAGAGGTAACTCTAAGACCACTGGGTCCCGAAGAAAATCATTATTATTTTTGGCTCACTCAGTACCAGAACAACGGTCCCAAGCAGTCCCAAGCTATTTCACTCACCCCTGCATGTTCTGCATGAATCCACACACCCCTGATGTTATCTGTCAAACTTTCATAGCGAATCAAAACAAACATAGTGTAGTAATAGAATTTCAACTAGAATAGGGTACGTTAATCGTTTGCTTGGGACCAATAGGCTACTAAAGTGGTGAGCCAATTTAAAATCGTTAGTTTCGTATTGATTGTTGGTGATACGAAGATAAGGTGGCGGTTAACATCCGCAGGTGATGCGCTATAACTTGTGTGACGGTTTCAATTGGTGGCGGTGATAGAAGAAGAAAGAAAAAGCGTGATTGAGACTGCTTTTGGCAGAATTGCTGCTGAAGGGGCGAAGGGTCTATGCGGAGAGGCCCAGTGTGCATATGTGTGTGAGGGGAGCGCAAGGGTAGTTGCGTTTAAGAGTGGAAATTGTGGATTCCACGCCGAACGGTAGCGATAATTTCGAGTGCGAGAAGGCAGGAAAGGGGAAAAAAAAAAGAAGAAGCTGATAGTGCGGGGAAAATAAAAAGCCAAACATATAGCGGCAAACAGTAGTGTGTGAGTGAGCACCCTAAAGGAATACAGAGTAAAGCGGTGGTGAAATTCTGTGAGACGAAGAGAGTAGAAAGAGAAGCAAAAAGAAAACGGTGAAAGAGAGCGGCAGCGGTTTTAATGCAGCGACAACCGATAGTAGGAGAGTGAGTGCCACATAGGTGTTTCATCTTCTCGTAGTAGGGGTTAAAAGAGAAAAAGAAGGAGAAGAACAGTGAAGTCCGACCGCAACGCGGTCCGCAAGAAAATAGTTTCCCTAGAAGCCCTTCAATTTAGTGAAGAGGAAGAAAGTGCTGAGTGGTTGCGATGATGCGCGTTGGTGTCGGCCAAATGTTGTAAAGGATCGTGATCGGATTTACCGGGAAATACCGATTGGAGCTTATGGCCATTAAGGACAGGTAAGTAGTTGGTCCATCAAGGTAAGATAAATTAATAAACATATAAAGTATCCGTTCGATTTTGGCAACACGTTTTCAGTACATTTAAACTGCTTGTGCTCTGCAGTTATATTATTAAATTCTGTTTAATAATTTTCTTAGATTTTCAGTAAAATTGTGGAGCTTTAAACGTCACCTGCAGGCCTGTTCTGCGAGTAGTATGGCTCTCTGTCGCTAGTAGGGTGACGGTGGTCGCCTCGTGTGAGGTGACTCTTCATTTGATTGCACGGAGAGTCACCCCACTAGTGCGTGACTTTTGTTGACTCATTGGTGGTGGAGATTCGCATGACTCGCGGAATAGGTCAGATGATAAGATTTGCATTTATTAAAGATTTTGAAAAGCTAAGAAGTCAAAATTGTGTTGACAAAATCTAACGGGTAATGCCGATATTAATATATATATACACACATTAATTGCAAAGGGGAGGGATGGGACCACCAGGGCACCGGATTGAAGCGATTTGGATGGGGAGAGTGGAATTGCCAACTCCCTGTCATTAACATTTCGTGAATTGACGGCGGGCTCTTCTCCCCACTCATTGGGACGTTCCCTCGTATGATGGCTTGTTCTACATCAGGTTGTAGGATTTTATCATTGGAAGGCGATTCTCCTGATCCCGCGGATTGCGCGTAAGTGTATCTGCTTACGGGTCCGCCTCTCCGTTTTTGCCCCTCTTACAATGGTAAATTGAATACAACCAGGTATCGTACTTGATCAAGTCATACTTGGAGGATGATCCACTGTCTAATGGCTGTGCCTTGCAACAATGAGTGGTATCCTTTACATACATACATACATACTAGCACAACGGCGCTCTGATATGCTCAATGACCTAGCCGAACGCTCCTCTGCGGCGGGTCTCACCATCAACGTCAACAAGACCAAATCGTTGGATATCAACACGGGCAACCCTTCCAACTTTACGGTAGCGGGGCAAGCAGAGTAAAAGGTCGAAAGTTGCCAATATCTTGGCAGCCAAATAGCGTCAGACGGCGGGACCAAGAGCGACATAGGTGCACGAATCAAGAAGGCTAGGGCTGCCTTTGCGAGTTTACGAAACGTATGGTGATCCAACCAGATACGCACCAAAATCCGAATTTTCAACTCGAACGTGAAATCTGTGTTGCTATACGCCAGCGAGACGTGGTGTGTATCAGCGGAGAACACTCAAAAGCTGCAGGTCTTCATCAACCGATGCCTGCGGTATATAATTCGTGCCTGGTGGCCTCACAACTGGATCTCGAATGCCGAGATCCATCGTCAATGTCATCAGAAACCGATAGCAACAGAAATTCGAGAGCGAAAGTGGAGGTGGGTCGGCCACACACTTCGACGGGCGGAAACGAAATCTGCAAGCAAGCGCTGGATTGCAATCCGGCAGGACATCGCAGCATAGGCAGACCCAGGGGCTCATGGCGGCGGAGCCTCAATAAGGAAATTAAGCAAGTCGATAGGAATCTAACCTGGGCCCAGGTCAAGGCAAAAGCGAGCAGCCGCCCAAGATGGAAGTCTTTCACGTTGGCCCTTTGCACCGCTGGTGGTGCACAGGACCCTTAAATAAGTAAGTAAGTGTCCACATATAGTTAAGAGTAAGAAACGTTATTAGAAAGAGTCCTATTAGGATGTTTTATTCATAGTAAGATAGTAGGATCTCCTTTACCAAATTCCCCTGTTGGAGAGGGATGGTGAGGGGTATCTCCCCCCGCCACCACTGGCAAAAGAGATGATCACACTCAAGTTGTCATCTGACATCTTTCCAACAGGGAAGTTTGGGAAAGGTGATGATCAACCTGATACGTGCCTTCCTCAAAATTGACCTTGGCTCGCTTTCTACTCTCTATATAAAATTTTCAAACTGCCGCACTCTCACGGAACAAGGCTGGTAGCAGGTCACTTTTTAGTGACTTGGTCACTAGTTTTTAAGTCAGTCACTAAAAAGTCACTTTTTACGGATGATACCAAGATATGTCAGAGAAGAATGCCAAACTACACAAAACGAAAGTCTCTTGTAAATTTATCTAGGTTGTCTGAGAGTCGATTTGTTCACCTCCGCTTAAATCTTAAAACTGTTTTAAGGCTTAAGCGGAGGTGCAAATATCGGCTCTGAGACCGACACATACGAGCTTCACTTTTGATATGCTCCAAAACAATTTTTGGAAGAATTCCAAGATAATTGAGAGACGTGCTCCAGGTGCTTGTAACGAGAGTTCTGAAAAGAATTATATGAGGATTCGTAGAGGATTATTTGTCCAAATTCTAATAAGTTTTTCAGAACTTAGATTTAAGCAAATCCCGTGAACTCCAAAGGTCTCCAAACTCAGCGAACAGTAAAGGAATTTTGGGGCGATTTCTGAGGCTGATTCCAAGAGAATCCTAAAGAATTCGATTGAAATTCCAAGAAGTATTCCAATAGAATCAAAATGGAACTGTGAGAAGAGTTTCAAGGGTATTCTGAGATTTTTGTTGAGAATTCTGAAGAAATGCCATGGAAACTCTTAAGAGAATACAATTCAGGGTCCAAAATCATTCAGAACAGAAATTTAAGACATTTCTGAGCATAATTGCATGCGATCTCTAAGGAGACTTCAAGTAAATTAATGATTCTTATAATGTTCTTGAGAACATTGCGATGAATTCCTGGCGAATAATCAAGGATAACTTATCTAGATACATAGAAATTTTTAAGATTTCGAACGCAGAAACAAATGAGAAATCTACGAAAAATACTGTAGTTGTAGTTAACCCTATTTAACCTAATGGCTTCATTGGTTTATACATTAGCTTAAATATATGTCACACAACCAGTAAAATTTACCAAACTCCAGGAAACCCCGAACAATTTTAAAATTGATATTTTCTGGCCATCATGTAAAATGTAACTATAGATCGATATAATTAGAGGAATTTATGAAATGTAATTTTAGGTTCCATGACAAAAAAAAATGGAAATCATTTCAGTATCAAACCGTATTCGAATTTCTGAGTTACCATATTTATTATTTATAAGTCACTATTTGGTCACTATTTTCGTAATTTTAGTTACAAAAGTCACTACTATTATATCGCATCAGCACTACCAGCCCTGCGTTATGCTATAACTCCATATCAGTCCCATATGGAAAAAGTAGGCATTGAGAAAATGGCAGTAGAAGTTAAGAAGTGCAATTTCCATGTAAATATTAACACAATCATAGTAAATTAATCGATAATTTTGTCAAGTTAAAATCAGTTGCAATGAAACTTGCATGTATTGTTATATTAACGAAAAATAAAGCGATTCAAAAAGCAGAACTGTAACTTGAAACTTGACCTCTGGACGATTGAATTTCAGGATGGGACTGATTATTTGCTTGATGGGATAAACTGACTTGATGTTGTTTTCACATTGTTCATGATCAAAGTTCGTAGTTTTATCACGTAATATGAAAGTAGATACCAATTCTCGATGAACACTTCAAATGGTCCTATCTGCTTTGATCGATTCTCTTCGTCGACTTTCTCTTTGCATAACCACTGTTATGCAAACAATTTCGCGCTAATTCTACCACATGGTTTGATAAAGGATGTTCTTATCTAGCGTCCAGAACGTCAAATACAACAGGGAGTTATTGACTAAAGAGAAAGTCGATGAAGAGAATCGATCAATGCAGATAGGATCTTTTGAAATTTTTATCTAGAATTGATAGTGGATATAGCGTTATTATCTTAAAAATGACAAAAATCCACAAATATGCGATTCTAATCAGACCAGATGGATTCCAGCGCTTGGATCTGCCTTGCAACTGGCAAAGGTACTCTTTCCTCCACCGATCCTAGAAATGTTGCAACTGCTGATGCACTAACTGCCAATGCCTTAGACGATTGTAGGGATGTTCCAACCAAGAAATGAGCTGGGGTTAACGCATCTAGATCATTTGGATCGTCGGACATCAGAGTCAGAGGTCTGGAATTCAAGCAACACCCTACTTGAATCAACAGCGTATTCATGTCTTCCAGTGTGACTGGGTTATAACCGATGACCCGTAGAAGATGGTGTTTGGCCGATCTTACCGCGGCTTTCCACAGTCCTCCAAAGTGGTGTGCGCTGGAAGGGTTGAAGCAACCGGTGGAAACTAACGATTTTAAATTGGCTCACTACTTGACTAGCCTATTGGTCCCAAGCACATCGACTAACGTACCTCATTCTAGTATAAATTCCAGCACTACACTATGTTTGTTTTGATTCGCTATGAAAGTTTGACAGATAAAATGAGGGGTTAGTGGATTTTCCTATGTTTCGAGGGGTGCATCGATTAGCTTGGGACCGAAGAGAGTACCAGAGCTGAGCCAAAAAGTTGAGCAGGTTTCTTCGGGACCTTCTAGTCTTAGAGTTACCTCTATGCTACTACTGGTTTTCAAAAAGGAAGCTCTAGGCTATTCTGGAAATATAATAAGCTAAGTGTGTTGGGAGAAATCTTCCATTTTTGTAAATAAGAAGAGAAGAGTAGTCACATAGTCACTATGAACGGAGTTCCAATTTCCTGGTCAAAACAAGTGAAATATATTTGACTAGTACTAGACCAAAAGTTAACTCTCAAAGTTCACATTGAGGGCATCCAAGCCAAATGTAACAAATATATAAAATGTTTGTATCCTCTTATAAACAGGAAATCCAAACTCCATGTTTTCAAACCGACCATGCTTTATGCTGTGCCAATATGGTTTAGTTCAGGCCTGCTTAACCTTTCTAATCATGCATTTTTAAATGGCTGTATCTTTGTTTGATGAACATGTTTCAAGCTGCATTTGGTTTATTTCTCATTCATTCTGGGCTAAAACTCATAATGATTAACAGAATTGGATTAGAATTACATCATTGTTGAGATCCAGAGACCAGGAGAAAGCACTTCAAAGAATTCAGAACAAAGTTCTGAAGATGATTTTGAAGTTGCCTCCCTGGTACAGTACTACCAACAATCAATAGGAAACTAACGATTTTATATTGGCTCACTACTTGACTAGCCTATTGGTCCCAAGCAAATCGATTAACGTACCCCATTCTAGTCGAAATTCTAGTACTACACTATGTTTGTTTTGATTCACTATGAAAGTATGACAGATAAAATGAGGGGTTCGTGGATTTTCCTATGTTTCGAAGGGTGCATCAATTAGCTTGGGACCGAAGAGAGTACCAGAGCTGAGCCAAAAAGTTAAGCACGTTTCTTCGGGACCTTCTAGTCTTAGAGTTACCTCTATGGTACTACCAACAATCAATACGAAACTAACGATTTCAAATTGGCTCACTACTTGACTAGCCTATTCGTCCCAAGCAAACGATTAACGTATCCCATTCTAGTCGAAATTCTACTACTACACAATGTTTGTTTTGATTCGCTATGAAAGTTTGACAGATAAAATGAGGGGTTAGTGGATTTTCTTATGTTTCGAGGGATCAATCGATTAGTTTGGGACCGAAGATAGTACCAGAGCTGAGCCAAAAAGTTGATCTCGTTTCTTCGGGACCTTCTGGTCTTAGAGTTAACTTTATGATACTATCATAGAGGTACTAGAATTTTGATCGATTTGCTTGGGACCAATAGGCTAGTCAAGTAGTGAGCCAATTTAAAATGTTTAAAAGCACGTAACTTTAATTTTTCAAATTGAATTTTGAGTTTTTGTAGGCTTTTATCCTTGCTTTTATCTTCAACGATATGTAAGTTTTAGATTAGTTTATACTTCGGTTTAAATTAAATTAATTAATATGGTTTCAATTTAATATAATTACAGTGCAGGTGATCGTTCACCACATAATTGTGCACAGAAAGAAGTTCTCTGAACCTCTTTCATAAAGACGCCGAACACTGGTGGCCGAAAAACGTTCCCAGCAGGAGATGCAGGAACGGTAGCAACGAAAGCTGCTCTACAACGATGTCGTTCGGACGCGGGAACATGTCACGGACAGTTTCCTAGAAGCACTGCAGACGGGATCGGTGTTCGATAATCAGGTCAACGATAACGAAGGGGACCACGACCTGCGGGAGCGGAGCGGAGGGTGCAACCATAGAGGTAACTCTAAGACTAGTAGGTCCCGAAGAAAATCATTATTATTTTTGGCTCACCCAGTACCAGAACAACGGTCCCAAGCAGTCCCAAGCTATTTCACTCACCCCTGCATGTTCTGCATAAATCCACACACCCCTGATGTTATCTGTCAAACTTTCATAGCGAATCAAAACAAACATAGTGTAGTAATAGAATTTCAACTAGAATAGGGTACGTTAATCGTTTGCTTGGGACCAATAGGCTACTAAAGTGGTGAGCCAATTTAAAATCGTTAGTTTCGTATTGATTGTTGGTGCAACTGCATTGAAGCCGATTGCGAACATGAATCACATCCAATGCTTACTCCAGTTTGGAGATACTCACGGAGCTGTTGAGACCTTCGAAAGAACCACTTAGCTCGAGGTACAAAGGTGTACGGACCTAGGTACGGACTGTAAGATCAACTCTACTTATAATTATATAAAAATAAAGCATTGTAATACTTAAAATATTACCTATTTTCAATATACAATATTGCTACAACTATCCCTCAATATAAATAAGAAAAGTATTTAATTATCTTATTATTTTCATTTGATTTACGTCTACGTATGCTTTCAAAAAATGAACTAAAATCATTCTAGATTAGGATGATAAGTATCCAAGTTGTTGTGGTTTTAACAGATGATGAATTGAATGACAATCATCTCAAAATCATCTTCTTTCCTTTATTTAACGTCGGTCTCTGCTCCTCAATCTAGTGCCAATCACCGACGGACATCAATTGCCATCCATTGACGGCAATCGAATGTGCAGGAAGGCAGCTTCCACACATGCATAGGATATCGCACCCATTCAACACACATGGGCCGGGACCAACGGCTTTAATTCCCTTCCGAAGGACATATCCGAAGGAATAATCGATCAAAGGATGATGTTTTGGTTCAGTGTACAAAGTACCACCGAGGGGCGCAAAAAGGTAATTTTTACTAATGTAATCACACTTATTTAAAATAGTTCCAGTGCTCAAACCTATCACACTAAGATTATTTCACCGAAATCTGTGTAATTTTACCGAAGTTTAGTTTAGTTTTCTTTATTAATTTTACCGAAATCTCAACAGCTGAACGTTCGGTAAACAGTTTGGTGATTTTTTACAGATTTCCTGTAATATTTCACCGAATCTGTGAAAAATCACCGAACTGTTTACCGAACGTTCAGCTGTTGAGATTTCGGTAAAATTTCACAGATTTCGGTAAAATAATCTTAGTGTGCATATACGAAATTTTTGATTTCGGTTCCATTTGACATGCAAATTACGAATATGCAATTACCTCAATATCCCTAAAGAACCCAATTGCAACGATTAATAATAATTTTTCTCTTTATGTAGACTGGTAAGTTACTGTAGTAGCTGGGGCACCTTAAAATGAAATTTAATTTAATTTGAATTTGGAACAAATAAAGATTAAACATAAAAAAGTTAATCGACTTTTTTTTATCGACGAAGAGATAGGATTAATTCAAAAATTAATCAAGAGAAAATCTGCACTCTGAACATTGACCATTTGCGGACCCCTAATTTTAAAGTTTCATTCATGAGTTAGGTAGGTAGTAGTGGTACGAGTTTGTACAAACACAACAATCGATAGAATGAACATCGTTGGTGCGGAAATGAACCGTTGTTTCAGTTCGATGCTTTTACAAGCATTATAACGGTTTTTCTAGTAGTAGTAATATACGCAGTTCGCTGACTGGTTGTTGATTCGGACGATTTATCGCACACCCACAAACACAAATCTACACAGATTTGACAGTTCCCTTACACATCATGCAATGAAACGTAAACATTAGAAAATTTCAGCCTGCTCAAAGGATTCTTTTTCGTGTTTTTAAACAAATTTACCCAATCATCGTTTCGAAAATGGATTATGAGAACGAAAAGGTGTTAAAATTGGTGTTTCCCGAAAGCTATGAAGGTAAAGCATGGCAATCGTTTCGAGATGAAGTAAATGCTCACTACTTTTCATTCCAGACGTCCTCAACAGCGACAGTGCCCCGGATGTCATGGATTACATGTTCAAGCTGGGCTCGTACAAAGTGGACCAGCTGAAGAAGGAAAAGATCCGGTTGCAGGACGAAAGCAAACAGAATGTCGAGCAGACGCAGGAACTGGCCGTCAACAACTACAAAACGTTTATCCAGACGGCGGAATGTTCGCGGGAAATCTACCGGAAGTTTGTCCAAACAGAGGAACGGGTGGATAGTTTGAGCAAGAAATTGCCCAACTTTGCGGAGACTTGTCAGAAATTTTTGGACTCCTCGAGCAATATCAACAGTGCAAGACGGTTGAATTCGCTGACGTTGACGCGGAATGCCGAACTGTTGGAAATATTGGAGCTGCCGCAGCTGATGGAGACATGTATCCGGGAGGGGAAATATGAGGAAGCTTTGGAACTGGCTGCCTACGTGCAGCGTGTCGGTACGAAACATGGAAACATTCCAATTATTGGGGTAAGACAAACAGAAAATTTTAGTAGGAATGCATGTTGGAGGTTAATGTGGATTTATTTGAACAGAACATTCGAACAGCCGTGGAAGCAGCGTGGCACACGATGTTGGTTCAACTGCTGTCCCAGCTGCGAACAGATCTTCAACTACCCAAGTGTCTGCAGGTCGTTGGCTACCTACGGAGAATGCAAGCTTTTTCGACTGCTGAATTGAAACTGAAATTTCTTCAAATTAGGACTGGATGGTTTAAGGAATTGCTAGGAAAAATTCCTCAAGAAGATGGTCAGTATTTCACGCTAATTTAGAATGAAAACTTCATATGAAAATGTTTCATTTTCAGCTCACCTTCACCTAACGAAAACGATTGAAGCCACACGTGTGCACTTGTTCAACATAATTACGCAGTACCGCGCGATCTTTCCGGAAGATGAAGATGCCATTTCCGGCTTGTCTACAATAACCTCGGACCACAACGCTGCCGATGGGAGTAAGATATTCCACAGTTGGCTACATGACCAGATAGTGGACTTCATTAACACACTGGAGAAAGATCTCGCTTCGAATGACATCAATTCCTATGATACCATTCTTGGCCAGTGCATGTACTTCGGTTTGTCTTTTAGCAGAGTTGGAGTTGATTTCCGGTCACTGATTGCACCCGTGTTCATCAGGGTAATCTCGCTCAATTTCCAAAATTCCATCGTGAAGATCACACGTCAGTTTGAGCAGGAAATCGAACGTTACACCTTGATAAACAAGGTTCCCACCGGTATCAAAAGAACCAAATCGGGTGACAAAACCGAAAACAGCAACCACCCACCGGAAAGTCTACTGGATTTCACACCGCTCGCCCTATACTGCAACGAAATTCTTACAGTTTTCAACGAACTCCGATTATGTGCACCGATCGCTCTCGCGCCTACGGTGACCGAAATTATCGAAGCTTCCCTGGAGAACGTTTGCAAAAACATACTTTCGTTCTACCGGCAAGAGCAGCAAGCATTCACTGCCACCGAGCGGGAATGTTTCATCCGGTTCTGCTCGTGCTTCGCATACGATCTTATCCCCTACCTGCAGCGCTGCATTCACTTCATCTTTCCCCCGACGACCATCGCCAACCACCTTGGGATCAATGTGCTGACGCTCCAGAAGCATGGCATCACCTATTTCCGACAGAAGAAAATCTTGGAACCGATTGAGTATCTGCTGCCCGATAAAATTGAAGCCGTTATCAAACAGGTCGGCAAGATAAATGTTGGGTCGCGGGCCTCGTCAGTGCCACTGCCTTCATCAGCTGATGGCTGCAATGATGATGATGATGATGATAATGGGGATAAGCAGCAGGTCATGGGTGATAAGATAGACGAAGCGTCATCGAGCGCAGGTGGCGATCTAAGTCCGGACGAGGTTTCCAAGGCGACTAAGCAGTGAATAATGACTGCGTTGAGCTACCCGTATTACTGTTATCTGATAATTTGGGAGCTGGAAAATATGCACACGATATCGTATGATTTTCTTTATTCATTTGTTATCATTTTAATTTGCGGTACCATGCGTATTTTACGATGAAAAATATATATTTATTTATGAACAATAAGTTAAAAATGATTTTTGTATTTTTTACTGATCATGAAAGAAACGCATCCTCTTAGGTACCGATCGATTTTCGATAGTTTCATTATGAGCGAAGAATATTACCAATATTCTACTGAAGGTTCTCTATATCTGTTGAGTTTGAGAGGACTACGGAAGAAACCAGACGTGTATCTTTTAAGTAATGATCATCTGCACATCTCAGAAAAAAAGGATCTGGAACGTAGAAAAATACATGATTCTGAAATGGGATAAATTCTGAGCATCCCAAACTTTTTAAAGTTACCTATAAAAATAATTACAGTATGAAAGTCCTAGACATCGAAAGTAAAATAGAATCTCAGAAAGCTTCAGGATTGCGGTTGTGGCAAACCATATACATGTTCTTCTGACATCTTCTTGTCTATCCCTTGCGCTGCAGAAATCATCATGAGCAATGAGGCCTATTCTGCGCCGCGAGTGAGATGACGTGACTCACTGTCACAAGTGTGGTGACTCTCCATTTGATTTGCCCGGAGATCGGAAAGTCATCTCACATGACATGGTGACACGCGGCGCTGAATAGAGATCAATACCTTATCGTTCAGTCGATGTCCTTCGTTAGTGTCGACCTCCACATATCTGCTATATTGAGTGGCGCAGAAGAGGGGGATGAAGCAGTATTTATGCACCGAATCTGTTCCTGCAGCTGCATTCAGATTGGAACCGTTATCCCACAATATGACGATCGGTGGTCCTCTCCCCAATACGAACCGGCTGACACATGATTCTTACGGTTGCCAGTTACTGTAGTTGTAGCTAACTAAGTACAGTTATCTATCATTTTAGCTCAACAATATCGGGAAAGACTAAGAAATTGTGAACAAACAAAATTTGGTCTTCCCATAGGTTCCTAGTAGTATCCATAAAAACTTTATGTGGTTTGTGCTAAATTAGTTGCCACCGTTTGAGTATAGTCGCTATATTCATAGTCTGGCGGATAGAATCTCGGGAACCAATTGAGCTGTCAAATAGCGGAACCAATCGAGCAAATCACGACCAACAACAGAAAAGAGCCCATCAGCTATTGCGAACAAAACTTCGGAAACCATTTTCTCGTGATGTAAGGCTCGTCTAAGCAAACTAACACTATATTTGAGTTGGCGAAAGATTCTACTATCCGAGGATGCCGGTAATTTGCGTTCGATTGTCGAGGAAAGAATAATCAACGTTTTGTTTATAAAAGTTGATAGGACCTTTTCAATTGTTGGTCTGCGCTTTTTGATAGATCGAAATTTTATCCGCCAGACTACAGGAATATAGCGACTATACGTTTGAGTACTGGGGAACGAAAATTTCAAATTTTGCATCACTCTACTGAACATGCATTCTCGTAGCCTGACGGTGGAGCATCTCGTAAATAGATAGCATTTCGACTTTCTCGATGATGGGAAACGCTACATTCGTCATTAACTCGTTCGTCCCACTACCGGACCGCAAGTATCTTGTAACAGACCTTTTCCATGAACGGTGAACGAAGATAACCCAGTGGACCGAAAGGCTCGTTATGCAACGCAAGATGATCTCACAGAACAGAAGGGGAAAGTGCAAACAAATCGGTGAATCAAAGAGTGGTTCGTTTTTCTGCTCAACAAGAGATGTGTTGTGGTAGCGTTCCACACGGGCTTTCTATGCGCAGTCACACTTTCATAGCATACTGCTTATCTTAACTGAAGGCAGAAGATTCCCTCTACCGCTAGGTGCGCTAGTGTTGGCAAATTACAAGACGAGCCACCTTCTGATCTGAAGTTCTGTTCTGTTCTGTGATGATCTGCTTGATGGGTCGATTAGCGGACGTCATGTACACCATCAGGTCGCTACGCTTTGCCCTTGAAAAGTAAATCGTTTACTTGCTCCATCCTTGCCGGTGTTCAGTGAAACTCCCTTTTTTGTAACTGATTCTCCCATAGCTTCAATATACGCAGTTGAGCTTGATGCAAAATTTCAGATTTTGATTCCTCCGTAGTAAGGTTACACAGTTAAGGTTTTTAATATGCTGATGCCAGGTAAAACAAGTTGACCCAATATTGACTACATCTATCAGCTATTACTTCGAGGTAAGCCTAGGAGTTCGAATGTATACATAGCACGTTCTGGTTTCACTTGGAATTGGTTGTTCAACTCTGCTGCCTCCAAGTGGTTGCAAAGCTTCATAAAACAGAAAAAGGATGAGCAGATCAAAAGAAACACATTTATCGCGTCACTTTCAATAGGTGATGATAATGGTGGTCCCACCTCTTACCCCTACAAAGGTTTGAGCTGGACGATTTATCTTTAAGGTAATTTAACCAGGTTGGCAAACAAAATCGAACTGGTTTCAGTTACAGATATAAATTCCCTCTAGAGTTTACAGTTGCTTCACAGCGATATAAATGTGGAAAAGCTCAGGCGTCCACCTCTTAGTTCGCCTTTTTGTCCACCTAAAATATTCACAAGTATTACAAGCAATCAAGAGTTAATGAACAATCAACAAAGCATCCTATTACACTAGTAACCCCGCAATCTGATGCTATCATAATTTTCAGCAATGTCAGGAATGCTCACGAACTCCCAACATTTGCCAGAAAACTTACTACTAACTCAAGGTATCTTCCAAATAAGCTTCAAAATTGCATTTTTTTTTTATCAAATGTTAAATTCAGTCCTCTATATCCGTAATACGCGCGCGAGGCTCAAGCCTTTGTAGACTACTGTTTTTTTTACTACAACTATTAAATCAAATATCAAAAATCCATCATCACCATCGTGGCGAACAAAATAGTTTTTGCAGTGCTACAATAATTATTAAAAAGTCCTATCCATACAAAATAATCCGTTAAAAAAACTTCGTCAAGATACATAATTTGTCAATTCATAAAAAAAATCACTGGATAACCGTTCAAAAAACAGTTTTAACGTGTGAAATGCAATGTCTCTTAAATTCTGCTAATGTTGTTGCACGTTTAATGTGTCTAGGCATCGAATTGAAAACATTTATTCCTCTAAAAAATAATGAATTCTGTGAAACGCAAGTCAAGAAATGTGGTGTTCTTATTTCATCCGCGTTTCTAGTATTATATCTATGATAGTCACTTCCTCTTTCAATTCGATCACACAAATATCGAGGCAGCAAACCGTTAACTACTTTAAAAATGAACACCATAGTCAAATATACAATTCTTTGCTTCACCGACTACCATTGTAAGGCGTCTAGCATCAAAGTTGAGGAAGTGAATCTATTACATCTCAAAATCATACGCATTATTTTATTCTGCAAGCGCTGTAATCTCGATATTTGTGTTGCATTGGACAGAAATAAAATGGATGGGCAAAAGTCTAGATGAGGAGAGATGATTGATTTGTTTAGCTGTATTTTACTGGCAATAGTTAAATCGTTTTTCAATCGACATAGAATTCCATACTTCTTGGCAATTTTCTTGATGAGCATCTCAATCAACCATCTACTTAAATACTGCAAATCTTCATTCAAGTGTGAGACGGCAACTTCTAAATCCTTAGCTGCAATGAATAACACAGTATCATCTGCAAAAAGATTAATGTCGCAAAACCGTAAAACACGTCGCAAGGCCCTAATACACTTCCCTGGGGCACTCCAAGGTTGTTCCCCACGGGACTGGAAACAGAATCATTAAAAACAGTCCGTTGAGTTCTGTCAGACAAATAGCTTTCAAACCATTTATATGCAGTACTCGTAATTCCAAAGCGCTTGATTGTACTTAACAGTAAGGGCCTAGAAAGTGTTTCAAAAGCGCGTTTCAGATCAAAAAAAACAGCAACAATCGTATCTTTACGCTCCAAGTTGTCTTTCCACTTTGCTAACACCAAATTCAATGCAGTTTCACAAGAATGACCTTCCCGATACCCCGATTGTTCTGGTATCAACAAAGAGTTGCTATTCAAATACTCCTACAGCTGGCGCTTAACAACAAGTTCTAAGATTTTTTCTTATGTGTGCAACATGTTGACGGGATGAAACTCTTCGGCTTTAATCGTTCCAGCAACTTTTTGAATAGGAACCACTAAGGATTCCTTCCAAATTTGTGGCACATGTTCAGTTTGCAATGATTCATTAATAAGGTCCAGAAAGGTGTGGCCAATGACATGAAAGCAATCTTGAATAGCTCTAGCATTAACATTATCTACTCCAGCCGATTTTCCTAATGAAAAACAAATAACTCTAAGTTCATCTAATGTAATTGGGTGAAAAACTTCCAATCTACAACTACTATTAACTGGCTGTTTTATTTCGTCAGGTTCATCGACCAATTCAATGGATTGATTGATCAATGAAACACTTTCGACAAAATAATCACTAAACTTAGATGCAATTACTTGTTCTAACTGTTCTAATGTGCCATTAAAAGTTTAATGTGCCATTAAAAGTTATGTTTGTTAGCCGAGATCTCGGCAAAATTCCCGTTTGTTAGCTAAATCTCGGCAAGTTTTTCACTGAGATCCAGCAAAATAAAATGCCGAGCTGCTCGGTGGTGCCCATCTCGGCGAAAAAATCTAAATGTGTAGGTTTTAATAAAGATTTCAAAATTTTCCATAACTCTTTGCTGTTGTTTTGATGCTGATCAATCTTCCTTTGAACATATTCACAACGAGTTTTCTTTATCGATTGTGAATACTTATTACGCGCGATTGTGTACCTAGTCCAATGATTGTCATTATTAGATCTACAAAACTTTTTGTACCATTTGTCCCTTTTCCGTTTAAGACGCAAAAGATCCAAATTGTACCAGCTGTTCGAGTTTTTCAAAGAAACAAACTTTTGCTCAACTAGTTCATTGGTACACGTTTTCAAAGCGTTATTAAGAACAGCTGTAGATTCATCTAAGTTACCGTCCGCGAATGGAAAATCCAGGCTTCTCTCAACAAGGTTTGAAACAGCTTGCTTCGAATATTTCCTCCAGCACTTCAATTTTACAAAATTATCGTTATCGTTAACATGGTCTAAGACATTAATCACTACAGTCTCATGATCGGTTATTTTCAAATCAGTATCAGTAACTGAACAAATGGAATTAAAATTGGAATAAACGTGGTCAATTAAGGTTCTACTGTGCCTGCAAATACGCGTATATTCATTTACCGTTTACTTTAAATTAAAAAAACTCAGCTAAATGCTTCAAATGATTCGAATTATGGTTATCACGCCAATTAATATTAAAATCACCAGCCAATATATTTAATTTACTAGAATCATGGAATGTCTCGAGCCAGTTCTCTAAAACTTCAACAAAACACTGGTCACTAGAACTGGGAGAATGATAAAAAACACCATAATTACCCATCTTCATGCCACGTACAACTGTAATGCCCAAGAACCAGTTGCCATCAATAACTTCGTTGGTACGAAGGTTGAATTGAACTGATTCTTTGACATAAATAGCAACACCGCCAGTGTATCTAGAATGTGATAAATTAGCAGCAACAATATATCCCGGAATACTATGCTGATCAAAAGCTTCAGTTTCTACAATATGAGTTTCAAATAATAAAACTAAAAGAGGACGTTTTTCCTCAACAATCTGACGTAATGCTACGTAGTTTGTTGACAACCCCGCAATATTCAAATACAAAAATCGAATTGATTCACATTCCTGGAACTTGGCTGCTATTTATTGAAAAGCAAGCTGCTTTTCTTCTAATCAAAAAGTCTTTTATAGAGCAAACATTCCGAGCTAAATGCGGCATGGTTGACGTCCAAGTTCATTTTTCGTTCTTTATTCATTTTCAAACAATTAATACATCTGGTCCTATCTACATTGATCGATTCTCTACAGCGACTTTCTCTTTGGATCGCCACGGCCGTGTTAAGCAATTACCGCATATTTTCGACACACAATTAGATGGAAATAGCAACAATCTAGCATCTAATAGAACAAATACGACAGGAAACGTTTTTGTAGCCGAGCTATTTGCGAAAAAGAGAGTCGATGAAGAGAACCGATGAATGTAGATTGGTCTATTTGAAAAGTGACGCGAGTCCAGCAGAAATCATTTTAATAAATGCAATCAATGCTGATTTTACGGTGATGTCTATATCAAATGTCATATAAACTGTGCTGCAAAATTGATCGTATGTTTCAATTTGGTTGTCTTTTGTTTGTGTAAAAATCGCAGTAAAAATGCATGGAAATATGGAATCGTATGAAGTGCAAAGCTGCTGGATCAAGTAGGGTAAACGCTCCTATAGTTGCGGTACGTTAGAAGCGTTAGGTTCCTATAGTTGTGTATTGAGTCTCCATACACAACTATAGGAACCTAACGCTTCTAACGTACCGCAACTATAGGAGCGTTTCCCCTAGCGGAAATGTGATAGAAATTTGATAGAGAAGAATGTGTTAAAATCGCGTTAAAGCATGCTCAACCGAACAGCTGCATTCGTGTTAGGGGAAGAATGTGTACCGTACGAATTTAAGGTTGCCATGCCGACGCGACGATGGTTTTGGCGGTTTTGGCTGACGCAAGGGGTAGGTAACTCAAGACAGTGTGCCAAAAACATAGTAGGGCACACCCTGGCTCACTCATTGGCACTATTTGACACCCATGGTACATAATTTTTGTGATCTCTAAAGTAACTGGTATCCCGAGCAAAGTCCAGCATCAAAATGACAGCAAATTGAAATCAAGTTTTGATATCAACATCAAACTGAAATCATAATTTGATTTTAGTTTACGCAATTAACAAATTTGATACCTAATTTTGTTTTCATTTTGCTATCAACAGATTGCTATTAGTTTGGGACCGAAGAGAGTACCAGAGCTCATACTTGGCATACACAGTTTTGCTCACAAACTGCTCATTTGCTAATAACTTTTCACAGAGTTGACGAAACATAGTTCTGTTTGAAGCAGTCGATAGAATAGAATTTAAGCTTTTTAAAGATATGTAAAAAAAATGCAGATTTTGATTCAAGTAATAAACTGTATTTGATTTTGCGTTGCAAAAATGAAGTGAGAAATGCCTGCTACACATCTCGGACTTTAAGTGTAAAAATTCATTGGTGTTGATTCAAATGATAAGATTTGCCTACTCTTTGCATGTTTACAGTAAACTATAATCCTAACCTATCAATTACTTTAAAGAAAACTATCTTTCAACAACTGAGTGAAAAGTTATTAACAAATGAGCAGTTGGTGTGTACAACTGTGCATGCCAAGCATGCCAGAGCTGAGCCAAACAGTTAAGCACGTTTCTTCGGGACCTTCTAGTCTTAGAGTTACCTCTATGCTAATACTCCGCCAGTAGACATTTTTACCTCAGTCCAGAATAAGAATCATTAACAATGAATCCAAAAATATAATAATTAAACAGCAGTAAATAATTGTTTTTTTTTTCTTAATTTTCGACAAAAAATGTAAACAAATGAATTACCGAAAAAGGCAGCAATTATTTTGCTGCCTTAAACGGTGATTTTTGACATTTCAGAGATTGTGCAAGTTACGGAGTTTTCAGATAAATTAAAAACGACTGGATTGATTACTTTAAACTCAGCTGTTTAAAAACCCAGTAAAATTTTACCGACTCCGGCAATCTAAACTCTGTGTGTTCTGCACAATAATTGTCTTCTAGTAGTAATAAAGCTCCTGTTGTTGATTGTTTACCTATCCGGTCTAGTTCCCTCAGATACAGACTGGTGAGACGGTGGAAACAATATTCATCTCTCTGACGGAGATATCGTCAGACCAACCTCAAAATCGTGCGACAGAGGACAAATCTAGATAAACATTTCTAAAGGTCCTATCTGCATTGATCTATTCTCATCATCGACTTTCTCATTCGTCAATAACTCAGCTGCAAAACCTTTTCCTGTTGTATTTGACGTTTTGGACGCTAGATAAGAACCTCCTTTATCAAACTATGTGGTAGAATTATCGTTCTAATATGTTTTTGCTAGGCACTTCTTAAGCGTCTTCTCGAATGACTCCGCATCGTAAGCAGAAATTGAGCGAGCCGTCCGTGATGTGCCAACCGTCTCTGTGATGAGTAAAACCAAATCATCATTTTCACCAGGTCCGAGCGTTATTCCATCTGATGTCCTAAAAAAAAAGTTCCGATATCTTAGCTGCTCCGTTTTTCTTGCTCTTCAATCTGTAACTTCATCAACAGAAATTTCCCGCACTATGGAAACGCTCTACTATCAACCGGTGGAAACTAACGATTTTAAATTGGCTCACTACTTGACTAGCCTATTGGTCCCAAGCAAATCGATTAACGTTCCCCATTCTACTCGCAATTCTAGTACTACACTATGTTTGTTTTGATTCGCTATGAAAGTTTGACAGATAAAATAAGGGGTTAGTGGATTTTCCTATGTTTCTAGGGGTGCATCGATTAGCTTGGGACCGAAGAGAGTACCAGAGCTGAGCCAAAAAGTTGAGCACGTTTCTTCGGGACCTACTAGTCTTAGAGTTACCAACAATCAATACGAAACTAACGATTTTAAATTGGCTCACCACTTTAGTAGCCTATTGGTCCCAAGCAAACGATTAACGTACCCTATTCTAGTTGAAATTCTATTACTACACTATGTTTGTTTTGATCCGCTATGAAAGTTTGACAGATAACATCAGGGGTGTGTGGATTCATGCAGAACATGCAGGGGTGAGTGAAATAGCTTGGGACTGCTTGGGACCGTTGTTCTGGTACTGAGTGAGCCAAAAATAATAATGATTTTCTTCGGGACCCAGTGGTCTTAGAGTTACCTCTATGGAGTTACCTCTATGCTACTATGTTCCCTGTTTTCAAGAAAGGAGACAAACGTAATGTGGAAAACTACCGTGGGATTACCTCGCTTGGGGGTGAATCTAAGTTGTTTGAGTCGCTGATAAATGAGAGATTGTTTACTTCCTGCAAGCATTACATAAGTGCATGTCAACGTGATTTCTTTCCTGGCCGCTCCGTGGAAACGAATTTCGTCAGCTTTACGTCGTTCTGTATGGAAAATGTATGCATGAAACTTTAAGTGGATGCCATCTACACTGATCTTAAAGCTGCATTTGATAGAGTTGTGCACGACGTTCTGCTATCAAAGCTTGAAAAATTTGGATGTTCTGTTTCCTCTGCAACGTGAAGTTACTGTATGCATTCGAAACCTCGTCGGAAACTACTCATTGTACTGTTTCTCGAACAGATCAGGAGTTCCACAGGGTAGCACTTTGGGACCACAGCTCTTCTCTTTATTTGTGCACGATGTAACGTTTATTCTACTACGTGAAGGAAAATTGTTTGATGAATTGAAGATTTACCTAGTCGTTCGAGGCTATGCTGACTGTTTAGAACTACAAAACAAAAATCTTTAATGATTGGTGTGAACGTAATTTTATGGTCCTGTGCGTCTCAAAGTGCTGCGTAATTAGTTTCCGTCGAAATAGGACTACCGTTTTGTTTAATTATAACGTTGCTGGGACTGCAGTTCAACGTGTCGATCACGTTAAAGACCTCGGTGTCATGTAGCTCACATACACTCGCCACTTCTCAACCACGATCGACAAAGCAAATCGTCAGCTTGGATTCATGTTCGAGATCTCTAAGCAATTTCGTGATCCTCTGTGTTTTAAAGCCCTTTACTGTTCATTGGTACGCTCACTACTGTAATTCGCGTGTGTTGGCTGGAATCCCTACCAAGCAGTATGGAGTGGACGATTCGAAACTGTTCAATGCAAATTCGTCAGATACGCACTGCGCTAACTTCCTTGGAGTGACCCGCTGAATTTACCACCGTATGCTGACCGCTGTCGTTTACTGGGTTTGGATTCACTTGCTAAGCGCAGGTCGTCTTCGTTGCTAAAGTCTTGCTCGCAAAATCAAAATTATTCTGTATGCTCCTGCCCGAACACTGCGTCCGAGAGCCTTGCTACATGAAGAAGTACATGCAACCAACTATGCTGCAAACAGTTCCTTTGTCGCCATGATTCATCAATTCAACGAAGTATCTGACCTATTTGACTTTGACATCAATGACTCCAGTCGGCCAATCTTTAATTTTTAATGAGTGACTACATTTTTTAGATTTAAGTGTTTCATTGAGACTACCAAGTCAGATGGACTATAATAATAATAATAATAATAGCTAATGTTTGCTATAGCAGTGGTTACGAATAAAGAGCCTAAATTTATAAAGAGGCGACATGTCAAAATTGGAACAATCGATTGTCTGTCAAAGTCATAGGAAAAGTCATTCCAATCGAGCAGAAGACCTGTCAAATGGATAAGATGTCATCTCTTTATAAATTCAGGCTCTTTAGTTATGAAAAGAGAAAGTCGATGAAGAGAATCGATCGAAGCAGATAGAACCAGGCTTGCAATTGCTCATTACAGCTAAAATGCTATTTTTCGGTATTATGAAACAATTGGATACTATAATGATAATTTTTATTTGTAAGATGCAAGAAGAGGTGGTAAAGGTTGTATATGACGTATAAAATTTGTCAATTTTGCTTTCAGAAGGTCACAACTAGCTATTTTATGATGCTGATTGCTCGCTCATCGCGTTGTTCATCGTTACAGATAATCGCTATTGTGACCCTCTGAAAGCTAAATTGACATGTTTTATGTGTCATACACACACTTTACCTCCTGTTCTTGCATCTTGTAAATAGGAATCCAAGATCAACATGTGAAAAGGGCATACAAGCTTTTTGTAAACAAACATTCTTATGCCCTTTTCTCGCCACCCATATGACACCAACGCAAACCATCAACATCGCCGGATAGGGGAAGGTTTCCCCTTCCCGATGATGTTGTTAGTTTGCGTGGGCGACCCTCGGTTGGCGAGAAGAGGGCCTACAAAGGCTTGTTTACAAAAAGCTTGTATGCCCTTTTCACATGTGGCTCTTGAATTATCATTAAGATATCTCATAGCTTCATAAATCCGAAAAATAGCATTTCAGTTGTAATGAGCATTTGTAAGCTTGGATAGAACCATTTGAAATGTTCATCGAGAAATATCGTCGTCCAGCATCTCGTCGT
The DNA here is from genome assembly GCF_037179485.1 of Ochlerotatus camptorhynchus. Taxonomy (NCBI): domain Eukaryota; kingdom Metazoa; phylum Arthropoda; class Insecta; order Diptera; family Culicidae; genus Ochlerotatus; species Ochlerotatus camptorhynchus. The sequence goes on along the minus strand of NW_027040887.1, from coordinate 4,047,288 downwards.
GATCCATGACCGAATCATCTATGTGGACATGCTCATCCTCATCTTCACCATCGACATCATCCACCATCAAAAGGCTGTGCGGTGACGTGGACAGTCCCGTCTGGCTGGAACTGATATTCGCATCTACGTATGTACACAGTTCGAAAAAGTAGTGTAAATGTCTGTTCAGTATGATGCACATAAATGGAGCGTCAAATATCATATAAGTTTACATTATATATCATGTAAAGTTATGAGACATTTCATACAAAGTTGCAAATATTGTATTCAAAAGCCCATTGTTGTAAACAACATTGTTTACAAGTTGCTCGGTTTCGTGAAATTAAATACAAGTTACAAGATTTCTGCAAAATTTAACTGTGACGAATCGATTTCCTGCATCATCCATTCCGTTTCTAGTAGCTAGCTCCTGGATGGTGATCCGAGTTCTAAGATTCTTGTCCAAGAGCGAAAGCAACACGCACCTACCTAAATATACTTTAAAAAAACACTTAAGAAATATATAGCGTTGGTTTATTTGCTCGGTTGCTATGTGGATTTTATCTGTTTGTTTACCCAATGTCAGGAGATTTGTGTGGATATTAGAAAATTTGTTAAAAAATTAACGTTTGATTTATTTAGAGCGTGATTTTCTCGACTTGCTGATTTCTGCTATGGAACGGACATGCAAAGAGCGGCATAAAGGCTGTCTTATAATGAGCACGTATCGCAACTAACATTGCAAGTTTATAGAGGATTTAAAGCATACTACAATTCTAAAGCATGTTCTACAGAACCCTCAAGAAAAACTGTAGAAATTTTTACTTGTGATTAAGGTTCCTTCCATTCACTTTGGATAAAAAAAATATTTTTGAAATCATAGAATACTTAGATATTTTTTTTTTTTTGGGTATCAAGCTGGATCTGCGTGACAGCTTAATTTTCAAGACTTGACCCATTTGAACAAATTTTGTTTCTATCTTTGACAATACAGCAGAAGGACTAGCCTATTTTGGCCGCTTGAACACTGGATTCCATATGTATTGTTTCAAGATAGTTATAGAAAAAATGCTGTGACGTGTGCGCGTAGATACATCCGCGTAGTAAACCGATTGAATGAGTAAATCCGTTTCGAACGAAATATCTAAATTATGTAAGTTACGAAAACCGCGCGAATTCCGAAAGCCGTGCGAGACAACCGAAGCGAGAAAAAAAAGGCTTATTATCATTTAAAGAGTGCCACCAAAATAAATGTGATAGCCTATGTTGGCAAGTTGATTAATTTTGGTTTCCTCCTTAGATATTCTACTTATTTACTACTGAGCTTTGTTTCCATTTAGTTATTTTACCGCACGTATCAATCATTCAAGATTTCACGACCGTACCGAACAAATTCTATACTACAGAAGCTCAAAAAAAACTTTTGGTGAGCTCTACCGCATTGCGAATCATTTCTGCGTAAGCTCCGTAGACGTAGGCGCGTTGATTCCGACAGCCGCGAAAAGTTAAACATGCATCAATACCACATAAGGAAGATCGATTTTACGTATGGTTTAGTTCATAGATTAACATTGACTGCTGTTTACAAATGTAAGTACTTGAACACTAAGAAATAAGTTAACTCAAATGCTTTAACCGCATATATAAGAGATTTCGCGTACTGAGAGAATTATACAGTAATCGAGTACAACAGGGGAATACAATACCTCCAAAAGTTTAAAAGCTATTAATTGTCACATACCTCTACTTTTACTTATTTCCTAAACTATTCCTCTCCTTGTTAATCTGCTAAATGTTATTGGTCTGCCTGCGTTTTCTTTTTAAAGTTCAAGACTAAATAAGAAGATTTATTCTACAACTTTAAAGGTTAGTTGCCTCCCTAAGCGGACCCCCCGCATCCTAATTCTTTTGTTAATCTACTTAATGTCATTAGACTTTCTGAAGTTTCTTATTTAAGTTCATTTGATGATTATGATATCTCATTAGTCTAATTTAATAAATTATTAAAAGCTCTAATTCACCTAATCAAGCATAACCCATGCTTTATTAAGTACCTGCACTTGTGCTTGTAATCTAAAATTAAACGTGTTTCAAGTACTTTTGATTTTGAACTATACCTATTTATTATATCTTAGTTCGACCCAGGTAACACCTTCATGTGACTGAAATGCATCATTTTGAAGTTAGTTTCCTAGCTGATTTTTAAATTATATAGGGTATATGCTCCAATTACGCTCTCACGTTTCCACTATGTCGCACCACAAAAATACATATGGGTATGTCACAATAGAAGCACACCACAGTGGAAATCTCGAGCCATAGTTCAAACACTTATCCCAAATCAAAATGAAGCACATATAAGATTAGTTACAATACCATGTACAAAAATGATGTTTAACATTGTTTCCTGAGTAATACTTCAATGAAAACAACAATGAAAGCTTGTCACGCAAATAGAAGGAGCACCGTTGGGCACTTTCTGAAATATTTCAATAGTATAATTCCCTTGCAAACCCTAATAAATCTATATGCGTAAAAATAAATAAAATAAGAGTGATTTGCGGCAAAACCCGCCAGTATCGCACCCAACGTCAGTGCCTATACGTAAGCGTACTACGACGCGGATCTCAATGAAAGGAGTAACAAGTGTGATACTATCACTGCTAGATTAGATCTTTGGTTCTCTCATGCAGTGGTTTATCAGAGAGGGGAAGCTTAGTAATCCCCATTGCCTGCCCATGACGCTATTCTATCGCGGCATGAGCCAGCAACGCCGACCATAAACCTACCGTCTCCAACACTCCACTATAAAGCATGAAATTAAGCCCACCCACCAACAGCAAGGTGCAAAAACTAGCCAAGGGGAGGGAATTATGGAATACTTAGATATTATGATGATATTTTGCACTAAAATTGTAAAGTTTGTGTTTGACACATAAAACCTGCAAATTTAGCTTTGACAGAGTTACAATGAACGATTTTCTGATCGCCTCTTCGTGAAGAGTGAAAAGCGAAGAGTGGGTGAGATAAATGACAAAATCGCTTATTGCGACTCTCATGTAGGAAAATTGGCTGGTATTATGTGTCAAACACAAACTTCACAATCATTTCTTGTTGATTAAACAAACAAAATATTATCCATAATTTCATAAAACATAGTTTAGCAAAAATGAATGGAAGGCCCCTACTTGGCGACGACACATGTTCATTAGAAGTCATAGATATTAAATTAGTTTGTGTTAACACGCACTAAACGCATAAGTTACGAACGCATTTTATCAGAACGAGCTTTACTAGTTTCCAAACAATAGTGTGCAGCATTCACCCGAAAGCTACCAATTCATCATCATTTCCTTGCACTATGCACACTTGTACAGTAGGCGCCAGTAGCATTGCAGTGTGTGCATCTAAAAATATAACAATTTCTCTGCTGTGATACATTGTGTCACCCTATAAGTATAGGACCAACTGTACAACGGTCATTCTAGCATTACTATTTACATACCTACAATCTACGCAGTAGATTGCAACCGACTGGCGCTCATTTCATTGTATACAATATTAGACTGAACTTTTTTCACTATTCGAAACATGCAAAATTATATTGTGAATGCAGCCAACGGAAGGCTCGCAGAGGGCTTGTTTTGTATCGCACTGTCTGCATAATCAATCGAATGGCGTTCATTAACGTTAACAATAATCGCATACCAGTCCCAATCGCATTTTGTCAAACATAATATTTTCTACTGGAATGGTAGCTAATATTTTTAAATAGTAGCTTTTATTTTAAAAATGTTTAGGAAAATATTCAACTACCAAAAAGCTAAAATGATCCATACTGCCCATAAATGAAGACATGACTAATATGCCAAAATGAAATTCTGAGTTAAAATGAGTTCAAATGTATTAAGCGATAAATCAATTAAATCACGAAAAAAAAGCTATAATAAACGGTAAAAGGGCTGTTGGAAGCCATGCCATTTGGATTAAAATTTAGAAAAATTGCTTTCCAAATGTGGATATTAGACAATTTTTCGACCTTAAAAATTCAGTATTTCAGCAATCTTTTTCCACATGGTTATGGATAGAGATCATACCTACCTGACGGTGCTGTTTTTGGCGACATGATCTGGGTGGCTTAAAAGCCGTTTTTTCGTTTACAGGCTGCACAGCAGTTTTTCGTTATTTCAAACAGGCTTGCGAACATCGGCATTTATCGAGCTTTTAAAATTACAAACGGCTAAGCAGGTTCAAGGACAAACGCAGAAATAAAATAAAATCGTTTGTCATAATCAACAGCTGATTGCTTGATATCATTACACTCAACTCTGTTTTTACGCGGTTGCATTTTTTTTTGGATTTTGTTCTCATGCAGAACGGGTACAACGTTTTAATACCACCCGATTTTTCTTTGTTTTTTTTTTGGAACAAGTTCCATTAAGTTTGGTTGCCAATTGAAATCGAACGACCAAAAATAAAGGCGAAAAACAATCGCGTTAAAACAGAAATTGAGTGTATTTATAAAGCAGCTTATCACTCCGCGTAATCGCAGATAGGTAGGTAATCAAATTGAAATTTCACAGCGAGCGGGGGAGTGGAACGCACGAAACAGTGGCCAGTTAACAACAGGAAGGGAACGTTTATTTTTGGATTTTTCGCTGGGCCAGATTTGTTCGTTTTATCGATTCTTATCACAGGTCATGGAACGATGAATTTTGGTTACAGCTTTGCTTTCGGAAAATAGCCCGCAATGTTGAGGGTGCTTAGATGGGTTAGCAACTGGTCGATGTACTCCTCGCGATGCTTGTGGAAGTGGCCAACGTGCGGCGAACGATCCCAGCACTTCATCGTAGTCTGATTGGAGATAGGAAATTGCATTCGCTTAGATTTATTGGACTGCGTATGAATAGAGATCAGAACCAACCTTAACGCCAACCGTTTCCCAAGCTTCCATGAGCCGTTTGTTGGCGGACTCCGTTCCGACCGGGTCTGTCTTGGAAACCAACAACAACGCCGGACATCGTGCCGGTTCGTAAAAGTACAGGTTGTTGCACTTTTCGTAATACTGCGTGGCTTCTTCATGAAAAAGCTTCAAGTGGTAGCTAGAGATAGTGAGCACACAGAACGGGTGGAATTCAAGGTTCAATGAATTGATAAGAGTTGAACTCTTCAAGAGAGAAATTTTAACTTACGTTATGTAGCCTCGTAATGCGCTTTGCAGGGTAGGATTTTTCGGCAGAACGGCGTGCGGAACTCCAACCGGGATTTCAGTAATGTCAGCTGCACTGTCCCAAATTTGTCCCTTGATCTTGTCGAGTACCGGTTTGTTGGATTCATCCTCGTTGATTTTGACTAGACATTCACCCCACAGGTAACCGCCGACGGAGAATCCATGCAGAACCACTCCTCGGTTTAGATCGTTGTTTCGCATAAATTTCACTATATCGTTGGCTACGGCTTGCGATCCGTGCACGGGCCACATCAGTTGCCATGGGCTGATGTGGGCTACGAGGACTTCGAAACCTTGCTCGATGTAGAACTCGGCGTACTTGGCTAGATGTTTCTCCGATGCTTGCAGCCATGCGAGCATCAGCACCAGGGGCTTGTCCAGTTGTTCCTTTAGCCTGTAATTTTAAGTGTTTTACTGTTCATTGAATGGGTGTCGAACTAAAGGTATTCGCATGGGCGTAGCCAACGGGTGGCCGTTCGGTTGGGGCAAATGCCTCTCCCCCTTAATCTAATAAATTGTTATAAATTCGATTTACTTGAAACTTCAAGAGTCTTGAAAAGTGTTTAAGCCCAAGATGGCAGAAATTGTTTTAACTAGTTCGTTTATTCACTAGGCTCAGTCGTGTGTGACTTAATTAATTAACATTTTAAACAGCAGTAAATCTAGGTTTGTATTGGGTACCAATTAATCGTGGCGGGCTCGAGGTTGGGCAGGGGCAAGTAGCACAGAATCAGGTTGATAATACGACTGGGACACAATGGCTGGAAAACTTGTGGAAAGGAGGGGATGGTCACATCAAATTCTAACATCAGACAAACAAAGGAATTCGTAGATCGCCTGCATGTAGGGAAGATCACGGGTTCCCAATACACCTCTTACTTTACGGAAGGGTTGTCTACCTCGGGCCACTAGGGTATCCAATAGTCGTGCTCTGGAGGCGTCATTACCCGGGCAATGCCAAACTGCGTGATCGATGCCATCATAACCGGTTCTGCCCCTACATATATTGCTGTTAACAAGGTTTATTCTGTAGAGATGTGCGTCTAGCGAGTAGTGGTTGGACATAAGTCTGGACATCACACAAATGAATCCCCGATTTACATCCAGACCTTTGAACCACGCTCTCGAAGAAACATTTGGAGTAATGGAATGTAACCACCGCCCAAGAGAATTACTTGTCCAATCGTTTTGCCAACTTAGAACAGAACTCTGACGTAGTAATGGGAAAAATTCATCATGTGAAATTCTTCTATCATAAATCTCACCTTGTTGTGCGCCCACCTTTGCGACAGAGTCTGCCTTGGATTGAGCAATGTGAGGGAACCCATACAAAGGTAATCATATATGATCTATCGACCAGCAAACTCATCTGCTCCCTTACCCTTGAAAGGTAATAAGATGAGTGTAGATCGCAGAAAATGATACAGGCCTTAGAATTAAAATATTTGTTCTGAGTTACAGAATAACGGACATATTTCGAAGACCAGAAACGCTAACGGTTGGACTGAATCAATCCTTAGGCCGAATTCTGGATAAGGAACATGGTGGATCGCGAAACAGTTTGAAATCGACAATTCGACATTGTCCTGTGTGGTAAAATCGTTCAAGGAGACCCAGACGACCCAGCAGCGAGCTGGCAGCGGACGAAAAACGAAGACGCTCAACCCCGTGAACGCAAGGAAGGTGATGGTTTACTTCAAGCGCAATCCGAACCATTCGATTCGGGACGTGGCCAAGAAGGTCAATTCTTCCGCCTGGTTACTTCAGTAGACAATGAAGCGGGCCGGCCTTCATGACTTCAAGATAAGGAAGGCGCCTAACCGAACCGATAAACAGAATACGGTGGCCAAATTCCGCGCCAGGTTGGTGCAACCGAACTGCATCGTAATGGACGACGAGACGTACTTTAATGCGAATGCCAAGCAGATCCCTGGCCTGGAGTGAGCATCATGGGTTTTTTTTTTTCTTAAAATATAAGGAATACACTTGAGCGAAAACTGTTTTCAAATCCGTTAATTAAAATCCGAAATAGATCCAAATGATGTTGTTCCATCACTAAGTGGGCCATGCTTTAAGACTGTATGCGATTACTTTGCATGTTGTTTGTTGTTTCCACATTTTTCATGATCAAACTCGATCAAACATAATATGAAAATAGATGCCAATTGATAGTGGATAGCGTTGTTATCTCAAAATAGGCGAAAACCCATATGGGACTGATACGCGATTATGGGCAGTCTACCAGTTGGTATAATTTGTTTGCGAGGCGAAAAATAGAAGTTTGAATTCATTGCTTACCAAAGCAGATTCGGCTTAATCTCTTCCCTCCAGACTTATGGTGTGGTAATGTGAATTTTAAGAAGAATTCTGAGGAAAACTTCAAGGGAGTTCTGGGAAGAATGACTGGAATTCCAAGGTAGTTATGAAGAGAATTCTTGATGATGAGACCTTAATGTAAATTCAAGGGAATTCTAAGGAGAACACAGTATAATTCCTAACAAAATAAGGGAATCCTGATGAAAGTATCATGGAAATGTGTAGGAGGATTCAAAGCTAATGGCATTTTTTGCCTAGTTTCAATGACATTTTCCGGAGAATTCTAAAGAGTTTGATAATAAGTTTCCTGGGTATTCTGAAGAGAATTCTAAAGTAATTCCAGAGATAATTAAAAGAGAATTTAGAGGAGAGTTCCAAGGAATATTTTACCAGATTTCTATGAAAGTTTTAGAGAAATATCTAAGAGAATTATATGAACCTTTCTGGAGAGATTTCCTATAGTGTCCTGCAGTGAATTTCTAGTGTTATGAACACAACAAATGTTAGAGAAAACCAGAGATTGCCAAGATAAACTTCCAGTAAATTTTGATAAACTCTATCTGAGAAAAACACAGTATAATCACCCGTTGGAAACTAACGGTTTTAAATTGGCTCGCTACTTGACTAGCCTATTGGTCCCAAGCAAATCGATTAACGACCCCATTATCATATAGGTAACTCTAAGACCAGAAGGTCCCGAAGAAACGAGCTCAACTTTTTGGCTCAGCTCTGGTACTATCTTCGGTCCCAAGCTAATCGATGCACCCCTCGAAACATAGTAAAATCCACGAACCCCTCATTTTATCTGTCAAACTTTCATAGTGAATCAAAACAAACATAGTGTAGTACTGGAATTTTGACTAGAATGTCGTTTGCTTGGGACCAATAGGCTAGTCAAGTAGTGAGCCAATTTAAAATCATTAGTTTCGTATTGATTGTTGCCATTATAGTCTAAATTCTAGTACTATATTGGGTTTGTTTTGATTCGCTATGAAAGTTTGACAGATAAAATGAGGGGTTCGTGGATTTTACTATGTTTCGAGGGGTGCATCGATTAGCTTGGGACCGAAGATAGTACCAGAGCTGACCCAAAAAGTTGAACACGTTTCTTCGGGACCTGCTGGTCTTAGATTTACCTCTATGGTATAATTCCAAACGAATTTTATAAGGTATTCTAAGGGAATCCTGGTGATAGTATTATGGAAATTTATAGGAATATTCAAAGATAATTGATTTTTTGTCTAGTTTCAATGCAATTCTGAGAAGAATTCTGACTTGATAGGAAAGTTTCATGGGTACTCTGAAGAGAATTGCAAAGTTATTCTGAAGATAATTTCAAGAGAATTTAGAGGAGGGTTTGAACGGATGCTTTAGGAGATTTTGGAAGAAAAATCTAAGAGAATTGTATGGAGAAATTCCTGATGATTTTTTTTCAGTGAATTACCAGTATGTTCTGATTAGGATTCCAACAGATGATGAGCAGAATTTTATGCCAATTTTGAATAGTATGAGAGAAAAATCTTAAGGAAATTCCGAGAAGGATTCCAAAATGATCGAATTATGAGGATATTTTCAAAATAATTGTGAAGAAAATTTGAAGAAATTGAGAGGGAATTAAACGGAAACTCTGAGAAAAATTCAATGGAAATTCTTAAGTTAATTTCAACGTGATTTTGAGGATAATTATAAGGGGTGCACTTCAAGGAGTTCTTGGAACCGTTCTAAGGAAATATTTGAGAATATAGCAAGTAGAATTTTCTGGGGATTTTCCGAAGAATTCTGATGAGAAGTTGATTTCATAATCCAAGCCAATTTTATGGTGAAAGAAATGTGGAAAAGAGTTCTAAGCGAATTTTTGCGAGAACTGTTCGAAATAAGTTGTTGAGTGAATTCCAAGAGCTTTCTGGAGAGAATTTTCACAGTGTCTTGCAGAGATGTTCTAGTGTTATGAAAAAAGTAAGATAATTTATATAGCTGAAGATCATTAACGTCAAATATCATACTTAAAATGGTCATTTTATATGATGGACGAGGCGATGAAAGAATAGAGTTGATATTTCCTTTAGGGTATGGCAGTGTTAAAATTGTATATAGAGAGTAGAAAGCGAATCGGGTTGATCATCTCCTTTACCAAACTCCTCTTTTGGGTAGGGATGGTGAGGGATATCTCCACCACTTTAAGTCTGATATTTGAAGTTAAGCATCTCCAACTATGTAAATCGTTAACTTCACAATTAGTAATACAAGCATGATTAGTTAAAGTAAGATAACGCAAAAGAGTGCCAACTTAAAATTTTAGTAAATTTGATACGATTCTAAAAAAAAACTTCAAATAAATCCTGTGAAGAGTTCTAAGGGAATAATACATAAATCAGTGTTGATAAAATATCAAAAATCAAATCTCAATGATATGATAACCTGTGATATCGTTGCGCCAAATATCAAGCTAACAAAACTAACCAGCTACGATTATCACCAACCTGTCGTGAGTATGAGTTTTAAGAGTTTTGCTTTACACCCAAACGCGACCCGAAACTTCCATCACCACTGGCAGCAGTAGCTTTGTGTCTGGCATGCAGCGTTTCGGTCATCCGGCCAGATACACAGACAGATCACGCATATTTCCAGATTTTTTAAATATGTTCCAGATTTTCCCAGATGCTTCGAACATGTTGCTTTAAAAATATCATTGCAATTGATTTACACTCTATTCAAAAAATAAAAAGTGCTTCTTTAATTATTAAAGGCAATCATCGTTGGAAATTATTACAATCCATGTACGATGGAATTGTTAAAACATGTTTGCATGTTAATGGGTTGCAGAATCATGAAAATGAAGCCATTTTCTAAAGATTAGTCGCTGAAAAAAATCTTAAAACTTTTAAAAATAGTTTGCCTAAATGTTTGTTTAATTGGAATTTATATTTATTTAGAATTTTGAATTGCCATAGAATTTCAGAATTTTAAGGTAATGTTGAAAATAGTTTACATTGAAGTGTGAGGCAAATTCTTTGCGAAACCAAAGGAGAATTTCAAGTTAAATCTGAGTAGAGTTCCATTCATCTTTATAAGCTTCGTTGTCGTGCGGTGTCACCCGTCGTTGAGGCGTATTGTGAGTGCCACGAAGTGAGGGTTCGTTTCACGCTCCAGCCAGTGGAACTTTTCGCAACCTGAAAATTTCCCTACTGGTCTACTGGGTGTGGTGTGTGGTCAGTCTGTGCAACCTCTGGTTGAAGACAGTGTCAGTTGTCTTTTAAAAACTCTGATGACAATTGCATAGAGATTTTGTGAAGAATGGAAATAGAATTCGGAATAGAAATCAAAGAAAGTTCTTATTATGAAACTTAAGGAGTATGCTGATACGAAACGTGAGAATAATTTCAATGGAATTCTGTTCAATGTTTCTATGGAGATTCATTTTTATAAAATTTTAAGAAATTTAATCGGAGTTATGCCAAAAGGCAATTTCTGGGAGACTTTGAATGCCATTTTGGCAATGTATTTGAGTACTTAGCAAATACTCAAAAGGATTTCTTAAAAAAATCTGACCTTACCTACAAAGCAGCTCAAATGGAATTATCGGATAACTCTGAGAATAGTGTGACGGTCATTCTGAAGAGTGTGCCAAGGAAATTATTAAGAATATTCTAATGAAATTTCATAGAGAAAGATGAAACAAAATTATGCCAATTCTTGGAAATTATTGCTAGTTTGAGGGAGTTGTGGAATCGGAGAGTGATTTATAAGAGATAGCAAGAGAACTCTTAGAGTGTTACTGAAAACGTTTGGATATTATCAAGATTATTTTAGGGGTATCCAGAAAAGAAGTATGATGGAATTCTAGTATGATTCAAATAGAACTCTGAAAAAAAGACGAAGATATCCTGTAAAGAGTTCCATGTAAATTCAGACTAACAAAAAGTTCCATGATCTTTGACCCAGGAAATATACAAATTCCGCTTTCAGACTTTAATTTTAGTTATATAATTATTTTATTCGTAAGGGTAATGTAAACAGTTGAGTTACCTGTAGTTTAGGTAAACTGTGTGTGAATACCACGATGTTAGGCTTTGATTTCCACTTCAGCCTGGTGAATTTTATAAAATTGCCTACTGCCTACTATGATGTCAAGAATTACATTGTCCGTTCAACCTCAGGGTAATATTAGAATTATTTAGGACTATTAAAATCTTTAACACATATTATGGTACTGCATCAAAAAGCAAGGACTACATCGACTATTGGTTTAAAAAATCCATCCCATCAAAGTTGCTTGATTCTTTGCTTTTCATTCTTTTTTTCAAGTTACAGTTTAAAAAGCAATTCTTAAAATATTTTCTGCAGTATTTTACCAACGATTTAACTTAATTTTTGAAATGCTGCGTAATGAATATTCGAACTTTTTGGGCACACTGTATCAATACTTTTCTTAATTTTTAGGCGATTTAAGCGATGTTAACAAGTTATTTATTTTATATAATTTATTTAAACATGTAATTCATAAACATTCTGGTACTTTGAATAAACTCCAGATGATCAAACTGACCGATTTTTACGGGAGATTGGCACATCACTTTGATTTCAATAGCATTATGTTAAAAACAGGATTTTTTGGAGCCTTCCAGATTTTTCCAGATTTTATAGTTTAGCTGGTCCAGATTTTTATGAAAATGACCTAGCAACGTTGCTGGCATGGCTGAAGAATAAAAAGAAATAGCAAAATATTCTACCTCTTTCTAAAAAAAAAACAATGTGTAACGGAATCAATTTTCTCGCTTCGTTGTCGTGCGCGACAGTCTGTTTGAATTCGTACTCTCATGCTCTACCGTTGTCTCTCTTACACAACACAAACAGTAGAACAACATTCGAGCAAAAAGAAAAATATCAAATAAGTATCATATGACAGGTATGATTTCGTTTTAATTCTTCAATTTGGTATAAATTAAACCATTTCTGATCATAAACGTTATTACTAGGACATCGTTGCTTGCTATTGTCAGAAATCACTTATCTTATTATGGGAAAAACTAAAATACATACATTCGTGATGGTCTTCGGCGGCAGTGTCGTATGACAGCGCCTGTCATATGGCATTTTAGTTTGGTACTGTAAGTGGAGAGCTTGTTTTGCAAGTGTCGGAAGCAAAGGCAGTCCATTATCACAGAAAATTTGTCGACTACGGGGACTGCTTACAAAACTGCTCGCAGTATCAAAGGAGCTTGTAAAATCAATATCAAGTATGATATTTTGTTAAAATATCACGCGTGATAATTTTGCCAATGACTATGCCATCACTGCATATGATTCAGTAATTTTCAAGATCCTAGCCAATAAAATCATGATCCAAGGTTTGTAAAAACTTTTAATATTCTGTGGACTTGAAAGTTTTGTGAGAACTCATGCGTGTTTTTAAAATCCTGGTCCAAGAAGAATCATAAACATACTAGGTATTTTTGTTGTTGAAATTCTGGACTTGAACAAAATGTTAGATCTCAGATGAATGTCCCTGGTTTATTCATTACTAACAGATCATTCAAGACACCCGACTTCAAAAATTGTGTATTATTACAAAGCTAAATTAAATCCAGTGTTTGACATTTCGACAAGGATGCTGACACTTTGACATTTTCCCAAAACTTGGTCCATGGAAAAAAAAGTTGAATATTGAACTTTTTTGAGATCTCAGACTCAATAAAAAGGCGACTTAAGTCATTTTGATATGCCCCCTTAGTGAAAATGTTAAATCTCACGACGAGTTAGACTAATATGCAAGAAAGATTTGCTTATGAGATGATGTGCGCACGCTCAGTAGACAGAGATAATATTGATAACGATTTTAAAGATGTCCTGCAAAATGATGGAGTACGATGTGTGTAGATGGATTTAGATGCCATTAATGAAAGCATTGATTTTTAGATGAATGATTCGCTGGAATGAGACTTTTCGAGCATCTTATGATTACGATTTCGATGACGTCCTCCTCGGCCGTTGCGTTTTCGACACAACTAACGATATTTCTCAGATATTCTTATCAGTCATTGGTTTCATTTGGGAGTGGACTTAGATGGGAAATCCACAGGACTTTATAGGGATACTCATAGAAGTTGCTAGGGGATGTCGATACGTATCAAATATTCTATCAGATCTGGAACAATGAAGGTTGCCTTAGCGCAATAGCATAGGATTAATAGGACCAGATCAATGCAATTACATTCTATTCCGTGAGTCCGACATCAAGTACATGAACTATTTTGTCTCAAAAGGGCCCCGATGCGATGGGTGGAATATCGATCAGTTCTTGTAAGGCAAGTACAAGTAAGGCCTTGTCAATAAAAAAAAAACTCTGTAGAGGGGGTTTCGTTGGGGTCAACGGTTTGCATGATGACACGAAGCAACTTGCTGTTGGGTAAGAGCCCATGGGCGGGCAGATAAGCAACAAAAACCACAGGGTCCTGCCTGCAGTAGAACTGGAGGTGCGTAGCTTATCTGGATAACAAACCATTTCCAAACCATGTGCCAAACTCATGAGATATTGCCACCGATTGGTACACTTCAGCCTACTTCGGCACGTTCGGCACCGCACTTGACACAGCTTTCGGCACAACTAAATCTCGTGGTACAGATTACGTTGTGCGGAGTTGAATATGCCTTGATATTTCAATCTAATTTGAGATCAAAATAAATTCGATTAAAATTATTGTCAAATGAAATGTATTCGAGGGTCGACCGTTTTGATGAAATTTGATGACGTCAGTAGAGAGGAACCTTTCTTTATGATTCACCTACATATTAAAAAGTGATTTTCCAACAGAATCTAATAATCTATTTAAGACTTAAACGCCATTTTCAAACCAAATGAAAGCTTTTTAAGAACACATTTCGGAAATTTTAATCAAAATTGATCGAAGTAGGCCGTATTGCTAAATTAACGTATTTTTGATTTGCTGCATGATTTTTAAATGAAAAAATTAAATTCAAATTTTAAATAATTAAAAAAGTGGAATTGTAAAAATTGTGTAGTGAAATTGAAAGTGGATTACATGACCTTGACCAAATGGAGTCCAACTCCTTTCAGTTGCTGGCAAATAGAGTTCCGGAAGACAGCAGTTTTTTTTCAACCGGCACTGACGCACAACTAAGTTATATTATAAAAAAAAAAAACAACCAATTAATTAACCACTTCATTTGAGTAATTGAAATGACGTTTACTACCACTCGAACTTTGAAATAAAACATTATTTTGAGATTGTTTTCTTCTAGAACCACAAGAAAAGCCAACATTTGTGCGTTTCATAAAAAAAAAATAGAAATTAGTTGGTCCAGTTTTGTGAAATCGCTGGTAAAAAGTCACGCCAAAACAGCTTGACAAAGTGGTCAATTGATGCTCGCGTCAATCAAGAATTGCACTTCTGCTTGATTGAAAGTTTCCATACATTATCAGTGGTTTATAAGCATCGATAACATATTGGGGCGGGCCTTATCGTGTGTACAAATAGCATCGGCATGCTTGCGTTCTTGAAAAGGGGTATTGGAACTGCGGTAGCGTTGTCACCTTCTAACTCCCAGATTCAAGTTTCTTGCACTGATAAATTAAACTATTCCCATTTTGCTTGAACTTTAATCAATTTGACATTAAACTCATTAAACTCGAATGATTAAAAATTAACACTCTCTTTCTAAAAACTAATCGTCTGATATTAAACCCAGTTTAATCATGGTTGATTAGATTGAAAATTACCTTTTTTGATTATATATTAATATTCAAAAATAATAAAATTTAATACTGGAAAGATTATTTCGAATTTAATCACGCATGACTACTGCCGAAGTAATCATGGCTCGGACTCAATAAGGTGAAGCGGGAATCTGCATACTTTTTAAGCTTTTTTGATTTAATTTATCTTTGAGAGTGCAGTCATAAGATATGATTGCAGAGAGATTTTATCCATATTGTCACTGCCAGACTGTGCGAGTTGGATTTTAAATTCATACATACAATACATACATACATTTTGAAAATAGTAATCAAATACCAATTTGAAAAATTTGGAGTTAAAAACGGAATCTTTTGGTCACAAACTTGCATTGTTACCAAAAATTGCCATGATGATTAAGCCATCAAACTCCTTTAATGATTGTGGATATTTTCTAGCACGTCAAATTCAGCATGCATTTAAACAATTGTTAACAATATTGATTATCGATCCATATGGCCGCGAGCTTAGACTAATCAACATTAATAAATCTCACCTCAAGGTCTTGGAGTCCTTGTTCCACTTGCTTCTGGTCGAACTATAGAAGTGCATATTCCTCGTCAAACCGTACACTCGAATATCGACCGGAGCCGATTTTGAACTGGCATTTCTCGAACTCATCACGATTGGCTGCAAGTAACGTAAATCAACACAATTCAAACGTTAATTCACTTCAAAACTCCCCCAACCCACTCCCGGGATGCGGGCGCCTACCCGTCGTCCTCCAATAACCGCAACACTACTGCTCCGTTTATCAGCGGAACCACCACCCTGGCACCGGCCGCAATCAGCGCTCAATTGAACAATTCCGTTGAATTGATTCGCTGCACTTTGCAGCCTGAGACACTGGTTTCGGTAGCCAAAGCTGTTCGGACGTTGGAGTCCACGGGTTATCAGCCGGTAGGACAGGTGCCACATTTCACGATTCCTAACGCCAACGTGAACGCGAAGGGTGCTGCGGACGTGTCAACAATAAGCGTCTTAGGAGACCTTTTGGGAGTAAAATTTGGCTAAAATAAAATACGTTTAAGAAAACGCGCTCGCGAAATGAAATCCAAACACTTTTCGATTGGAGCTATGTTCGCGAAATAACTGATTGTGATTATTAACAGCGTTGGCTTGCCGCTCGGCTTCCCGGCTATAAGCTGCCGGTCGCTGTGTGATGCGAGTGTATACTTTGAATAGGTTTTGCAAAATGTTTCTTGTGGAACGTTTTGCATGTGGTAGTGCTGGCAATGAACGAAAGAGAAGCGAACAGCTGGGTGCACTTATGAATTTTGCAACGTATGTAAATGAATGGTTATAGGAAAGCAGTTATATCATTGTGTTTACTAGATATTTTCTAAAATTTATTGTTGGACTCAGAACTGTATAGCGTCAAAAGAGATATTTCTAAAACAATGTAGTTGTCTTAATCCTTATTTGACACCCGCACGTTTGTACTGCACATGCGGATTAGGCACTCGAGAGATACAACAACCCGGACCTTCTAGAGTGAATGAATGAACACATTATGTGGTAGTTGTGTCTATGACTAGAAATCTGTTAAAAGTGTTGGAAGCATGATTTATTTAGTTTATGGAAAGTGTGAAATGGTTGGAATTATTCCAAAAAACAGAGTTTATTATTCCTATCATTCTTGGCTGCAATCAATTTGTCAGCCTCTCTTCACAGTAGACTTTGCTTGCCAAACAACATTACGAGTTTTACGAGGCTTCGACGTATTTTTCAAGTTCAGATCACGGCCTACGAGAAAATGATAAAACCTTAACTCTTACTTGGGTTACTTGATACTTGATGTCCAAACGAAGAATTCTTCATCTTGATGCAACTCATGATTCCGGTCCATTTAGTCCGGAGTTTGTTCACCCGAACAGCCAATTCCTAGAAGAACGGTTACCCAATGGACACCTGTGTCTGCCTGGTTGGATCGTGCACCAATTCGTCGTACGAAGATATGGGCCGTTGCGCTTCGATCGCCAAGAAAGTCATGAAGCACGGTCCCAAGTCTAAGATACCGATCAACGTTACCTCCTGATCGGAACAGATCCGTACCACCATCGAGTGCAATGGAATCGCTAAAAAGTTCAAGGAATTTGAAGACGCTGTACTGGCCAACGCTTACGGCACATGCATCGGATATTGGAACCATAAGGGCGCAACAAGAACACCATCGTGACCTCATACAACCGCAGCTTCACCGAACATAACGATGCCAACTGCACTGCTTCGTCAATAGTCCTGAACCCTCTGACCGACCAACTGACCGGTGCCGATGGTAAGAAGTTCGGTGATGAGCTGCCCCAGAAGGGATTCGACACTGGCATAGACATCAGGTTCCACCAGCGGACGGTTTCATTTAATTTTCATTTTGCAGCGTTTGGTCGGGCAATGGGAGCGCAAGTCAATCCAAAGCCGAGGATAAAGGACGGGTAATGGCTGAATAGTCTATGCGGACCACTTGAACGCCATGGGAAAAGGAAGGGATTGAAGAGGCCGGTTATTGGGGGGTTTTGAGGAAATGACACATAGTGATGCTAAATGTAAAGAAACCGAAAATCCATCTCCCATTGATTCATCCTTTCACATATATACCAAATTGATATTTTAAAGCCATAATCAAAATAAACAGACATTACATGAAAAGGCTAGTTGCCAGTTGCTTTAAAGGGCTAGTTGCCTCCCTAAGCGGACCCTCCGCATCCTAACTCTTCTGTTAATTCACTTAATGCTACTAGGCTGTCTAAATTTTCTTATTTAAGTTCGTTTGATGATTAAGATATCTCTAGTCTAATTTAATAAATAATTGAAATTTCTTATCTACCTACCATGCTTTACTAAGTACCTGTACTTGTGAATGTAATCTAAAATTTAACGTGTTTCAAGTTGTTTTTGACTTTGACCTATATTTAATATAGGGGAAAAGCTGGCTTCGGCAGCACCCCAACCTACCATCGCCAGGGGGTAAACAACGTCCCTGAGAGCTCAATTTTGGCATGTGGATACATTGTGTTTCAGAGCAACTATTGACCAAATTTGAGTGCTCCAGGACCCTGTTCACCCCCCCCCCCCCCCCGACGATAACAAGCTAAGGTATTGCCGAAGACAACCTTTCCCCTACAT
The DNA here is from genome assembly GCF_037179485.1 of Ochlerotatus camptorhynchus. Lineage (NCBI taxonomy): Eukaryota > Metazoa > Arthropoda > Insecta > Diptera > Culicidae > Ochlerotatus > Ochlerotatus camptorhynchus. The sequence goes on along the minus strand of NW_027040887.1, from coordinate 4,028,886 downwards.
TAGTTCGTCCCAGGTAACACCTTCAAGTGACTAAAATGCTTCACTTTGAAGTTAGTTTCCTAGCTGATTTTTAAATTACATAGGGTATATGCTCCAACTATGCTCACACGCTTCCACTATGTCGCACCACAAAAATACGTATGGGTATGTCACAATAAAAGCACGCCACAGTGGAAATCCCGAGTCATAGTTCAAACACTTATCCCAAATCAAAATGAAGCACATATAAGATTAGTTGCAATACCATGTACAAAAATGGTGTTTAACATTTTTCCCTGAGTAATACCTCAATGAAAACAACAACGAAAGCTTTTCACGCAAGTAGAAGGAGCACTGTTGGGCACTTTCTGAAATATTTCAATAGTATGATTCCCTTGCAAACTCAAATAAATCTACCTGCATAAAACTAAATAAAATAAGAGTGATTTGCGGCAAAACCCGCCAGTATCGCACCCAACGTCAGTGCCTATACGTAAGCGTACTACAACGCGGCTTTCAAATAAAGGAGTAACAAGTGTGATACTATCACTTCAGGCTAGAACTTTGGTTCTCTTATGCAATGGTTCATCAGAGAGGGGAAGCTCAGTAATCCTCATCCCATGCTCATGACGCTATTCTGTCACGGCATGAGCCAACGATGCCGGACCTAAACCAACCGCCTCCAACGCTCCACTATGAAGCATAAGATTAGGCCCGCCCACCAACGTCCAGGTTAAAAAACTAGCCAAGGGGAGGGAGGTTCCACCAGCGGACGGTTTCAAAGTCGAAATACCTACTTTTAAACAACACAGATTAGGATACCAAAGAATTCGTCAGTTATTAAGTAGAAATACACCGCCAGATTCTAATTCATCACCGTTTTCTAATCTACCGCCGAGTGCCGAGTGCTGCAGATGGCTACTGAAAGCATCAACGTAACTTCATTATCGCATGTTGTTAAGGTTCCTAAATACACAAGCGGGCCTGATTCAACCGACGATACATACTAGATTTTGGTTTGCTGCCTTGAGATGCACAAAAACATGACTATACCGGGCCGGCGCCGCACAGTGGGACTAAATCAAAAAAGTGGGATACGGCCTTTTGCGACGAAACTGTTGAGTGTAGCATTTTGATGTCTTGCAGAATGTGTCTTCAATTTTTGAGTACTTTATTTGAGTAGTGAAAATGTTTGCTTAAGGGGGGTATACACTCAGATAAAAAAATATGTCTTGTTAAAAATGATGAACACCTAAAGCCCTGTTAATCTCAAATTGGTACGCTTTCAATCGGATGTATCTCAGAATCTATTTGGTTTAGAAAAAAATGTTATTAGAAGAAAATGTTATGAATTTATTTTATTCCTCTCGAATGAAAATTCAAACTTTGGGCTTGTTACGTGCCATC